>NC_138232.1:35630912-36265912 GCF_964197995.2 Scardinius erythrophthalmus | reverse complement strand
AAAGTTCAAAGCAAATTAAGATATTTGCTTGTAAAGAAATTGTTTTTTAAGGACTACAACAAATGGCTATAGGGACTCCACGACATTCCTCCCGGGTTAGTGACATCTCAAAATCTACATAAACCCCGCCCCCTGAACACGATTTATAGATTATTAATGACTATAGAAGATAACTACACATCAGCTAAATTAATCAACTAACCATTCAGAAACGTCCTGTTGCTCTACATGTTGTCACTTCTTCTTGAGTCTCTCCAAAGTTTGTGCTTGGAGCAGCAGCTCATTTGCATTTAAAGGAACAGACACAAAACAGTTTTTGCTCACCCTCAAAAAGTGACAATTTTAACATGCTAAATAAAAATCTGTGGGTTATTTTGAGCTAAAACTTCACATACACACTCTGGGGACATCAAAGACATATTTTACATCTTGTGAAAAGGGCATTATACCACCCCTTTAATCAATATGTTTCCTTCTAAATATCAAATGAGTTAAATGACTTCTCTGGAGATTTTACTTTGTTATAGAAGTTACCAGTGTGATTACTGAAATGTGCTTTTCATGTGTTCTTTAATGTCTGTATTTGATATCTGAATGCAGTAACAGTGCTTGCTCATTTAGCCCGGCCTCCAGAAATGAAATACTTGGACTTGTTTTGTGTTTGAGAAAGGTCTTCAACGTGTTAAAACATATAGGGGTCATTGAAGCTAATAGTTTAATTGACCATTTCTTTGTTAAAGCCTTACTTTCCAGTTAGACTAAAGTGTAGCTCTCCTTGAGAGAAAGAACGTATTACCTTGCTGTTTTAAGAGGACTCTCCTGTTTATAGTTAGAGCCTGGCCAAATCCAACCTTGGAAAAGCTGTGTGTCGGTTGTGTGTGTTAGTCTTCTTGGTTACAGGTTAAGGAACCACTGGCATTATTGGAGATTGACTGAGTTGTTGTTCTGGACCTGGAAGGTCACGACGTGCCTAACTTCAGGGTCCAAGTGTCAGCTGCCTAATCGATGGAGATATGCTTTAGTCTATCTGTATATGTGTGGAAAATTACTATGTTTATCTATTTCTTAGCCAATCAGAAACTGCAACCTGAAGCAAGGACGTAGCTTAGACCTTGGTGAAGGGTATAACTGCTGTGATCTTTGTAACTGTAAGTGGGGCGGCCTACGAACTCCTGTGTGAGTCTTGAAGCTGATTTCTGCTGATGAAACTGCAAACTATCTTCAGTAAATCTGTTCTTTAATTTATTATAATTCTGACTCCGGGTCTTCATTCATCATATCTGGTTCTGGGTCTTTGACTGTAAAACCCCTTACATCAGAATAAAAATCCTGATAATTTACTCACCCCCATGTCATCCAAGATGTTCATGTCTTTCTTTCTTCAGTCAAAAAGAAATTAAGGTTTTTGAGGAAAACACTCCAGGATTTTTCTCCATATAGTGGACTAGATAAGACCCTTATTCCTCGGCTGGGATCATGTAGAGCCCTTTGAAGCTGCATTGAAACTGCAATTTGGACATTCAGCCCGTTGATATTCAAGTCCACTATATGGAGAAAAGTCCTGGAACGTTTTCCTCAAAGACCTTAATTGCTTTTCGACTGAAGAAAGAAAGACATTAATATCTTTGATGATGTGGGGGTGAGTAAATTATCAGGAAATTTCTATTCTGAAGTGAACTAATCCTTTAACCAAGTTCATAAGTTTGTTCTCAATATAACTGTCGTTCAAGTAAAACTTTTGTAAGCCGTTTTTTTTAACCTAACAAATGAATGCCTGTAGCCGAGAGGAATATCAAATGTATGTAAAGTTACAGGGTGTTGATGAGCCACTTATAATCACCATCGATTTTTACAGGCAGCCATATGTCTACCTAATAAATGATTTATAATGTGATTTTACTGCATCCTTCTAACCAACAATCTTTGTCTCTCACACATACACACACAGCAGTACTGACACACTTCTCTAATGGGATATTGACTGGACGTGAATTTCAGGACACGCTTGGGAACAAAGTAATACTCAGTTATTACAGCCAACCCAAAGCCTGCCATTGAATTCATGTTATGATCAATATCACATTAATCTCTTTTCTCACCATTCAAAACCCATGACGCCTTTAGAGGATGGCACCGGCGTGCGCTCCGAGGGGCGCAGGGCAACAGAGCGCTCAACCCTACGTCTGCGACAAGGTTTCATCTCTCAAAACACAGCAGACTCTTCAGTCACCGTCTGACAATCCCACTTGATCAGCCTCAACTTCTTCAAAACAAGCAGCCGAGCAGGGAGGCGGCCTTGGTTTGTCCATACACTAAGGATTGATCACTCAAAAATCTTCATGAATAATTTATTTGAATTCCCAGTTGACTATTTATGGAAAAACCTTGACTCAATGATAAGATATATGATATGGGACAGTGCGAAGATGAGGAGAGTGTTGGGTTTCGTGACTAACTCCTGGCTGAATAATAGCACATATCAGAGGGGGAAAAAAAGCATCCTGAGCGCACTCATTTATCTGTCATTCCTGTCACCTTGACAACTGCATTTTTGTTAGTTTGCATTTTGTGAGTTCTACTCTTACATTTCAAATGTTCTGTTTGGACCAGAGATTCTGACAATGGCACTCCCTCAGTTCCCTCAGCAGATACAGAATTTAGGGATAAACAAATGACTTTTTCTAAGAAAACGTAGCAATTTAAAAAAAATATTAAAAACATGGTTAAATAAGCAAAAGCATGGTTATCACATTGTGGTTATCTCAGGAACAGACTGAAGACTCTGATTAAAGATGCAAACTCAAACTTTAATAACTCTCTGGAACAAGGTGACAAGTAGGGTAACCACATTAACGCAACAGAGACCAGACCAAGACCTAAAGCAAGGGTGCATCTTAAATAACAAGAAACGAGATAATTAATCAGACATGGCTGGGACAAATGAACTTATAATGACAGTAACCATAGAAACAAAGGAGTGGCGGGAAACAGAACAAATGAACACAGGAACTGATCAAAAATACAAACAAAAAGTCCACACACACACACACACACACACACACACACTGAAACTTGACAATGGTGTGGTATTTTAATTGCATTAAAGACAAATTTTAGGAAGAAATTGTTTTTCATAAATCCTATATACAACCCATTAAAATGAATGGCGGAACATGCAAATTGGCTGATATCACATTGAAAAATAAACAATTATTTAATTGTTTTGTTTTTAAAGATCTCTTACATTTTACACTACTAAATATACTGTAGTCAAGTCTATCAAATAATGTGACAAAGTGCAATACAGCATATTTTCCTTTTAATGATATCAGTAGGACATTGTGTTGGTTCAAATGGCACACTTTCCTGAAAATGAGCCTTCAGAATTCAAATACTCTTTTTATTATTCAAGGTCTCAAAGAAATAAAATGATGCAGTGCCGCAACATATCATAAGCAATAGGAAAATAGTAAACTTTAGCGAGGAAGATTATATAAAAAATAATATTTTTTGTGACATGGTATGGTATAATAGCCTGGCAAGCCAGACCTACATCAAGATATACCATAGTCACGGCTCAATCCGAGGGGCGGGATAAACGGCTGTCTTTCAAATTCCCTCTGCACGCAATAGGACAGCGCTTCAACCAACCAGAGCGTTTTCCCAACAGCGGAGCTTAGTTGATAGATTTAACTTTTGCCATATGTGGCCGGCAAAACGACGAACACATCTTCCTTTTTTTAAGAATGACTTAAGTGCCGTTCTTTTCTCTTTTCTCAAAGAAAAACTTAACTCCAAGTCCTCCAGAGTCGCGGCCAAAGCCGATTCGAAAGACCGTTGTTCTCCATCAGCAGCCGCCATTTTTGTTTTCAAGGAGCAGCAGCCAGGTAACCGTCGCAACTCTGTCGTGTATGTTAAGCCCGCCCCCGCCTACTCTATACACAACGTGATTGGCCTGACCCAATCTGGGTTTTTGCAGCGAGAAGTTTTATTGAGAGTTGCTAGACTACCCTGGCTGCGAAATACATTTTGCTGCCGCTAGGGTGCGTCTAGATTTCTAGGCTAATGGTATAAGGAAACTGGCTCACTTTGTATTAAGTGTAGCCTACTTGACTACTACTGTATGTGCTTACATTACAAAAATAAGTACAATGTACTTATTGTGTCCATGTTGAATTGCAAATCACTTGTGCTGCCATTGAGGTGAGATACGTGTGAGGTTTGGTTGTAAGGGTAGGTTTAAGAGTGGGTTAAGGTGTAAGGGAAGGGTCAACAGTGTAATTATAGATGTAGGCCTAATTAAAAAAAAAATTACATATGCAGGTATTTTCAAAATATAAGCACAATACAAAAAACATGCATGTACATAAGTGCATTGTGTTAAATTATTAATTTAAATTAATACAAATATTTAAAGGACTTATTATAGTGGGACCTGAAACTGTTAATGGGGGTTATATGAGCAAAAAAAAAACGTCTTTATTCTGTAAAACAGGTCGCATCGCTTCCATTTCAGGTCTTTTGTATGTGCTTCTTTAAATATAAAGCATAACTAATGTCCATTGTTTATATGCAAATTGATATCTAGTTTGGTTTCACTTTATTTTAATGGTCCCTTTAACAAATTCTGTTGACTAAAAGCAACGTTGCACTCTCATTAACATGTTAGTAGAGTATTAGTAGACTGGTAGGGTTAGAATAAGTTGATATGTAGTTGCAAAGTTACTTATAGTCAATAGAATGTCTGTTGGAGAATGAACACAATAAAGAGATAGCAGATATAAAGCAGACAGTCTACTAATACTTTAATGAGAGTTAGTTGTAGCCTAGTTGCAAAGTTACTTATAGTCAATAGAATGTTCAAAAGGGACCATAAAAATATATATATTTTTTTTATTCTCACCAATATTTAAGAATTTACAGTTTTTCTCAGTCGCTTTGGTGCATTTCTCATAACACTATTTACATTTGCACAACAGTTAATGCAGTTCTCAAAACAATTAGTGCAAACTGCAAAACCTAGTTGATAACCTGCAAAAGCGTGTCACTTGCTCAAAATGGATAGCCCATTCCTCAAAAGCAAGTATTTATGTCAATGAAAGTGTCACTGTCATCAAAATAAAAAGTCCTGACACCATCGTTTATGAACAAGATAGTCAAATGGCTTAGTCATGTTTTCATTACGACAGTTTACTCTGTAAATGTTTTCCAATGATAAAAGTCAGATCTTGGTGACACTACCTGAAAATGCTCAATACAGCACTAAATACTATTTGCACAGCCATTTGAAAAGATACAGTAAAGTTAAACATTACTGTATTTATGAGGTAACTGAGTACAAGACACTGAATATGTATGTTTCACATTTTTACTGCATATGCTCTTTGCAATTCTAATTTGTTCACAGCATTGTGCAAAAGAAAAAATACACCATTATTTACAACAAACATAAACTCCCTTTGGGTAGAGCTGTGCACAACTGTACGCAATATTGCAGTAGGCCTATATACTGTATTGGAACTGAACATACAACATTCATAGGACTGTAATCATTCATGCACATCCAGACGTTCCTCTCTGTCTGGTCACATAATTTACAGTAATCTACATCACAGCGAATATCATCTCTTGCTCAATTGCAAATTGTTCAATTTAGGAGACTTTTGCAGGATTTTTTTTTTTTTTTTTTTTAAATTACAGATTTTGACAACTAGTTCAAAATTTTTGTATGTAATGACTCAAGCAATGAAATGAGGACTATTAGTTTTATATGGAATGACTATTCAGCATTCACAAGTATAGTTAATTTTGACTGACATGACATAAGCAAATGATAATGTTATAAAACAGCAGAGAGTTGTATGAAAGCAATTGATGCATCTCCAAAAGCATTTGCAATTTGTTGGAAGGAATGAGAAACTGCTACTATGATGTGCACAAATGACTAAATGTTGTGGAGGTTGAACTAACTGTTGTGCAAATGTAAATAGTGATGTGAGAAATGCACCAAAGCGACTGAGAAAAACTGTAAATTGAATAAAATGCCACCAATAAAAATAACTGGCTAGGTTAGCTGATTCCCAAAAAGTCTATAGATATTGCCGTCAGTTTGTATTGCTAATGCTTTCTTGGAAAAGCAGATACAATGAGACCTTTTCATTTATGGGAAGTTTGGCATAAAGCATATTTAACTTAAAGGGGTCATATAATGTCATTTTTGTACAAGCTAATCTGATTCTTTAGGGTCTAAATTAAAAGTTTGTAATATACTTTAATTAAAAATTCTCATTAGTATTGTAAGAAAACACTAATTTTACCTGGTCAAAAACAGCTCTGTTTTCAGCACGCCGTTGAGTGCATGTGTCTTTAAATGATAATGAGCTTTGCTCACCCCGCCCCTCTGTTCTGTGCGTACACGTAACACAATAACACAATAACCATAACGCCTTGTTTATTATAAACATGGGATTATGAATTATATTGAGAACATCATACATAGAAAACATGCCGTAATGTACCTGAGTGTAAAAATAGCCACATTCATCGTTAAGGTGCAGTAAGCGATTTGCAAAGATTAATATAAAGATTAATATAAAGGTTAATAAAACGTTACACTCACTCACTTCTTCTGGAGGTTCAGCAGGAACACGAATAGTTGGTACCGATCCTTTTTTCAGGAGCAGCTTCTTTGCAAAACCAGCTTTGTACTGACCCTCGTTTGTAAAGCAGTCTGGTGTGTGAAATGATTCGCGCAAACATGAAAGCATTGACGTTGATCGTGGGGAATGTTCCCTTCGAAAACAAACTCAGCCACTGCGTCTTCAGCGGTTCGGATTTAGGAACATCAAAATGACTGCTGTGTTTGTTATTGTTGGTTTTTAATAAAGACTCAGAGTACTCATTTATCAGTCAAACGCACAGAACAAAAAGTGCGTCCTCCTTTACTGCGTGTTCAGACAAAACGTATACAGCTCTTCTTCAATGCTAGCTAACAGAATACAAAAATATGCCCAGAGCTGCCCCCATTGGTCACACCATCAAAACCCAAAAAAGAAATTCACATTAGAGACAGCTTAGTAACTTTAACAGCTTTAACTGAAATACACAGAAGTCAATAACCATTCTGGTAAGAGTGAATTTTTCCAACAGTTATTACACCCAAGAACAGAACACCACAATCGAGACGCCATTCTACTCAGTGCTCCAGCTATCAGCAATGAACACGCCGGTTGGCGGGGGCTATGATTCACACTCAAAGCTCGCTCACGAGGCCGCGAGGGCGGGTCTGTGTTGAAACGCTGCTGTCAATCAACCATTGTGGGAGGGGCGTCGATTTTTATGACGTCACAAAATCGAACAGCTTGATTCAGGAGAGGGGGAAACATATAAGAAGATTTAAAAAAAAAAAACACTGGATGGATTTTTATCATTTTATGATGGTTGTGTACAGGCACTGCCAACACACATTTCAATACAATCAACTTGTAAAAGTGCATGTAGCATTATATGACCCCTTTAAGCCACCCAATTCCTGTCTGTTGTACTTTTGGGTTATAGGAGCCACAGGTAACTTTATTTATCCTCTTGGCAGGCTGAAAACAATAGCGATGCATAACTAACATGCATGGCTGAAATGTAATATTTACTGTTTACTGCTCACTTAAGTTTAACTCTGATGGAGAGAGGAAGTCAGTGAATACAAGTAAAAAGAAGGAGAGGAAAGAAGGGAATAACTGGCATTTAGATAAAACCGTATAATCCATGAATAAAAAGGTGTGCTATCTTCAATGGGAGCAGACTGTTTGAATTTCCGTTTTCAACCAGCAGAGCGTAAAAGAGACATGTCCATTATTTCTCCTGCAGAGAATTTTAATGAAATCACATCCCCATGTGCAAGGCTGTTTAACTATTCATAAAAATATATTTTTTCCTCACACATGTTAAAATATTTCTCTTTCTAAGTTTCTAAGTGTGATGTTCCAATTAAAGCATTCCAGGCAATCAAAGGCAATCATTATGAATTCTAGAAGACCTATGATCATAAAACAGTTTACTGTCACTATACCGTACGCCTAAAATTATGATTTATTTTATGAACTGTTGGGTTTCATTTGATGGGAAATTTCCATTTGTCCTTGAGTCTTTACATCATGCCTGTAAACAGGTTCAGCGACTACATGCTTACCCACTCAGAAATGAAATTTTTTGAATTGTGCAAAAGTCTTACATGTCAGTATTTTCACCCAAAAAATGGTTTTAAGCCAGTTATTTATATATTTTGCTGTAGTGTGTCAGTATGAAATATCAGTTACATTCCAAATATTCATTTTGCCATTAATTGTAATAATCCAGTTAGATTTTTGTATGCACAGTCTGACAATTTAGTCTGACAACAGCCGGTATGATCCACACGGAGGTCTGATCTCACCATCATCGAGTCCGTCTGTGATTACATGAAGAACCAGAAAAAAACGAGACAGACTAAATCAAGAAGCACTACAGCAACGTCTCCAAGACACTTTAGAAAACCTTCCTGTAAAGCTACCTGAAAAACTATGTGCAAAAACTGTTTTAAGTGCAAAGGGTGGTAACACCAAGTTAATTGATGAATAAAATGTATTTATTACATTATTTTTGAAAGCATCCTCACTTTACAGTATTTTTACACAAGTGCCTAGAACATTTAACGGTACTGTAGCTTTGCAGGTAGGTTTCTTCAAATGTCTTGGAGACTTTGCCACAGTTCTTCTGGATTTAGTCTGTCTCAGTTTTTTCTGTTTCTTTCTCTTTTTTCTTTTTTTTTTTTTTGGTACTTTAAGAGTATCATTTCAAGTATTGCACTCCGGATGATACCAGTTTGCAGTGTCCTTCACAACATAGCAATCAAAACCAACACAAGATTAGAACTTGCATGCATATTGCATTGAGCACAGATTTTGTGTTGTATTTGTTCTGTTACCTGACTTCCATAATTCTTTTATTGAATCTGGTGCTACATCAATACTTGCGAATAAATGATCCTACCTGCAGGTGAAATTCAGTCTTAATGAATTCTTTCTTAAAAACCATATGAAAGAGCCCCAAAACTAATATAAATCAGCCCAAAAGATGAAACATCAGTTACCAAAAAGCATGTAATCCTAAAGTAAGCTTGTTACAGTCAAAGCCCCATTAACGCTGATTATCCAGCACGCTAATGCAAACAGCGTCTCGCTGCAAAAGCAATCAACTCTGCTGAAAAGCTCATTCACAAACACACAAACAGACCTTACGTCTATAATACCACTTTTAGTGAGGTCTAAAAAAATATTGCAGTGTGCAAACCAAACATAACTATGGCACAAATAATATTTGCGCTGCAAAGCAATTAGACAGGCCATTAGTAATAGTAATCTTTACTGGTCTTAACTGAGAGTAAAAACAACGCAAAAATCTCAAAATGCTCATAATTTCTCTTTTTTTCAATCTTTTCCTCTCTTTCATCTCTCTTTTTTTTTGGGTTTTGTTTTCAGTTTTTTTTCTTTTTTTGGAAGATGTGATCCGACTTTGATGTGTGTAAGTCTGTGGGAGAAAGCAAGTGGTTGTTGCATGTTCAGAGATGGGTAGGAAGCAGTGCACCTCTGGTTATGACCTATCAAAGTGATTTCTACTCACAGCTAAGAGCTATTCAGTTCTCATTTAAAGTGGATGAACTCAGGGGGACTATAATAACACTGAAGCTATGAACTTCAGGAGAAATCTTAAAGGAATACTTCACCTCTGGGAAGATGAATGTGTATTTAAAATAGGTCATTTAAGTAGAAGAAATGTGGAGAAATTTTTGAATTTGGAGCTTTCTAGACTGAGAAAAGCCAGAAAATGTATTTTTGGCTTATGTGGATGAAAGACAACAACTCCCAGAATGCACTTGCTTCGCTGCCTTAGGAGGCCACGCCTACCGGTTAGAGAGCACAGTTGAAGACAACAAGGCTAGCCAAGTAAGTGATGAGTTTGCCAGGGATTTAGAGACCAAAAATGTCCGGGATTCGGCTTTTGCGTTCTACAGTCGCCATTCATTCATTATGTTTACTGTGGCGAGCAGGACGAGGCTGACGGCCGCGGGAGAACGGCGCGAGGCCGGTTGTGTCATTACTGAGACGCGCCGGGTCTCGTATCTCTCACGGAGGAGCGGGAATTTTCTTAGCAAGGGTAAAACGCACATCAACCGATCACTTGTTTAGCGTTCATGTAAACACTACAGTCAGATTCACCGATCGGAATTAATTCAGTTAGATTGAAACGAGAGGTGTGCATGTAAACAATGAATGGCGACCGCAGAACGCAAAAGCTGAATCCCGGACATTTTTAACAGTCTCGCCCGCCGGACAAGTCCGGGAAAAGGAAGATGGTAACCCCTACTTACTCAGCTTTCTCCTATTATTCAGCTTTCTCCACAGAACAAGAGCATGCTAGCTTAGCTTCCAAAGAAAGACGGCTGATACTGTGTACATTCTGTGAGTGAGATCCCTCCCTCTATGGGCGGGTTGAAAACATGCGGAACAGCTCCTTCTACTGGCTGTAGTCTTTAGCCTCTGGACAGAAAATCCTCCGATGACGCAAAATGACGATTTTTGCGTCATCGGAGGATTTTTTCCAGACAAAAAATACATAAATCTCTCCTCTCAGGGGGATATGAGGGGGGAAAGCATGGTAATTCGAAAATACTACAGGTTTTCTACTAATACAAAGCTTAATGCTAAATCCTGAAGTAACCCTTTAATCACCTGTGAAGTGAATGTTTGTTTGAATGAGTGCTGCATCGTGGGGAAACATCTATCTATCTATCTATCTATCTATCTATCTATCTATCTATCTATCTATCTATCTATCTATCTATCTATCTATCTATCTGTCTGTCTGTCTGTCTGTCCGTTTGTCTGTCTGTCTGTCTGTCTGTCTGTCCGTCTGTCTGTCTGTCTGTCTGTCTGTCTGTCTGTCTGTCTGTCTGTCTGTCTATCTAGATAGACAGACAAACGGATAGATAGATAGATAGATAGATAGATAGATAGATAGATAGATAGATAGATAGATAGATAGATAGATAGATAGATAGATAGATAGATAGATAGATAGATAGATAGATAGATAGATAGACAGACAAACGGATAGATAGATAGACAGACAGACAGACAGACAGATAGACAGACAGACAGATAGATAGACAGATAGATAGATAGACAGACAGACAGACAGACAGACAGACAAACTGATAGATAGATAGATAGATAGATAGATAGATAGATAGATAGATAGATAGATAGATAGATAGATAGACAGACAGACAAACGGATAGATAGATAGACAGACAGACAGACAGACAGACAGACAGACAGACAGATAGACAGACAGACAGATAGATAGATAGACAGATAGATAGATAGACAGACAGACAGACAGACAGACAAACGGATAGATAGATAGATAGATAGATAGATAGACAGACAGACAGACAGACAGACAGACAGACAGACAGACAGACGTACAGACAGACAGACAGACAGACAAACGGACAGACAGACAGACAGACAGACAGATAGATAGATAGACAGACAGACAGACAGACAGACAGACAGACAGACAGACAGACAGACAAACGGATAGATAGACAGACAGACAGACAGACAGACAGAGAGATAGATAGATAGATAGATAGATAGATAGATAGATAGATAGATAGATAGATAGATAGATAGATAGATAGATAGATAGATAGATAGATAGATAGATAGATAGATAGATAGATAGATAGATAGATAGATAGATAGATAGATAGTCCATTTTATCATGAAATTCAAACAATAAATGGCGTTTCTTAAATGTGACGTGACACATTGCTGTAGTGGCAGTGGGGAGCACGAGTCTTTTCTTCCACTTTAATACAAGTTATATCTCAAAAACATGTTATGATATTCATGCATATGAGAAAGATACAGTACAACTTACTGAAATCCGTATCATGTCTCAAGTAATCACTACATTTTTAAACCGTGGAAAGCTGTAAATGAAACAGCTTGTGAATAATATTATAGTGTACCAAATGAGAGGGTTCCTTGTATAGTTTTCGACATTATTTGGGAGAGATTTTTTTCCTTAAGAAAAATCTAACTATCTGTATCTGTATCTGTATCGGCATATCATTCTGAATAATCAGCTATCAGTTTAGTATCAGTGCATCAATCTGTCTATGCAACAACAAACCACGAAAAGTACCTACAGTAGATTATTCATTTTCCTTTATGCACTGGCATGGTGTATGAATACATTTTATTCTAGCAGAAATCTCTTACGTTTCTAATCTTGATCAACTGCATAGATTGACACTTTTAATTGAGGTTAGGAACATGGAGATCTCAGCACCTCTTGCATTCAGGCAGCTTTAGGATTCCTGACCATGAGAGAACACCCTTAATGAAGAACACAGCCTCTGAGACAACTGTTATCTACCTTTTCAAATGTTTTGTCTTGATCAACACTTGGTTCTGAATGCTCCTGTTTTGTACACAGCACGGTGTTTGTGTATAATGCTCATGAAATGTATCTACTGCTAAGGCATTTATAAAGGCTTTGGCAGTCTGTGCAAGTAATGACAGGTCGCAAATTTGTTAAAAATGTGCTAGCCGGCTGAGCCTTTTTATTTGAGAAAAAGCATAAAAAACAGCGGTGGTGTTAAAACAGCTTGTTGAGAGAGGGAGAAAAGGAGGGAGAAAGAGAAAGGATGTGTATGCATGTAAAACAGGAAATAAGCTTCAAGTGTCTATAGCCTTTACACATTTTTCATGTGGGCGGAGCAGGGGGTGTGGCTTGGTGATGGATAGCAAAGGAGAAAAGAACAGTTTGAATGCAAAAAAGGTAGCAAGCAGCAAAGGCCAGGAGTTTTTCACTCTATATCAGAGGTTGAAATTGATTCTGTGAGGTGGAATGAGAGTTCACAATGCAAGACAATCATATGTTAATCCTGTTTGGCGGCATTCACTCTCGGTGGTAAGGGAGGAAAGCTCAGACATGCACTGAATTTTTTTTAAACAATTAACATTGTCTTTTACAGAGACAATGTTACAGGATGGTTTGAGAAACATGACTTTAAAATATATAACATTTAAAATAATAAAATTTCATGTGTCTTGTTTGGGCTTCTCGGAACGTCCTCTTTTCACTCAATTTTTATTTATTTTTTGTAAATTACAAGGTGACATACCTTTGACTTCTAAAATAAATACAGTATTTTAAAGTAAAAGTACATGCACTGTATTATTCTGTTAAATCTAGCCTAATTCTCGTAAGATTCTCATCTAATTCACTCACTATGTAAGTAAGGTAATTTGTAACTTACTGTAATCAATGTTTTGCTGATAATTGCAAATGAAACATATGAACAAATGTTTTATTAACTAAGCTTGGGAGGAGCACTTTCAGATAATCTAACCAATCAGCGCGAGAGGAGGCATGTATAGAAAGCCGAATCCTCACTCTCGAGTATTCCTATCCCAGCCAGGGGTGAGGGGAGTACTCTGGGTTCGAGTATCCGAGCTCAGAGCCGTCTCGCCAGACAGCACGCTAAATATGCATATTCTATACCTTATCTGATTATATGTGCGAACTAGTGAAAAGGATTATTTGAGAAAAAGGTGAATAATGTGTTCACACTAATGAAACGCAGATTCTAAGCAGATTCTACACACAGGTTTGTTCACAACATCAGTGATGTTTTAAAGGGTTAGTTATGTCATTAATGACTCACCCTCATGTTGTTCCAAGCCCGTAAGACCTCCGTTCATCTTCAGAACACAGTTTAAGATATTTTAGATTTAGTCCGAGAGCTTTCTGTTCCTCCATTGAAAGTCAATGGACGGCATACTGTTCATGTCCAGAAAGGCAGTACAGACATCATCAAAGTAGTCCATGTGACATCAGTGGCTCAATCTTAAGTTTATCAAGCGACGAGAATACTTTTTGTGCGCAAAAAGTAAACAAAAATAACGACTTTATTCCACTATTCATTTCCTTTTCTCTGGGCCTCGAACTATTTCACGTAATGTTTTTGCGCAGCGCGTCTTTTTTGTACGTCACACGTAGGCTCACTATTGGCTGACGCTGGTCATGTGTGAACTCACTCGAGGCCCAGAGAGAAGGAAATGAATAGTGGAATAAAGTCGTTATTTTTGTTTACTTTTTGCTCACAAAAAGTATTCTCGTCGCTTTATAAACTTAAGATTGAGCCACTGATGTCACATGGACTACTTTGATGATGGCTGTATTGCCTTTCTGGACATGGACAGTATGCCGTCCATTGACTTTCAATGGAGAAACAGAAAGCTCTCGGACTAAATCTAAAATATCTTAAACTGTGTTCCGAAGATGAACGGAGGTCTTACGGGCTTGGAACGACATGAGGGTGAACTACATTTTTGGGTGAACTAACCCTTTAAATTACGTTGAAGCCCCAACGCTTTTCAAATGCATGATGGCATCAGTGAAATACAACAGTCGTTTAAAAACTCACCCACACACTAATTATAAACATTATGCAAACTGATGCTGGGTTGCCTTCTGTGTTCTTCATGAGTTGGACCCTCAATTCTGAGTCTAAAAGCTGCTATTACAAACAGCATCAGAACATGTTTTATACCAGTGCAAGATCAGACCAATAAACAACATGATTAAAGGGATAGTTCACCCAAAAATGATATTTAACCAATGATTTACTCACCCTCAAGCCGTTCGAGATGCATATGTCAATCTTTTTTCAGACAAACACATTTTCAGTTATTTTAGAAAATGTCTTAGATCTTTCAGTGGTTATAATGTGAAGTAATGGGGTCCACTCCTTCAAGTCCCAAAATGTGCATGCATCCTTCACAAAAGTAATCCATCCCCTCAGAAGGACTTCGTTTATCCCCCTGGAGCCGGATGGATTACTTTTGTGAAGGATGCATGCACAGACCCCATTACTTCACATTATAACCACTGAAAGACCTAAGACATTTTCTAAAATAGCTGAAAATGTGTTTGTCTGAAAAAAGATTGACATATGCATCTCGAACGGCTTGAGGGTGAGTAAATCATGGGTTAAATATCATTTTTGGGCGAACTATCCCTTTAAGAGAGAGAAAAAATGTTCACAACAATTTACAAGTATAGGCTACTCAACTCACAGTGTATAGAGATGGATTATGGATTAAATATATGTAGTGTATGTCTGCCAATGTCAGAATTGATGATGTCTGTGCTGACTACAGATCAGTATACCATAATATTCTTAAGACTTGGTATAGATCAAAACCAATGATTGACGTTTCTTGATATCACTTCTTGCTTTTGAATCTTCTATTGCTCTCTCCTGCTGGTGGTCATAAATATGGTGGCTGTGATGAAAAGGTCACATGACTGAAATCTACTGAAAGATTGAATATACTGAGAGATTACACAAGCCATCTCGTGTGCCGAGACCAAATTATTCATAGTCCTAGGCTGTCTAAACCGGATACATTTGAAAACAGCATTTTTCATTTCAAAACGTTCCCCTTCCATACTGGCGTTTCCCAAAGATGCTCATCCACAAAGTTTGAAAAAGTTTAAACCACCTCACTGCGCGTAAAACATAATAAAAGCTCACAAGAGCAGACATAATAAAGTTATCATGCTATTCTTCTGGCATCACATGCATCACATGACTAAACATGCGTCATCATTTTCAAATACCTCCATTTTCACAGTCTATACTACAACGTGAAAATACTGTTTTCAAAGTTATCCACAAGGGAAAGCTCCATCTTCATTGACAAAAAAGGCCATCTCAGTGTGGGCAAAAGGCCAAAAAGAAAAGGGCGAGAGAAAAAATATGCATTTTCAAAAGAAAACGGATAGTGTGGACAATGCCCTCGATGATACCAGCCTTGTGATTCTCAGAGACCGAACATCTTCTGAATTCATAGATTGAAAGTAACACAGGCTTCTGGTACTGGGAGATTAAACCTGCATTTTGACATTCATAGATTTCACCAGTTATCTGATAGGCCTACTAAGAGACTAAAGAAGCCCTCAGGTCATTTAGATATTATTCTAAATTAATTAATTCCGTGTATCTTTCTGATAGTCAGGAATAGAGAAACAGACAACAGAACAGACTAAGCCAATAGAACAAGGAGGGTTTAGAGAGGATCACATGTAGTATCAGACTGAAACCATTTCTGACTGTGTTCTTTTCTACTGAGGCATAAAGCTGCTTTAACAATTAGTCTATAATATTAATAATGTTACTTTTATTAATTTACACTATGATTTTAATAGAAAGATAACTGTTTTCTATTTTAACATATTTTAAAATGTAATTTATTTCTGTGAGGCAAAGCTGAATTTTCAGCTTCATTACTCCAGTCTTCAGTGCCACATGATCCTTCAGAAATCATTCTAATATGCTGATTTGATGCTCAAGAAACATTTCTTGTTATTATCAATACTAAAAAATGGATGTGCTGCTAAATATTTCTGTGGAAGCCATGATACTTTTTTTCTGAATTCTTTGATGAATAGAATGTTCAAAACAGAACAACATTTACACTGTAAAAAATTATTCTGTGGCTTAGTAAATATTACAGAAATTTTTAACTTTATTAACTTAATAAAATCTCTGTATATCGTTTACTTGATTGTTTGAGTTAAACATACCAAAATAATTGAGTAAAAATCCAACAGTTAATTTTATCTAAAATTTACAGATATATTTAAGTTTTTTTCAATAAAATTATTTAGTATTTGACTAACCAATTATTTCTTTATAATATACTTAATATATATGTGAAATTTCTATCAAAATATTTGAGAATATTGAATTAAACTGATCTGTTTCAAGAAACAAAAAAAATACTTAATTCAAATCAATATTATTAATATATTAAACACGCTCTTAAAATTGAGTAAGTTTACTCAATTAAAACAATGCCCCCCCCCCCTCCCCCACCCTCTGACGTGACGAAAACTCGACGGTTGGAGTGAGCGTGGCTGTTTGAACTCTCCAGTCAAGAACAACAGCTCTCTTCTCAGCGTCGCAGATTTGGTGCATTTTCACTGTGAAATTCAGGTTGGTGTATGTTTTATTTTATCTATAAAATCATTACTGTGCTTTAAATCATATTTAATGCAAAACAACATAGCCTACAGAGGCGTAATTCGACACCTAAACGAGACGAGAGCCGCGTTTGTCTTTTTGCGTGATTGAAACGCTTTGCATAAACACATGACTGACTTTCATAATGATAATGAATATAATTATTATCATTTGGATGATAAAATGTCCTCAGAACTATCACTTTTTGTTTATTGGCAGGTTATGTCAGTCGCTCGCAGTATATTTCGGCTGTGCCTCAGACAGTGACTGTGAGTGAAATGCAAGACGGCGGTATGAAGTTCAAAGTTCACCCGCAGAGCACGAGTCTGTCTCCGGCACGAGGACCAGCGCAGATTCGGTGGATATTGGATAACAGAGTGGTTGATTACACTTGAATTTGGCTACCTGAATGTTTAAATATTTCATTTTTACTTGTTAAATAAGTTTAAATGCAGGCAATATTGTATACATGAAAAAACAGTCTAAAATGTGCTGTATTGCTGTACTCATTGAAAATAAAGGCCAATGTAATGTATAATGGTGGTTGTCTGGAGTACTATTTTTACAAAGGTTTAGAGAAAATAAAAAAGTTAATATTACTCATTAATAAAAACAGTTAATATTACTCATAAATATTGTTTTTTTAATGTTTAAATGTTAAATTATTTCTACTCAATTTTATTTGTTAATGTACCAGATGCAGTTACTCAGATTTACTTAATTTTTTTACTTGCATTTACTCAATTCATACAGTATATTTCATTGATTTCACAGCTTTAAAATTTACTCAATTTTTTTGAGTGTAAAAATGTTTCACCAATAAAATTGAGTAAATAATAGTTAAACTTTTTACAGTGTACTTGAAACAAATATTTTGTAACATTTTAAAGTGTGTAAATGTGAATTTTAAAGTAAGCATGTTTCAGATTAAAGATTACATAACGCACTTCTCAACAATGGTGATATATATTTTCTATCAAAGAAATATGTTAGTTTCCTATTTGTCAGTCACTTCGGCATGGTGTTGATTGACTGACACTAGGGGTCACGCTTGGGAGCCACAAACACTTCTGATACTTTGAGAAAAGGCCAATGAGAATTGGCGAGTGAAATTTACATGCCACTCCCCCATAAAAAGGGCACCGGCATCCATCACTCATTCAGGTTTGTGCTGAGAAGCCAAGTCAGTGTCCCAGCCATTTCAGCGGGCAGTTCGGCATTGTGGCGGGAGGGACACCACATCCCTCCAATAGGGAATGGAGGTTACAACAGTAACTGAGATGTTCCCTTTTGAAGTGTTACTAAACACTGCATCTGGATCAACGCTTTGAGGAATGCCATCAGCGTGACCGGTGTATGAAGCATGTGTGCCAACACAACAATTTCATTGGGCGACGACAGTCCATGACGTCACTACTGGAGCGCCCGTGAGTATAAGGAAGCTGCCCGGGAGCTGAATGCGGCCATTGTGAGTCATTCACAACGAGGAAGCTCCGTTTACACTTGGCCCTATTCTCAATGGATATGAGCATGACTTGACATTAACACCCGCCAACCCGCTAAATGCGGGTGGATTTCAGCAGTGACGTGTAACGCAGTCACCCCTTGGCGGGTTGAAATTTATATAATATACATTTTTCAACTGTAGTCTTTTAAAAAGGCATATGAAATAAACTAAGAACAATCTAGTGTTGTCAAAAATATAGATTTTTTTATACACATCGATACTGAAATATCTGTTACTCTTCCGCAGGATATACGATGTCAGCTGCGCGCTCTCACTCTCTCATCTCTCCGACAGCGAGTTGAGACACAGACTTGCGTCCCTTTACTCACTCGTTTCAATTGCTTCAGATGAATATTGCTGCTATTACAGGTCTTGAATTACGGCGAGGGATTGCAAGTATTGCACATCATTTTACTCATTCCCTCAGATTTTGTGCTCACACCCAATTTAGTCCCAAGTTTTGAAATAGTACACTTATAAGTATACTAGCACATTGATATTAGTGTACATACTACATAAAGTATGCTTAAAAATATACTTGAACTTTACTTAAGTATACTTAATCCAATTAACTTGAAGTATACTTATTTTTTGTAAGGGCATCCCACAGCCAGAGGAGTAAATCTTGGATATGGAAGGAAATATTCCTGAAAGGTCCTCTCAGCATGTCTGAACTGAGCAAGGATATAATGCATGTCCAAGTGGAAGATCGATTTTCAGAAACATGGCTGTTTCTGTTTTGCCGGCGATCAGTTGATTGGTAATGACATAGTGCTGTCATAATGACACCATCAGTCTGTATTCCTCTCTCTGCCTGATGGAAATTCTTCGGAATGGCCTAAAGCTCTTTACTGGCCAGGAGCAAATTGACTGGGGTATTTATTACTCCGACGATAACATTTGTTTCCTCTGACATCTGGGTCATTACAAGAAGCGGAGGCTTGGACTCAACCGGCCCATTATGACCCTGATGTGTTTCGCAATGTCATTATGGGCGGATTAATGCCAACCATCAGAACGGCTATATCACACTTTAATCTGAGAAGGAAACCAGAATGATGAAGCCTACTCAGGACCCAAAATTCAATCATTCTCCATTCTCTCATGTTCAGGATAATGATCATAACACTTTAGTTATGATTTTTTTTAGAAATATATAAACTAATTATGACTATGGAGAGTCGTTTATCTCCAGCTGAACAGCTGCACTCTCGGAGTTGCCTTTCCTTTCTGGTAGAAGATGATCTGTGTATACATAAGAGAATGTGTCTCGGGTTTGAGCGTCTGAATTGTAATTACCTTAATCGCAATGTATTATTGTTCTGCAGTTCTTTTTTGTGCTTGTTATTTACTGTGTACAATAAATATACCCTGAAATTCCTATGTCTTAATGACTGGTAGTCAAACACCCATTTCTCCAAGACCTCAAACAAAACCCACCTCAATTCCAGACGAAGGACAAAGTGATTATGAATGCTAAATTAGGAGGTGTCACTCGTTGTCCCCACAGAATAGACAGAGTAATTATGAACGGTATTGGGATGCAAACAATACAGTAAGAGCAACGTCATAATTAATTAACTAAAGTGACAGTTAAAAAAAAAAAAGGTTAACGGGAAGTTCTGGCATGAAAACACTTTTTGGTGTCGATTCATAATGCAACATTTATCCTGTAAACTGTCAGTGTCCATGTCCTAGTGGTGGGACACTAGCAGTTTTTTATCGCCGTTTACATATTGTAGTAATTAGTAATTACATATTGATACTATTGATATATATTAATACCCTATTACATATTTTAGTAATAATCATAAATTTGGTATCATTCGAAAGTTTAAACACTCAAAATTCATACTGTGAAAACCGTTTTGATATTGGACATTGCTTTGGAAATGGTACTTTACAGCCGTTTAGTGGGCTCCTCCCCCTAATGGGCGGTCTCATGTTTCAAATATTACTAAATTTATCATCAAAACCTTTTCTTATCTTGACAAAATACACATCTTGGAAAGCTCTGAGACCAAGATTTCATATTGTTTGTATTCTTACAGAAATGCAACAGAAGAACACATCAAAAAAAAAATATATATATATATTTTTTTTTTTGGCATAGCACCTAAACAAAATCAAAAACCTACATTTTTGTGATATCAACTTTAAATTTGGAACACAACTTGGCTTTGATTTTCTAGCAACTTTAGAATCCAAGTAATTTTGTAAACTACATTTTGTATAAAATAAAAAAAAATTCTAAGTCAAAATATCTTCAGGAAGTAATAGAGGTTTGGAATGACATGAGGGTGAGTACATGATAACATCATTTTTAGTTTTTTGTTAACCTATTCCTTTAATTATGGGTCAGACGCCTTGAAACACTTCCATAAATCAAAACCTGCTATTACTTTAACAAGATGTCAAACAGTGAAACAATTCAATCAAATCTGTTTGTGCTAGTCAGACATTCATTCATTTTTTCCTTTTAGAAGTAAAGTCTGTGAAGGAGGCAGTGGCACATCTGAGATGTGGCATGGTGTTCTGGGGCAGAAGTTGATACAGATGCTTATTTCATGCTCTGAAGGCTGTGCCTTCTTCTATTAAATGATTGGTCAATTAATGTAGGTTGAAAGATTTGTTAAGCTGATTTTATCCAAATGAGAGCATGCACATTCATTTATGTTTTGGGAGGCACCGTACCATTAGACCAGATCACAGAATTAGCAAACCCAAAAGACACATAAAAAGTGACATATTGCTTGAACTTTGTTTGTAACCCAGTTGGATTAATGTCATTTTCATGTCATATTTTCTCTATTGTGAACATGAGATGACTTATTATATCTTGTTAATTTGAAACAGTTATTAATTAAATATTATTCAACAGATATTGTTATGCTGCTTTTACACAACATGATTTTAGCCCTGATTTTACACTGAGGTCACAAAACAGGCTTTTTTTTATAGGTCACATTTCAACCTAAAAAACACAGGTTTGCCAACTTGTTCAGCAAAAATGACTGTCACTTATTAGAACTTCACAAAACTATTTTAACATCAGAAGCAAAAAGTTTCAAAAGTGACTATGGAAACTGAGTGAAAACAAATACAATACAAGATCATTTGGTAACACTTTACAATAAGGTTTAATTTCAACATTAGTTAATTATGAATTAGCATATTACTAGGATGTTGTCTGTTTAATAGTACTTATAAAGCACATATTAATGCCTTATTATGCATGACATGTTCTACATCCCTTAATCCTATACCCAATACCTAAACGTAACAACTATTATTAAGCAGTAATTAGGAGTTTATTAAGGCAAAAGTCGCAGTTATTTAATAGTGAGAATTGAATCTAATCTAAAGTGGGACCAAATTAAGTAACAATGAACAACACTTTTAAAACATTTATTAATCTTAATTAATGATATTGTAACATTTACTACATAATTAATATCTAAAGTTGTCTGTTAATATTATTTAATGGGCCTGAGATAACAGTTCTATTTTTATTAACGAATGTTAATGAAAATTAATAAATACTGTAACAAATGTATTACTTATTGTTAGTTAATGTTAGTTGACTAACTTTAATTAATGGAAGCTCATGGTAAAGTGCACTGGTTTTTTATACAGTGCAGTCAAACTAGAGTGTCACAGAAGCTAAAACTTTACAAAGAAAAACTAAAAGTCACATTTACTGTAAAAGGCTATACATTTTTATTTCTGTACATTAGTGGAAGTTATATAATGAACATGTTCAAACAATAAAAATTCTTCTTTCAACTTTGGCTCACATTTTTTTACTAACAGTGCTCTCTCTCTGCTTCAGAGCTGACCACTCGTGCAGCAGTCAGGGTATATCAGCAATTATGGATTATACCATTAAAGAAAGTCTCTTTAAAGCATCCCAGAAGGGAATGCAGTTTAGTGTGCAGGGCTCATCAAGGCCCTCGCTGATGGCTCTTTCTCTCTCCTTGATGTCCACTTTCGGCTCAGATCATTTATAAACAAAATGGAGCCTGCCAGATGCAGAAAGCTTCAAAATGGCTGTCCCTCTGCCTGATTGAGATTAATGCTCCCACCCCGGCACAGATTAGAGGAGTGAAGTAACCGTGTCTGATTTCAACTCAAACTGGGATTTATGATAGAAAAACACAGAGATGGGGTTACGCTTGTCATTGATCCGGCCCTGGCTCAGATAGGCTGGCGAGCCCGGGAGATGAGCTGCTGTTACTATTGATAGCTGACAAATAATATCTGTCAGAGTCGCATGACTGACAACCAATGATTTAGCGTTACAGTAAGAACTTAAGGGGTTTGTGTTGCACTTTTCATGAATAGGTTAACCCTTGGTGTTCCATTAATCTTTTATAGCACAAATTGATTCTCTCATCAATTACGCACCCTCATGTCATTCCAAACGTATAAGGGTGTGTTCACACTTGTAGTTCGGTTCATTTGGTTCATTTGGTCTGGACCAAAAAAACAACAACATTCTGTCCTGGCCCATTAGTGTTCACACTGGCATTTTAACACCGAATCTAAAGGCATAGGGATATTTTCACAACCTGATTGGTCGGCTTTAATTACGTATATTTCACGACTGAACTCATCGAACATCCAAAACAATGCAGTGTGCTGGGCTAAATGTCAAAACAGCCGTGGTTCTGATGACATACTGAACTGTGATGGGCAACATCGCAATTATGATAAGAAAAAACTGGTATGCTTGAGCATTCTGTCCTTCTTCGGGTCACATATTGTGACATCAGGTCCCGTTTTTGGTTCGTTTACATGTCTTCAGTTCATGTTGCGTTCATATTTCAGTCGAACCGCACCAGAGTTGGTTTGGAAGCAGACCGAGACCCATCTTTTCAGCATCACGGTCTACTTGTTTGGTGAGCCAGGGTTCGGATGGCAGCGTTCACACTTATTTAAATGAACCACACTAACAGAGCAATCACACCAGGGTTTGTTTTAATCGAACCAAACATGCCAAGTGTGAACACCCTAAGACTTAAATTGTTCTTGCAACGATTATTTTTAATGAAATCTGAGGGCATTTTCAGACCTGTAGATAATTAGCTTTGTTCCGAAACAGGGACTTAATTTGTAACAATGTTGCAGTTTCTTCTTGGTTTGGTTCACTTTCACTAGGCAACTTTTTAAAGCGTACTAAAATGTGTTTATGCAAGTCACATGTGAGTAAAACTGTCCTCTTATTGGTAAGAGTTTCCTCTGCATCATCCATCAAGATGATGACAAATTCGCTCCACGAGCATTGTGGCTTATTTGTAACTGTCATCAGACACACACACAAACTCTATACGAATGTAGCTGTCATTCCCGCATTATTATATAATGCAGTTGGAGCAGGAAGCAAGGCTTCGTTGGGGACAGCATCCTTGCAATGCACGGAGAGAGCGATTACACAACATTTCAAGATGAAGGGGCGCTGTTTGGTTTTTAACTGCGATAACTAATTTGCTCACGTATACTTATTTATTCACACATAAACATTGATCTGCGAATGTACATAGTGCACTCAGATTTGGTAAACACAAGATCAAGCATGCTTCATTGACTTGCGAGAACCAATGAGGTTCATTCTCGCGTGTCAAGCAAATGCAGTTGAGCTTCGTTTTACCAAATTTGACTGCTAGTGTATGTATACTGATCAATCTTTGTGTGAATAAAAGCCTAAATTAAATCAGTTCATAAAATGATTGTGTCTCTTCAGAAGACTTGGATTAAACCGCTCGATATGGATTTATTTATCAAATGATATGATCATTTTGAAGCGTCAGAATTTTGGGTGAACATCTGATGGAAGGACAGAAATCTCTCAGATTTCATTAAAAATATCTTTACATGTGTTTCGAAGATGAATGAAAATTGTATGGGTTTGGAATGACATGAAAGTGATTAAATGACAACAGAATTAAAATGTTGGGGTGAATTATCCCTTTAACCCAGTATGAAAAGTAGTAGTGGCTTTAAACACATTTTTAAATCAATTTTATTCACCAAAAACAAGAAGCTGCTTATTTACTCTTTTTTATTGCATGTTTTCACCCTATTCATTAAAAGATATTTTCAAACAAATTGTAGCACCGGCTACATTAGTCAGACTCAATAATTCAACCCTGTTACTCAAGTTATAAGACAAATTAAAATTTTCTTTAATTTATGGGGAATCATCTAACTAAAAACTGAAATTTGTCTCAAACCTGAAATAAATGCAAAATAAAACTTCCTTATATAATATTTATTTTCTAAAGTTTGGTGATCAACATATTCTGAGGATTAAGTACCATCTTTCATTGATCATTTGCTGAAAAAGAGACCATGTTCATGAAAAGAGCCATATCACATTTAAGAGTACTTAATGGGTGTTTTATGAGGTATAAATGCTTCTTTAGATAAAGACACGCTGACTTGGTATTTATGAGTGCATAAACTTAATAATTATTTATGCTATCCTGCATGGTTCAGCAGCATAATAGCCATCTCAGGGAAGAAGCCTCGTCTGATCACACGCTCTCTGTCTCCTCTATGAAGAACGAGGACCTCTGATGCATAAACATTATCTGCTACATTTTACATAGTAATCTTGCAGTTTCCTGCTGCTCCTTGCCCTTGCCCTACATTTTTAAACATAAATCATACTGCAGAGACGAGGAGAGGATTGGGTGAAATTGGGTTACACTTTATTTTACTGTGCAAGCACTGATAACAAGGTAACTACATGGGTTAAGGTAAGGTATAGGGGTTCAAGGTTAGTATACTAGTTATAACCCAGTTATTGTAATTACTATGTACATTTGGAGCAGAACTGTAAAATAAAGTGCTACCGAACATTGAAATGTATTAAATGTTTTAAGATCCTAATAATAGCCCTGATGAAATATCCATCTTAAATCAACATAGATTTACATGCTTGCCAGTGTGAACTTGAGGGGTATACACTGAATACATCCACCAAAAATCACCAGTTGGTTACGAGTGATCGCAAAGAAAAAATGCCTCAGAAAATCGATATTTTTGATAAAAACAATGTTTATGAAATTCACAGTTAAAAGGGAGCTAGGCCTAAAAGTCCACTTTATATCAATTGGGTTTAAAATGCACTAAAGACTTCCCTAACTTGTTCAACATCTAAATCTATCGACTGCTTTCAACAGCATCGCCAAAAACTCAAGTTACTGCATCCGTGTTATAGCCCTTTGTTGTTTAATATGCCGTAATTATTGCTCATGTTTTTTATGGATGGTGCGAAAACGTGTTGTGAAATTGGCAGTAAAATTAACAGGCTGTTAGATGATCGCACAGAACAATTATCTGCTTTGTGCGTGGGCAGGCATAAAGCACAGATAACACTACAACAAAAAAAATAAAAAGCCTTTTACTGGGTTTCACAAGCTTTCTGCAGTTGGGGTTTTCACACCGCATTGAACACCAAATGTTAAATGCTTTTTTTCTTTTACCAGCTTCTTTCTTCATTTCTCTCTCGAAACGACTGCAGAAAGCTCCCCGCTTTGGTTCCATTGTGTTTTAGAGCTGTTCAGAGCACCTCTGCATGCAGTTCTGTTAAAGAAGTATCTTCCAGGGCTTGGCTCATTTCTCAGAGCACTTAAATGAGCTCATTCTTATTTCAGAGAACCACTCCGTTTTTTGGATGAACAGACGGGAAAATGCGGCTTTTACTGGCTGGCCACCTGTTCTCATCTTTTCTAAAAACGACAGAAAGAGAAGTGTGTGTATGTGTGTGGTAGAGAGAGATAGACATGGAGGAAAGGAGAAAGAATAGGTGAGCTGAAGGGAGGATAGAGAACTCAATGTGATTGAAGCATCTGTTTTTCTGTTGTATACTTGCCTTTGGGAGAGAGAGCATCATACACTGTAAAAACTAAAGGAGCCTCAAGTATCCTGTTGGATACTCAAGGAACTTCAAAATGTAATTTTGGTGCCTCAAAGCTCTTTTTCCTATAGAAGGGTAACTGGAGGAGCATTGACAATCTTTGAGGTTCTTGCTGGAACTTATGGGATCCTTTAAGCACTTTGTATTTACTTCAGAGGTTCTGGAGTCACCTTTTCATTACCATGAGACCTCGAAGTGCTTAGGGGGAAAATAGAGGAACTTGAATGCGATAGAAGGGTTATTGGAAGATCTTTTAACATTTAAGTGGTTCCTGGAAGATCTCTTATGTTAAAGCCAGCATCTGGAGGAACCCAATGGTTCAGTGAGGCCTGAATTAGATTATTATTCTATTATTATTATTATTATTATTATCCTATTATTATTATTATAGGCTACTTAAGTTTGATTCAGTATACATACCCAGGTGAAAAAGACGTACTATTAAATGTATAAAAAATGTACTTGAGTGTGTTTTTAGTAGACCTACAATACAAATATACTTTAATGCATTTTTAATACATTTAACAGTAACCTAGTCTTTTTCACTTGGGTAGCTTACATATATTTAGTATAGGCCTATTTTATTAAGTCATTTAAACCTTAAACAACAACACTAAATAATAATAATATTATATGAAGAAGAAGAAGCAGGAGGAGAGAAGTTTTATTCAGTCACGAAACTGCTGCTATTCCTCTGCTGTCGTCGCTTCAGTGATGCTCGCGCTGCTCGCGCGCAACAGAGCTCAGCTGATCGACGTCAGAAAGTAACGGCTCCTCTCATCAAAGCTTCCAACGTTTGTTCGGCTCTCCATTACAAGGTTTGTAAACTCGCCAAATAAATATAAATACAGAGTCTACTCACTATATATTTAAACACACATATATATAAACTAAATTTATTATACATTACTACGTTTTTACAGTGTTTACCACTCGTTTATTGCACAGTATCTGGTATGAAGGTTTTAGCCGCGATGCTAACTAACTTATGTTGATCTAATGAACAAATGGAAATGATTGACTTATTGTCTTAGATTGATTTAGTCATTCAATTCAACATATTTTGTACAACTGTGTCTTCAAATTGCTGATATAGCCTAACTAATTTAGAAAATTCTCTGATTCTTGGCGTTTGTTATGAATAACAAAAACAGGTTATAGTTTGCTCTGTTTTTGTTTAGCCTAACGTTAACTTTACTTACTACAGGTGCCCTCATTCTCTCAAATACCATTTTAAAGCCATTTACTGGTCAATAAATATTATGTTGTGAATAATCAGCTTTTTTTTTTTGTTTCCCCAGAACAACCATTACATTTCTAAAATAATCTGAACTTTTCAGTGGCAACATTGAATTACAGTAAGTTACCTGCACCACATGCTGTACTTTATTACTATGAACTTTCTCTGTGTGCAATTGTATTGTTTGACTGTGTACTTGTGTTTTTTAATCAGTTACTCTCTGAAAATCTTTTCTCATGATCTCAAATCTCATTCATGTTACTCAGAAAAATAATATCACAGGTTTGATTCACAAAAAATGCTATAGACATTTTAACTCTGAATTATAATTTCAAGTTTAGTTTTTTTCGACAAAAAAATAAATAAAAAAAAGGAAAAAGCAATTAGGCTTCAGAAGACTTGCAACACAACCCATAACACATGAGTTGTGAACTCATTGATTATTTTTAGGATCTTTTCTGGGACATTTTTGGAGCTTAACCATTTTTACATAAATTGTTGCATTGAATTGAACTAGACAAGTGTACATAAGAATGGTTTCATGAATGATTTACACATTTGTTTTCTTCTTGTGTTTCATGCAGTGAAACTGAATGGTGACTGGGGTCGCATTATGCCTGAGATCTGCTTTTGGGTTCCACAGACAGAAAGTCAAACAGGTTTGGAACGTCACAAGGCTGAGGAAATTATTTAAATTTCACAACTATCACTTTAATAACATTACTAACAGTAAATTTTGTACTTTGCAGGGATCTCGGTAAGCTGAAATACAAGTTTGATCAAGAATAAAAATCCTCCTGTAGACCTGAAAATCATTGAAGTGTCTGGACCATCCACCAGAAAAGAAGAAAAACAAACGGAAAACGATGCTGTACTTTTTCACTTTTCTAACTCGTTAAGTACCTCACACCAACTTGGTCCCATAGTGACATTTTTGACCACAAACGAAATTGCTGATCGTGTGGATTCTTAGTGAAATGACTGAATTCACCAGTGAACATTCACAGAACAACAGATCATTTTACTGCACCTTAACTCTGTTTCGGGTCGAAGCCTCTACTTCTACTTCCTCTATCTTGTTTCATGAGAATACTCAACAACCATTTATGAACACTGTTGATTCAAGTCACACATTTAAGCTTTTCAAAAGCCATAGTGTACATTACAGTCTCCAGTCTAACGGCATCCCAGACTTAAACATTTTATGATTCAAAATAGCTGAATAACTAACCATCAGAGATTTCAGTATAGAGATAAAGGTTACAGCACAATGAGTGTATATTAGCACTGTTGTTTGTTTTTGGCATCTGATAGAGCTTTTGGACTTGGAAACAGTGATGTCAGACTAACCATCGGACTGAAACACAAATGTTTTAAAGTTAAGTATGATGG
This sequence comes from Scardinius erythrophthalmus, assembly GCF_964197995.2. Taxonomy (NCBI): domain Eukaryota; kingdom Metazoa; phylum Chordata; class Actinopteri; order Cypriniformes; family Leuciscidae; genus Scardinius; species Scardinius erythrophthalmus. The sequence goes on along the minus strand of NC_138232.1, from coordinate 36,236,706 downwards.
ACATTTTTAATTAGTTCAAATGTAATTTTATTTACATTGATTTATTTCATGGAACATATGTGTTTCCATGCATTTTGTTGAGATGTCTTTTCTTGTTTATCTATTGTATATACATGGTTGATTATTCATGTTGCTTATGTATTATACTATTTTTTTGTGTGTTCATTGATATTAATCTGTAGTTAGCTTTTTTCCCCATGTGCATGGAAGTGTATGTATAAAAATGAATATCAAATATGTAATAAACAATTCTTATTTTGTATTTGGTTCAATTTGTTTATTATAATAGAAGTCAAAGGTAACCATAGTAACAACATGAAATTAAATATTAAAAAAAAAATGAAATTTGGTTCCTGGAGGCACCCAAAGTGGTTCCACACAGTGCCTAATATAAGAGTTCCTCAGGAAACCTGTGTGGTTCCTCAGAGAACCGGCCCTTTTTAAAGGGTGCCTAGAGGATCTACAGACGGTTCCGCCGGTGTGGCAAAGTGAAGAACCCCAAAAGGTTCCTCCAGGCACCTTTTATTTTTACAGTGTACACACACACACACAGAAAAGCCATGTTATATCACTGGAAGCTGTACCATTTCTTACTTTTCAGAGCTCTACATACACACGGTACCAGGGTTTATATGATTGCAGCCTTATAGGACAGATCCTCTTACCCTAATATGTGATTTTGTGGCTCAGAGTAAAGCCATGTTCACACAGACAGATGTCTGTGAGGTTACCAGGTTGCATACTGTTGATCGCTAGTTGGATGAATGTTATTGGTGTGCTAAGCAACTGGCCATATACCTGTTTAAAATCTGATTGCAAACTGTTTGTATTGCCATTAAAAGTAAGATTTTATTCGATTTAATTGCTGATAAATATGAACATTTTCAGAAAGAAATCAGTTCTTCTGAAGCAACAACTTCCAGCTAAAATTTCTCTATTTATATTCAGCAACAAATCAACAAAAAGTTGTTAATTTTTAATGAGAGTTGCTGATTTGACCGTTGTGGGCGTACAAGATGTTGCAAGTTAAATTTCTGCATGACTGACATTTTTATAAATAAGCCAGTAATAGATAGTTGATGTACAGGAATTTCTTTTAAAACCTGTATGAGTTTCTTTGTTCAGTTGAACCCAACAGAAGCTATTATGAAAAAAGGTTTTAACTGTTTTTGTCCATAAAATGAAAGTCAATGGGACCCCAATGACTTTCATTTATATGGACATAAGAAAATATTTAAATATATATATATCATTTTATGTCCCACAGAAATTCATACAGGTTTGGAAAATGAGTAAATGATATTAGAATTTAAATTTTGGGATTTGGAAAATTAGCAAATGTTATTACAACTGAACTAACTGAACTATAGAGGTGAATTATACCTTTAATAATAAACCTAAAATAAGATAATAATATAATTGTAATTGTATATAAAAAATAATTGTATTGCAAAATGAAAAAAGATACCAAAGTCTCAAAATAATTGGTCTTAAAGGGTTAGTTCACCCAAAAAATGAAAATTCTGTCAGTAATTACTCACCCTCATGTTGTTCCAACCCCGTAAGACTTTCGTTCATCTTCAGAACACAAATTAAGATATTTTTGATGAAATCTGAGAGCTGGATCACTCCTCCTGCAGGCTTATGGACACTTTAACTTGCTGGCCCAGAAAATGTATTAAAGACATTGTTAATATAGTCCAAGTGACTCCAGTGGCTCAATCTGAAGTTTATAAAGCGACGAGAATACTTTTTGTGCGCAAAAACATACAAAAATAACGACTTAGTTATTAGTTTACACTAGTAACGACTTAGTAACACTAGTTTACGTAGTGTAATAGCGTAGCGTGCAACACAGACGCGTTGCGCAAAAACACTACGTAAAAAAACTCGAGGCCCAGAGAGAAGGAAATGAAAAGTGGAATAAAGTCGTAATTTTTGTTTGTTTTTGCGCACAAAAAGTATTCTCGTCACTTTATAAACTTAAGATTGAGCCACTGGAGTCACTTGGACTATATTAACAATGTCTTTAATACATTTTCTGGGCCAGCAAGTTATAGTGTCCATAAGCCTGCAGGAGGAGTGATCCAGCTCTCAGATTTAATCAAAAATATCTTAATTTGTGTTCCGAAGATGAACGAAAGTCTTACGCGGTTGGAACAACATGAGGGTGAGTAATTACTGACAGAATTTTCATTTTTGGGTGAACTAACCCTTTAATGATGTATTGCAAGATGGAAATAGATACTGACTGCTAAAGTAGATGTCTAATCTGGAACAAATACAATAAGTTACTGGCATAGCTGTAATGTAATTTAGCAATATGCAAATTCTTTTTATAAAGAAAGAAATTCAAATGATAGAGTCCTATTAACTAAATCTCTGGTCCGTGCTAAGGCTTGAAATTCATTTATTACAAAATTGCTGATTATTGCAGAAACTTCAGAATCTTTAGGGAGGAACCCAAGTGGTCCTAAAGCGGACACCTGAGGCATGCCGCAGCCAGACTCAGCAGACCAGAAAAGATAAGTAATTTGGTGGAGTTGTACATTCACACTCACCGATCATCAGAACAGATAGCGGGCCAAAGCATGCCGCAGGGTCCTATTAACAATGAAAGTGGCCAGGCAAGCGTACGAGCATTTATGACCTCCGTGGAAAGAACAGAGGGAATATTGTTCCTATTATTCTCGGTTCATCGTTTCACTTCTTGTGTGAAGGTCAGTTCCAGAAAGTGGTCGAACTAAGAGGTGGAAAGGGAGGAAAGGAGAATAATTCATATTCTCATAAAAGGGTCAGTGCAAAAGACCATTGAGTCAACCTCTATGGGTATCTCTCACTCTCTCCCTCTCTTTCTTTCTCAAAGCTTAAAAGGGATCTACAGGAAGCTGCCTTTAGTCAAAGATGTCCGTGCATTCTTAAAAATAAAAGGTTATTTTATTCCTTGCAACTCTGTCAATAAATGTTTCTTGTTCAAATGTTCTTATGACACAGTCGTGCCCTGTCTAAAAGCCCAACGATCCTCTTATTTATTGTTGAGCGGGGGAGCGGAAATTAGTGGTTGGTGGGAGAAGTGGTGCGGAGCAGTGCTTCGATTTCTCGATTCCTGCTTCTAAACTTTCTTGTGACTGTAAAGGCAACAGTTGGGAAAAACTACATGTTTATTTCATGCATTAAGAACCCTCCAAAAACATATGTTCTTCATAAAACATCTAGATCTGTACTTTTTAGCATCTACCAATGGCCGCTTATGTGACAATGCCAAACAGCTTAACTAACATGTTCAGAACAGCATATTGGTTTGGTTCTATGTTTTATAACTAGTAACCATTTTAATGGGAAAAATGACATTAAACAGCTATAAATCTCTCTTTTTTTATGAGACAATAAAATGCACATTGGAAATAAAGATGGTATAAAGTTTTTCTGTTGTTTGTCCATCCACTGAAAGACACAGCCTGGCACACACACACACACACACATCCACAACTCTAAACACAGCTGATGGGAAGGCTTGGGGCTTTACTTCTGCAGTCCTGCCGTATCTCCAAGCTTCCTTCTGCGCCTACATCTGCTCACTTTCTATTCTACTCAAATAGCCAAACCCACATGGATTTGTCCCTCAATTTACAAAAATTTAAAGTTTATTTTAGTCTCAAACTTTTAATGTCACAAATATTCCCCTGAAAAAAAGTAGCAACATGCTCAGAAAAGGATCTTCCGTGTCAGATGAGATTGTTGAAATGGAGAACTCAATGACATTTGGTTTGGTTGTAGTGTGCGGAGTCATTGCAGAAAGGGAATTCCGTAACGATATAGACTCAGAGCACACCGGGAGAACAGAAAACATCAGTTTATTGAAATTGCAAGAGAATGACCATACGTAGATAACAGCGTGATGAGGAAGGAAACCACGGTGACAGGGAAGTGCACAGAGACGAAAGAGAATGACTATGGAGATGGTGACAGAGTGGAGATCGTGGAACGCTGGATAAGGTATACTCTTTCGTAGAGATGTTGTCAACATGTAAGTAGTATATAGAGTGTCAGTCTAGTATCCACTTGGGAGAACAGACAATGTGTATGACTGAGGTGTGTGCTTAAGTAGTCCATGGCTGATAAACAACAGGTGCAGGTGATTAGTATTTTCTGTGATTGGGAAGTGTATGCAGGTGAGGGCCAGGGAGGATCATTAGTGGATAATGTCACTGTTTCTGTTTTTCTTAGATTATCATATTATCACTAGAGTAGAACTGAGAATTCAAGAGCTGTGGTTTTGTTTGAATTGTTGACATGTGGTTTATGAACTCAGGGAGTTTATTAATGACTCCATGTTGCAAAACAAAAGCCTTTTGAGAATCAGTGCTCTAACCAGAGTTGTTAGTCATGGTCCACTACATTATAACACCATAAACACCCATAAAAATTTGCGCTATTATGATGCAAGTGTCATCTTCTATCAGAGTAGTAATTAGTGCTGCGGCCTGTTAATTAAGGCTCAGAGTTTCTCTCAAAATTACTTAGAAAAAAAGGATTTTTTTAAACTGAAAAAATAATTAGTTTTCTCTTATTTATAGAATCATTCGCATATGCATATGGCATTTTTTGTTTGTTTTCCACCAGAAATTATATATATATATATATATATATATATATATATATATAATATATATATATATATATATATATATATATAATATTTAGGTTTATTCTTTTTTTGATACATGTTTTTTTCCAAAGATTATTGAAGTATGCTTTACAAGAAATGCTTTTCAGTTTTTATACGTTAAAATTACTTGTTTAATTCAATGTTACTTGGCTTTTTTGAGAAATTGACTAGCCATTTTTATTTAGTTAAAAAAAATTACTAGTGTGTGTGTGTGTGTGTGTGTGTGTGTGTGTGTGTGTGTGTGTGTGTGTGTGTGTGTGTGTGTGTGTGCGTGCGTGCGTGCATGTGTGTGTGTGTGTGTGTGTGTGTGTGTGTGTGGTTAATGCATGTATCGATAGAGTAGGTACTCAAAGAAATTGTTGCAAATCATAGTTAATAATCATAACCTTTCTCATAAACAATAACAAGGTGTCAGACAGATGGCCAGGAGCACCATGTCTTTGCTGAACTTTCACATAAAAATAGTTTCATTAAATCATTTTTCTATAATAGAATTCAGCCCATTATCAACTTGGTGCGAGTAGTTTGACCTCAAAGGCTATTATTTATTAGAATTTACTGAACAAAGATCTCATTAAACTGTAATTATATGAGAAAATCACTCTGCCATTAGCAAGAACGGTTATTTATATAATGAAGTGGTCGACCAAAGTGGTCTCAAAACAACAGAATACATGACTGATCACATTTCAATGAACATGCAATGAATAAAAATGGGCATTTTGCCACATTTTGCGGTGAGGCTGTACACTGTAAAAACTAAAGGAGCCTCAAATATCCTGTCGGATACTCAAGGAACTTAAAAATGTAATTTAAGTGCCTCAAAGCTCTTTCTCCTATAGTAGGGTTACTGGAGGAGCATTGACAATATTTGAGGTTCTTGCTGGAACTTATGGGATCCTTTAAGCACTTTGTATTTAGTTTAGAGGTTCTGGAGTCACCTTTTCATTACCACGAGACCTCGAAGTGCTTTGGGGGAAAATAGAGGAACCTGAATGCGATAGAAGGGTTATTGGAAGATCTTTTAACATTTAAGTGGTTCCTGGAAGATCTCTTATGTTAAAGCCAGCATCTGGAGGAACCCAGTGGTTCAGTGAGGCCAGAATGATATTATTATTATCCTATTATTACTTAAGTTTGATTCAGTATACATACACAGGTGAAAAATACGTATAGGCTACTATTAAAAATGTACTTGAGTGTGTTTTTAGTAGGCCTTCAATACAAATATAACCTACTTTAATGCATTTTAATACATTTAACAGTAGCCTACGTCTTTTTCACCTGGGTAGCTTACATTTATTTATATAGGCCTATTTTATTGATTAATTTAAACCTTAAACAACAACACTAAATAATAATAATATTAATAAAAAAATCATTAATTATTATTGAATAAATAATAGTAATAAAATAATATTTTTTACTTCTTCATAAATTATTATTTGAAGAAGAAGAACCATGAGGATAAAGGTTTTATTCAGTCACGAAACTGCTGCTATTCCTCTGCTGTCGTCACTTCAGTGATGCTCGCGCTGCTCGCGCGCAACAAAGCTCAGCTGATCTACGTCATCGAGTTTGAAAGTAACGGCTCTCCTCATCAGCGCCTGCCGCATCTTCCGCCGTTTGTTCGGCTCTCCGTTACAAGGTTTGTAAACTCGCCAACGAAATATAAATACTCACTATATATTCAAACACACACATATATAAACTAAATGTATTATACATTACTACGTTTTCAATTGTTTATTGCTATGGTTTATTGAACAGTATCTGGTATGAAGGTTTTAGCCGCGATGCAAACTACGTTGATCTAATGAACAAATTGAAATTATTGACTTATTGTCTTAGATTGATTTAAAGTTAGTCATTCAATTCAACATATTCTGCACAAATGTGTCTTCAAATTGCTGATATAACTTACAGCCTAACTAATTTAGCTGATTCCTGCTGTCGTCATTGGCGTTTGTTATGAATAACAAAAGCAGGTTAATATAGTTTGGTCTGTTTTTGTTTAGCCTAACTTTACTTACTACAGGTGCCCTCATTCTCTCAGATATCATTTTGAATCCATTTAGTGGTCAATAAATACTATGTTGTGAATAATCAGCTTTGTTATTTTGTTTCCCCAGAACAACCAGTAACTTACAATGTTTCAGTGGCAACATTGAATTACAGTAAGTACCTGCACCACATGCAAGTACTTTATTACTATGAACTCTGTGTGCAATTGCAAACCATTTTTATATAAATTGTTGCATTGAATTGAACTAGACAAGTGTACATAAGAATGGTTTCATGAATGATTTACACAATTTTTTTCTGCTTGTGTTTCATGCAGTGAAATTGAATGGTGTCAGGGGTTGCATTATGCCTGAGATCTGCTTTTGGGTTCCACAGACAGAAAGTCAAACAGGTTTGGAACGTCACAAGGCTGAGGAAATTATTTAAATTTCACAACAATCACTTTAATAACCTTACTAACAGTAAATTTTGTATTTTGCAGGGATCTCGGTAAGCTGAAATACAAGTTTGAAGAAGAATAAAAATCCTCCTGTAGACCTGAAAATCATTGAAGTGCCTGGACCATCCACCAGAAAAGAGGAAAAACAAACGGAAAATGAAGCTGATGCACCTTTTCACTTTTCTAACTCGTTAAGTACCTCACATGTCCCTTGTGAAGATTTTATAATTGATTGCATTTTATGTTGCAGTGAGTAAAGGTGCGTCACATTTGTGAATTTCATGAAATTACACAGGCAAAAAGGTCCATTGACCATTGTCAGCAGTGTAGCAATGTAATGTATGAAGCACCACACAAAATTGCTGATCGTGTGGATTCTTATTGAAATGACTGAATTCACCAGTGAACACTCACAGAACAACAGATCATTTTACTGCACCTTAACTCTGTTCAAATGGAAAATGTTTTCTGCTTGTTGTGACATAAGGAATACTGTTTCCGGGTCAAAGCCTCTACTCTACTTCCTTTATCTTGTTTCTAGATATTGAGAATATACTCAACCATTTATGGGAACTGTTGATTCAAGTCACATTTAAGCTTTTCAAAAGCCATAGTGTACATTACAGTCTCCAGTCTCACGGCATCCCAGACTTCAACATTTTATGATTCAAAATAGCAGAATAACTAACCATCTGAGATTTCGGAATAGAGATAAAGGTTAGGATCATAATTTTCAGGAATATTACAGAACAATGAGTGCATATTAGCACTGTTTGTTGTTTGTTTTTGGCATCTGAGAGAGCTTTTGGACTTGGAAACAGTTGCGTCAGACTTAAGCGAACTGAAACACGTTTTAAAATTAAGTGAAGATGGACATTTTTAATTAGTCAATTTTAATTTTTTACATTGATTTATTACATGGAACATGTGTTTTCTATGCATTTTGTTGAGATGTCTTTTCTTGTGTAGCCTATTGTATACACATGGTTGATTATCCATGTTACTTATGTATTATACAATTTGTTTTGTGTGTATTCATTGATATTAATCTATTACTAGCTTTTTTTCCCCAAGTGCATTGAAGTGTATGTATTAAAATGGATCTAAAATATGTAATAAACAATTCGTATTTTGTATTTGGTTCAGTTTGTTTATTATAATAGAAGTTTATGGTAACCGTAGTAACAACATGAAATTAATTTAATACAAATAATAAAAAAAAAAAAAAAAATTTGGTTCCTGGAGGCACCCACAGTGGTTCCACACAGTGCTTCATATAAGAGTTCTTCAGGAAACCTGTGTGGTTCCTCAGAGAACCGGCCCTTTTTAAAGGGTGCCTAGAGGATCTACAGACGGTTCCGCCGGTGTGGCGAAGTGAAGAACCCCAAAAGGTTCCTCCAGGCACCTTTAATTTTTACAGTGTACAGTTAAAGTCCCTGTGAATGTGAACCAGAAGTTGCAAAAAACTTTACTTCAGTTGTGATGTGTTACTGGTAAGTCTGGAATGGTAAGTTCACAGTACTAGTTGTCTACAACTTCATACATCATCTGTTTCAGAAATATGAAACAATAAAACTGCATAATATATGCAGCTTAAAACAAAACATGAAACGTAAATGGTCTCCAATGTATGCACGCCATTATCATCATCAGTTGAATGTGTGGTGGACAAGACATGAAAATCCATCAATACTTAAAATAAAGGTTTATGTTTACTTGTGAACTAAACAGCAGTTAATAAACTATTGCTTCAACTGATCTTTAACTTCAGTAAACACACAACTATACCTCTGCCCAACCATGAACTTACTGTGGTCGAAATCAGATGACGTAGGCACCCCATCACGTGATTATGATTGGTCGATTGATAAGCTTAAATCTGATTGGCTAAAGAGTACGACTGATCCGTGTAGAAGAAGAGCGCTGCCAGGAAAGTCTCAAAAATACACACACACAAATCCAAGGCGATCCACACGCAAATGACGATTTGCACATTCACAATCACATTCAAGGATAAACTTGTACATTTTAAAGCTACACTGTGTCATTTTTTAAGTTGATTCTTAGCAAAAAACACTTTGTTCTTTCAAAATGATATGTGCTCATTAATGTGTAATTACTTCTACCAACTAATCAAATATTTCGTAAGCGTAGAATATGCCATTTAGAATACATACGAGCGAGTCGCTCGAATGGCGGCAGCCATGTTGTGCCTCCATCTTGAAAATACATTAGCCAAAGAGGGACATACCTGGAAATTCAAGCTTCGCCTTTCGCGTTTTTACACTCAGTGGCACTGTGACGAATGCGGGGGAGATTACTCGAGACTGCCGGCAGATTTGAAATAATACGGCCACCTTAGGAGTTAAAACGCCCTCGGAATGGGAGGGGCTAGAAAGTAATATTCAGTTGGTAGTCATAAACAATTTCACCGCTAGATGGGAGAAAATCCTACGCAGTGTAGCTTTAAATATTCAAAGGTTTTTGTGCACAGTATACGAATTGTGTTTTGCATTTGTGAAAAGTATTTTATGAATATATCATTTTTTTTCGCACATTTGTATGTGAATTGCATGTGTGAATCATGTTTTTTTGCGTGAATTATTAATGAGATCTGATCTGGCTCCATATATTTCACCCAAAAATGTCCACTCTGTCATCAGTTATTCACCCACACATTAATCCAAACCCATAGCCTTTTTATTGTGTGGAATACAAAAGAAGATGTTAGGATGTTGTTCACAGAGCCGATCAGCATATCCCTCAGTAAATAATAACCATCAAGTATAGATTATTGCTTTTATCGTTTAATACACAGTGACATGCTATGACAAGCCATTTTAGCCGTTATTCATTCATATGATGCATTTTTTTATATCAATTATTAAATTTGTACTATTTAAAATGTGAATTCTTGATATTAAGAATGTACTTTTTCTAGTAACAATGTCTATTTCTGATATCAGGAATTACATTTTCATTAGTACAAGTTAAAGGAGGGAGGATTATAGTGGGAGCACTGGGGTGTCAGGTGTGACTGTGTGGCAATGGCAAATGGTTAACATGGCTCATGGGTCAGGTATGAGGGCCCCTTAACAGAATTTTGCTTAGGGCCCCAGGGAGGTCAGGTTCGGCTCTGTTCATGCTGCTCTTCAATGGCGTCAGAGGTGTATAGTCCAGGGGTCAGAAAGTAAAAGTCCTGCCATATGTTTATTCCACCCGTGAACTCAGCCAGTTGATTTCACTAATTAGTCCCATCTACTGGCTGAAAAACTGGCTGAAAAATTATTTTAAAAAACAAAATACTGAGGAGGACTTATACTTTCTGAACCTGGACTTTACACCTCTGAATGGCGTTTAGCAATATTGATGTCAAAAAAAATATATTAAAGATGATAAACACAACAAAATTACTACAATTTAAATAAAAACAAAGTATAACAATACAAACTGATTTGAATTATTAATAAAAACTATATCTTAAAGAACTTAAAGAACACTAATACTTATACATCAAATATACATGCTAAAATCTTCAATGGAAGAAAAAAATAAGGAAACACTTTAGTTTAGGGTCCAATTCTCACTATAGTGCTTATTAGCATGCATATTACTAAAGTATTTATTGGCTGTTTATATATACTTATAAAGCACATATTAATGCCTTATTCTTCACATAATAAGACCCTATATTGTACATCCCTTATTCCAACCCAATTCCTACCCAATACCTAAAAGTAACAACTACCTTCCTTACTATTAATAAGCAGTAATTAGGAGTTTATTGAGGCAAAAGTTGTACAGTTAATATAGTGAGAATTGGACCCTAAACTAAAGTGTAACCAAAATTTTTTTATACAGGTTTGGAATGACATGAATGACATTGTTATATGTCAATCATCTTTCTATGGATTCTTGCAGGATTCTTTTTAAAATTATTTTATTTAAATCCTTGCGTCCGTCTTCAAATAGATGTTTTCAAGGACATCCATTTGTGTAGACCAGATATTGACATTCTCTTTGTTTAAAATTGGAAAGAGAGGTCAAACAAAACTAACTCTTTGAAAAGGTAACAGAATTCATAAAAAGTTCATTTCTGTGTGAATAATCACTTCAAATGCATTAATTAAGAGCGCATGACATATCATTAGATAAAAATCCACCCCCAGAAAAAATATCTTCTCACATAGATGCGTTCTCACCTCTTCAGCATTTCGTAAGACTATGCGTTATAGAAAATAAATAATACCAATCTTTGCTTGGTTGAAAGAATGAGCTCTGTTTTTCAGAGCTGAGAATATCCTCCTGATCCAGGGTAAATAAGGTACATCAGTTTAATTAAAAAGCCTTCGAAAGGAGATCTGCTGTGATTTACATTTCAAAGCTCCTCTGTCTCTGCTGTATATCCTCCTGGAATGGAAAACAGGGATGTAATTCGGTTAGAACACCCCTCTGAAAATGATTTAGGTGATTAAGTGACCTGAAATGTTTGAATATCAAATGAGAAACCTGTGAATTAAGCATGAGAAAGAGATGAGCTGGGATGAGGGAAGACGAGGCGAGTGTTTAACTGATGAGGCGAAGATCTTCAAAGGGCATGAAAATAGTCAATCACATTTATTTGCATTTGTCAAAGTAATAAAACCTGAAAAGTTAAGCCCTTATAACGTCATCTCCTCTCTCCGACCAGTCCGATCTGAAGAGCTCAGACTATTTGGACAAAGGATATTCAGTTTGAAGCCTCTGGGCAAGATCATGTCTTGCTGGTGTAGATTGCAATATTAAGCATGTACTTATAAAGCAAATCGAATTTTGATCTTTTTATGTGTTCTCAGACAGTGTGGCAAAACTTTCTGCAGAATTCAAAGACTTGAATGAAGGCATCTCCCCCAGCTCTTCCAATTTTAAATAAAAATGAGCTCACTTCTGACAGGTTACACATTTTTATCCAATTTTATCTTTATTCCACTCCACTTTTATTTGTGGAGTATCATCCACAGGTCATCCACAGTTAACAAGCAGATTTTTAAAGGGAGAAAAATTCCCACATCATCAGGCCAGCCAATTTAGGTCACAATGGCAGGTCCTGCCGTACACTGTTAAACAGAAAATGTACAGGTCATTTTCTGCCAGGACATCCGTTAACCCTAAAACACAACACAATGCAATGCATCATTCAAAATGCAAGTAAAACACCTGCAATAAATAAATAAATAAATAAATAAAAATTCATATTTAAAGTAAATTGTGCCCTATTTTTTTTTTTTTTTTTTTTTGCAGTGTAGGTGAAATAGGCAACATGTTCTAGGGAGGCATTGTTGAAAATGTATGTTTAATTAATGCAGGATTTGAACAAAGTTCAAATCTTAAAACCAATTCATGTAAAAATAAATCTAAATAAATAAGTGAATTTTATTTGAGCTGTATATCATAATTTTACATTCATTCTGGGTGTATGGCATTGCAAAAATACATATAGGCAATAAATATTAAGTTAACTTCAACCTACGGTAAATTTTCAAAAGCTGAAGTTCAGCTGAAAGTCATTATTCATCCCACATTCAAATGTGTTGTTTAATGTAAAAGTAAGTGATTCTGTACATCAACAATGATTATTTGATTGCCTTTGCAATGCAATTAATCAATGTAAATCCACTACTACAGTACTATATGTGTCAAAACAATAATTAATTTAATGCTGTGCATGAGTTTCATCTCTTTATCCACCAACGTTAAAGACCCTTGATATCATTTTTTTTAAACGGCTATAGACATGGTTCGAATTACGTGGGAGCCAGTGGGAGCTGAGCTCCCATAGAGAGAGGGTGAGCTCCCATGAATGCAGTAAAATCATACACCTGTGGGGGTCTCTAAAAATCATCAGCACCATTATTTTAAATTACAAATAAAGCACTTTTTCCTTCAGACTACTGTAGCATGACTTGAAGATAGGACAAGATGCCAAACACATGGATCTCGGATCGTCATCACACTACAATACATCCTTATGCTTAAATCAAGTGATCAAAGTGCTCGTTGCCGCTGCGATCAGTGGCGCGGATACTGTGTTTGTTTGTGGCTCGCGCACAGTCGGACGCGCGCTTCAATCCGTTGTGTAGACTCTCTATTCGTTCCAGTGAAATTACAAAACAAAATGCTCACAAACGTGTCTCTGCCTGATATACAGCCACTGATAAACATAATCGGATTTGATTAAAAAAAAAAAAAAAAAAACTCAATACAGAATCGAACCCAGAACCTCTGACACGCATGGCAAAAGTTTTCCCACTGGACTACTTAAGTAGTATTAAGATCTATTTATTTACTCACGTTTGTTCTCACTCACTCATTAAACGACTAATTAAACCAGATGTACTAGTTAAATTGAATTGTGTTACCAACGGTTCTCTTACGAGAGGTTCTCTCGTATTGCGTAAGTAGCTTACGCATCGGGAAAGTCTTCTTTCTTCGAGATCTGAAGCCAAAAAATTATCCTTAATTTTGTATTCATTGTCAACGCAGTGCAGCAGCCGACAGACCTAGGCAGGCTGTATAAGCGTGCTCATTGGCTGCTCGGCTGCAACTGCTTAAGCCTATCGGTGAGCGCTATGAACGCGGCAACCAATGAGGGCGCTTCGCGCCCTCCGCGCCCTTCTAACCGTCAGAATGGGCGTGGCCAGCGTGTATATATTCAGCGCTCACAGGCTAAAATTCTGATTTTCTTGTCTTCAGCGACGCTCTTCGCATCGCTGGATCTTGAGAGCCGCCGCCGTTGAAACCAGCGACCAGCAAGCTTAGGACAGCGCCTGAGGAAGCCGGCCGTCTTCGCCGCCTTCAGCCATCCGTGCCTGCTACGCTATCCGGCGACATATCCTTTACATTATTACTGTTTCTGTGTGTACTCTAAAAGAGCACGAGGCGTTTTTGTAAAAACGCCTCGTTTTTGCGGCTCGTGCCGCGCCCCGCTCAGCTACGGAGACCGCCACCTCTCTGCGCTCTCCGACTGGGCCGCGGGCACGCCGCCACCGCACTCTCCGAGTGCGAAGAGCTTTCAATGTCGACCCTGCGGGCTCGACTTGAAGCTTTCGACCAAGCTGTCGCTCCGCCTGTCCCTGCCGGGCCGCGCAATAAGAAGCGCCGCTCGCAGCGACCACCGGAGACTGTTGTGACTGAGGAGCTCGCCGGAACCTCTCCCTCGAGCTCTCTCTCGCCCTCTCCCTCCCGGCCGCTCAACCGCCGGCTCTGCCCGCGCCGCCGCCGCGTCAGGAGATGAGGTGAATGTGATAGATACCCGTACTCTCCCTCTGTTCGAGCCGTGCAATACGCCGCTCACAAGGGATGGCAGAAGCGGACGGTCTCGGAGCGAGTTTCCTCTCCCTCTGTTCGAGCCGCGCAAACTGAGCCGCTCACGAGGGATGGCAGAAGCGGACGGTCTCGGAGCGAGTTTCCTCTCCCTCTGTTCGAGCCGTGCAATACGCCGCTCACGAGGGATGGCAGGAGCGGACGGTCTCGGAGCGAGTTTCCTCTCCCTCTGTTCGAGCCGTGCAATACGCCGCTCACGAGGGATGGCAGGAGCGGACGGTCTCGGAGCGAGTTTCCTCTCCCTCTGTTCGAGCCGCGCAAACTGAGCCGCTCACGAGGGATGGCAGGAGCGGACGGTCTCGGAGCGAGTTTCCTCTCCCTCTGTTCGAGCCGTGCAATACGCCGCTCACGAGGGATGGCAGAAGCGGACGGTCTCGGAGCGAGTTTCCTCTCCCTCTGTTCGAGCCGCGCAAACTGAGCCGCTCACGAGGGATGGCAGAAGCGGACGGTCTCGGAGCGAGTTTCCTCTCCCTCTGTTCGAGCCGCGCAAACTGAGCCGCTCACGAGGGATGGCAGGAGCGGACGGTCTCGGAGCGAGTTTCCTCTCCCTCTGTTCGAGCCGTGCAATACGCCGCTCACGAGGGATGGCAGGAGCGGACGGTCTCGGAGCGAGTTTCCTCTCCCTCTGTTCGAGCCGCGCAAACTGCGCCGCTCACAAGGGATGGCAGGAGCGGACGGTCTGAGCTTTCTTTACGTTACAAGAAAGCTACTCCGTCCTCGCGCGTCACTGGTGAAAGGGGAACAGAGTGTTTTCGTCCCGCCGTGGCCTGGACTATAACCTCCATTCTCACACATTTCTCAGTCCCCTCTTAAGTTCAGGCGACTGGAATTGTTACTATTGCAGTATACGAGCCTGTTATAAATACACGCTCGCCTGCAAGCAAACGCTGTCACAAGTCGCTAGTCGCTAACCGCGTACTAATGTATTCTCCCCTGTGGCTCAGTGGCGGAATCCTAGACTGTCAAGCTAGAGACCCGGGTTCGATCCCCGCTCTCGCGGCAGTTAAAGTTTATGCTGTTCGCTTCTCCGAGCTCGCGGCCAGTTTTTCTTACATACAGAAAACAAGCCCGCTCTCTCCCTCGTTGGGCCGTGCAGATTGCGCCGTTCAAGGGATGACAAAGCGGACGGTCACGAGCAGCGTTCAGCGTGCGCGCCTCACTCACCGGCAAAAAGAGAAGAGAGTGTGTTAGTCTCGCTACGGCTGGACAACCGCCAATCCTCACACATTTCTCAGTCCCCTCTTAAGTTCAGGCGACTGGAAATATTACTATTGCAGTAAACGAGCCTGTTTTAAACACACGCTCGCCTGCAAACGAACGCCGACGCGACACAAGAGGTCGCTTTTTATATGCTCGCGCTAACTGAAAGCCTATGTGATTCCCCTGTGGCTCAGTGGCAGAATCATACGCTTTCATGCGAGAGACCCGCGTTCGATCCCAGCTCTCGGGGAAAATAAAATTTATGCTGCTTGCTTCTCCGAGCTCGCGGCCAGTCTTTCTTACTTACAGAAAGCGAACCCGCCCCTCGCACCACACCTTCTCAGAGTGCTCGAGTATTTTTTGAGCGTCTAAACACGAGAGAAGAAAAGACGGTTAAATCCCGCAGCCCTGCGGCTGGACCACCGTCGAAGCTTAACGCTCTGTCAGTCCCCGTTGCCACGGCTACTGCAGCTGTTTACCCCGCAGTCAACGAGCCGGTATCTACTCGCTCGCCTGCGCGCATCCGCCGTTCTCACGGCAACCCAGAAAATGTCAAAAGAGCATAATGTCTGGTTGCACGGCTGACGCCGTATGTGTTTCTAGTACAGTGAATGTGCCCACGTTCTGTGCTCACCCCTGTACACAAGCACTATACATCCCGTGTCTCTCACAGAGCCCACTCTCATGAAGCAGGCAAAAGCCGCTTTAGTGTTAAAAGTAGGTCACGTGTCCACTTCTCCGTGCCCACACCTACTCACTGCCCGCTCTGTCACACGGCCTTGCACGACCGGTCATGTTTTAAATGTGAGTCCTGTGCCCGCCCTCGAGCGCTCACACATACATTTTCGCGCCTCACACTATATGTTCCCCGTCCAAAGCCACCGGGACACTGTGTGTAAAACGGCCAGCTATCGCTACGTGCGATCCGCCGTATCTAACCACCAAGAGCGCGCGCGCCGCGCCCGCCCCTGAATGTAACTCCTGTGCCCGCCCTCGAGCGCTCACACATACTAACGAACATTTTCGCCCCGACGCCGCCATCGCGCGTCGCGCCTCACACTTTATGTTCCCCGTCTAAAGCCACCGGGACACTGTGTGTAAAACGGCCAGCTATCGCTGCGTGCGATCTGCCGTATCTAAGCACCAAGAGCGCGCGCGCCGCGCCCGCCCCTCCGTTTCGAGCTCTCGAGCCCGCGATGCGCGGCGATCGGAGCCCGGAGGCCATTCTGCCCCTGGCTGCACACGCAAAAGCGTGGGAAACTATTCCAGGCGCATCAGAACGGGTGCTAAGCACAGTAAAACAGGGCGTAAAACAGACTACGTTCATATGCTGGCGCTATTCTGGTAACTACTCAGGGTGAAGTGTTTGACTCAGACCGGCTGATCCGTTCTGTTTCCTATTTCCCGTTACGCGCTGTTATCGGTGCTGGCCCGCGCTGCTGGCCGCCCGCATTATTCTCTGCCGCGTGGGAATTTTTCTCTTCATGTGAGACCGACTATGTCGTTTTCTCCTACCCTTATGAGTGCTTATGTACTGTTTGGGCTCGCTCCGCCGGCCCTACTGTTGTACTGCTATGTTTATAGACCGGCCGCGCCGCTCTATTTCATATGCTGCATGAAGTGCATGTACTACGCTGGCCCGTCTCTCGACCGGCCACATTTTCCAGCAGAGTGTTTTCCCCGGTTCCCCTGGGATTCATGGGCTGGATGCTCGGCGCACACGGCGTTGACAAAGGGTTCCCGATGCGTAAGCTACTTACGCAATACGAGAGAACCTCTCGTAAGAGAACGTACTCGGTTACTAACGTAACCTCGGTTCTCTCTAGAAGAGGGAACGAGTATTGCGTAACCTGCCGTGTCGCGCCACGAGCTTTTGCGCTTCAGACTGCGAAAACCAGAATTTTAGCCTGTGAGCGCTGAATATATACACGCTGGCCACGCCCATTCTGACGGTTAGAAGGGCGCGGAGGGCGCGAAGCGCCCTCATTGGTTGCCGCGTTCATAGCGCTCACCGATAGGCTTAAGCAGTTGCAGCCGAGCAGCCAATGAGCACGCTTATACAGCCTGCCTAGGTCTGTCGGCTGCTGCACTGCGTTGACAATGAATACAAAATTAAGGATAATTTTTTGGCTTCAGATCTCGAAGAAAGAAGACTTTCCCGATGCGTAAGCTACTTACGCAATACTCGTTCCCTCTTCTAGAGAGAACCGAGGTTACGTTAGTAACCGAGTACGTTTTTTTTTATCAAATTTGGATTATATTGACAAATTTTTATATTTTTATATTACATATTTAAGCTACGCCGCGCCTGCTCATAGGCTACTTTTTTTTTTTTTTTTTTTAAGAGACCCCCACAAAGAAGAAATCATAATTCGAACCCTGGCTATAGACATCATAAAAAGGAAATATGCTTTCCATATCCCCACTTTTTTATCCCCACTGTGTTGTGCAATTATTATTATTAATTTAATTTAATTTTAAATGTTTTTTTTTTTTTTTTTTTTTTTTTTTCTCACGATACAGTGTAATGAAGCATGTTTGTATTGTTTATATTCGGTGTATATTTTATGTGGTACGTTGTAAGTGTGTGTCGCAGTGACTGCAGCCCAAGACAAATTTCCCCCCTGGGGGACATTAAAGTATATTTTATCTTTTATCTTTATCATATGTATAAAAAAAAACCATATGAAAATTACTTATATAGGCAATAGTTTGTATTATGGCATAGGTCCCAGGCAGGTTTTTGACTCAATCTTTGGTTCAATCTTGTGTGTGTGTGTGTGTGTGTGTGTGTGTGTGTGTGTGTGTGTGTGTGTGTGTGTGTGTGTGTGTGTGTGTGTGTGTGTTTTCACATAAGCCCATGCACTGCCTCATCGCATACGTCCATAACACAGACACCTGAGCCTTATGCCTCTCTGAGTAATGACTCTGCAGGGAGATCTTTCCCAAGACTCCACCCCTCACTTCCAGTCCAGGTGGTCTGATGCCAAACTGCGTTGCTTCTCCAAACTCCGATAACTGACGGGCCTTTTTCCCTCTAATCTGATTTCTATTGAGTGAGTGCGGCCAGCAAGTGCTGCTAAAGCCTCTCTATGGTGTGTTATAAATTTTACCACTGACACCTTAAAAGCCAACAGCCCCCACACACCCCGTCCCGCTCTGACAGACCATATAAACACACACGCTCCCCTCTTGCCCCTTACCCATATGCTGTACTGCCCCTCCACTGCCCTGCAGCCTAATGGGGGAGATAGTGTTACGAATGGAGAGGGAAGTGCCCCTATCATGATGTCAGACTTCCTAACGGCTGCTTAAGTGCTGCTTAAAAATGACCCCAGCACTCTCTGAATCTGAGCGCATTGTATCAAGGACTAATGATTACACATGCAATGAGATGCAGCTTAATGAGGAAGCATTTTATGGCGGAAATGACTTAAATCTTCTTCTCCGGCTGTGGGCTCGATCGGTATTAAATGAAAGCAGTCTGGGCAAATGTCTGATGCATGCTGGGAAATGGAGACTCTGTGTTGCAAATCACCTTTCGCATCATTTAAACACACTCTAGCATATAATTTGTCTATGCTGCTCAGCATGAAAAGAGGCAGATAGTAAATATCATTTGTTTGCAGATGCCACTTGGTTTAATATGTTGTTACTATACACGGCTGTTCATAAGTTTTGGGTCAGTAATATTGTATTTTAAAGGAAAATAATATTTTTATACAGCATTTTATACTGCATTTAATTGATCAAACGTTATATAGGAAAGACTTTTACATTGTTACAAAAGGTTTCTATTTCAAACAAATACTGTTCTTTTGAATTTTCAATTCATTAAAGAATCCTGGGGAAAACGGGTTCCACAAAAAATATTAAGCAGCACAACTGTTTTTAACATTAATATTAATAAGGTGAAATGTTTCTGAAGCATCAAATCAGCAAATGATTTCTGAAGGATCATGTGACACTGAAGACTGGAGTAATGATGCTGAAAATTCAGCTTTGCATCACAGAAATAAATTACATTTAAATATATATATATATTGTAAATCAACATTACTGCAGTCAATTGAGCTTAAAATATCATTATTGACTTTAAACCATGCATGATTCCTCCAGGAAAGTCTCCGGGAAAAACTATATATATATATATATATATATATTATTATTATTATTATTATTATTATTATTTATTTTATTTTTTTGTGGCTATATTTTTGAAACAGTGAGTATTTTCAATGTTTACAGGTTGGCCTCATTCACTTCCATTGTAAGTGAAGATTTTGGCTTTTGTTTAAAGAAAAAGGAGACAAGTGGTACTTCATTTTTGTGGTAATCAACATTATGCCACAAATGCTGTCCATTGAGCTTAACTTGTACTGAACTTGGAACTTTCTTTTCAGGTTTGTCCCTATAAGCTTTTCCATTGAAAGAAAAGCTTTGTATTATAGAGGAAGATTGAGGTTATTTTCAAAGACAGAACCACTCCAGCAGAAGAAAGGCTCGTGTCAGCTGACATTTGAAAAGTAGGCACTTTTGCACAAGCTTTAGGTCCCTCTCTCTCTCTGGCTGTAAGTGTGTGAGTGACAATGGTCGCTGTGCGGGCGCTGATGGATGGTCTGGTTTTTCCTCTTCATCAGCCTGATCAGAAAGGTGGCAGTTACCTCAGAAAGCCCTAGAGCTGCCTGCTGCGCTCTCTAAATCACAGGCCACAGAGGCGTAGAAGTGAGCATGATTTCACCAAGTGCAATGTGCTCCTGGATCAACATCTTTGTCAATCCTTAAAGGGGTGGTTGATTATGAATTCACTTTTCTAACTTTAGTTAGTGTGTAATCTTGCTGTTTGAGCATAAACAACATCTGTAAAGTTACAACGCTCAAAGTTCAAAGCAAATGAAGATATTTGCTTTTAAGAGAGCCACCCCCGCCTGTACCCGCAAAGTTCAGCACCAGATTCGACCCGTCACCAGTGATAATATCAAAATTAAATCCGCACCCGCCCAGACCCGTTAATATTTGGCCCGTTACCCGACCCGTGCTCGCAAGAAATCACACACAAGCTAAAATCTATTGAGCGGTGGGTACGCGTTCATAGCGTGCGCTGCCAATAACACACCTAAAAGCTGTCACAAAGAACTGGGAAAAGTAATGATTATTAATATGTCAAATATATCAAGGAGACATTTGAATTGTTTATTAATAAACAAGTGTTTAAGTGTCAAAGTTGAAGTTGACGATGCTGACTGACTCGCGATCTTCGCAGTAGCCTAGTGAACGCGCCAGAGAGAAATTCACATTTCATACGGATAAGCAGAGAGCAGTCTGTTTTCTTTTATTTTGAATTGTTTTGTTTAAAAGTAGACATTTCATGCTTTCTGTTTCTCAGGTCTGTGAGGCAAGTAGCTTATACGCTGAGTTTCGGTTCATTTAAGAGACGAGCCTCAAGTTCACGCGCCCGCGCCTCCGTGTCGTGATTAGCCTATTGCCTGCTATATTTACCTCTTATTTATTAAATCCAAATTTGTTGATGAAACATTGATTAAAATTAAGATACAATTAATACGAAACTAAATTCACTTTAAAGAAAGGCTTTCTACAAAAACAAACTTAATGAAATGGTCAGAATCATGTCTGCCCACTGCATTTGTCTCCCGATATTCGGGATCATATTATCTTATGCTTTTCACTTTTCATAATCAACATGAAATTTAAAAAATATATATTATTTTATTTAAACATGATTATGAAACTAAACGTTTTTAATGACAGGGCTACAACACATACAGTACAGAGAAATTTAATGTCGGAGCATTGCCGGTGAGCATGTGGAGGGGGAGATAGGCTACGATTTTCGATCATTTATCGAATATTATTTTGCTTGATATGCCAATTCTTAATATTTGGTGTTTTTAATGCCTGTTTGAGATCTCTGTGAAAGTTTTAATTGTAGGTTCGTGGCCCTGAGTGTCGCGATTTCGGTTTCATTTCGCATATAGCCTAGCCTACAGCCCTTATAATCATATAGATGACGCCACCGGTTTTTATTTAAAAGAAAGACCATATATGTTTGTATGTAGGCCTATATATGGGCAATTTATATACACAATACTTACTAAAATATAATTAATATAACTTTATTGCATTTGTAGGCTATTAGTTGTTTGAAGAGTAAAAAAAAAAAAACGGTGGGTCTTAACACAAGTTCACAACCGGCAAGTCGATCGGACTAAAAAGGGGAAAAAAAATAATTGGGTCGGTCCTAAATTGACAGGGTCGGTCGGGTTACGGCAAACAAGAATATTTTCAAGGATGGCCTGACTAAAACACAGATTTGCGTATGTGTAATGGTAATTTAGACATACAAATATTGCACATATTTTTCATCCGCTATACCCGCCCGCAAGGAGTTCATTATCCGCCCGCGTCCCCGCCCGTGAATTTTAGGAGTGTCACAATCCACCCGTTTTAGCCACTTTTATGCGGGTACCCGACCCGTTGCAGGACTCTGGCTGGTAGGGACTACACGACATTCCTCCCGGGTTAGTGACATCACCAACCCTAGAATTTACATAAACCCCGCCCCCGGGAACACGCAGTCCATGTAGAGAAGAGGAAGAGCTGTTGTAGTAGAGCACATTTGTGAGTCTGCTCAAGCTGTCGCATCCGTCTTTTCACATGCAATACAGTATGTTACACAAATGCAATTACATGTCACTCTGTAGGCTTCTTACAACAGTTCCCACACGAGCAATTTATAGATTATCATGACAGAATATGCTAATCAAAGACTTGAAGATAGTTAACTCCACATCAGCAACATAAATTCATCAACTAACCATTCAGAAATGTCCTGTTGCATTCTACATGTCTGTCACTTATGTTGCCACATGACTCCAGTTTAAACATAAAAGGCAGAACAGTTTCTGACATTTTAGTGCTTGTCTGCGTGAGGTAATCGGAGCTGCTAACACACACACACACACACACACACACACACACACGTCTGGCTTACTATCTTTGTGGGGACTCTCCATAGACTTAATGGTTTTTATACTGTACAAACGGTATATTCTATCTCCTTACACTAACCCTACCCCTAAACCTACCCATCACAGAAAACTTTCAGCATTTTTACATTTTCAAAAAAACTCATTCTGTATGATTTATAAGCTTGTTTACCCATGGGGACCTCAATTTAGGTCCCCACTGTGACACGAGTCCCCATGAGTCTGTGTGCATTCAGGTTGAAGTCCCCACCGGGACAGAAAAACATGAACACACACACACACAGGAGCTGTTGAAGCTCCGCCCTCTGTGCTGGGAGCAGCAGTTCATTTGCATTTAAAAGGGCACATACGAAACGACACGTTTTTACTGACCCTCAAAAAGGGACAACTTTAACATGCTAAACAAAATTATCTGTGGGGTATTTTGAGCTAAAACTTCACATACTGGGGACAACAGAGACTTATTTTACATATTGTAAAAAGGGGCATTATAGAACCCCTTTAGACAACATTCCAATCAACCAATCAGATTTGAGGGACAAGTTTACAGTTTATGTCAAGTTTAGGCTTACAACCAGGGTTCTACCATCAGTGTTATTCACCTATCATCTCCCTCTGATTTTAGGGATGAGTTATGGATAGGGTTAGGTCTAGGTTTAGGGATAGGTGTCAGTTTTCAGACATGTATATTGTTCCAAGATCAACAAAATATGTTGAGGAACATGTCTTGCTTGGCAAAATCACAGTGACCCATATAAACATCTAGGCCTGTCGCGATAGTCGATAAGTCGATTAATCGCACGATAAAAAAAAATGAGCTCGATAATTTTTCCGGCCGCGATAATTCCATTTGCATGCTTGTTTGTTTTCCTCGTCTCTCTCTCTCTACCAAAGAGACTGGATGACCACTCTCGCTCGGTTCTTTAGCGTATAGGAGGAGTGAACCCTCTTGTTGTCAGTTGCATGGTCTTTGTGTGAGAAGGCGGCGCCGCGGCGCTTGTCAGTCACATGGTCTTTGTATGGGAAAGCGCCGGCGGGAGTGTTTGCGGCTACTGCCGGGAGAGAGAGAAGACGCTAGTTGTGAGTTGCGACAGCGAGCCCGATCACATGAAAATGCGTATCTATACCACGAATGTTATTTCTCGTGCCATTTATACGCCAAAAATAGTTTTTGCGTGCATATGATACGCTCTTTATGGCGTGTAATACGCACGCACTCCTCACTCCTAATCCTAACCAAGTATTTTCAGTGCGTAGCATGCACGCAATAAAGTGCGTCTCCGTCTTCCCGACAGTACACAATCACTTGACAAAGTAACAGGAGGACAAAGTAACAGGAGTAACAGTGCAAAATTGTGCGATATGGCTTGTTGAGGCTTTTTTTTATTTGTTTACAAAGGTCCTAACTGTCAGTTTTGCCTGTTATGGAATGTATCACTATTTAATAATGTCTAAAGCCTAATGTTTAATATTTTTTGAAGTGCAATTTTGTTTCATTTTATTTATTAACAGACATTTATTTTGTTAACAGACACTAAGAGTCCATTGCTTTCATTGTTTTTGGTTGTTTTGTTCATTTTTTGGGATATTTAAAATGTTTTCCGTTTTCAATGTTTAATATTCTTTAGAAATAAAAGTTTATAGATCGTTGAAAAGGTGTACCTGCATTATTATGCCATTATAATTATATGAAATGAAAATGGTCTCAGAACGACAATATTATCGTTTATCGCGATAATTTCTTGGACTATTTATCGTCCAGCAAAATTTGTTATCGTGACAGGCCTAACATCAATCTACTGCACCAGCACTGGAGTCAGACCCCTCTCTAACTCACACTCAGGAGCAATAATGGTTGTTCCAACTTAGAATCAACACAAAGTTTGCTTGCACTGATGTTTATATGATTCAATGTATATGATCTTTTCTAATGTGGCTAATTTTAAAGAATGATTCACACATTTGCATTACTATTATTGTTTTTAAGCTCCCAGCCACACACATCCTAGATAAAATTAACAATAAGGTATATACCTATTAAATCAAAATAATAAAAATGTATAATATAAATGTAAAATGTAATAAAAAATGTATTATTGTCAATAAACGTTTTATCCTTTAGCTAATTTGTTTTGTGCTCTTTGATGAAAACAAAATATACTCCCAGTGGTCTCATTTGATTGACAGTTAAATAGTCAACCCCCAACCTCACAAGACAAGAGCATAATTATAGCAAGACTGTTTTTGTAATATTAACAATGATGCGCTTTTGAGACGCTCAACAGCGGCATGTTATCTCCCACCACAAAAGTCCTAATGATTACAGCCTGCTACATTCTAGCTGAATGAGGTTGCATTTCAAAGAGATCCATTCAATGCAAAAACAAAAAAAAGACAATGGCTAAGCCCAGACTGGTTCCTGATGTTATGTATGTTTGAGCCAACACACCTGCGGCATTCTTCTGTCCATTCCTGGATCAAACGACACAACAGGTGTTCATATCAGGTGTGGTGCAGCTGGAGAGATGTGACGTGTGGAGGAGCAGCGACACCATGTGGTAAACCGTAAATCATTAGTCATTGCGCGGCAAATTGCTGTTGAATGAGGTTTTCTTCCTCCAGGGGTGCATGGGATTTCAAGGAAGCGCTTTTTTAATAATTGTTAAGTGGTAACTGTCTTACAAATCGCCTTGTAATGTAATGCAAACGACTTGACCCGTTCTTACCAGCGCTGAGAAAAGTAACATACCACGTGACAATGCAGTCTACGTGCATCAGTAGCAGAAAGGACAATAATGTTTACATAAATAACTGCACAGAGAAACTTATAGCTTTTAAAAAGTATTTAAAAAGTATTGTTTTGTAATACATGAATATTATATATTGTAGTGCCACTTCCAAAACACTGGAAGGCGCCAAACATAGACGCTAGTCTCTGATCAACGTCATTACAGAAACAGAAGAAGATGATAGGAAGAGATGGGCGAGGGAGAATGAAATAAACAACACAATAAAAAAAATTAATCATAATGCAGCGCTAACTCGGACAATTATCATAAACTAAAAGACTGCAACGTTTCACCAGGAGAGGAGGTCATGGCGTTTGTCACAGCGAACTGGAACCCTTTGGGCGAGGCTTTTTACAGGTAAATAACAGAACAGCTTAATCATTCTGCTTATTAAATGGTGCAGAATGTGAGTGTATGAAACCATTACCCTGCACAGATGCTCAACCTGCTCATTTAGGTACAGTGGAGCTTTTAAACGGGACGTTTGCAGTTTGTTATGAGTTGTCACTTGGGTCATGTGACAGCTGTCATGAGTGGCAGTGAATTAGTTAGCAGCACAACTGCCTGTTTCCTCAAAATGTGTTTAGGCGACTGTTCTCAACAAATACCTTAGTTTGTTTTATATAACCGAACTGTAACCGCATTGGTCTGATTATGGTTAAATTATTTTATTCGTATTTTATGGGCATCTCGAAAATGAAGGCAATGCAACTGCAGTCAAAAACGATGCTTTTCATTCACTTTTTTTCCTTGCAAACTATCAGACTTCTGCAACAATGATATAATAAATGTGTTGAAAAGCAATTATTGACATATATATGTTCATGAACAGATTAGTATATATAAATTTGCAGTGCCAGCATTTAAAATCTGTTTAATTAAATGTTTGACAGAAATCTCAACTTCCACTAAATACACGAACAAGACCTCACACGTTTGTTCTCGACTATTTTATTAAATATAGGCCATACTGAATTATTTATTAATGTAATGGTTTATTTACTTACTAATTTATTACTCCATTTATGTTAATATGTTCAAAACAAGTTATTTTTTATAATATCCTTTTTTATGAACTTTATATACTGCAATAGTGACTATTGTTTGAACTTAATAGGAAAAAATCCTGAAGTTTCCATTCAGTAGCCTTCCATCCACTGCTTTGAAAACACTGACGTTTCCTAAAGATATTTATTTACAAGAAGCAATGTAAAAAATAAATCACATTCAAAAAATATTGTCCATGCTTTTTAACTTATGTTTTTGAACTGTAATGTCAGTCAAAAACCCAGACATTTGTCATTTCTATCCCCTAAACATATGACTGAAATGATATGTTTAGTGGATGTCAGGATCTCTGCTTTAAAGTATATTAAAAATGTGCCATGTTTGATCTTAGAGAAATTGACTAAAAACAAATGTCCTCTACAGAGGACAAAACCCCAAGAAGGTTTGCCTGAAAGCATGGGTTGTTTTTAACTAGACAAAGGTATTAGCCTGGCTTTGTGTTGTCCAGCAAAGCAGTCATAGCAGGTGCAAATATGCTTTTATTTTTAACCCTGTTCACCTTTGCTTTTTTTTTTTCCTGAAACAGAAAGATTGAATTGTATGAGATGGGCTGGAATCTGAAAGATGGTCTGAGAGAGTGTCTGGTCGCTGCAGCTCCATATGGAGGTCCCATCGGTGAGTTTTGGGTGAGATCAGCCCAGCTGAATGTTGTTGAGTAAGATTATTTCTCAGTACATGGTTATTTTGTGAAATTCAAAGAGAATGACATTTCTTTCTCTACCAGCTCTCCTAAAGGGGCGCATCCGACGCTCTCCCAGTGCCAGACCTCAGTTAGAGATCTACTCTTCCTCAGGACTGCCTCTGGCCAGTTTTCCAGTAAGAACACACAGTGGCACAGCAGGGATGCATGAAACTTCACGATGTCTTCACAAACTTTATCAAACTGCAAAGGCTGCGACTATACAGTATATGCGCTGTGTTTTCGAAGTGAAGCATGGCACTTGTGTGTTCTTGCACAGTTTTCCACCAGCGTCTCAGAGCGGCTCGGTTTGCATTAAATGCTTCTCCACATGAACTCCTACTCTGAGTTTTGGTCACTTTAACGTGCACTTGGGAATGCAACATGCGCCCACCTTTTTCCGACACTACTTGCCATTAATTTTGTAATGATGACAGTATTGTTAGAATTTAATAGGTTTAATATTGTTAACTGTTTACCACATTGACTTGTGGCATCTTCCCAACATACACTGTACACTACGTCCTGATATTTCCATTCAGTAGATGTTTGGGGAAAATGTAATGAGAAGCACTTATCAACAAAAGAGAAGCGAAACATTTTTTTTTAGTTATTATTATTATTATTATTATTATTATATTGTTATTTTTTTAAATACACATTTTTTTATTTTACATCGACATATTATAATAATAATATTTATTTAGTTTTTACGGTAACACTTCACAAAAAGGTTCATTAGTTAACATTAGTTAACATGAACTAAGAATGAACAATACTTCAGCATTTATTAATCTTAGTTCATATTCATTTCAACATTTACTAATAAATGATTAAAATAAAATTAATATTAGTTAATGCACTGTGAACTAAAATGAACAAACAATAAGCAGCTGTATTTGTATTAACTAACACTAACAAAGATTAATAAATAATGTAACAAATGTATTGCTCATTGAAAGTTCATGTTAGTTAGTGCATTAACTAATGTTAACCAATGAACTTTATTGTACTGTTTTTACTTAGTAATTTTTAAATGTGTATTTATTGATAATAATAGTAATTAATATTATTACTATCATTTCATTGTCATTGTGCAGCACTACAAACACAGCAAACCTGGAATGATTTTAATTTGCATTTTGAATTGCAGTCACAGTTTTTAGTAGTAAAATCACAATTAGATTTTTTCCACAAATCGTGTGCATTGACTATGAGTTAATAAAAATACTGCTTTTATAAACAGAAATGCTGTATAGTAACTTCTCTCTCTTTTTTTGTGTATCTCAGTGGAAGAGTGGAGTGGTGAAGCAGTTGGGTTGGACTGTGACCGATGACCTACTGTGTGTTCAGGAGGATGGCACTGTGCTTGTCTATGATCTCTTTGGCGGCTTTAAGAGACACTTCAGCATGGGCAATGTGAGAATGCAAACGGTTTCAAAAGGATGCATCCGTTATTCTATTCTAATAACGCATTGTTTCTTTAAATCAGTACTAATTTATGACTGAGCCATAGCATTGATTCTCTCACAGGAAGTTTCTCAGAGTCAAGTGCTGGACACCAAGATTTTCCATTCGCCGTATGGGACAGGGGTGGCCATATTGACAGGTGCCTTGCGATTCACTTTGGCCACGAATATTGATGACATAAAACTGAGGCGGTTACCTGAAGTTCCAGGTAAATAATGCATTATTTCCACGTGGGTCTGTAAGCGAGGGTTGAGGTTTCTAACCCTGAATGGTCTTTTTTTATTTTTTTATTTCAGGGCTACAGGGGGCGCCCACATGCTGGGCAGTCCTGACTCAGGACAGGCAATGTAAAGTGCTGGTGGCTAATGAATCTCAACTGTTCATCTTAGACAATACAGCATGCACACCTGTGGTAAAGAACACTCACACACACTCATACTACACAGATATTCCTCACTTTCCGACAATCTCACTCACTGTAACAGAAACATAGGACGGCATCATAGGCAGCTGTCTTCTGAAATGTCATGTTTCATATTATATAAATAAAAAAATGTTTAAGAGCCAAGGTCCAGAAGCATTCAACAGTCACTCTAGAGCTACTTAGTGTATATTATAATACTGTTCAAAAGTTTGGGGTTTGTTATTCAACAAAGATACATTAAATTGATCTAAAGACATAAATAATGTTACAAAAAAAATATATTTCAAATAAATGCTGCTTTTGAACTTTCTATTCATCAAAGAATCCTGAAAAAACGTATCACGATTTCCATAAATATTAAACGTCACAACTGTTTTCAACATCGATGATATTAACAGATTTTTCTTGAGCACCAAATCAGCTTATCAGCATATGAAGGATCATGTGACACTGAATACTGGAGGAATGATGCTGAAGTTCTGCTTTACATCACAGGAATAAATTACATTTTTAAATATATTTTAATAAAAAGCAGCTATTTTAAATTGGAATAATATTTCACAATATCACAGTGTTTACTGTATTTTCGATGAAATAAATGCAGACTTGGTGAGCATAAGAGGCTTCTATGCGAAACATTAAAAAAAAATTCAAATTGTATTACATGCTTCATGGAATGAGTAGCCTAGTTTATTACCACATAGAAAATGTCATTCTTTTTGTCCCAAATCAAAATAATGTGATTTATTTTGGACCTGGTCAGTTTGATCAAAGGTTTAAAACTCTTTATTGAGAAACTAGTAGTCACAGTGGCATGACACAAAAGTACCAGAGTTCGTACCTAAAAAGTGCAATTTGGAATCGGACTCTGTTTCAGATCAAGCAAGTGTGAAAACAGCCATTGTTAAATTTGGTAAATAATATTTGCATTTGTGGTGTGCGTGTGCGTGTGTGTGTCTTTCTGTCTGTCTGTCAGACTCCTCCAGGTCTCTCTCCAGAAGCATCCAGTATAGTTCACATATGTGTCTCATTCAGTTATAAGTATCTGGGACTCATCACTGACTCTGGCCATGTGTGGATGGGCACGTCCAACCTAAAGGTAAGTGAAATCCAGCAATATCACTTCAATGTATTTTATAGACCTGTATATGCTGGTCACAATTTTAGCAACTTGTCTAAGCAAATGTCCGCTTTAATTGATTAGTTAATTACTTGGTCTTAAGTGTTAATTACAGTCTTAATACTTTTGCACAACAAAGCAGCATCAGGTGATCAATGTTGTCTTGTGCAGGAGAAACTCAGCGAGGTGGACACCAAAATCAAAACTCCCCCCAAACAGATGGCCTGGTATGACATCATTTTACACTTTGCTTGATTTATGTATATTTTGTATATGCTATATTTTTACTCCCATTTAGTTTTAAGGACAAGTTTGTAATGTTTTTTTCTTGCAGGTGTCGCAGGCCCAAGAGTCAGCAGCCATCAGTGGTGGTCATGTGGGATGGGCTTCTCCTAGTGGTGGGAGAGTCTAAAGAAACAATTAAGTACCACCTGGACGATGAATCGATTCTGGTGCCGGAGCTGGACGGGGTCCGGATCATCAGTGGAACGCACCATGAGCTTCTGCAAGAGGTCCCAGGTTAGAAGATGTATAGAGAAAAATGTATACTACTGTTTAAAAGTTTGGGGTCGGGAAGATGTTTTAAATATGTAATGCGTTCCTGTGGTGGCAAAGCTGATTTTTCAGTAGCCATTACTCCAGTTTTCAGTGTCATTCTGATATGCTGACTGGTTGCTCAAGAAATTAATATCAGTGTTTTATTTTGTTATTTTTGGGGAAAGCACAGTACATTTTTTCTGGGTTCCTTGATAAATAGGAAGTTCAAAAGAATAGCATTTATTTGAAATAGAAATATTTTGTAACATTATAAAACTGTCACATTTATGCATCTGGGAAAAAAGTATTTTTTGACCTCAAACTTTTGAAAGGTTTTGTATAATGAATGGTGCAAGGCTCTACGTCCCACTAGCCCACGAGTGATTTGATTTTCCCATGATTCTCTGCAGGTGCTTGTGAGGAGATCTTTAAAATTGCCTCAATGGCTCCTGGAGCATTACTGCTGGAGGCACACAAAGAATATGAGGTAAGACACAGTGACTATGTTGGATACACATTAAAAATTGACATGGTGTCTTCACAGTGAAAAATGTTAAAAGTTTCCTAATACATAATAGATGGATAATCTATTAGGACAAAATGTTTCAGTTTTGCCAACATAAAAAGGTTTTAATGGTGAAAGCTAATTACAACAGGTATGTTGTGTCTAATGGCTTTTGTGTGTGCAGAAAGAGAGTCAGAAGGCAGATGAGTATCTGAGAGAGATTAAAGAACAGAGTCTGCTGAGCGAGGCAGTGAGGCAGTGTGTGGAGGCCGCTGGACATGAACATGAACCCGAGACTCAGAAAACACTCCTGAGGGTGAGCCACACTGGCTGACTGTTGCGGGAAGAGAGACCTTTCATTTACAGAAGGAATGACACTAAACATGGGTTTATGATGCATCTCCCCCTCTCTTATTCTCCCTGCAGGCGGCTTCATTTGGGAAGTGCTTCTTGAGTAATTTTCCTCCAGAGCAGTTTGTCAGCATGTGTAGAGACCTGCGGGTGTTGAATGCAGTCCGAGACTATACCGTGGGCATTCCTCTTACCCACACTCAGTTCAAACAGATGACCCTACAGGTGCTCATCGACAGGTGAGATGATTTCAGGCTGAACAGGTGTCTGCTTCCATTGCCGGGATCTGTTTTGTGATTACTTCCGACGAAATGAGTAAAGTTTTAAAATGAATGTAACAAAGCAGATTATTCATCTTAAGTCATGGCTCTTTCTCTGTCTCAGACTGGTGTATCGTAAACTCTATCCGCTGGCTATTGAGGTTTGTCGCTATCTAAAGACTCCAGAATATCAGGGAGTGAGCCGAGTACTCAAACACTGGGCCTGCTACAAGGTGTGTGTGTGTGCGCTTTTTTATTATGCTTTTGAAGGATCTCTGAATCTCTGAAAATATCCCTGTAAAAGTTGAAAAACACAGTTGTGATATTTTCACTTATAAAAAAAAGTATGCAAAAATAATGCATTTATTAAAAGAGATTTCATGTTTTTATTCCAAGTTAATGAACTCAATGTTAATATTTAATTTATTTTGTTATTTTAATATTCAATGTTAATATGAATAACAACAATCAATTAATATGGTATAATATTATATATTATATATTGTATTTGTATTAAATTATATTTAATACATATTATATATTTAATATTATATTTGTTTGGGTATATATATATATATATATATATATATATACACACAAAAGTGACACTAAAGACAATAATGTTACAAAAAAATTCTACTTCAAATAAATGCTGTTCTTTCAAACTTTCTATTCATCAAAGAATACTGAAAAAAATGATCACACAAAAATATTAAGCAGCACAGCTGTTTTCAAAATTTATGATAATGCAAAATGTTTCTTATTATCATGTGACACTGAAGACTGGATTAATGGCTGCTGAAAATTGAGTTTTGCCATCACATTTTAAATAGAAAACGGCTATTTTAAATTGTGATAATATTTTACAATATTACAGTTTTTGCCGTCTTTTTAATCAAATAAATGTAGCCTTTGTGAGCATAATTGTGTCCTCTTTTGAAATCTCCATTCAATATAACATTGATTTCTCCTGTTGATTATGAGTTTTATAAAACCACAGACATCAAGGGTTTTCACAGCTGTTGTTTACAGAACCAGAGCGCATTTGCAGAAGCAGACGGCTTTCTTTGCACTTGTTAAAACTTGTATGACATTTCAGTCCATTCTGAGAGGTTTCGATGCAACACAAGGAAGCTTGTTAGAGAAGTGCCTATCAAGTGAAGCCCTTCAAAAGTTTGTTTCCTTTGTGTGTGTTTACGTAGGTCCAGCAGAAGGAGGAATCAGATGAAGTCATTGCAAAAGCTGTGAGTGTGAAGCTAGCTGATGCTGCAGGAATCTCCTACTCTGAAATCGCCACTAAAGCATATGAGAGTGGACGCACAGAGCTCGCCATTAAGGTACATGCATGCACAGACCATGCACTAATAAAGACAGAATTATTATTAACTGATATTATGGGTTGTCAGTCAGTTTGTGTTGATCTCTGTCGTTCAGTTGTTGGAGTTTGAGCCTCGCTCTGGTGAGCAGGTCCCACTGTTGTTAAAAATGAAGAAGAGTCCTCTGGCTTTGAGCAAAGCCATTGAGAGTGGAGACACAGACCTCGGTAAAAACACACTCACATCCTTTCAAAACTTAGACAAAACCCTGTTACAGATACACACATTCTTAATTGACTACTGGATACATCGAGATGGTTTACCTACCCACATGTTTTCTTGTATGCTAGTGTACACAGTGGTCATGTACCTGAAGAATGAGCTGAACAGAGGAGACTTCTTCATGATGTTGAGGAACCAACCTGTGGCTCTGAGCCTTTACAGACAGGTACATACTATGACACACACACACACACACACCCTGCTGCTGCAGACCAGAGAACCATGGGCATTATTTATGACGAGGATCATAAATAACCTATTTAATAATTATAAGCTAAGGATGTGAATGTGACAAATGCCTACAATGAAATCTCATTGGTCCAAACCGCTCTGCTCATAGCTGTGTATTAAACATCAAATCTCTTCTGATTGGCTATGATTTTGTTACTTTATTTACATGTCACTTTCAGAGACAGAACCATTACTACTGCCTATTTAGGAAAAATTTTCAACAAGACAATTCATGTCAGCTCTTATATAGCCACAGTGTTGTTATTGTTAACTAAAACTTTTAGTTTTTTTATTTTTTTTATTGAAGTTAAATCAAATTTAAATACCATATGGAAAAACTGAAACTAGAAATGTTGCCTTGACAAATAACTGAAATAAGCTGAAGTTGAAGTACTAAAATTACTGGAACTATACAAATTAAAGGAACCGTATGTAAGAAATGTATTTCAATTCATCATAAAATGGCCCTGATATGTCACGACATTAAGAAATCATGTTCATTTCAAATACTTATATCACTGAACAGTAGTCCGGCCAGGATATTGTCATTTAAAAGTGAAGTTGCAGCCCTACACCGCTCTACAGTAATTTCAAAGTGATTGCAGTACCAGTTTTGGCCACAATCTTACATACGGTTCCTTTAAAGCTAATTAGAAATATTTAAAAACATAAATTAATAAAATAAAATAAGACAACATACAACATTTTTAAAACTTAAAATCAAAATGAAGCTGAAAATAAAAGCTAATGCAAAATATTAATAAACACTATAATATTATTTTAATCATACAGTGTACTTGAATAATACTTTATAGCATCAGAGATCACTGTTTATACTTAGATAATGTCCATGCATTGTATTCTGCTATCATAAACCTGAATTGTTTCTTATGTCTTTATGTTTTAGTTCTGTAAACATCAGGAGCAGGATACACTCAAAGATCTTTTCAATCAAGATGATGATCATGAAGAACTTGGCAATTTCTACGTAAAGGCCAGCTATAAAGAGAAGGTAAGCGCTTACAAATCTTTACAGCAGCTTCTCATTTTTTTCTAACTTACATGATTTGAATGACAGAAGTGTTTTAAAGGAGAACTTGGTAACTTTTTTAACTTAATAAAACTGTCTAGAAATCATTTGGATGGTTAAACAACCTGTTCTGGTGATATTGGTGACTTTCCCCGCTCCCCCCAGCGTTCCCAGGCGGAAAACCAACCTTGCAACTTGGGGACTACCGTCCCGGCAAAATAGAAATTGGAAGTCTCGTGAGAAGCGAGAACGAGAACGAGAACGAGCGCGAAACACGAATCGCTTTATGGCAATTCAACATAAACACACACGCATGTATGATGTATTACCAGATTACCCACCTCGGTAGACATAGCTCCACACGATTCAGTTGGCTTGCTCCGATCAAAACAAACGCACATGAGCAGCGGTAGAGAGGGGGAGGAGGCCGCCGCAAGTGAGTTTTTTTACGACCGTGTTGTGACATATACGCCCCCCCACAGCTGTAGGGGGAGCTCGTGGGGAAAACATGCGACAACAAAAGGGAAAATCAGCGAAGAAGTGACTAGAGTTCGCTAGAGTTGCCGAGTTCTCCTTTAAAGAAATTATAATGGCTCCATTTCCGCAAATTGGTGAGGTTTGTCGACTTTGCTTTCCACCTTAATTATATCATACTCTAATGGTAGTTGTATTAGCATGTTGTGCAGATTTATTATTTTGTTACTAAGAACACAAATGTAATGTGTGTGTGTTTGTGTAATTGCAGAGATTGGAAGCTCGGATCGCTCTTTTACAAAGTGCGGTGGACGAGTACTACAAAGCCAAGAATGATTTTTCTGCCAAGGTGAAGACCTCAGACTCTTCTGATACAAGCAGATTAGCAGCCTGGGCCAGAGTTTATTGTCTGTGTAGCCAGAACATTACATCTGTGTATTATCAAGAGGCCTAATTCTAGCCTTTCTCTCTCTTTCTTATTTTTTCTCTCTCTCAGGCCACAGAAGATGAGATGCGTCTGCTGCGGTTTCAGAGGAAGCTAGAGGAAGAGAAGGGTGAGCCACTCGTGGGATTCCCTCTTCATGAGACTATGACCATGCTTCTGTCTGTGGGACTGCACAAACACGCCGAACAACTTTACAAAGACTTCAGAGTGCCTGACAAGAGGTGTGCCTTCTAACTATAGTTTCACTCACAGGATTTGTAGTTTGTCTTTCCCACTGGTGGCGTTGAAAACCTTGACACATATCTGAGTGCAACTGTTTTTTAAACAAGAAAAAAGGTAGGGCGGGACTTGATTTTGTCCATGGGGAATTGATTGGATGGTTGTGGTTATATTTGCTGTCAGGGGGTTAACTTGGGTATATGAGTGTAATCCAAATGAACGGGGGGGGGGGGGGGGGTGTATATATATATATATATATATATATATATATATATATACACATATATATATATATATATATATATATATCTTTTTCAATGATTTTAATGCTTTTTCAATGCTTGTCTCTAAATAAAGATTAATATAATGTGAATGTCATGATGATACGAGTGAAGGTGTTTCTTATTATCAGGTTCTGGTGGCTGAAGTTGAAGGCTTTGGCTGAGAAGGAGGACTGGGAAGAGCTTGAGAAATTTGCCAAAAGCAAAAAGTCTCCTATTGGATATCTGGTAACTAATGTCCTGTTGATCTGTCTTAGAATTATTGTTGTGAATTAATCTTACTTTTTGTCTTTCTTGGATTACAGCCGTTTGTTGAGGTGTGCATTAAATACCATAACAAATATGAAGCCAAGAAATATGTCTCTAAAGTCACACCTGAGCAGAAGGTCAAAGCTCACCTTGCAGTGGGGTAAGGTTTCATATATTTATATTTATAGTCGTCGTCATTCTTTGTGTAAACTGGTCTTTATTCAGCAAGGATGCATTCAATTGATCAAAAATTACAGTAAAGACATTTATTAAGGTACAAACTATTTATATTTGAGGAAAATGCTGCAAATAATCCTAAAAAAATTATCATGGTTTCCACAAAAAGAAATATACTGTATATATTAAGCACCACAACTGTTGATAATAATAAGAAATGTTACCAAATGCTATCAAATCAACAAATTAAATTTTTAAATGTTTTCAAATAGACAACAGCTCTTTTAAATTGTTATGATGTTTCACAATATTACTGTTTTCACTGTATTTTTGATCAAGTAAATGCAGCCGTGGTGAGCATAAGAGACGTCTTTCAAAAAGAAAAAATTCTTACTGACCCCAAACTTTAGAATTTGAGTGTACATTAGTTCATGAATAAGACAAAGAGCCACTGTATAATATTCTCTGTCACTCAGGGATGTGGAAGGTGCCGCAGAGGCTGCTATCGAGAGGCGTAGTGAATCCGAGATCAGTACTGTTCTGTCACGCTGCTCATCCACCACTGATCATCTTCTGATGGAACGCCTCAACCGTGCTAAAGCAACTGCTGCCAAAAAGTGAGCCTGTCCACTTCTGCCCTGCTCAACTCAACTGCATTTGCTGCCAAACAGTGAACCCCTGTGCACCGCAAAGAAGCACGTAGCAGAATTTGCTTTCGGCTGTGTAAACAACTCCTGGTATAATGGAACGTTTTCATGAAAATTCTGCACAATCAAGGAAAATGTCCTCGGTGGACGCACAGAGAAAAAGACAGACAGCAAGAAAACTTGCATGTCAGCATTTTGTGTTTTTCTGCCTCTGTCGGGCAGCTAGAAGCAGTTCCCATCTTGCACTTCACTGTAAACCTTAACCTTTGTACCTACAGTTGCATTATGAACCATTGTGTTTGTCGTAGAATTATACTGTCATTGATCATATGCCTGTGTTCTGTAGAGATTATCTGACTCTATGAATATAACAAAACATTTGTTATTTTAATTAAACCATGATTGTCTACCAAAATGTGTTCGATGGAATGTTTGCACCTAAATCACACAGTTAGGGAAGCCCATTTCTGCCACATAAGAAAAAGAAAAAAAAACATGCTTTGGTAAATCTTAAAAATTAGTACATACCAAGTCATAATTATGAAAAAGTCGATATGGCATGCTAAATTGAAATTATGAGATAAAAAGTTGAAATTTTAACATGCCATGTCATAATTATGAAATAAAAATTCAAAAATATGACACTAAGTTATGAGATTTAGAAAGTAGAAATTTTGTCTCTCACTACAAATGACTTATTACTATATGTCAATTTCTACAAAATGCTGTCAAAGTTATGACATAATAAGCCGGTTATGACTAAATAATAACAGATTTAAAAGCCAAAAATAAGGGATAGTTGGTTTCTGTTTCTGTCAGTCACTTTTTAAGTCATAATTTCGAAATTTTATGTCATTAATATCTATTTTTTAATGTATTTTAAGTAATGACTTGTATTAATGTCAGCATTTAATTTTATAATGGCTGATAAAGTTATATTTACATGGACATCTGGAGTGTGTGCTAAAAGTGAGAGTATCTGCTGAAAATAGTTTAGTTTATTATTTGGCATGTGGCTTATTGTACTGAACTTTGTTTTCCTTGATGTTTGCTTAATTAAACAGTGTCTAAGGTAAAGGTTGTTTCAGGACATCATAAATTAACTATACTTTTGTGCTTGGTCGTGTCGTCCATAAAAGTTCACAATTTCTACTTTTTGTGTCATAAAAAGTTTGTCTTAGATGACTTAGTTTGTCAATTTCGACATTTTGTTCATAATTATTTTCAAAAGCATGCTTTTTTGGCTAAAATGGGCTATACACTTTTGGTTCTGGTTTCTGATGTTTTTTTCCACAGTCACGCTTTCCTCTCATACGCAAAGATTGAGAGACAGGGGTCAAACTCCTCTCACCTGCACTTTTATCCAGATTTGTGTTTTGGGGCGCATTTATAAGTGTGACCGCAGAGGACGCTCTCTTTCACTCACTCTTCCATACATGCGGAAATCTTGCAAAGTGAGAAACTACTGCAAGAACACCCATCAGAGAGGAAGAGAGGATATAAGTTAAAGAGGTACGACAACACTAAAGTCTTAGTTTGCAGGCAAGGTGATGTCTAATAACACACCCGGTTTTGACAGAGTCGCATGACTTTTTTATCACGTGGTTTTGTAGTTCAGCTCTTCCACAAAATGTGCTGATTTCTCCAGTTCTGATTGTTTTGTTGATGTTTCACTATATCTAACGTTACAAAAGAAACATTGTGGCGGCGTCTGTCTTTCAAATGTCGTATGTTTACCATGCACGCAGCCTTATTTTGTTTTAAAAATCAGTTTTATGATAAGAGAATTAGTTTCTAGTGCGTTTCCAGTATTTTGACAGTTCGTTTGTAGACACGAGCGTGTTACACAACGACAAATTGTGATTGAGCAATTAATTTGTAACTTGCATATGGATAAATGCATGCATGCTGCTTTTCACATTTTCATTTAACAGTAATTATTTCGTTAATAAGTGTCAAATGAATGATCGATATGATTATGGACAACTACAGCTAGTTAACACTGCAACATACTTGTTACACATTTATTTAAAGCTCATGATTGAATTTATTGAGGTTCTGTGTTGGTGATCCATATTAAATGTAGGCTGTTTTTTTAATACTAAATGTTCACAATGTGTATTATTAATAAGTGATTAACAAACAATTCTATAATTCTAAATAGTAGTGGTAGTATGGCGCTGTCAGTTTCATCAGCGCTTGTTTGGCTCAACCAATGGCGTGGGGTTTGGGGCGGGACTACATGTTTGCTCGACCAATGGCAGACGAGGGCAGTGTTCTGGGGAAACCGGTTTGACAACAGTTCATTATTGCAATTCCATTTGGTGCCAATAGTGGCGCAGAAATTTAACACGTCATCTTCTACAGTACAGATCAGAAGTTCATGAACACAAGATGAATATCATGAGAGTTTGATTAATATCTATTTTTTTTATGTATTTTAAGTAATGACTTGTAATAATGTCATAGCATTTACTTTTATAATGGCTGATAAAGTTATATTTACATGGACATCTGGAGTGTGTGCTAAAAGTGAGAGTTTACTGCTGAAAATAGTTTAGTTTATTATTTGGCATGTGGCTTATTGTACTGAACTTTGTTTTCCTTGATGTTTGCTGAATTAAGCAGTGTCTAAGGTAAAGGTTGTTTCAGGACATCATAAATGAACTATACTTTTGTGCTTTAGGTCATGTCGTCTATAAAAGTCGAATGTGTTATCAAAGAAAAGACTGAAATCGGTGAGAGCCCAGTCTGGGAGGAGAAGGACTCCTCTTTGTTGTATGTTGATATTACGGGTCAAAGGGTCAGCCGGTGGAACTCTCTGACCCGTCAAATAGAGAGTATTGCCACAGGTAAGCCTGAAGACAAGTTCAGTGTGGGCTTTCAATGAACTTGATGAATATGCAACCAAATTTATACCTCAGTTGCCACTTTAAAAGTAATGTATTCAATGTTTTCGGCTTGCATTTTCTTCAAAGATGCATTAGACATTGGTTCAAGTGGGATTAGTTGTATTTATGTTATTGTAGTTTATACTCTAATGCCATATCTTCTCTCTGCACAGAGAAACCTGTAGGCTCTGTGGTTCCACGGCAGGCGGGTGGTTACGTCATCGCGGAGGGAACTCGGTTTGCCTTTGTTGACTGGGTAAAGCGTTCAATTACAGCTGTTGCCCATGTCAACGACAAGGAAAAACCAAACACCCGCTTCAATGATGGAAAAGTAGATCCAGCTGGCAGGTTTTTTGCAGGTATTGCAGAAATTAACATTATTTTGTGACAGTAGTAGTTCTGCATTGTACGTTTTCAGCGTAACTTACAGAAGCTAATGATTAAATAGTTTCTGATAGAATTTAAAGGGATAGTCTAACCAAAAATGAAAATTGTCATCATTTACTTACCCTCGTGTCGTTCCAAACCTGTATGCGTTTCTTTCATCTGCTGAACACAGAAGAAGAAAGAAATGTTTTGAAGAATGTTGCTAAGTAATGCCAGGTTCAGACTACGCAATATCAGCCCGATTTTGGCACAACCCGTTTGACATATGGTGTCGTGGTGAGTCGTAAACGACAATGGGTGTCGCAAGTCGTTTTATCTTGTATGGTGTGTCATAGTGGACGACAACTGACGTGTCACAATATCAGGACAGAAAGACAAGCATGTTTAATTTTTTTTTTCGCTCCTTCACGACGAGTTCCGTTGCATCTGTGACATTGACCAATAGGAGTTCAGAAGCTTTTCCACACACAGCTTTCAAACATGGCGAACCGAAAGAGAGACGATGGTCTTGGTGCTGCTATGTGGAATTATGCAATGGAGGATACTGGAATTAGCATTAGGCTAGTGCAACCATTGTTTGTTCATGCTCTTGTTTCCAGAGGTCAATGGCTAGTTCCGCCTTATCGATGACATCACGTACGTCGCTAAAGACGGCAAGCGATGATTGGTTGGAAAGCACTGTGACTCTGACATGTTTCTTGCCCATGACAAGAATTTAGGAGTCAAAATCGCTTAATCTGACACTGACTATCGTAACAGATAAAAATAATGTGTAGTCTAAACCTGGCATAAACCTTTTCCATTCCCACTGACTTCCATTGTATGGACAAAAAATAAAATGGAAGTCAATAGGAATTCAACAGGATATCTTCTTTTGTATTCAGCAGAAGGAAGAAATGCACACAGGTTTGCAACAACATGAGGATAAATAAATGATGACCATCTCTTTAATTCTGTAAAGAAAATAAGCCAGTTGAATTAATCCCATTTGGACTGTGCCATTCCCACTTCTCCTTTACTGTGTCCAGGTACCATGTGTTTGGACATGAAGCCTGATGTGATGGATGCGGCGCTGTACACCCTCCATCCTGACCACTCTGTTGTCCAGCATTTTGACCAAGTGCACATCTCAAATGGTTTGGACTGGTCACTGGATCACCGCATCTTCTATTACATCGACAGTCTGGCGTTCAAGGTGGAGGCCTTCGATTACGACATCCAGACCGGAGGGCTGTGTGAGTTTGTTTTTCATTGGATGGTGGTCTTGATGTAAAAAAAACAAATTGAGTTTTGTGGTTTTGTAAAATCTGTATTTTATTCATTTGTGTTTAAGCTAACCGCAGGATGGTTTACAAGATGGAGAAAGATGAAGGCATACCAGACGGGATGAGCATAGACACAGAGGGCAAACTGTGGGTTGCCTGCTTCGATGGAGGAAGAGTGCTGCGTATCGACCCACAAACAGGTGTGTGAGTTTGTAAAAGTGTATTAAATGCTTCTATAAGTATCATATAGCCCAGGCAAAACAATAATTTAAAAACAAATGGTAAAATGTGTAATTTGTTCAAAATTCACATTTGAGGTGTGACTGTTATGTTTTTGTTGTAGATCAAAATGTGAAAGTCTCTTCAAGCATGTTAACCTTAATTTCTCATAAATTAGCCCATAAACCCAATAGGAAATTCCTAAGGGAAGATGCACAAGGCCTGCACACTGTTGCTTCCATAATTTGCCATCAAACTGACGTTCATGACAGAAAGATTCTCATATTCAAAGACATACACCTGACAAAATAACAAATATACACTACAGTTCAAAAGTTTAAGTATAATGTGATTTTATTCAGAAAGTACACATTAAATTGATCAAAAGTGACAGTAAAGACATTTATAATTTTACAAAACATTTCTATTTTAAATAAATGCTGTTCTTTTGAACTTTCGATTCATAAAAGAATCCTTAAAATGTATCATGGTTTCCACAAAAATATTTGATAATAAAAAAAAAACATTGATACGAATAATAAATGTTACTTGAGCGTCTACTGAAAATTCAGATTTACCCTCCCAGGAACAAATTACATTATAAAATATATTAAAATAGAAAGCAGTAATAAATTGTAAAAAATATCACATATTTTTACTGTATTTTTGATCAAATAAATACAACCTTGATAGGCATAAGAGAAACATTTTTGTTTAAAACAATTTAATTGCCATAAAATCAGGTGCAAACACCATAATTTTGCCATCTCATAAATAATAAAAGTTAGGATTATGACTAAAAAGAGACTCACAATTTTTTTTAAGGCCGGTACACCCCAAGCTGACGGGTCGGACGTCAGGCTGTTTTTGAGCCTCAGTTGGTTTCGTTTTTTGGTTGTGTTCCATACCATTGGCTCTAGTCGGATGCCGTCTGGGTTTTTTGGGTCGATTGAGTGAGAGAAGAGTCTGTACTCTGATTGGCTGTTCAGCTTTGCGAATGAGTAAAAGCGAAAGTGATGAAAGTGAGTCAAGACGGTACAGATGGAAGGCTGTTATAATTTTACGTCATCCTACCTGAGCACTAGTTCTTTGACGTCAGCTTGGTGTTTAGGACTGACCATCTCTATACTCACTAAAGACTAGTGTACACTATCAAGATCTTGCAAATGACTAACAGTCAATTAAATATAATTATACCATGGTCTGGGTGAATACTTGATTCTGATTGGCTGCAGGGTGTCCATAAACCGCAGGTGTAAATAAACCGTCAGGCGTAACCAGGGAAACCAAGTTATTGTTTGTAAAAACTTTAGATTTCGATTGTAAAACTAATTAAAATATAAACTAATGTTTTAAAAATTTGTTATTTGGCAAGTGACCATGGTATAATGCCCTTCGAGGTGTCCATTGTCAGGTATTATGTACCTCCGCTGCGGATCGGACGGTTCACGCCTCGCCGTCGTCCATAAATACCTGACAATGGACACCTCGTCGGGCATTAACCCTTACATAGAACATCTAAATGAAAAAC
Organism: Scardinius erythrophthalmus; assembly: GCF_964197995.2. Taxonomy (NCBI): domain Eukaryota; kingdom Metazoa; phylum Chordata; class Actinopteri; order Cypriniformes; family Leuciscidae; genus Scardinius; species Scardinius erythrophthalmus. Next base: position 36,193,157 of record NC_138232.1, on the reverse strand, counting down.
AAAGAACAGTTGTACATGTTCTGGGGAAGTCTAGGCTTTCAGTATTTAATGAACTTCCTCTCTCAGGCACACGGCTGCAGACAGTGAAACTACCCGCTGAGAAAACCACCTCATGCTGTTTTGGAGGGAAAGACTACAGTGATCTCTACGTCACCTCAGCGTATACAGGCATGGATTCAGATTCACTAGCCAAGCATCCTGAGGCCGGCTGCACTTTTAAGGTAGACTTCTCATTTCATATCATGCTTAAAGTTGCATGATATCACCTCTGACACATAATGACACATTATGTTCTTTATTCTTACTCCAGGTGTCTGGTTTAGGAGTGAAGGGCATCCCACCATATTCATACACTGGATGAAATCAAAGGAAAAAGGGATGTTAATGAAAACATGATAATTTTGCTGTCACTATACTACTTTGTGATATAAGTGATATAACTTTATATAATATTAGAAAATCTTAACTCATTTCAGTTGATTTAGGGTCCATTCACACAGAATGTGTTTTTGCATTGTTTTTCAATGAAAACATGCACTGTAGACAAACGCGTTTAACCATTGCGTTCATGTCTCTTGCAGTGTCTCACATATGACACAGCGTTCTAAAAACTCTATGCTCAAGTAAAAAAAATCTGTATACATTTTTTTTTTCAACTGACCTGCATCTCGTGTTTTTAACTGCAAAAACATGTTCTGTGTGAATGGCCCCTTAAAGCAGTTTGTCTAAACTGGATTGTTTTAATCGTTTACATTAACTACAACAAGAGCAATCTGTGACTTTGTGCAAGGTTTAGGAAAAGATTGCAAGTAATGAATTTTTTAGGTAATTTTACTTGATGCTTGTAATGTATAATAACTATAAAATGAATGCTTGTTTAGCTGTGCTGCTGAAGGGAGTTACTCAATTTAGCCAAACAAGTATGACTTTAAAAATGATGTAATTGTGATAACATAATTAACATTTTTAAATGATCTTAAATGTCACAATGACACACCATTCACAACCTATTTTATGTTCATAATCTATATTTCAGAGTACAACTGTATTCAGTGGAGGGAAAACATAGGGCAGGACTTTATTTTATCCACTGGGAATTGATTGAATTGGAAAAAGTAGCTGTTATATGCCAGAATGGTGGTTGGAGGGAAGAGGCTGAAAAGGAAGACATTCATGATGCCAGCTTAAAAATCATTTCAGACCATGCATTAAAGGGATAGTTCACCCAAAACTGAAAATTCTGTCATCATTTCCTCACCCTCAAGTTGTTCCAAACCTGTATGTGTTTCTTACTTCTGTTGAACATAAAATAAGATATTTTGAAGAATGTTGATGGACAAACAGTTGATGGGTTCCATTGATTGACTTGTATAGAGTGAAAAAAAATACTATGGTGTACTATACTTTTATGTTCAACAGAAGAAAGAAACTCATGCAGGTTTGGAACAACTTGAAGGTGAGAAAATTATGACAGGATATTAATTTTTTTTTTGGTGAACCTTCTCTTTAAGAGAATGAATAGGGTCAAATTCATGTTTGACTTTAAACTTAGAATACTAAGTAAACCTACAGGTTTTGGTGCAAAGGTTGAATAGATCATTTGTTTAGTTTGTTTTGCTGTATTTGTGAATAACCTGAAATAAGAAAAAAATTTCAAATACAGTCAAATGATCTCTGAAATTCTAGTTTATTTATTTATTTATTTTCAAGAGTTTAAAGAGGACTTTATGCTTTTTTACATTTCCAACTGCTGTTTGAGCATGAAAAGGGTAAAAAAAAAAAAGCAAAGCACTAAGTCCACTCCAAAGAGAGTTATTCTCTTATATTCTGAACAATTGAAGTTGGGTTTTCTGCCGGGAACGCAAAAATCACAATATCTCTAGTAGTGTGTTGAAACCACTGATATATATATATGTCAGTGTTTGAAACTTGCTGTAATGGTAAGGGGCTTGACATTTCCATAACACACTCGAAGCAGGTGATCAATCACAACACACTGGTCCAGCCAACCAATCAGAGCGCATTGCGCTTTTCGGATTGAGGAGCTTCATGGATACAGGAACTAGACAGAGCATTATTGACAGACTGGAACAATGTAAAATATGTGGAAAAAAAAATATTTTTCTCATCATCCCTTTACTCTACCAGTGACTAATATACAGTAATTTACATACAGTAGACAAACAATAAAGAACAGATGCAGATCTGTTTTCATTTATGGATCAAGTTTCTTTTGAATATTCACTTTTATTTAATTCCCCTGAACAAGAACATAATTGAGTTTGTTTGCTAATCAAATTCAACAGACTTAATGGAATATACCCTCTGTCCTAAGCCTCAAGTGGTACATATCCTCTGATGTGTCATGACAACCATCGTTCACAGTTCTCATAAACTCATAAAATGTGAATTTAGCACTTTTTGAGTGTTACTCATAATGTGTCTTTTTGATCCATAGAGGGACTGTTTGTTTCTTGTCTCAACCTGACTTTTAATGGGAATGATATGCTCCTTTACTTCACAAAGTCTTTGAAGGAGAAGACCATGACAGCCTACCCTCTGGCTCTGACAAGTAAAGCATTGACATCATTGCTGGATGTTTTGTTGGGGTGAAGAATAGCATTGCTCAGGATATCATTCAGCTCAACAATGGGTCATGAGAAGATCTTTGGAGTCAACATGGTATCTCCTTCAAACAGGATAAGAATCAGAATCTTCCTATCTAACAAAAATAGGTTCTAAGAACATTCTACTATCCCACTTCCAATTAAGTTATGAAAACATTATTTCTGAATGTTCTCTGAACATTCAAAATGTCCAGTTAATGAAGTGTTTTAAAAAAGGTTATACGAACGGCAAGGAAAGATTTTATCAGTTTGAAAACCTTATGGGAACGTTACTGTTCTACTAACATTCTGAAACTATCATAGTAGGCCTAGGTTAAACGTTCAACTAAAATGTTTAATTAAAAAAGAAGTTCCATGAACAATGTATTTTTGTGCGTTTTGAGAACATTATTAAAGAACAGATAACGAACATTCAATTAAAATTACTGGAAGAACATACATTTCAGAGAAACAAGTCAGAATGTTTGCCAAAATTCGGAGAATGCTCTATTAGCTGGGTTTATGTGCTTATGTGTTTATAATGGTAGGCTACAGCTTATATGGAAATCTATGGTTGGTTACCTTGTAAATCTTTGTCAACTTTTGAACGACAAACATCTTTTAAAAAATAAAACAAAATAAAAAAATCTACATGTGTTTGCCAGTGTTGTGTTGGGTCTCTTCAACAAAACGAAATACAGTACACTTTCAGATGGTCCCTAACATTGTTGTCATTCCTAATCAGATTCGAGAAAATATGTCACGAGATGACTATGGAAAATCTTTACACTTCCTCCGAGCACAAATTCATACCTCACAAATAATGATCACGTCAAACACTAAATGGAATTCCGTTCATTATCTATCAAGGTGTTTCTGTCTGACTTCACATGACAGAGAAAAAAGCGGAAACAATGTGTTTTTTTTTTTTCAACGTCCGTCGTGCAGTATAGAGGTTGGTCGATACTGTGAATGTACAGTAATACACGTGTTTTAAGGGATTACTGTTCATACTTTAAAAACGTAAGAAATGGAGAATGAAGAAATATGCATCTCCAGCTGCTGTTCGGACTGGATGTCCGGGATGCCCTCGAGTTTTTGGGACACCCCGCTGTGGAATATCGCCATACCCGGTAAATGTGTTTTTTAAATTCTTTTTTACAATTAATTGATGGTCTTTTTGATTGATTATTTACAATTTGATTGACTATTTAACAATGGCCAACATCTGTTTACTATTTTTCCAGGAAGTCATGACACCATGACTTACTGTTTAGATCAGCAGTCCTCAGTACTAGAGTCTGAGCCGAAGGTGCTGCATGTGTTAGACACATTATTTCCATGTATCGTTCGGCCCTGTATAATCAAATGGGCAACAGCACAGGTAGTAACAGACATGATGAACTGTATGAATGACATGATGAATTGTATACAAAATTGTATGAATTTATTTCTTCAGTGGAACACAAAAGGCAGAATGTTATCATGACCAACAGCCTCAGTCACCTTTAATGCACTTTCATTGCAACAAATAGTGACAGAGTCTGTGACTGTAACTCTGCCTCCTTTTGTGTTCCACAGAAGAAGATAATGTCATGGCAGGGTTGGAACATTGAAAATGTGGGTAAATTATGACAGGATTTGATGATATCCAGCATTTTTGTGTCTTTGTTTTATCCAGGAGAACAGCATCTCTAACCAGCTGGATTTAGGCATTCGGTTTCTTGATCTAAGAATAGCTCATAAGATAAAAGACCCTAATAAAGTTTTCTACTTTGCACATGGGATCTACTCTCTTCTCACAGTAAAGGTACATCATCATTTTAAAAGAATGTTAAATCCTCATTTCAATCGAGAATAACTGTATATAAGTGTTCAGTCGAGAATATGGTTGTGTTCTGGTTGTGTTATTTGCAGGAAGCGCTCTCAGATATTGCTTACTGGTTAGACAAGCACACCAAGGAAGTGGTCATCATTGCACTTTCTGCCTTTGATGGAATGAACCTGGATCAACACAGAGATCTCATTCAATTCCTCATAAGCACTTTTAACAATAAAATTTGTCCCAATCATGTAAGTATGTTTAATGTACAACATTTGCAACTTTAATAATTGAATCTTAAAGGGATAGTTCACCCAAAAATGGAAATTCTGTCATTAATTACTCACCCTCATGTCGTTCCAAACCCGTAAGACATTTCTTTTGTCTTAGGACAAAAGAAGTTTGTCTTCCGAAGTTCATCTTCGGAACATCTGATGAAATTTGAGATCTTTCTGTCCCTCCGTAGACAGCTACGCAACTACCACTTTGACGCTTCAAAAAGTTCATAAAGAGATCGTAAAACTAATTCATATGAATTGAGCGGTTTAGTCCAGATTTTCTGAAGAGACTTGATCACTTTATACGATGAACAGATTTTTAATCACTGTAATTCCCTTGTTATTTGTGTTATTTCAGGTCACACCCTCACTAAAGGAGTGTTGGGATCACAGTTATCAGGTGATTCTGTCATATGATGACTCAGCTGCTTCTGGACAGGAGGAACTGTGGCCCGGCTGTGAATATTGGTGGGCAAACACATCAGATCCAAATCGTGTCGTATCCTACCTGGAGGAGAAAAAAGAGGAAGGGAGACCAGGTCAGTCACAATAAGGAAATGAGTTCAAATTGCACCAAATGATTAGGGAAGAAAGATAATATCTTTGGTTAAAGGTTGTTTTTTCTTAAATAATTTGCACCCACATTTTTTTATTATTTTTTTTCAGAAAAGTTTTTTGCTGCTGGTCTGAACCTAACTGAGGATGCCAGGTATATAGTTTCTCATCCATGCCAGTCATTGCAAAGCATGACCCTGAGCTCTTATAGTCTGCTTTTGAACTGGGTCAAGCACCAGTGTCCAGGCTCAGGCAAAACATGTTTCAACATCATCTGTGCAGATTTTGTGGGGGCTTTCAGCAATGAGTTCTCCCAGCTGGTTATTGGACTCAATCAAACATTCTTAAAAGAGACTTGATCCTTAAAAATGCCATAAATAATGTTACATAAAAACGGTGTATTACATAAAATGTATCATCTTTATGCACATTATAATGATAGTGTTGTATGTTTACATTTTAATAATTTTCCAGTCTTTTATGACAGTCCCTAAACTGTGAAGGGTAAAAAAAAAAAGTGCATTGCTGCCATCTAGAGGCAATATTTAGGTTCTTATTTGTTTAGAAGATACATGCTTCAAAATGTTACTTGCCATTTCATTGTTACATCAATCTTTAAAAATGTCAAAGAACTAAATGTATTTCCTGCTTTTTCTTGTATGTTTGATCAAATGGAAAAGCCATATTTCTATAATCAAAGACTAAGTGGCTCAATAGATTATATAGCATTACTAATGAGTAATGAGTCCAGTGAGTCACGCTTAATTTTAGTCACATCCGATGCCTTGTCATGACTTCATCTATTGTTGACGCTCTGTTTGGCTTTTAGTCCACGTGGGTTACATCTATGTATCTGTGGGGTCTAATTTTAGATGGTGCCTGTGATGGCACTTTCTAAGGTGCTTAACATTTATAGTATCTTAAGTGATAATCCCGTTCACTGATGCCTTTCACACTCAGTTTGTTTGTGTAGAGTGTATGAGGTAAATAAAAACATGGGCTTTTTTTTTCTTATCTGAAAATTATCACAGAGAAACTTTTCAGAAAGTCTTTCCAAATTTATTGTAAATTAATGTCTCACCTATTCCAAGACAAAATCAGAATTTGTTTCTTGGGCATCATTTTTATACCATGCAGAGACAGACCTGGGTGTCATTTTAATAAAAAAAAAAATCTTCCACGATTGCATTGGAGTAGTGTGCACTACATGCAGTATTTAAAGTATGAGGGGGAAATGTGATATATTGTTAAATAGGTACGAAAATGTGTTAAAAGTGTGTCAAAACAATTTAAATTATATTTACATATATTGAAAAACTGAAAATAATATGACCAATATATATTTTTCACATTCTTTTTGGGAAAAGAAAGCTTCACTACAACTTCTGAAAATGAACAGCAGTGTTTTAGCATTAGTCATCTTAATTTATCTTTGTAATTAAAAATAAGAACAAAGAGGCAAATTACAAACAATAGGACAGGTATAATAAAACAGATTAAAAGTGCTTTACGTTTTTCAGGTAGGTTTATAGTACATTAGATCTATTTTACAGTACCATTCAAGTAAGAAACAGTATCCGATAATTGTTTGCTTTCACTTCAGACAACCGAGTATGTTTACAAGAATAAGACACTAAGACAGGCATTTTGACATAACTGTGTGTGTATTTGACCGTTCGAGTGCAACAAGCCGCTAAACAGAACTCAATTGGGGTTCGCACGCTGTCCGAGAGGCAGCTTTCTGTGCGCACACTTATTCAGATATTGTAATTTCGAAATATCGTACAGCCCTACAAAGTATTTAGAACATTCTAAACAGATCTGGAGCAAAATGCCTCCAGAGAGCTTTGAGAATCCCCTCCCTCCTCTTTCAAGTCCCCACCTTCCTCCTAAACAGATTACTCAGGAGTTAAAGGAGCCTGCATTCGGTTGCTGTGTAGTCTCTGTGAGGCTTAGAGCCACAGAGGAAACAGATGGGATAAGAAAACTAGGGGATCTTATTACAGAGGCTTAATCAGCAATCCAAGGCCTGTCCAGAACCCAGTCGCACAGCTTCGGCCCCTCACGGTTTCTCTTTCGGAGGTATTCGTCTCAGGGACTGGAGATAAATACAGCTGTTTAACATGGAGAACGAGGAAGAGGAGGATGAAATCTTTACAACATTGCAGGGAGGATATGAAGGTCAGGAAGATGTAGAGGAGAAGGGGGAAGAAGAACAAGAGGAAGTGGAGCCGGAAGCTGAGAGGAAGAGCAGTTGGGATATCCCCATTCCAAGTCGATCAATGGCCAGTCGCAGAGCTTCACTTCCATGCCCGGTCAGTACACAATACAAGTTTGTGTGTGTGTGTGTGTGTGTGTGTGTGTGTGTGTGTGTGTGTGTGTGTAGAAAGACACCAGTAGCTATGGGGCCAAGCTGTGGATTTGTCTTACAGCCAGCCCACGAGCAGTTGATTCAATTAACACTTTTAAATAGTAACTCAAAGCCACACTTGCTTGTTAGGGGCTTTTCCACAAGCAGTTTATTTCTCTTCCCTCCTTAGTAAATTTGCCATTTTATGTTCATATTTTTTCTGTTTATTCTCTTATTTTTATTCTTACATCCATTATGTATGTATATAAAAGTTTATGCAAAAATATGTTTAAAAAGTTTACAGTGTTAATGTACAGTTTATGAACTATTCAACTGAATTACATTTTTATTTTTTCTCTTTTTTTTTATTTGACAGGTCTGAAGCTAAAACTAATTATTTTAACGTCAGTGATTTGTTAAATTATTCTTCAGCTAAATAATGATGCTTTTGCAATCATTATGTTTGCATAAATCTACACAATTTGCCTTACAGGAATGAAGACCCAATACAATTATGAATCATCATTAAAATGTCACATTTTGTACAGAAAAATAATTCAGGTTGCAATTCAAAAGGTGCATCTCACAGCTGTGAAAATGCAAAATTTTCATTTTGATTTACAGGTTAGTGACATCAGAGATCAAAGCAGGACACCTTTTGCATAATCTAAACTCTAAGAAGAGTTTATCTTGTATTTACCTTCCAGTGTTTGGACAAAACTGATTAAAGCAGTAGTCAAGAATCAGATATTCCAAACAGGCTAACATTAGTTTTTCTTTTTGCTCTGCATCTGCATCAAAACTGAGTTCAAATGAATAAGAAATATGTGGAATTCTCCACTTATCTTCCATGTGAACTCGTTGTACAAAATGCTCTTTGGATCATTTTCACATACTGGATAACATGGATCATCTGGTTTTACACAAACTTGTGAAGTTCTGTAGCTCAATGCTGCTGCCATTACAGGGATAGTTCACCCCAAAATGGAAATTACATAATAATTTCCTTACCCTCATGTGGTTGCAAAACTGTATGCATATATTTCTTCTACGGAAACAAAAACATATTTTGAAGAACATTGGGAACCAAACACCATTGAAGCCCACTGACTTCCATTATGTGTTCCATTTTGTGTTCTACAGAAGAAACAAGTCATACAGTTTTGAAAATGAAAAGAGGGACAAATTGCAATGCAAAATAATCTGTATGTGCCTTTATTTTATGCATGCATATTTTTGCATATTTTTCAGGCTCAGCTGAACGCGATGCATCTGAGCCGCCTGCACTCTGCCACCGTGGCCCCAAGCCCAGCTCACCTGAGCCAGCGGCTTCAGAGTGGTGAGGCCAGGCCGTGCTCTCGCTCCAGCCATGTTGGCAATAATGAGGCAGGAATGCAAACCAAGGGCAGCACATGTGAAAGACGCCCACATGCCATCCCTACCATCCCTGAGGTGCACGAGCCTCTGGAGAGAAAAGCCAGATTTAGGAGCCGCAATGTCATGTCTCTGGTTGGTGTGATTTATATGATTTTGCTTTATAATTGGTAAAGATGTGAATGATTGACAATAAGGTTATTCAATCTCAGGGGCATTTAGATAAAACGAACATGAGATAAGATAATTGTATTCTGTCATGATACAGTGCTTTGGCAAGGCTAGAGAAATCTGAGGCTGTATCAGTGCATGTACAACGCGTTTTTTACACAACAGGGTTGTTGTTTTCTAACTTTTTTTTTCTTTCACTCAAGTATGTTATTTTGTGGAATATTTTGAGTTTTAAAGTCGACATGAAAAAAATATTTGATAGTCTTTTTTTCCCCTGTTATGATGTACATATGAGTGAAACGGCTAATCAAACAAGAAAAAATGTAGAGCGGGACTTGATTTTGTCCATTGGGAATTGATTGCATGGGTGTTGTTTGCTATTGCTGTGAGTGCGACTTCACACACGTTAAAGAGTTGTGTGAACTCGCAAGTATGATGTCAGGCACAGTAATTTGCTCTGGCCCCCTTCCTGTTCGCAGGAGTGATGAGATACTTAGTAGACTGTGCAGGCTGGCTGTCTTCCAGACTTCATAAACTGGTAGCAGGCTGGCTGTCTAAGTGGTGTCCGCAAAATAATATACAATTTATAGACAATTGGAAAAGATTTTGGGGCAAACCTGACCTGTTGAAAAGAGATGGTATTCATCCCTCCTGGGATGGTGCTGCTCTTATCTCTAGTAATATGGCACATAGTCTAAGAGCTCAAACATGAACTGGGGCTCAGGTCAGGAAGCAGACAGACTGGCTAAACCGACTGTCTGCTAGCTGTCTCACGTCACTGAGGTCAGATAAATCCCATCACATAGAGCCTCTTTCACCTAGATATCATCATATAGAGACTGTGTCTGTTCCCCGAATTAAGGCCATACAGAAAACTCCTAAACCCATTTAAGCGTAAAAATTTAATTGATGTTCAACAAATAAAAAACAGATAATACGGATGAACAAATGATAAAGCTTGAGTTGCTGAATATTCGATCCCTTACTTCAAAAGCACTTATTGTTAATTATATGATTACAGATTATAACCTAGATGTGCTGTGTTTGACTAGCCTGACGTCGTCATACTCAGATTCTAGTCAGAATATGAGTCTCCATTGGGCTGTGATTATGGGGCATGTTTCAACCGAACCAGGAAAGAAAATGCCTCTGCACTCAATTGGATAGACCTACAACCAATCAGAGCAACGGAGAAACCACAATGACCACAGGGTTTTCATTGCGCCCCATCTTCTTAGCTACCATCGGGGCCAGATGATAAATTAAACTTTCGCCGAATCCCGTAGGAAGGACTGCAAAAATATTTTTTCAATCGACAAATGCCTTAATCGCGGTTCTCTGTTCCTCTTTTAAAATTAATGCGCTGTCGATATCTTCTATAACAGACGCGATGGCGGCATCTTTGTTGTAAACAAATTCAACCCAAGCGCTCTTTGGTGACGTGGATGTTTACGTTACTGTTGATCATCTGTCCATCATCATATAAAGCCCGCCCTGACAATTTGATTTGTCCGAACAGCTCTGGTTCGAGCATAGTTGCTCCACAACGGATCAAGTCCAGCACGAACTTCCCGACCTCAAATGTTATGGGCAGGGCTAAGTTCGGCTGGCATCCAGGCTAGTGTTTGACAGAAACCTGGCTAAAACCAGACGATTGCATTACTTTAAATGAGTCCACCTCAAGATTACTGTTATAACCGTGATCCTTGTCTGAAAGGCAAAGAGGGAGGTGTTGCTGTAATTTATAGTAATATCTTCAGAATTACTGAGAAGTCTTGTTTTAAATATAATTATTTTGAAGTGTTGGTGCTTAATGTAACACTATCTAGTGTAAATGATAAATCACGTTTGAGATTTGTGCTGGCTACTGTCTACAGGCCACCAGGGCACCATACAGACTTTATCAAAGAATTTGCTAATTGATTTTCTATCAGTTAGTACTGGCTGCAGATAAAGTCCTAATTGTTGGTGATAATATACATGTAGATAACGAAAAAGGACCTACTTCTTCACGTATTTCTTCATGCCCTGACGAAACTTATCAATTCACAAAATTAACGGAATGCATAGCTGATATAAAAAATTGGATGACTAGTAATTTCCTACTACTAAATTCTGAAAAAACAAAGATTCTAATTATTGGACAAAAAACTTCCTCACGTAATAACCTAGAATACTGTCTAACACTTGATGGCTGCTCTGTTAAGTCTTCATCGTCAGTTAGGAACCTGGATGTGCTCTTTGATACCAATCTTTCATTTGAAAGTCACATGTCTAGTATCTGTAAACCCGCATTTTTCCATCTTAAAAATATATATAAATTATGTTATATGCTCTCATTGACAAACGCGGAACAATTAGTTAATGCTTTCATGACATCAAGGCTAGATTATTGTAATGCTATTATGGGTGGTTGCCCTGCACGCTTAATAAACAAACTACAGCTGGTCCAAAACGCTGCAGCTCGAGTTCTTACCAGAACCAGGAAGTATGACCATATTAGCCCTGTTCTGTCAACACTGCATTGGCTCCCTAATAAACATTATATACATTTTTTAATATTGCTGATTACTTACAAAGCACTAAATGGTTTAGCTCTGCAGTACTTGAGCGAGCTCTTAACGCATTATAGTCAGCCAGGCATTCATATAATACTTTTAATCTTACAGTTAAATCCGACCTCTAGTTTATAAACGCCAGAGGAGAACTGGCCCCCGACTGAGCCTGGGTTCTCCCAAGTTTTTTTTTTTTTTTTTCTCTATTAGGTCACCTGATGGAGTTTTTTCGGTTCCTTGCCACTGTTGCCTTTGGCTTGCTCAGTTGGGGATATTTGGGGATATTTAATTTAATTAATCAATCAACAATACTATTGATCAGCATTACCAAACGTGGACGTTTTCCACTAGAAACAAACATTGATGTATTATTTTAATTTAATACTGTGAAGCTGCTTTGATACAATCTGTATTGTGAAAAGCGCTATATAAATAAACTTGTCTTGACTTGACTTAGTCCTTCACGTCTATTGCGATCTCAAAATTCCGGCCAGTTGATAATACCTAGAATATCAAAATCAACTAGTCTCTTCCCTGTGAATGCCTCCTTGCCTTCCCTTTACCTCTGTACAGATAAAACGTCGGGATAATTCCGGTTCCGGTTTTAAGGTCAGACAAGTAGTTTGTTGAGGGTTGGTATGTAAAGAAGGACTACACGCCTGCGCACATATATATTCAAACGCGCATACCTATAGACTAAACACGTAATATGCATGTTCTCACAGGTTCGCATTTTTTAAAGTTTGCGCAGAGAGAACTGTTTTCTGTTACAACAGTGTCGTGTTAGCGGCCTCTTAGTTAATAACTAATGATAGTTGCGACGGAAGTGAATCAATCAAAACTAACTTTAGCTGGACAATAACTTTATTCTAGAGATGCTATATAGCCAAAACAATCTCTGTTACTTTAATTTCCTAATATCACTATAAAGCTGCTTTGAAACAATCTATATTGTTAAAAGCGCTATATAAATGAAGGTGACATGACTTGACTTGACTGTGATGTCATGTGAGTGACAGGTTGTCCCGCCCTCTTGACAGTAATCACATCATTACAGAAGTGAAGAGATGTCGCATAGAAAGGGAGGGGAACTTATTTTGGTTAAAGATTATGAGGCGACATGAATTTTCAAAAACATAATGGGATGCACAGATAAATCATTTATAATAAATATTTCAGTATTCCACAAAAAATACTTTCTTAATACTTTTTACACCTCTCTTATTCACATTCACATTCTATTGTTTATTTTATCTAAAACAAACTTGGATAAAAATGTATTATTTTTTACACAAAAGACGATATTTAGATAGATGTTTCCGTGTTTTTAGTCCATCCAATAAAAGTCAATGGGGTCCAAAGTTGTTTTATTTTTGGAAGAACTATCATTTTAATTAAATGGACAGGTCACAAAAAAATGTAAAATGGAATTGCATTTTTGTATTGCTGTTCAAATATAATGTGGGGTGAAACAAATTCAGTTGGTTGATATAATCTGGTGTTTGTTTTGTAGAGTGATGCGGACAGTTTGTGTCTGATCTGTCATGACAACCTACGCAAAGGAGGAGGAGGTATCAGAGAGCTTCACTGTTCCCACAGCTTCCACAGTGAGGTAAAGGTTCAGACTTCATAAACTGGTAGCTGGCTTAGGTATTATAAATGGTCCAATTTAACGTCAGAAATGTATTATTATTATTATTATGTATTTTAACATAAATGGCCCAGAAATCAGGACATTTCAGATTAGTTACTACCTGTTCTACATTTTAACTTCCTGTAGCTGGTGAGCCATTGTTTTCTCCTAAGAGTTCTTCCTCATTCTCCCTAACGATCTTTGGTTGGGGAGAATGTGGCTTGTCCCATGTGGCTTGTCCCATGTGGCTTGTTCTCTTGGATATTGAGATACTGTCCTTTGTAAAACTGCTTTAGTATATGTTGTTGAAAGCACTGTACAGACATCTGAATGTAACTGAATATTGTGCCCCTTTTGCTGGTTTAGTGCATAGAGGAGTGGCTGTGGAGCAAGCAGACCTGTCCCACATGTCAAAAGCATGTTGCCATGCCAGAGCCCCTGTACTGGACATCTACCAGAGTAATAGTGCCCTGAGCTCTTCCAGCACCCATTCAAACTACCTTGGACATCAGCTTTTACAGGATGGTTACATGATGCGGACAACTGACGATGGATATGAAAGAAACAGCTATTTTCTAAAAAAGGTGGTCATTTGATTTATCCAGGAGAAACAGATGGGCAGAACATCTCTCTGGACATAGGCCAATTGATTTTTGTAATTGTATTTACATATTAAGAAAATGATTGTTATTTTCTATCATGGTTATCTTTTTCTGCGTACATCTAAGCAAACTGAACAAGTTGCATGAAAATGTAAAATTGTAAAATGTACCTCACTATATTTGTAAGTAGTTTGGAGTAGGCATACTTGATATGTAAATCAAAAAGTTCTGTTTTACAAAACATGTTACTAATGTAATGCTTTCAACCAAAAAGTAGGCTTGCATTGTCTATGTGTGTACTTGAGTAATTTTGCTTCTTTACTATACTTAAGGAAGTATATATATATATTTGGGGAATTTGTACTTCATTTGTACTGAGTTCACACTGTATTTCACTGGTCATCCTTACATGGATTTATTATTGTATTGAAAATATGCACATGAGTCTTACTAAACTAAAATAACGTTCCTGTGAAGTTTACAACAATTTTGTCGAAAACAGCCAATAAAACAGATTTCAACGGGATTGTAATTAGTTCTGTATTCATCATGCATTTTGGCCCAAAGCAAGTAAGACCTTGACTCAAACGCTATCTGTGATCAGGGTTTAAACAACTATTTAGTGTGCATTATTACACTATAACTATTTCACATCTAATGTTCAGAAAATAGTGGTTAAACGGGTTATTTTGCACAGTTTTTGTTAAGTTACTGTAATGTGACCATCTGTTTTTGTGCTCCTTTTCATACTTTCACTCAAGTCTAAATTCTTAATACTTTTTACACCTCTCTTATTCACTTGTCTGCATGTATTGTCTACAAACATCCTAATGTCCACTTTATCCCATCGGTGTTGAATGTAATGCACAATGAGAGCATATTAATGGGTAACCAATAAGTGCAAACAAAACAGTTTCAGTACAGTGTGTGTCGATTCAGTACGTCGAACGTCATGACGTCGCGCAATCGTTACCGTGGCTACACACACGGAAGTTATATTGTGCACCTGTTACACTAAGTTACCAAACAGGAAAAGGAACGAATCAATACAAATTTACTTGAACCAAGTAGCTTCGAGACAGTTTTTTTTTTTTTCAACTTGACACATCTTCTTTGGATTGTTTTTTAAACCAGTCAATCTCAACCTTAATGGACAAATTAAAGAAAGTTTTGAGTGGCCAAGATGGCAATGACGACCTCAACGTACTGCAGGTAGTTAGTTGCGTTTGACAGTCTGAGTTAGAACTAACTTAGGTTTTATTCGCTATTAAGTTTATGTTTACTCAAAATACACGGTGTTGTGGTTTCGTTTTGATTACGAATCTAGACTTTTGCTACGTGTTTTGTTGACTAACGTTACGTGTTTACCCGACTGTCATTCGCAAAAACTTAAAATCGGTCTATTTATGAATATCAAGATGATTTAAATAATTTTCTGAATATAACAACAACAACAACAACAACGTTGTTTTAGGCAGCGAATGAAGCGTCAACACTGGGATGGGGCACGCGCGTCAAGGGATTCCTCGCGTGCTTTGTGTCGGGCGTCTTGTGTTCACTTTTGGTAAGACGAGAGCACAAATAGTCTTATATGATTTAATAATGTTGTACAATAGTCGAACGTATTATCTTTCCTTACTTTTGTTATTCAGGGGACCTGCTTGCTCTGGGTTCCGAGAAACGGACTGACACTCTTTGCAGTCTTTTACAGTTTAGGTAATATTGCTTCTCTTTTGAGGTGAGTCATGCATCTTTATCTCCCCACCTTTGATTTGATCTCAACCAAGGCGTGTCACTGTTTATAATAGACAATGTTTGCACAGGCATGTGGCCAGTGACAAATACTGACTTTTTAAAAAACATTTTTAACAAATGAATTGATTTAGTAACTCTAAAATGTGATAACCATCAAGTAGAACGTAATAAAACATTTCATATATTATCTCATAAATATGTGTGATTGTAAACCTCTTTATGTGTTGTTTTCTGGGTCTGGGAGACCTTTAATAGCTCAAAAAATTCCTAACAGGTTTATACTTCAGGATTTTATACAGGATTGTATAAAGTAATCGAACGCATTGATAGCATCTATAAGAATCTGTAAGTCCGTGCTGAGGTTCTTTGGGTGTGGATTCTTTTCAGCACTATGTTCTTAATGGGTCCATTAAAGCAACTCAAGAGGATGTGTGACAAGACGAGAGCTCTGGCAACTGGCATTATGATTGTAAGAATACACACACATACAGATATAATAGACTGTAATGCATGAAGAGAGATTCAGTATTTCTTATCTTGTCTTATAATTTGTGGCCTTTTTCTGTAAACTGAATATTTTGTGTTTTTAAAGACATGCCTGGTGCTAACCTTTTGCGCTGCCTTTTGGGTAAGTTGGTCTCTTATTTAACATGATTATGATTTGTTAGCCTAATAAAGTTGGCGTCATAATATGTAATACAATGTTTGTTTCAAATTTGCTTGATTATTTGATTATCTTTTCTTTTTTCTTTTTTTTTTCTTTTCTTTTTTTTTAGTGGAAGAATAAAGGCCTAGCTCTGCTGTTCTGTATCCTCCAGTTTTTGGCTTTTACATGGTAAGAGATATCCAGATAGCTCTAGTTACACACACACACACACACACACACACACACACACACACACACACACTAAATATATAGGCTATTCAAGAGTTCTCACTTGTGAGCTATTACACACACTATTACTTTCACTCTTTCTCTCTCTCTCTCTCTCACACACACACACACACACACACACACACACACACACGCACACACTATATATATATATATATATATATATATACACTGTGTGTGTGTGTGTGTAATAGCTCACAAATATTACTTATTTGTCTGTATTTAAATTACATCCCTTTTATTTTGCAGGTATAGCTTATCCTACATTCCATTTGCAAGGTGGGTTACTTTATATTGTCTAAACCATACATTAAAAAAAGGCACAAATGGAAATCGACAGTCATTTATGGAGATGCAAATAAACTAGTTCAGAGATATAGCAACCAATAAAAAGTTTAGTGGCCCAATTTATCTGAACTTATTCTAGTAGTTCTATCTATTTAGTAGTGTTTTTTAGTGGTATTCTAGTAGTATTATGCATATAAAAATGTAAAATTGTGAAAATCTACCATTTCCATTTTAAAATACCAGTGTTGCAATTCATCAAAGTGCCTATTAGACTAAAATAAGGTCTTCAGGTCAAAGCTGTCATTCTGTGGAAGCCAAAAAAAAGACACTTTTAGTAATCTCTGTTTTTGGCTTTGGCGTTTGTTTACCTTTGGCTGTTTGTTTTTATGTAGGGATGCAATTATTAAGTTGTTCTCCGCGTGCTTCAAGTGAGATGCCTCTACATTTGGCCTTGGCTGTTTCTCCGTGTGCTGCTCTGGCTTCAGCATTGGTTCTGCGTTCAATGCCACTCATGTACCCACTCTGCAACCTGGCACAGACACCACACCGCACTACAGGCGCTCTGCTTGCTCTCCGTAACGGATGGACACTCAATCTGTGAACAAGCACACACAGACAAGTACTCTCTCTCTCTCTCTCTCTCTCTCTCTCTCTCTCTCTCTCTCTCTCTCTCTCTCTCTCTCACACACACACACACACACACACACACACAAACACCTGTGCTTTACATTCAAGTGGGAAACTATGAAGGATAAAATATGTAACTAGGTAAATGGTTTGGTTTCGGACTCTGCCCTGTAACTGTAGTGACATGCTTGGTGAACAAGATGGAATTGCATATTTTACATTTAACTGCTGGGTAATTGCTTAATAATTCCTTCCTATGTGCCTTTATCCAAGGATTACTTGAGAACTAGATTGGGTAGAACTGTCTGTAACCAGTGTTGCTGTTTTTGTTTAGTATTTTGGTTTCTTTTCTTTTTCTTTTCAAGAAAAAAATGTTTTTGCTACCAAGGGTTTCTATAATTGCATTTAAATTTTTACTTCAGATATTACCTGTAATAGATAAGTAATAGGATGACAGAAATGTCTTATTACTTATGTAATGGTATATTGCTATATTATCTATTAGATAAGCAAAATATTAAGCACTCATTTGGGTGCCAGTGTATCTTTAAGGTTCATTCATCATCGAACAATCCTACTGCTTTCAGTTAGCTTTGCATTGTGGCTTTTTCCTATGAATGTGTCCTTGTTTTTTCAGATCATGTCAGGCACATTTCCCGAATGACAACTGTAGTTGTTCCTCCTCGTTGTCTTTTTCAATAGTTTTAAATAGTTTTGATTTACTGAAGAGGTTACTTTTTTTATAGGTATAGAAGTATTATCCTTATACTATGAAAAAAATGCATTCCAGAATTATTTTATCGTGACTGAAAATGTGGATTTCCCCTCATCAGGATTAATTGCCCATGTTTGTTTCAGTGAGTGCAATACTGCTATGAAAAATATTGGTGTTTTTTTTATGCGAGATGTTTATTAATTGTTATTGCTACTATATATTAACAATCGTTGCTATTAAAAGTTGTTCAGATTTATTTAGTCTACATGAATCAATTTCCCCTTCTCTAATTCTAGTTTTATTTACATCTTGTTCTCAATGCCTGCATCACTTTCATTACTTTCTTTAATTCAAAGTACATGCTGTCATTTAAGAAGCCCTCTTCTACATAATGCATCTGAGTCTCAATAAGACTTTTAGAAGGTAAAGTTCACTGAAGTGCGTAAGTCATCTCTATGGTGAAAGGTCAGGGGGCTGATTTTCTGATGTTTGATATGCAGGAGGATTCTCGGCTAATGAGACTCTATTTTTCGGATTTAAACTCTTTGAATCCTCTAATCTCCATGCGCGCGGCTGTGTGATTAGAGCGCCGGTCGCTGGATCGAGTTTCCGTTCATTCCCGTTTGCTGCAGAGAACATCCAGTATTTTATTTATGCTCCACATGGCTTGTACAATACTAAGCTCTTTGACAGTATGCCCTTATCTACGCCGTCACATATGAGTCCATCTTGTGAATCACAGTAGATGTTCTGATGTTTCATGCCAGTTCTACTGCAGGTAGAAAAATGAGGTGTATGTCGTTCGTTAACTTAATTGTTTTAAGGAAATATGCTGGTTTAGCCTTTTTGTACAGTTACAATGTCAGAAAAAAAAAAAAAAAACAATGACCTGATATCATATACATTTTAATAGAGACCGAATGCTTATTTGCTCAATAGGCTAATTGTATATCGTTCAATATTTAAGTTTAAAATCCATGTTATCACATAGGCTATCATTGCTTTAATTTTCTGAAAAAGAGTTGAAAAAATACCTTTTTTTTCTTTCTTTTTTTTTCAGAAATTAAATATGTAGCCTATAAAGTTATGGAGATATCTTATTTCTTATTATGGTATTTAATTTGACCCTAAGCAAAACTTTTAATAATAGGCTAATAAAAAAAGTAATCCCTGACTATTTTAATCCTGATAGTTTTAAGCCCCACAAAAAAAACAAAAAAATACAAATGATTAATAATAATAATATAGCCTAGGTGTAACCTAAATAATTAGGCTACATCACGTCATTTATAGCCTTACAACTCAAAGTAAAGTTTATTTAATAGACCTGATGAGTTTATAAATTGTGAATTTAAGATTACGATGAGTTTATCTCTAGCACACACACACACACACGTCCTTTACGAGCTGTCCGTGGTTCTGAAAATATTTATTATTTTTTTCAAAGTATTTGTAATACGCCTAACAGAGCGTGATTTACGATTTGTTTTAGACATCACGGTTTTCTTTGTTTTACGTAAATTATTTAAATGTAGCCTACGTTTATTTTTCTCTAATGTTCTTCCTGTCAGAAGTTTCGTTTCAGAACTTTCTGCGTATTATCTGAACAGCGTACCATTGCCTAAATAATATAAATGTGAAGACTGGAAATAAACTTGAATATTAGAATTGGTATTGAAATGGAAAAAAAAAATGCTTGTGAATGAATCACTTAATTAGGGCAAGCCCACGTGACTGCAGGTTAGTCCTCCGGTCATAAGAACAGGTGGTCGCAGTGAGCTGAAGTACAGATCAAACGGCTACTAGAATACACACACACTGCTAAAGAG
Organism: Scardinius erythrophthalmus; assembly: GCF_964197995.2. Taxonomy (NCBI): domain Eukaryota; kingdom Metazoa; phylum Chordata; class Actinopteri; order Cypriniformes; family Leuciscidae; genus Scardinius; species Scardinius erythrophthalmus. The sequence continues at coordinate 36,173,102 of NC_138232.1, read as the reverse complement.
AGTTCTTTTTCATTTATCATTGACGCAGTCCACAAGTTGTTAGGCACAGAAATCTTCTCATAAATGAAAGTGAGCTAAAGTTAAAGTCCAGTTGTTTTCCACTTGGCGCGCGCGCGTGTGAGATCATGAAGGTTGAGGAAGATGTGCGGAGCGGTGGAGCGGTGACCGGTGCTCGGGCCAGCAGTGACTGCTGTATCACCAGACTGCTGAGCGTCGTGGAGAGCGAGTTACAGGCCGGCCGAGAGAAGGGGGACCCCACCGAGAAGCAGCTCAAAGTCACCCTGGAAGATGCTGAACTCTGGAGGAAATTCAAAGAAGTCACCAATGAGATGATTGTGACGAAGAACGGCAGGTGAGCCGCGATGAACCTGCGCCAACGCTGTAAAAGTCTTTTGATAATTTATATTAATTAACACATTTGTTTTGCTCAGAATATGTTAGAAAATATGTTTGTGAAGTTTACTTGAACTTTTGAAGAAAATAATTTAATACGTTCTTATTGCTTATGTTATTTAATTAGTATTTACTTCTAATTTCTAATCCTCTTTTAATAATTTTAAGTCACATAAATGTAATGATGCAATGTCTCTGCAGTGTTTCACAAAATATTATAATTATATATTTGTGCTCTATCTTTCTTTAAAACATTTTAAAGAAAGATGATATTGAAGCACTTTTTTTGTGAGAAAAAAAATCACAAAAAAAAAAAACAGGTTTTAAGTGATAAAACAATATGTATACTGTTTAAAATAAAGAAAAAAATGGACACTTTCTGGTTGTCACTCTGCGAGGACACCCGTGAGAACTGATTTCTCACCCAGTAAAAATCACTTTTTTTTTTTTTTTTGCTTAAAAGTAATTGTAAAAACAGCTTCATACATTTAGTTGCTGCCTTATTCAAAGTGGCTGTATGAGTCATTTCAACTTAAATTATATTAAACTTACTGGAGGTAAATCTCATATATAACCTTTTTTTTTAAGTTGCTTACATTATTTTCATGAGTTAAAGTAATGTAAAAACATTGAAATTGACTTATTGATCATATCATGACGACTGGACATTTTTTTTAATCGTGACTTAAGTGTCCAAATACTTTTGGGCACCACATATAAAATTTACTGCAATATTGTTTCTTGAATGGTATAACAGAGAGAATAGGAAAAAAAATGAAGTTGCAAATATTTTACCAGTCAATGTCATAGTTTGAACCTAGAACTTTAAAAGCAAATTTGTTGCTCATAATCCTTTTGATAATGTTAATATCAGTTGTAGTTTTAGTGCTACTTTTTTATAAGGATTCTCATTACATTTTGGATTGCTAAAATGATTAAACTACGTCTCTCTAGTTATCTGCTTTCATTTATCCATCTGTCTTTCTATCAAAATGCCTTGTCATCTCTAAGCAGGTTTATAATTGTAAGTTGCTGTTGGCACATGGCGGTGTTTCTGATGTTTTTTTGTTTGTTTTTTTGGATCAGGCAGATTAAATTAATTGAAAAAGGCTTGTTGTGTTGTCAGGCTGAAGGGTGACTTGACCAACTCATTCAGTAGTTACAGGTCAGCTCTGCAGGTGGGTGTCCTTCCATTTGCAGCCCCTCTTAAACTTGTTCTCATCCATAAAAAATAATCATGGGGGGGAAAGTGGAAAATGACTAGCGTCCAGCCTCTCGTGAAGTTTGTGCTTGTAACTGCTCGTGGAGTTTTGGCAGACGGTGTGGATCATTGTTGGGGAATAACTTTTTAATCACTTATGCGAGTGCGTTAGAGCTCTTGGACAATTAAGATTTTTGTCTTAAAGGGATAGTTCCCCTAAAAATATTATTCGCCCTCATGTAAATCCAAACCTGTATGGCTTTCTTTCTTCTGCATGTGGAACACAAATGGTGTTTTGAAGTGTTTTTGTCCATGTAGCGAAAGCCAGTTGTATCCAAAACAACACTGGAATCCTTTGACTTTCATTGTATGGACACGAAAAACACGAATGTATTTATGTACCATAGAACATACACTCTTGAAAATAAAGATTCCAATGAAGAATGATTTTGGTTAACCTTTCATTGGACAGTTCCTTTTTGCATCTTTAGAACCTTTTCCACTATAAAGAACCAGGCGCTGGTTTTAACATAGAAGTCAAAGATTCTTCACGGAACTATACATTTTTGTAATAGCGCACAGGAGATCAAGTAAGCATTTTTAAGCAATTCTCCTGTCACAATTCCTCCTTTGCAGGAGGATGTTTCCAGTTCTGAAGGTCTGCGTGACGGGTCTGGATCCCAACGCCATGTATTCGTTCCTGTTGGACTTCAGCCCTGCAGACGGGCACCGCTGGAAGTACGTGAACGGCGAGTGGGTCCCCGCGGGCAAACCTGAGCCTCACAGTCACAGCTGTGTCTACATCCACCCCGACTCCCCCAACTTCGGTGCCCACTGGATGAAAGCTCCGGTGTCCTTCAACAAAGTCAAACTGACCAACAAACTCAACGGAGGAGGCCAGGTGCAGAAACACTGACACGTACACACACATTTGTAATGCATGAAATAGCTGAAATAAGTTCCACTTTCGCCATAAGTTTTGCCATTCTCCTTTGTTATCTCTCTGTTTGTGTCTGTAGATTGATAAATCTGAGAAATTGACATTCGTTCCCTGCCGCCTGCACATTATACACGTGTAACGCAGGTGTGTAATGCCGTACGCGGCCTGCGCTGTAATCTTGAGTAGCCTCTCAGGTCTCTTGTGTGTCCAAACAGGCCTCTCTGTAGCTTTTAGGAGTCTTGGCCTGCCTTTAATCACCCTGTGCGCTGCCACGGGGAAATTTCAAGTGTGCATTTATACAATTAGTGCTCTCCTCGGCATCCACTTCACCTATGGAGCCCCTTTGTTCAGCGGGGACTGCATGTAAACAGAAATAAACAGCTCTTAATTGGCACTTTTCTCGTTTAATGCACTTCCTGCCGTTCAGACAGAGAGTGGTCTACTTCAGCTAGCCATCCTGGCTTTCAGCGAGGCCGCTGCGAGGTGCTCCAGCCCGCTCCATTCGAGTATGACTCCGCCACCAAATTATTATTGGTATTTACATGACCCCTCCCCTGCGCCCTCCCCGCCACCCCATCCTCTTCTCCTGTATTCCTGCCTGGTCCCTATTTACCGGGGTTTTTAAACGCCGAGCTGGCAGCGGAGAGGACGATGAGAGAGAACCAGCTCTAAATGAAATAATTGCTGTGGTTAGTTGTACATTATGGTAATTACCTCTGTTTTTTTCTATGCAAAATTAATTTAGCCATCAGTCCTTAGATGTTCAAAAAGGCAACATATTAAAAAAAGGCAAATGGGAGAGAAAGGCACACAAAGCCCTTTATGTCCCCTGTAGCCATGCAGATGAGTACCTGCCCCTCATCAGTCATTGTAATCTACCAATTAGAGAGAGAAAAAAAATCAGCTTTTCTCTCTCGTTCCGCCTGTCTCTTTCTCAGAATTCGCCCGATAGATTTAATCATGCTTGACGTGGTCACTGCAGTCATTCCAAGAATTTTTTATTTAGACAATGCAGTGTGTGTAAATAGAAAAAGCTACTAATATGTAGTGATACTGTTTAAGAACTGGCTCCCTTTTAACTGATGAGTTGGAATTTGAATTACATTGGCCACGTCCCACAGTGCTATGACCTTAATAATTACATCTTGATATAGGAAACAGCCTATATTATTTCTCATCTGATTAGACATATCAAAACAATTAATCAAACTGCCATACCGCACTTACAAAATAGCTACTGTTTGCATTGTATAATTTCAGGTAATTTTATACAAATAATAAAATAAATGGAATGTAATGCCAATATATAGGCTATAATAATAATAGGCTTCAGAAATATTTTTTGCATCTACTCCAGTCTTCAGTGTCACATGATCCTTCAGAAATCATTCTAATTTGCTGCTCAATTATAATTGGTGCTCAGTTATTAATAATGGTTCTTATTACCATCAATGTTGAAATGTTGTTTATGCTGCTTAATATTTTGGTGGAAATCGTGCTTTTTTTCAGGAGTCTTTGATGAATAGAAAGTTCAAAAGAACAGCATTTATTTGAAATAGAAATCATTTGTAACATTATACATGTCTTTACTGTCACTTCTAATCATGCACCCTTGCTGAATAAAATAAATGTATTTTTATTTAATTTAATTTTTATTTTCTATCTTATCTCAAACTTTTCAATGGCTTTGTATGCTTCCCACAAAAATATTAAAGAGCAAAAACTGTTTTCAACATTGATAACTATAAGAAATGATAATAATAAGAAATAAGAAATCATGATATTAGAATGATTTCTGAAGGATCATGTGACACTGAAGACTGGAGTAATGATGCTGAAAATTCAGCCATCACAGGAATACATTTTTTTAATATATAACTATAGAACACTTTTTTTTTTATTGCAGATAATATTTCACAAAATTATAAGTTTCACTTTATTTCGATGGTCCACTTTAGTAACTTGTCAACTAACTCTCATTTGAGTGTTAGTAGACTGTAGTCGACTAGTAGACTGTTAGGTTAGGGTTAGGTGAATAAGTTGACATAATTGCAAAGTTACTTATAGTCAGTAGAATGTCTGTTGGGGAGCATCAAAATCAAGTGTTAACAGATATTTAAAAAATAGTCTACTAATACTCTAATGACTGTTACTTGACATGTAGTTGCAAAGTTACTTAATAGTAGAATGTCTAAAGCATGTATGTATTACCCAAAAATTGTGTGGATTTCTTTGGACTTCAGTCTGTTTTAATTCTTCTTTACATTCAAAATCTACAGGTATTTGCAATCCTTTGTTTGATACCTCATTTAGAATTTAGTTCAAATTCAGTCTAAAAATATATACCGGTGCAGTATGGACCTACGTGTTTAGCTGAAGTCGATATGTACGCCACCTTACATGTGTTGTAAACTAAAGTCCTGTAAAGAGCCGATTTCTTTCTTACTTTTCTTTTGTCTTCTGTTCTGATCACCTGATCCAGATCATGCTGAATTCTCTCCATAAGTACGAACCTCAAATTCACATTGTTCGTGTAGGAGGAAGCCACAGGATGGTGACCAACATCTCTTTCACAGACACTCAGTTCATCGCTGTAACAGCCTACCAGAATGAGGAGGTTAGAGCATCTTCACTAAACATTTAGGATAAACATGCTTAAAGAGATAGTTCACCCAAAAATGATTTATTCACTCTCATGTTTTCCAAAAGACAGACAAACATTTTTTTTCTGTATAGCTTGAAAAGTACGGTTAGGCAGGATGTTTATGCTGCTCTTTACCAAGAAGTGAATGTAAATTATGAAAAGCTCTCCAAAGTTACAAAGTCACTCCAATGGGAGTGTGCACTGTTTCTGAACTCCCTGAAGTTTTTCTTCTGGGAACATGCATGTCACAATGTTCCTCATTTAAATTATTCCCGCCAAAGGCATACGCAAAAAAAGGGACGAGGCCTGGTTGAGTTGCTTTAATGGTGTGTTGAAACTCAGTTATGGTAAGGGTTGTGACATATTCCCAAAATGCTTGAAGCGGTTAACCAATCGCAACACACTGGTACAGCTGACCAATCAGAGCACATTGAAAGAAAGGTTCTGCAATGTAAAAGATCAGGAAAATAATGTTTTTGAGCATTCCAGCACAAAAAAAAAAACTATCCTAGTTGACCCCACAAACAAAATCAAGACTTTGAAAAGAGGGCTTAATAAGTCCCATTTAAAGGCGCATTTACACGACAACGATGTACTAAAAATAGAAAAGTTTTTCCTTCGCATTTTCCGTGTACAGATGACAACATTGTCAAATCGATCCCCATTTACATGTATCCGCAAAAAAGATTAAAAACTATTAAACTAGCCAAAAAGTATTGTGCTGCAAGGCCAGTAGTTGGCGATGTCTAGCCTGGGAAAACCCAGACAAACTTCCGGCAAATTTAGATTTGCCCTGCAAGTAGTCTGGCAAAGAGCCCATTCAAGCCGATTTCTAATCCGTCCAAATCGCGGCACCAATCAGAAACGTTGAGGCCGGCTTTACACGATGACGATCGCTCTGATTGGTTTTAGGTCTATCCAATTGCGCCCAGAGGCATTTGAGCGACATCCGTTGGTGAAGCGCACCAACTTTTAAATGAATTATTATATTCAAATTGCAAACACATGAGGACAGTCTCCTTGAAAGACCCACTGGCAGATGAACGTGCTACTACATTACTCTCCGAAACGGTAGGAAATTAAATTAGATTTAATAGAGGATTTTTAACTGTGACAAGATGATTGACAGGGCAGTTTACGTGACAGGACGCACGCGACAGATCCGTCCGATAAAGATGACGAAGTAGTATGTCCCAAAGCTTGCCTACTTTTTTGCTGCACATTCAAAAGTAAATACCTTTTCTTCACAAAAAGAGTACATACTTTTATGGCGTAGTGCGAATTTGGACGCAGCATATGGCTTTACACAATGACGATCGCTCTGATTGGTTTTAGGTCTATCCAATTGCGCCCAGAGGCATTTGAGCGACGTCCGTTGGTGACGCCCCTTTGGAAATGAGTTATTAATGAAGCTTTGCCAGACAATAACTCAGTTACTACTGAGAATGGTCTGGTTTTAACCAGGCTAGGCGATGCCACTTTGTAAAGAAAAACTACGCGCCTATAGACTGAACACGTAATACGCATGACGCCACCGTTTTCACAAATTTGCATTTTTGTAGTTTGCATGAAGAAAATAACAGTATTGTTTTCAGAAACTTGCACTTTGAAACCCGTTTTAAAAAGTTTGCATTTTGAGGCCCCCAAAACGCTGTTGTCGTGGAAATGAACGGCCAAAACACACAACAGTTTTAAATTTTTTGTTGAAAACAGTGTCGTGTAAACGTATAAAATCTTGCTGGGTGAACTGTACCTTTAAAAAGAAGCTACTTGTTTGTGTTTTGCTGAATGCAAAATATAATAGTTTGTAAAATGGTTGAAAAAGATAATATTAGGAGATGAAAATATGTGACCTCTGGTGTTCAAATATTTTATCCTCATAATCCTTCTGGTTTCCTTCCCTTCGTAGATAACTGCACTGAAGATAAAACACAATCCGTTTGCCAAAGCTTTCCTCGATGCAAAGGAAAGGTACAATGTATTTAAATTCCATCGAACAAACATTGTCAGTATCAGAAGATAAGTTTTCTCACCAATTTAACAATGCGTATTTCAACTCATAATAATATCATAGCAGGCATTAGCGCTAGTCAAGCTAGCATGACTGTGCGAAATCAGCCGTGATTAGCGACCAATTATTAAACGTTTATGCTTTGAAATCGAGCGAGTGTGTGAGTAAAGGAGCTTGTTGGAGAGGCAGTGTGAAGTGAGAGTGAGAGATTTTAAGCGGCTACAGTGAAGAATGTGTGAGATATTACACAACAATGTTGGTGGAATGAGCGCTGAATAATTGTACTCCAGTAAATGTAGTCATAACTTCACGGGAACAGAGGTACAACACTCCTCTAAAAAAAACTACTTAAATGAGACTCACTCTGTACCGTGTAAATTTGAACAATTACAGGGTGAATCTCATTAAAAGGTAAAAAAAAAAGTTATTTTGGTTAAAGATGTTCATCTAAAACTTAAAAATAATACGAATATATAATGAATGCATATTTTAGGACCATTTGAATATTTTGCATTGCATTGCATTACATTCATCACAACTGTAAAGGAAAAATTCCAGCCCCAAATTATTATTAGTATAATGTGTAGTTCTTATTCTCATTGGTGATTTTCATTACTATAATACAATAGGTGTGTCCCAATTCGCATACTTATGCACAATTCTGTGTCATTTGTAGTTTAAAGTGATGCACTGAATTAACCGAAAAAACAAACTCTTCATCCGAAATCACGTACAGTCTGAGCAGGTACTATATTTGAATGCATTGACCATGACTGTTAAAAAAGTACGCTCTATATAGGATGAATATGGGTAGTATGAATAAAATCCAGACGTACTACATCCTCCATGTTGTTCTCATGTGACCAACCAGCGTCAGTTGCATTGCTTCACTTCCATTCACAAATCTCCTCTCATGCCCTCACGGGATGCACACTTCAGAATCTTGACGGAAGTAGCAGGTCATCCGAGGACTTTTTGTCTACTGTTTTTCGAATACTAATCTTTTGGCGTACAGTTTTTCGCATACTATTTAGTAAGGAAGTATTCGATTTGGGACACCGCTAAAGTATGGCATGTTGGACACTTCATGCACTCAACCGTCGTAGCTTTAATTACGTAGTGAAGGGGGCAGGGCTGCCAAGATTACAATGGTGAATGACAAAATAACCTTATAAAATTCATACTCTACATGTTTGAGTACATAGTGCACAAGTATAGTGTATAAGTGCATAGTGTATAGTGCATCATTTGGGACACAACTAATGATTTTAGGCTATTATAAAAGGCAATACAACAAATACTACTTTGAAATATAAAACTTTACCATTTAAATAATATATTCTTATATATTATATCTTTTAATTTTTATATATAATTATATATATATTGCATTAGAGTTCATGATAAAAAAGAAATCCACCAAAGACAGACCATAAACTAGTAAAATATAAATACTGAATTTAATTACAAGATTTTAAGAAAGTTTATGTGATGAAGTTAAATCAAAAGTGTCAGGAACAAATGAAAAGAGAGAGCTAAAGTATATGATAGGTTATGTACAGATAAACTTTACAAGTGTGCTTTTGTTTTTTGTTTTTGTTTTTGCCTGAAAAGTATTTAAATAGTGAAAAAGAAAAAAATTAAGGTGATTTTGCATACATCATACAGTTCCAAAGATTTTTTTATACTTTAAAACTTTGAACAAACATGAATTAAATTGATCTATAGTGACAGTAACAATATTTATAATGTTACAACAAAAATCACAGGAATAAAAAATAAAAAAAAGTTATTTTAATTGTAAAATATTGTTTTACTGTATTTTTTATCCAATAAATGCAGCAAACATTTTAAAAAGTTGTACCTCCCCCAAACTTTTGAACAATGGTATGTGTGCTGATTTATGGATATGAACTGTTTTGATAGGTTAGTTCTTCATTTGACGTTTGTCTCATTCACAAAGCTTTTTCTCTCCATAGGAGCCATCCTAAGAATCATCTAGAACCTCCAGCTGAAAACCAGCATGTGGGCATACCACACTGTTAGTGATTCATTTTCCACTTTCTTAAAGTTGGCAAAACTAATATTTTTGTCTGATTTATGGACAATGAATGAACATGTTTAAGAAATATTTATAGCATTATGCTAACAGTGTTATGTGAAGCACATTGGTGTCCATTCGTTGGTTTGCAGGTGGATGGTTCATATCAAACCCAGACACGCTGTGTTCTAGTGGTGGCAACTTTCCGTACCCAGGAGGTTTACCGCTAACTCCCCACCATGGGTACAAACACTACCCAAGTCTACACGGGCACCGAGCAGCCCCGTACCCATCGCCTTACCTGCCCCGCCATCATCATCACCACCACCCCCACCACCGTGGCCATAACTCAGGTGACACGTCATCATTTGAATCGTGTCTCAGCAATAGCCACAGACCACTGTGCCTTTTGCATTAAGAGAACCAATTAATCTAAAACTGAAAATCCCGTAATTATTTACTCACCATCATGTTACTCCAAAACCTGTATGACTTTCCTTCTTCTGTGGAACATGAAAGGAGAAATGTTGAAAAATGTACTGGTCATTAATTTCCAAGGGGAACGAGACTCAAGTTCCAAACTGGCATATGACTTATGCACTATATTTCCAGGTTTTCTATTTATTCTATATTATGTATATTAGAGGAAGATGACCCCCTTAAGAACAATGTGCATTAACTTATAAATTGTAGCAAATTTAGATAAGTTTAGCATGGATGATGATACATCAGGGAATGTGTTGTTATAGGAAAGAAATAACACAAAATATATATATATAAATTACAATTATACAAAAGATGTAAGTTGTAGTGTAAAACAGTGATGTGTCTCTGCAAATCCTTCATTAACAAACAAACACAGAAAATGTTGATATTCAGCATAAAATAATGTCATTGATCACTATTTTCCAGAGGCACAGAAACTGTTTTGACTAACTAAATCTCACAAATGTTGATATTCAGGTAAAATAGCTAAATTAATTCATCAGGTGTTGAAATGAGATTTTGTGCTTTCTATGGTGAAGAGAAAAAGGGTCTAACCCTATATTATATTATATTATATTATATTATATTATATTATATTATATTATATTATATTATATTATATTATATTATATTATATTATATTATATTATATTTCATTATATTATATTTATTAGATTAACTAGATCACATTGTGTTATATTAGATTAGATTATTATTGTATATAGATAAAACTACTATTATATTTGTATCAAATATTTGTATCATTTGTATTTTTTGTATTTGGCAAAAAAAAAAAAAAAAAAAAAAAAAAACTATAACACGTCAGTATTTCTTTGCTAACTCCCTAATTGTTTTGTTTTTCTTTGAAGTGTCTCTATCTGAGAATCTGAGTCCAGGTGCTGTGCAGATGTTCTCTGGTCACGAGAGCTGGACAGGTGTCTCTCCTCCTGGCACTGCTGGGATGCTGTCCATGCCTCCTGCTCCAAGCTCTCCCGGAGCCAGCAGGTCAGAAAGAGAACTGACTTTATACAGATGAGCCTTATTAAGTACGACAATATGTCAAACAATAAGGTAAAACTGCTTTACATACAAACCTGAAGTAAAGTAATGTTTGCTCATCTGTGATTTTTCAGTCAGTATCCATGCCTGTGGACTGTGAGCAGTTGCACTGTATCCTCCAGTCCTCCAGGGGGCATTGTGAGCGCCACACACAGCCAGGAGGAGCCTGCAGGTGGTGGCTCCACTTCTACATCACCCTGCTCCTTACTGCAGGGACACGGACCAACCAGCTCCGAGAGTGGTGTAGATCAAGCCAATCACAGTAGGGTAGGCGGGATGAGCTGGTCTTCTGTCACCACCCACTCATTTTGAGTGCTCTCATGGTGTGGTTTTGAAGTGTTAATAGAGTGCAAAAGTGCACCACTTTTTCAGCGGTGTTGGTTCCGGAAGTAATTTTCCCATTCATTTCTCCCATAAGGATTTTAAAAAAAGTCTTTCTTAAAGGGTTATAAGCCACGAACCAAGCTTACTAGCTATGAGGTGAATCATAATATTACAAACCTTGATTTTAAGCAAATATTATTTGAAAATCTGACAAAAATATGAAAAAAACACTATGTACTTAACGGATTTATTGAGGGAAAGAACTACAATACCATTAAGCATTGCGAACAGCATAATTGAATTAAAAAACGATGGAGAAATATAAAATTACTCATTTACTCAATACTCATTTAAAAAAAATTATTTGACTCGATTGTCATTCGCAGTGCTTGGTGGGAGTGGGCGGAGCTCGCTATTTTGGCACGTTTTGCTTGTGACTCTGATTGGTGGAATTTTATGTACAGCATCATGGGTAATAGGGGTGGGCGATATGACAAATCTTTATGATATGAGAAATTATTGTAAATAATTTTTACAATAATGATATCATGATATAGATGTTTTTATCTTTTTTATTTTTGTTATTAAACATAAGAAGCAAATCACTAACAATAGGACAAATACAATAACAAAAATATGAATTAAAATTTTTCAGGCAGATAGGTTTATTTAATATGTAGTTAGACATAGTACAGAAATTGTGAACCAAATGTAAAAATAAAAAACTGCATAGTCTTCACTGTATGTATTAATTTATTCTTATTAAAGCTACAAAAGTTATCTAGCAGCAGTAAATTATTTTCTATTTGTCTTTTGTTGTTTGATTAACATTAATGATACACAGAGCAGCGGGAATATTAGGCTGCTGTCACTTTAAGACTGAACGCACGTATCCATTATACTGATACACATCAAGTTTTCACCCAACTTTTTGAGTAAATACCGACTGCGTTTACATGAATACCCCACACGTTGGGCATTTTGACATAATTTTGTGTGTATTTGACGATTCAAGTGCAATAAGACGTGAAAGAGAACTGAATTGGCGATCGCATGCTGAGTGTGCACACGATTACGCTGTGTGTCAGCTCGTACACCGCATTGACTTCTTTTTCACAGCTTATTGCCCTTAATAAGTCTTTATAACATTAAGGATGTCCCAAATTTTCGATCGCCTTCTGAGAGAGGCAGTTTTCCACGCCCTTAACTCTTTTTAACATCAAGCTCTATTGTCCATTTATGCATTTCATCACTCTAAAATGTCAATAGTGCTGTGCTACGCTTAAAAATATTTACATACCACGATACACTCTATAGCAAAATCTCTAATGATATACCATCGCCACATTATCATTATACCACCCAGCCTTTAGTTTTTCACCACAAATTCCACTGTTAAACACAACTATTTTAAAAATAAGTTGAAATAAAGCAGGCTGAAAGCAATTATCATCGATTAACAAATCTTAGGCTTATAAGTTAGCATTAAAAATCTATTTTCCTATGGAGAAAATGAATGTTTCTACTTCCGGAACCCAACTGTTGCACTCTATTGCCCTGTCCCAAATGATGCCCATCTATTATAACAGAAAAGGAGGAACTTTTTGTGCTTTCAGTATTTGTGCTTGACAGTCTTATGTCATAATATCGTAATTTGGTATGTTGCGAGTCAATACAATAGATCTGAGCAAAGCTTTAGTGTGAATGTTGTCATCAAGTCAGTGATCATCTAATAACACCAATGTCATGCGTTCAATTCCCAGGGAACGCATACGTTTGGATAAAACCATCTGTCATATAACTGCTTAACTGGAAATGTACAAGTTTGGGGTCGGTGTGATTTTTATTTTTTTAATGTTTTTGAAAGAAGTCTCTTATGCTCATTAGCTGCATTTGTTTGATCAAAAACACCAATATAATAAATATTTTAAAATATAATTTATTCTTGATGGCAAAGCTGAATTTCCAGCATCATTACTCCAGTCTTCAGTGTCACATGATCCTTCAGAAATCATTCTAATATGCTGATTTGCTGCTCAAGAAACATTTGGTATTATTATCAGTGTTGAAAATGGTGGTTTGGCTTAATATTTTCTTTGAAACCCGAATATATATTTTTTCCAGAATTCTTTGATTAATAGAAAGTTCAAAAGAACAGCAATTATTTGAAATGGACATCTTTTTTAACATTACAAATTACGTCATTGCTGAGATTTAATAATTAAAAAAGAAATCTTACTGACCCCAAATCTCTATATTTTATTTCTCTTCACAGTCTAATTGCACAACAGTCTGGTCAAAAGTTCAAAGTTGTTATCTGAACACAGAACATCTGACTGGAGTGACTCATACAGAGAGCTTAATACAACTACAACTGAGGTAGAAACTCGACAATTAGGCCCCAGCATAAATGGTTACTCTAGTTAATCAATTAAAACACTTTGGCATGTGGAACAAGGCAGTTTTTGGCAGGCACAGTGCTTTCACTCTGTGGACTTTTTTTTTTTTTTTAACCTCCGATTGAGCACACACATGCAAACACGTTCATTTACTATCTCTTTTTTTCCCCTCACACACACACATTCATTGCATTCACTCTTTCACAGGCAGGAACACAAACACATTACAGTTGCATTCACAGATTTCACACCACTACACACACAGTTCCGCTTCCTCCAAAAGCAGGCCTCAATTACCCATAGTTTGCATAAAGAGAAGGAAATTATTCCCCCATCATATTTTTCCACTCTTGAAAATGTTATTTTAATTGTGCCGGTGGAGTGGACCACTCTGTTGTTTTCACACGAGTGTAAAAAATAATGACGGCTGTCCAGTGAATGGGGCCTTGGCATGAGTTTAGACCACTATGGGTATGCAATAGACTCTCTCTCTCACACACACACACCCCTCATAAAGGCACATACACAGTGTCTAAGTAGCTTCAGAAATGACCAAGACATTTTTTTTCTTAAATATTTTTATTTTCCAACACTGACTTTCATATTAGACCTTGTTTATGGCTTGTAATGGCAAATCTTATTCTGAAGGTACACTATGTAACTTTTGGCCCTCTAACGGCTAAACAACAAAAAACGCATGCATTGTTTTGGTTGTGCGTGATTGTGCAGCGGAATATGGTTACTTACTGCTCATAAACATTCACTGCTGGGCTTAAGAGATATAACCAGTTTGGATGGAAAGGATCTCAAGCTGACGAGCTGAAGACGTTACTGTAGCTTTACCCATTAATAGACGCGGTACTTCCTTGAAAATAAATTCCAGCACAGCAACAACCCATAAAGAATTGACCCTTCACAATAAAGAATGCTTAAAAATGAACTGTTAGAGAGCAACATATGGCAATTTATCTGTTCAATAAAATACCATACTCACCTGTTGAGTAGTACGAACACCATCTCCACGTCGCTTTTACATTTCAAATCCCTCAGTTCTTGCCATCTCTGAATAGCCAATGTTGTTTCTCATTTTATTACAAGCTCTGTTCGGCTTTTTTTTTTTTTTTTCTTACGCGAGATTCCCCGGAGGTTCAAGATTTAGCGGCTCCGTGTCAACCTTTCTTGCTTGTTGTGACAACTAACCTCTGCCACTCCCACACCATACACACGTCAAAGTAGCCGGAGCAACTTTCCTCTATTTACCAGATATAAGACACGCACGGGCGAGTGACGCATGTACAGAATTTCCCACAAAAAATATAAACACCTACAACAGGCTTACCAAAGACAAAAACACGTTTTGGAAGAAGGATTGATGATGTATTGACAAAATTTTGAACAAAAAAGTTACATAGTGTACATTAAGGCTTTTAAAAAGGATGAAAATATAAAACAAACAAAAAAACTATTTAGTAGCCAGCTGATATCTAAACCCCAAAGACCTAAAAAAAAAAGCACTTATGAGAAAAATCGTGACTACAGTAGTCAGTAGTAACCTGACTGCTAGTGTACTATGTACCCGAGATGTTTTTTTTTTTTTTTTTATACGAACTTGTGTACAAGACAGTGCTTGTATTATTCTGCTGTTCCTTAAAGAGATTGTTCACCTACAAATGAAAATTTACTCACCCTCATATCATTCCAAATTTTGAGAAATGTCTCTTTTGGAAGTCATTGGTAACAAACTGTTTGGTTACCAACTTTGTTTAAATTATCTTTTTTTTTTAACAAAAGTCAGTCATACAGGTTTGGACCAACATGAGGCGGAGTAAATAATGACAGAATATTCAGTTTTGGGTGAACTATCCCTTTAACAAGAAACATTTTAAATATGAACAATTCTGTTTTTGTAATTATGTAGCTAAAGGATTCCAGCTTCACTGTATTTGTCCTGTTACCGCATTGTATTTTTAAAATACATGTAATCATATTGGAAGCCCTAGTGTGCTATGAAACCTGTTCAAACTACCATTCTTTCAAATATACTGATATGAAAGATATACTGCAAATAAAGTCTGAGTTCATCATCTTTTAGTTGCCACCTAGATACAGTGACTCAATGTCCATGTCACAGTCTTTCCTGGGAGGCTCCTCTGGACTGGAGAACTCCTCACCCAGCATCCTCCACCATGGGAGACGCATGCTCTGCATCAAGGCATTGTGGGACTGACGGGCACGTGTGGCCACAGGGCAGGAACGGCTCAGGAACAGACTAGCATCATCCGCTTTGGCGTCCTTCAAGGACGGCGCATCTAAAATCAAAAACAAATGAGTGGTTTTAGGGGGCGTTCACAACTAAAAATTGAGACCTTTTTGTGTTTTGGTCATTCTTTAATAGTTTTTCTCGCTTTTCAGTTTTGCTTTCAAATTCGCAATCACACAGGCCTTATGCTTTGCAGACTTCATGATGTCATACTTAATTTCAGCAGATCAGCCTTTGATTTAGGTACGTACTTAATAAAAGCTCCAAGTCTGTGTTGATCTGCACAAGTAGAGCCTGTCTGTGCTGCTCCTGTGCCCGATCAGATGCTCTGCTGAGCAGATGCTGGTGGAGGAGACTCTGAGCTCTCTGATGGAGATCCACACTGTCCCCTGCTGACATCACAGATGACTGCACAACAGAAAAACCATCAGCATTGATAAGATGAATAACTTAACCTGAAAAGCCTGTGTTTTTTTAATTGAATCTTTAAATTCCAAAGACATTTAACATCAGATTTAATTTCTTCACAGTGACTTACAGGATGTAGAGAGATGTGCTCCTGTATCTGTTGCCTGAGCTCTGTTCTTCTACTGTCAGTCAGTCCTTTGGGTCCTTTCAATGGCATGAGAATAGTCCGTTGTGCTTTACGACGTTTTAAAAACCGCAGAATCTGACAAAAAGACCATGGGCTCATAAATGATCAAGATTATCAGGGGAAAAAAAACACTCAACCACTTTAATGTTTTAATACACACAATACTACTGTTCAAAAGTAGTGTATATGATAAATGACGAGTGAGTAAGATTATTTTAAGATTATTTTCATATAAGTGTCCAGGATTATTATAGTTAACTAGAACCTTTACTTGAAATTAAATAAACCTTAATTGGAATAAAATAAAAAAACTCAAATCAGATAGTTACATTAGATAGATAGTAGTCTCATTTTCATTTAGTTTAACTTAATGTACCAAAACAACTAAAACTGAAATAAAAATGTAAAACTATTTAGACATGTATAGATTGACAAAAACACACAACTAAATTACTAAAACTTTAAAATTGAAATAATTTAACCCTAAAACTGGCAATGTGATCTGGGTGTAACAGTTTTTGTCGTCTTTTTTGGGGCGGAAGAATTATTTTTTCATCAAATCCTTTTATCATTTATCACAGCCTGGTCTGTCTTGAGTATGCTGGTCACATGATTTGTTTAAAAAAAATTGTGATTAATTAGTCAGCCTTACCTAAATCCAACATGGCTGCCAGTGGTGCAGGTCAGATTTTGAGACAAGTAAATACATATTAAACTTACTTTTCTTTTGAAAAAAATAATACTAACACTGCTAACATTAATTATGAACATTGTCTTAAGGTGCTGAAAAAGAACATTTATAAAAATGTCGTTCATGTTGTTATTTACCACTTTTTGAAATATATGTTACACCTGAGTCACATTGCCACTTTTGGGTATAAAAAAGGGATTCACTTTGTATTCATTTTTGTAACAATCTTTGTATTCTGAGATTTTATTTTTATTTTTTACAAATTATAACATTTACAGGTTAAACTGATACAGCCTGTCTGTCTTGAGTATGCTGGTCACATGATTTGCTTCAAGTTTTCTGCGATCAATTAGTCAGCCTGACCATTTTTATGGTAACGCAAGGTCCGATTTCAAAACGATTTTCACAGGCTGAATCTTGAGTTTGTAAGCTTTCCAATGATATATAATGTACAATGATATATGATATATATATATAATGTCAACATTATATGAGTTGAAGTATAGGATAGAATTATTTTAAACATGCAATGGCAGTTACATTTATAATGTGATCTGGGAGTCACAACTCATAAAATCCAAAATACATAACATTTTTCAAAAATTCTTTTGGATATGATTTACTTAAGTCCAGATGATATAAAAAATGACATGAAATTATTTGTTGCTTATCATTTTCTACTCTTGCCTAATAAAAAAAACATTTTAATAAAACTATGATATTATCTCAATGATACTAAAATAACACTGTAAAAGGTTTATTCAGTGTCTCTGTGCACTCACGGCTCTCTGTAGAGTGACAGCAGCTCTGTGCTGTCTGAGAGTGTATCTGCGCTGCTGGAAGTTGCGTCTCTCTCGGTGTCCTCTCCACACACTCTGAATCCGCACGGCTGCCTTGTTCTCCAGCTCTCCCAGGTATTTCTCCAGCTGGGCTGAGAGAGGTGCATAAGCATAGCAATTAAAGACCTCATGAAATTGACAGATAATGCTGATTACACGCAGACACAACCTTAGACTCAATACACAAATTAGTTGTTTTAGTATTATTTATATACTATTATAGTTTTCGTCTTAATTTTGCTTTTGTCATTTTTATTAGTTTGAATTAAATGTTACTATTTTAGGTGTAATTTATTTTTAATTCAGTTTTATTTTTTCATTATTTCCAGGTAGTAATTTTAGTGCTTCAATTTATACTTATTTCAGTTAGTTGCCAGGGCATCATTTCTCATTTTTGTTTAGTTTACATTTTTCATCTAATATGTACATTTTATTTTAGCTTTATACCATGGTCTGTCAGAATACGTGATTCTAATTGGCTGAAATATATGCGCTCAAACCGTGTAATGCGTAGGTAGTTCCAATCAGTTTAATCATTGTTCTATATTATTCTCACGTGTGCGTGAGCCTGATACACACAACAATGGTTATCATACTCATTCTAATTTTACTCATTGAATATGTTTAATTTTGTGTTGTTACCGGCTGGTAGTATCTCCATCAGATGAAGTTGGTGTTGGCGGAACTGTCTCATGGCTCTCTGTCTACGCAGACACACTTGATGACGTAATTCCTCTTCTGTGCGTTGACTTTCGACGTGTTCCTGTCGCTGTCTGCGCTTTTCCCTAAAGCACATACATAAATCTCAATTAACCATAGTGTCACTAAACTGGAATTTCCTTTAAGGAGTGTCTAATTTTACACCAAGCGCAAATAGCCTGCCTTGTCGGCAGAGGCTATTTACACTAACTAATGTCTGGTTGAACCAGAGAAAATTACAAAAGAAACCTATCTGATAACAGGAGGAGTGGTGTGGAGAGTAAGGGGCCAGGTTTACTAAGCAGGGAAAATTAGCGTGAGAGCGTAATTCCCAAAACAATCGCATGATCTACTGACGACGCGCAAACTAGAGAACACAGACGGAGCCGGATCATTTTCATAATGACCAACGCAAATTAGCATCTGGTTTAAGACATGCTTTTTTTATAAACAATGGCACAAATACCAGTAAATTGACTGGCGCAAAACTTAGTAAATCACCTTGCATGATTCATTTAAATAATCTGCTCTAGGGCGGCAAGATTATTTCAAACTAAACCGCACGCGTTTCAGCAAAGGCTGGGATTCTTTTCTGCGCAGTTTGTCAGTGAAGCACGGCTCTGTTCTCAGTAGTAAATGCGGCTCCATCTGAAAGCCAGAGGGCGCTCTCGCACAGAAACTCCAAATATGCCCGTCAGAAGTATGATAAAGCACATCGTTCCGGGAAATCCCTATGAGCATCATGCTATTGCTGTAGCTGAATAAACAGAAGATTGAAACGCTTTGAGTGATTAAACATGACTAATAAACTACAGTACTACAATATATAGTTTATCTGAGTTCTTCAAGCCTTCTCTGGTATTTTCATGATAATAAAGTATATTCAATACTTCAATGCTAATCGACATATCCTTTATCACTGTATAGAATACTATGAAATAATATGTTGTGTGCCTTATTCTGTGCCACATCATCTCACAGAAGGATACTTTCAAACACTCCGCTGACGTTATGAAGTGAGTTTGGAGTAAAAACATGTTATTAAATGTTGTCTTTTGTTGGACAAGAGGTTCATAAATGCTTCTCATGTTGGGAAAGATGTTTGGCGCATGTTGCTTTTTCAAATGCAAGTTATAATTGACTCAAACATGCTTTCAGATGGAGCAGCATTTACTACTGATCACAGAGCCGTGCTTCACTGACAAGCTGCGCATAAAAAAAATAATCGCACTAAGCCAAAATGGTTTAAGCGTGATTTCGTGTTAATTGCGATTAATCTTGCAGCCCTAATCTCCTCCCATAAATTTTGCATATGAAAGGGAAACTCCTACAAATGCAATAAGGTCAGCCGCAAAAATAAAGGCAAAAATAATGCTCATATTTCACTGCATGTCTTTAGTAAATCCTCACTGTTGTTCTTTAACACCAAGAGAGGGTTTGCTCTGGCGCAAGCTGTTAGTAAATCCGTCCCCAAGTCAGGTTGCATTAGCTTATTGCAAATAACCTCTTCCTTTGCTTTATTGCATAGTTGTTGTGTTCAGCTCCTTTATTCAGAGGGACTTTACTGTATTATTTCCTTACCTGAAGCTGCGTTGTATTGTGCTGACCGCTCTGGGGAGTTTCCTCAGTCTTTTTCTTGTCTGATGGGCTTTCCAGGCTGCCTGGATAATACAAGCTGCTCTCACACACTCCTCAGATGACTCCTCAATATAATGCAGAGTGAAGAATTACATAATGAATGAGAATATGAGAAAACTTCCTCTACAGTTCATCATTAACTATGATGCAGAAATCCTCATGGTATCGATCAATGTTGTCATTTCTACAGAAAAGAGGTTAGACAAATAAAACAAAGATCATTGATAGATAGAAGTATTAAAGGTACAGTATAAAAAACAGCCAGTTTAATTCAAAGGGGTCAGAGAGACGGCATAAAATGATCACGTAAAACTATATTATGAGTTTTGATGCAAGACACCTTAAAGTAGGCATGAAACAGAAGTTGTAATAGGCTTTTCTTGCCTATTGTAACGTATAAATGAGTGAAGCAGCTTCTCGAACAAGTAGGGGGAGACTTGATTTTGTCCATTGGGAATTGATTGGATCATTGTATTGTGGTTGGACATGTCCAAACATTATCCACTTTTCTTTTCGTTTTTTTTTTTTTTTTTTTACAAAAAAGTAAAACAAACTGAACAATTAGGGAGAGATAAACAACGTGCACATATCCGACACCAAGTACAAAAGGGGATAAAAAAAAAGAAAGAAAGAAAAAAGGTATAAATAAAAAGAGTAAGTTGTCTCCATTAAGGTATTTATCAGATGATTTATGCTGGTGGCTGCTGACCTTAGTGTCTCTCCATGAGACGTCTGACCGCAGGTGATCAATAAGCTGATCCAGAGCAGAGTCAAAGCCTTTACCACGCCAGTCCTTTACAGCTAAATCAGCCAAACCTGCAGGACAAAACAAAGGAAACATACTCAGAGACTAAAGGCTCATTTACACCAAGAACAATAACTATAACGATGACAATGTCCTGTTCATTATAAGCATGCCCTGCAGTTCTGTCGTCTGCTGCTTTAAATGCTCGAGCACTTTACAGCAGGATGGATTCTGATTGGCTCTCAATGTTTTTATCAATCATCAGCTAGAAAAAAATTCCTGTGAAAGCTATTCCAATTATATTATTCCTCTGTGCCGTTATAGAGTGCAACAGTGACTGCCCACTTTTTTTAGCGGCGTTGAAAAAAAACTACAAGACTGTGTACTTATGGGACCCAACTGTTGCACTCTAGTTTATTCTTATAGTTGTAGTGTGGACTCTAGAATGATTTTCTTTTTAACTATATCTTTATTGTTATAGTTATTGTCTTTGATATTAACGGGCCTTAAAGCTCAAAGACGTTCTGAGATCTGAGTCGACTGTACCTCTGTATCGTCTGTGAATGAGCTGATGTGTTGAGCTGCTGTGGTCCATAATCAGAACAAGAGTCTTTACAGCTGCTCTGCCAATCACAGGATTCGAGCTACTGGACATTTTATACACAAGATCATCCATGATGTCAGTCAGAGCCCGGTTTCCCATCTCAACCACTACAGCACTTCAGAAAAACAAGGGAAAAGATTTTCCAAAGTATGAGCAGTCATGTGGATAAAGACTGTATCATGAACCAAGTAGCTTTCTGTTTTACCCATTTGCCCTGAAGATATTGTTCCACATGGTGACGGTAACAATGGAGACGTCATCGTCTTCACAGATCTGGACACTTTCATAATGTTTAGATCTCAAAACTGCAAAGGGAAAACAACAGTTTCATTTCAGTTCATCATCTCTAAACATCTTGTGATGGTCAAACGCTGCTAAATTTATAGACGTTGTTTACCATGATGAATGAGATGTCCGTGAGCCCTGAGGAGCCAGCCAATGGAATCAAAGACTCTTCTAAACAGACGAATCAGCTCATTATGTGCCTTGTCCTGTTGTAGAGAGAAATGAAATCTGGTTGCTATATGCAGTCTCCTCCACCAATTAAAATAAAAGTCAGAGTTGATAGAACTACTTAAAAAGGGTTTATTTTGCATTATTAACCAGCTGACTGTACATGAAATAACCCAAACCCTGTTACTTTGTTCTCTATGTCAGATGTTTTCAATCTTTTAGATGTCACAGACCCCCATATATGATCATTCTAATGCGAGGGACTCCCATCCTAAAATTTAAAAGGCAGTAAAGGCCTAATCTTATACTGTAAAAAGATATTGTGTAATGTAATACTGTAAAAATATATATAATAATATACATATACATATTCATTTATTAATATATATTTTTTTATTTTAACCTAATATTTGTTATATAATTATTTTTATCTATTTTCATTGGTGGTGGAGGAGGAGATTCCCCCCTTACATATGTAAATAGCTGCCCAGAAAATAGTAATGCCCAGAAAATAGTAATACCCAGAAAAGCACTGTACAAATGTAACAAATTATTATTATTATATTATATTTATTTTATACTTATATATTACATTTTTACACTTTTTTTCTTGAAAGATTTCCACAGACCCCTTGTGGCCTCTGGAAGTCCCTGGACCCCCGTTTTAAAACCCAATTCTATGTGATTCAGAAGACTGTAATATCTTACCCGCAAAGCTCTGTTCATTAGACGGTCTGCAAGAGAAAGAAGACTTTCCACGGCCGATGGCAGAAATTCATGACTGAACGCCTCCATGTGTCTGAAATCACCCAGACCCACACAGCATGTGCTGGACGGACGAAAACTTGCGTTAAAACTCTGTGAGGCTGCGAATGAAAGCAGTATTCACTGTGTATTTAAAACAAATCATCTTTAATTTGAGTACCTGAGGAGGTCTGCCATCTGTGTGAGGACTGCATAGCCCCCTTGGATCTTGACTGGACTGAATGTCAGTGAAGATGAGCAGTACTGCAGCACACCATCAGAGTAAAGCCTCTGTTTACACGCCTCCAGATCCCTCTGATCTCCTGAAGACTTTCTGTCCAGAAGATCTGTGAATGTGAAAGCTGTTTAAGCTCATAGGAGATACATGCTTGTGTTCTAGGATAGCTGACATGTAACATGTAACGTTACTTCATCTAAAACTCATTTAAACAACATATTTATAATTAGTCTAGAATTACTAAACATGCAGTGTTATGAGCTCATAATAACAGATTACATTTGGCACTTTTAAAGAGTAACTTATTTGTCAAATTGTCACAATTTTGGGTGAGCTGCAAAAAACTTTAATTTTACTAAACGAAAGTATACAGTGATAAACATTGGAAAGGACAGGGCTTTACCTTTTAATGCAGAAAGCACATCGTTAAACTTGTTTTCAGGTTTTTCTCTGGTGTTGGCGACCAGACTCTTAAGTTCTGGGTTTATTTCGTCTCCTGATAGAACCATTGCGATCATCACTGGCTCGGAAAATATAAGGCTTCAAATATAAGGACGATAAAAGTGCATGTCGAATTACGAATATCGTTCTGCACAGGCAAAGCAACACGACGGACCAGAGCCTGTTTGGTTTCTACGGCGACCTTACGTCATCTCCCTGCGACCATCCGTCTTTCGGCGCATATGCTGTTATTTTTTTACAGTCTTCACATAAACTAATTTCATGCCATGCTAAAGTGTAAGGTGTCCAGATTTCTGATTTTTTTTTTTTTTTTTTTCAATCTCATTGTCTATTATTTGGCCAATTCATCGGGTAACAAAATATAACAGTGTTATTTGCTAGCTACAACTATATCTAGAGTCAGACCATCCTCGACTCAGCCAGATGGGGGCGCTGTTGTTTCCTTGACAACAGCGCCCCCATCTGGCTGAGTCGAGGATGGTCTGACTCTAGATATAGTTGTAGCTAGCAAATAACACTGTTAATGTTATAATGTTAGTCTGTTACAGTATGTTAGTCAGCGGGAAAAGTGCTTCTATATAGGCTAAAACTTTTAATTTGACATTACTGCAAAGTGTATATATATATATGATGTCAGTCAGAGCCCGGTTTCCCATCTCAACCACTACAGCACTTCAGAAAAACAAGGAAAAAGATTTTCCAAAGTATGAGCAGTCATGTGGATAAAGACTGTATCATGAACCAAGTAGCTTTCTGTTTTACCCATTTGCCCTGAAGATATTGTTCCACATGGTGCGGGAAAAGTGCTTCTATATAGGCTAAAACTTTTAATTTGACATTACTGCAAAGTGTATATATATATATATATATATATATATATATATCTGCCAGATATAGCCTATATTTATATTCATATCTGCCAGTATATATATAGATATATATATATATAGATATATATAGATATATAGATATAGATATAAAGATACTGGCAAATATAAATATAAATTTATATTTATATTTATATCTGCCAGTATATATATATATATATATATATATATATATATATGGTGCTGGTCATAAAATTAGAATATCATCAAAAAGTTGATTTATTTCAAGAATTCAACTTAACAGGTGAAACTAATATATTATATAGACTCATTACATGCAAAGTGAGATATTTCAAGCCTTTATTTGTTTTTTGATGATTATGGCTACAGCTTATGAAACCCATGAAATCAAAATCCCAGAAAATTTGAATATTACATGAAATCACACAGTAATTACACAGTAATACCATGGCCATTGAACCAGGTTTTGGTTCTTTTGGCAGTGTGGGCAGGTGCAAATCCTGCTGGAAAATGAAGGAAGCATGAAGTGCTCTGAAAATGTCCTGGTAGACGGCTGCGTTGACTCTGGATTTAATAAAGCACAGTGGACCAAAGTCCTCTTTTCTGATGAGAGCAAATTTTGCATCTCATTTGGAAACCAAGGTCCCAGAGTCTGGAGGAAGAATGGAGAGGCATCCAAGATGCCTGAAGTCCAGTGTGAAGTTTCCACAGTCTGTGTTGGTTTGGGGAGCCATGTCATCGGCTGGTGTTGGTCCACTGTGCTGTCCACTCAACGCAGCCGTCTACCAGGACATTTTCAGAGCACTTCATGCTTCCTTCAGCAGACAAGCTTTATGGAGATGCTGACTTCATTTTCCAGCAGGATTTGCACCTGCCCACACTGCCAAAAGAACCAAAACCTGGTTCAATGGCCATGGTATCACTGTAATTACTGTGTGATTTCATGTAATATTCTAATTTTTTTAAATCCTGTTTTCGTGGGTTTTATGAGCTGATGGAAGCCCAAATTATGTACAAATAAACAACTAAATACTTGAAATCGTTTAAGTTGTGGGCCCTGAATCTATAATCTATGGAAGTTTAACGTTTTGAATGGAATTTTTGAAATTTAAACAAGTTTCAGTTGTAAACATTTCTAAGT
This sequence comes from Scardinius erythrophthalmus, assembly GCF_964197995.2. Taxonomy (NCBI): domain Eukaryota; kingdom Metazoa; phylum Chordata; class Actinopteri; order Cypriniformes; family Leuciscidae; genus Scardinius; species Scardinius erythrophthalmus. The sequence goes on along the minus strand of NC_138232.1, from coordinate 36,147,647 downwards.
GTTTAAATTCACCTGACATGGAAAGTTTCACTCTGCCACAAGGATCATTAAGGCTCCTCTGGACGATGCATTATCTTGTATACTGTAATTACCATAATAAAAGAACTGTGTTTGCAGTTGTGCCACCCTGACATGCAAATTGCTGGACAAAAGTTTTTCAATTATCTCAACAGCTTTAAAACTACTGAAATTTATCAAATTTGTTTATATGAAAGGTTCAAATGATGCTATAGAATTTCGTTTTTAATTTCTTATTCTTAAGACATCATTTTAAAAAGTTTTTTAGACTGTTAATTTGTGCGGACAGTTGCACAACCTGACATTTTTGGGGGTTTAAGATAACAAAACGTAAAATATGTATTATTTAAATGTACTAAAAATGAATTCAAACTAAATAGGTTTTATAGATTAAAGTGATGTATGTCATGAATTTGTCAAATTACTGTATGTTAAAAGGAACTAATGCACTTGGACACTTAGGAAATAATGTGTGTGTGTGTGTGTGTGTGTGTGTGTGTGTGTGTAATGATGTTTGTTTTAAAATTGAATATATTATTGCATAAGCATTGTAAACATTAAGATTAATAAAATTTCACGTAATTAAATTCTACATTTTACTTGTTTGTAATGGAGTTTTTAAGACAATCACCTGTTACCTGCAAGTCTCCTGTCCCTATGCTCCTGTCCTTGTGAAACCATGGAGAACATTGCGTGATACCCTTAAATAACATACCAGTTTAAGAACACAAAAATTAAACATTTTAACCAAGGTAACATTAGCCAGAAATATGTTGACAAAGGCAGGCAACGCTATTTGACAACAATAAACATTAAATATTAGTAGATTTTTATCTTTTAAAAACAACATTGCTGTATACATACTATATTCACATGTCAGTGTAATATATACATATGTAAATCAATGCATTTATTGACTACAAACTACTAATAATCACAGTTCTGCTGTCTAACTCCATCGATTTGAATGCGTACCGAAGCACTTCCTGGAACTGTGAGGCATACGCGAATCACGTGACAACCAAGCATGTCGTGACTGGCTCTGGGTCAGGCGGTGAGTGAGCTTTATGACGTCATAGACGTGTGTGACACCTTTAGAACGTTGCGCGCGAGAGGTAGAGAAGAGGGAAGCTGCTGGAAGTGATTGGGTGATCATCATATCAACAAACATTAGCAACTGAACAATATTTGGCAACACCTTAGTCAATATGACAGAAAGTAAAAACAGAGAGCCCGTGGACATGATTCAGCAGAATGCTCTGCATCTCGAGACAGTTATGAAGGAGCAGAGAACCCAGGAGCTTTACACGGAGTTTCACATCAACCCCGCCAAGAAACTGCACATTTTGACTGACAAACCCAACATCATCCCCAGAAAGGAAGAGGAAGACCCTGCTGTCCTCCAGGCCATACAAAGGGCCCGTCTGGGGCCAGTGAAGAAGTACTATCACCCTCAGACTGAAGCACAAGAGATAGGATGGATATCCACTCCTCTACTTGCCTCAGATCGCAGTGACAGAAGATTACATTTTCCCCGGCAGAACACGGATATTACTAAATACATGGAGGCTGTCTGGCGATCGAAGAAGCAGGGCTAATTCGGGATGACAGTTTGGGCTATATTTTCCTGTTGCCATATAATTTAGCACTAATGCATGCATACCTGTCAACCCTCCCGTTTTTCCCGGGATTCTCCCGTATTTTACCTTGGTGGGTGGACGAACATGAGAGAGATGGCATTGGAGACTGTATGTACAAGTTTAACTATTAAAAAAAAAAAATGTTGTTTATGTTGTCAACTCTTTTTTTTGTAGTTGACATTTTGAGCCGCTATGAAATCGGCAGTAAGCTCGGTGAGGGAGGATTTGGCGCCGTCTTCGAAGGGATTCGCTTGAAGGATGGCCTTAAAGGGGACATATCATGCTAAATCCACTTTTTTAGCCCTTAAATGCATTTTGTTGTATATTTGGAGTGTTTAGAAGTACAGAAAAGTTGAAATTATTCTCTTCAGGTGCTTCGTTGATATCTTCTGTTTTGGTCATATTTTTCAACCTGTTCCGATTTTTCTATTCTCTATTACGTTTTTTGAACTATAACGTCACAGTATTTGCAGCGGAACTGCCAAATAAGGAAATTGGCTTCCGGCCCAACACTTCGAGCAATCCGCCATTTTTATTTCTCGCTGCAATTTTGTAGTCCAAGCTAAAGGATGCAGAAGTTACGAGAGGGTAAGTTAAAATGTTCGGTTGTTGGATGTAGTAACCAGTGGCGTAGCCACGAGGGGGCCTGGGTGGGCCTAGGCCCCCTCATTTACATGTCCGGCACCCTCATATTTCTGATTGCTTAAAATAAAATAATAAAAATAAGAAATTGTTGATGTGTTAGTCTAATTGATAGATTGACCAATCAAAATACTGCGCGGTAAAATGCGGCTGTTTTCAAACTTGATTTGACGTGTTGTGCGTAACCTATGCCGTCATCTTCGCGTGAAGATTATCGAGAGTTCATGCGGTGAATGGCAGCGTTGTGCAAAGTGCAATATTACGCACGAAAAAATGAGCGAGAAGGAGAAAATTATGAAGGTAAAACAGTAGCAAAACTCGAGAGCATGTAAATGTGAATTTGAGAACTTGTACAATAAATATTCGTACTTGTACATGAACATTTACACTCACAGCCCCAATGTGAAAACCTGTAAAATAAAAATCTGAAGTTGAATTTTGAAATTTGCACTCGCAGATAATAGTCACAAACCTGTATTCTGAATCTGAAGCTGCAGACGAGTAGACACAAATGTGTAAAATGCCATTCACAGAAATACAACGACAGGCACAAACTTGTAATATATATTTTGCGTTTAATCTTACGTTCACATTCGCGGTACTACCTCAAATAGGCACTTGCAACTTCTCAAATCTGTCACTGCAATTTCAAATTTCGCGCCTTGACTTTTGCTACTCTTTTCGCGATATATCAGGTGCAAAACTAACTTGTGCACTTGAAACTCAGAGGCGGTGAGAGGGAAAGGGGGGCGGGAGAAGGGAGGGGTCAAATGAGACGTTTTATTGGTTGGCACCTAGCCAATGAAATGGGAGTTCGATGATGTCACGAAACCCGCGTGCACTGAAACACTAACATGGCTTAATGCATTAGACTGATATTAAAATAAATAAACGATATTATCAAACTCAGTAGACACAATGCTTATAATGCATACTACAGAAAAGCAGATGAGCACAGAATATGACGTAAAACATATGACGTATGCCATATATATTTGCCATATCTGGTATATATATATACCATAGACTGTAGGCTAAAAGACACACACACGTACGTACGTATATATATAATTTATTTATGTTTTGTTTGTTTTTGTGTGTCCAACAGTTAGGCTAGGGTGAATATTTAAAACATTTACAATACATTTTTCCAAAGCGACTTGCATTGCATTTCAAGGTATACATTTTACATTCTTATCAGATAATTTAGGTGCATTTTCATTGGAATTGGCATATATATAAGCAAATGTGTGTTCAGTGCAAATAAACTCGCTGCCTGTGTTTTATTAATAAAGGAACAAATTATGTGTTTTTTTATTGTTTTTAATTTTTATTTTATAACTGTTGGTCCATTAAGCCTCATTAAGTGTTTTCTTGGGTTCGAGGAAAACGTACAATTAAACGCGTTGCGTTCATATTCTGTGCTCATTTTTTTTCTGTATGCTTTATGGTGTTTCCTGAGTTTGGTCTTTTAATACCACTGTCTCAATTAAACGCGTTGCGTTCATATTCTATAAAACTATTCCAGTAAAACTAATGATATTTCATAAAAATATTTTCCAAGCGTTTTAAAAAATAGCTGATACATAAGCATAAATGTTTTCATTGTGGCTGGCGTTGTTCATTGGTGAGGCATCGACCAATAAAATGACTTCATTCCGACCCCAGCCCCGCCCCCGACTCTGCTCTCTCAAGTCTGCATTTACAAGTGCACGAGTGAGTTTTGCTACAGGCATATCGCAAAAAGAGTAGCAAAAGTCAAAGCGCTAGGATTTGAAGTTGTACTGCCAGATATGAGAGGTTGTGAGTGCCGACTTGTGGTTGTACAACGAAACTGAACTAAAGCACAAAGATAAATGTGTAGTACACAATTGTGCCTGTCATTTTGTTTATGTAAATGACACTTTACACATTTGTAACTATTAATCTGCAACTTCGAATTCAAAACACAGGTGTTCTGAGTATTGTCTGTGTGTGCAAATCGATAGATGCAGCTTTTCACATCAGAGCTGCAAGTATAAATTTCAACTTACAAATACAAATATTAATTTTACAAGTTCTCACATTCAAATTAGCAAGCTTTCGAGTTTTGCTACTGTTTTACCTTCATAGAAAATAAGCCATCTACATCTGAGTTTGCTTCAGCTTACTACAAGACGACAGCGAGTGAAGCGGCTAGGAGACAGAAACGTATATTTCATCACAGGAATAGCGGTGAGACTTCGACTCAGATCGGCACAATGGGCAATGACTTGTTTGCAATTGATGAACCGCCTTCACAACCAGTGATGACCACACATTTAAATCCATTATGATTAATTTGAGTAATAATGTGTTTTCTTTACCAAGAGAGTGGAAAGATGAAAACCACTATTTTTTGTTTCAAACTTTCACATAGCATATTTAGGTTATAAAAATAATAAAAAAAACATTTAAATCCATATTTGATTTTCAAATATTCTAAAATATAATAAAGGATTAGTTTCCCCTCAAAATGCAATAAATTCATGACACTTTTTTTTTCCAAAATGCAATTAATCCATTGAATCAATACACAAATTATTTTTCATATTTTAACTGTTGAAATACACAACAAAGTAAGTTGATCCACATATGACAGCCTCGGAACTTGGTCAATACTAATCTTATACAGGCACTGGACTAAAAATAGCCGACATTAAATCACCATCCCTAAGAAATACCTCCTGAACTTTTTTTTACAGCGATCAGCTGTAAAATGGCTTGGTCCTGCGTGGTTTTTCGTTGACTTTGAGTAAAACAATTGAAAGTTTTTCAAAAGATCCCCTGGGGTCAAAATTTCAGCGTGACAGAAGTTTGATGCTGTCGTGTGAGAACCATTTTTTTACAGTCTATGGTGAGAACAAGCAACAGTCGAGATTTTGTCCTCCTCCCGCGTGCCTCATCTTCTTAATCTCCTCAAGTAGCCTAAATTATTAGATTTTCGATCTTTAGGCTACGTTTCTCCCCCACCGCAGAAACCACCATAGGGTCACCAGTGCCGTCAAAATTATTATTATTAGGCTATTATTATTATTATTATTATTATTATTATTATTATTTCGTGGATTACAAAGTAGAAGGGAAACTAGGATGCCGGGTTTTTTCAAAGCGCCGCCGTTACGGGTTACAAAGCGTGGAATGGTGCGCTGACTGCACGGATATCGCATTTTACGAAAAATTAAAAATGGACTTTAACACCGACCAGATAGCCTACAATACAGATTTTTGCGGGAACTAAATATATATATATATATATATATATATATATATATATATATATATATATATATATATATATATATATATAGCCTATATATAGCATATATATATAGGCCTATAAATATATATAGGCTATATATTTAATTTTGGAACCAAACTCTTTATATATTTGCTGAGTAAGATGACATGATTGACACTTTATAATCGCCCTCGTAGGCTACTTCACGTTAAAGATAATAATCGCCGAGCTATGTCGCCAGCCTAGGCTATATTTATATATAGCCTATATATATATATATATATATATATATATAGGCCTATATATTTAAATAGATTAGTTGCCCCCTCATTTTAAGATTGGCCCCCCGAAAAATAAAATTCTGGCTACGCCCCTGGTAGTAACCCACACGCTTCATTACAGGGCGCATGTTTAACTGAAAGAACGAGCAGAGAGACCCGGTCGCACGCGCGCAGGCGAAAGTGTAAACAAGACTTCACCGTCTCCAAACTAGGCGCTGTCTTGCTCTCTCTCCCTCGCACATATTAATAAAAATAAATCGACACGGTGGTAAAAGGTCGGAAGACCAAAGTTTCATGTGTAAATACAGTAGCACACCATTGCGATACATCCATATGAAGACGTTGTTCTGCAGGTTCGTCATCTTCATTTTCATCTCGCTCGGCTCCGACTCTGGCTCGAACATGTAAGGCTGGATGGACAAGTCTTCTGTTGTTGACATTTTGTTAATAACGTGTGAATAAAAAGTTTCTGTGACGCTAGATAATCGTATCTCTGCTATCAACTACAAAAATGGCCGAACGGGGTGGAGTTGAACCTAGTGTCACCTCTGCAACCTGGAGAGGGGGCGGGGTATGTAGTGTCTCAATTGTATTTAAAGAGACCGCACCAAAACGAGCTGCTCTCAGACGCACATCAGAAAAGGGGTAGAAAAGGGGCCTGTGGAGCTATAATAATGAGGAATTCAGACCCAAGCATTGCAGTTCCGCTTTATATAGACCACAAATGTATGATTTATATGTAAAAGGAACGATTGAAAGGCATGATATGTCTCCTTTAAGTTTTTATATTTTACTCTCAATATCTAGTTAGCCAATTGTTTTGTCTCATTGTATCCTTTCCAGTTCATTCTTAATGTATATTATGTTCACAATTTAGGGAAAACAATATGACCGTAAGGGCACTTGAGTTGTTGAATAATGATATGACCTCTGAAAAAACTGTAACAGTTAACGTGTGCAAAGTTTTGTTTTGTTGATCAGGTGGCACTGAAATTTGCCTTGAAGACGGACACCACTGAATATATCAGAATTGTAAGTAGGCTCCTGTGCCCATGTTTTTTTCCTCACATTTTTTGATTTAAAACATCTTATATTCATAATAATCATTGACTAACAATGCTTGCTAACAAGGGCCCCAGCGTTCCACAGATAGTTCAGCTGCTGGAGTGGCAGGATCAGATGGGCTTCTACACCATGGTCTTGGAACGCACCTCACCCTGCGAGGATCTGTTTGATTTCCTGCAGCACCACGGAGGCATCCTCAGTGAGAACTTAGCACAACTTCTCCTGTGGCAGGTAGTGCAGGCCGCCCACATGTGCTGTCGGCGTGGAGTTCTGGACACGCTTGAAATCAAACTAATTGACTTTGGGTCCAGGGACCTCCTAAAAACTTCTGCCTATAATACATTCTGGGGTATGTATTGTGCCTCAAACCTGTAGTTTGGGACTTAAATTTTAGTGACCAGTTACACCGTATACTCCTAATGCATTCTTCTTGTGTATATGCATTCTTCTTCTAACCAGTCAAAAAATGTCTTCCCTTAGGCACACAAGTGTACTGCCCTCCTGAGTTTGAAGGGGGTTGCACACCGGACGAGAAGCGCAGCGCCACACGTCGCGTCTAGGACTACTCGAGGTATCGCACACCGGACACACAATTTATCAGTTTATGGCCAGCAATATTGTTATGTTTAAGGACATTATGGAATTAAGATAACTAGTGCAAAGTGCCCATGCAAAATCAGTTTTTGTGTGTGTTTTTAGTAATTGTTGGTTTGGTGTATTTGAGTGCTCATTGTTACAATTACACAGCAAAAGTTCAGTGACATTTTTATTTGTGCATGGTAGAAAGCAAATATTGATACTGACATAATGACATACAATAAATGTGGAAAATTGAACCACACGATTCAGGGAGCAGGCTACACAGTGAACTCAGAGAAAACGCTACTTAAAGGACAAGTTCGGTATTTTACACTTAAAGCCCTGTTTACAGATCGTTTCTGATGAAATAGAACGGTTAAGATTAAAATTTGGACACATGCTGCTGTCCCGAGAATTTTAGGTTTATTTCGCTTTCCCCAAAACCTCTAGAATGGGTGTATAGGTGCACTGGAACAATACTTCATAAAACGCATTAAACTTTCGTTTACAAAGACCTGAAACTCACCGAGTGGTCAGGGGTGTTCACTGATATGCTCACACAAAAATCGCTGCAAAAGATGCTTTAAACGCGAAACCTGTGAGAACGCTGATGGTGTGCACATGCGTGTTACGAGTTCAGTCTATTGGTATGCGGCGCGTTTGAATATATGTGCGCAGGTTTGTAATTCCCTACAAACCAAGCCTTAAAAAAACTACTTGTCTGGCCTTAACATTTTTGATATAGAATTGTATCACTTCGGGGTAGATACGCGAACCGGAATTTCCCGACAAATCTTTATCTGTAGAGTGGTAAAGGGATCCTCCATAAGGAGAAACTAGTTGGCACTTTAGCACCCCGCTATGACATCGGGTCCAGGTGATTTTGATATTGTAGGTATTATTAACTGGCCGGAATTTTGAGATCGCAATAGTCGTGAAGGACTATAATGCGTTAAGAGCTCGCTCAAGTACTGCGGAGCTAAACCATTTAGTGCTTTGTAAGTAATCAGCAATATTTAAAAATTTATACGATGTTTAATAGGGAGCCAATGCAGTGTTGACAGAATGGGGCTAATATGTTCATACTTCCTGGTTCTGGTAAGAACTCGAGCTGCTGCGTTTTGGACCAGCTGTAGTTTGTTTATTAAGCGTGCAGGGCAACCACCCAGTAGAGCATTACAATAATCTAGCCTTGAGGTCATGAACGCATAAACTAATTGTTTCGCATTTGTTAATGAGAGCATATGGCGTAATTTAGATATATTTTTAAGATGGAAAAATGCGGTTTTACAGATACTAGACACGTGACTTTCAAATGAAAGATTGGTATCAAAGAGCACATCCAGGTTCCTAACCGACGACGAAGACTTAACAGAGCAGCCATCAAGTGTTAGACAGTATTCTAGGTTATTACGTGAGGAAGTTTTTTGTCCAATAATTAGAATCTCTGTTTTTTCAGAATTTAGTAGTAGGAAATTACTAGTCATCCAATTTTTTATATCAGCTATGCATTCCGTTAATTTTGTGAATTGGTAGTTTTCGTTAGGTTGTGAAGAAATATAGAGCTGAGTATCATCGGCATAACAGTGAAAGCTAATTCCATGTTTCCTAATGATATCTCCTAATGGTAGCATGTACAGAGTGAACAGTAGTGGTCCTAGTACTGAGCCTTGTGGTACGCCATACTGAACTTGTGATCGATAAGACATCTCTTCATTTACTGCTACAAACTGATAACGGTCAGATAAGTATGATTTAAACCATGCTAATGCAATTCCACTAATGCCAACATTATTTTCAAGTCAATTTAAAAGAATGTTGTGGTCAATAGTGTAAAATGCAGCACTAAGATCGAGTAACACCAATAGAGAGATACAACCACGATCGGATGATAAGAGCAAATCATTTGTGACTCTAATGAGAGCTGTCTCAGTAGTCAGTACTATGGTACGGTCTAAATCCTGACTGAAAATCCTTGCAGATATCATTTCTTTCTAAAAAGGAACATAGTTGTGAAGATACTGCCTTTTCTAGTATCTTTGACAGAAAGGGTAGATTCGAGATCGGCCTGCAATTGACTAATTTTGTAGGATTAGATGATTTAATGAGTTTAGCGAATTCTTCCTCTCCTATAGCAATAAATGAATCAAATTTTTTCTTAGGGAGACTACAATGCACTCCCTGATGCGATACTGTAGTAGACGGTTGCATAGTAATAATTTTGTCCCTGATATTATCAATCTTATAAGTGAAGGTCATAAAGTCATTACTGCTGTGTTGCTTGGAAATTTCTGGGCTTGAAGCTTTCTTTTTCGTTAGTTTAGCCACTGTTTCAAATAAAAACCTAGGGTTTTGTTTATTTTCTTCTTATAGGGTTGAAAAATAAGCAGATCTAGCAGCTTTTAAGGCCTCTCTGTATGCAATCGAACTCTCTTTCCATGAAATGCGAAATACCTCTAGTTTTGTTTTCTTTCAGTTGCGCTCCATTTTTCTGGCTGCTCTCTTAAGTACCTGAGTGTGCTCGTTGTACCACGCCGTTGGACTATTTTCTTTAATCTTCTTTAAGCGCAATGGAGCAACTGTGTCTAAAGTGCTGAAAAAGAGAGAGTTAAAAGTTTCTGTTGCAATATCGAGTTGTAAGCTATCTGGGATGCTGAGATGATGAAACTGATTAGGAAAATTATTAATAAAGTAATCTTTAGTGGCAGAAGTGTTAGGTCTAACATATTTGTAACACGGAGTCGGCTTTGCAGCCTTGGCTAAATGTAATTTACACGAGACTAGATAATGATCTGAGATGTCATCGCTCTGCTGCAGAATTTCAACGGTATCAACATTTATTCCATGTGATAATATTAGATCTAGAGTATGATTACGACAATGAGTAGGTCTTGACACGTATTGTCTAACTCCAATAGAGTTAAGAATGTCTTTAAATGCCAATCCCAATGCATCTTTTTCATTATCTATATGTATATTAAAATCACCAACAATTAGTACTTTATCTGCAGCCAGTACTAACTCTGATAGAAAGTCAGCAAATTCTTTGATAAAGTCTGTATGGTGCCCTGGTGGCCTGTATACAGTAGCCAGCACAAATCTCAAACGTGATTTGTCATTTACACTATATATTTTTACATTAAGCACCAACACTTCAAAAGAAGTATATTTAAAACTAGATTTCTTAGTGATTTTGAAAATATTACTATAAATTACAGCAGCACCTCCCCCTTTGCGTTTCAGACGAGGCTCATGTTTATAACAGTAATCTTGCGGGGTTGATTCATTTAAAGTAATGTAATCGTTTGGTTTTAGCCAGGTTTCTGTCAAACACAGCACATCTAGATTATAGTCAGTAATCACAAACAAACACAAACACAAACAAAAACTATTGTTAATTAGTGTATGACAACATGTCTTCTGCTGGCAAACCATTCAAAGAACTGGAGAAGGCGTCATGTTGTAAATTTATATATATGTAATTATATATACTATCCATATACTATACTACTTTCTGCCACCAGGTAGGCTCTGCCCACAAAATACATCAACACCCAAAATCTATTCAATGCCTTTGTCTGCCACAACATCATAAAGTAACGGGCTTAACTTGATGTGGGAGCTTTTCCCAACACATTGATATATGTGGTTAATCTGATTAATTGGCATATCGTAATTCATTCACTTACAGTCTTTAATCATTTAATAGCCTTAATACAAATTCACACACATCCTTGCAACACACTGACATGCATGTCTGTAAACACTCTTCCAGTTGCCGACCTTCGCAGCTGTACATTCTCACTCCTGAGTGGCTGTAAAACGAGCGCAATCTCAGCCTGGATGTTGGTGCTGCCCACCATGACAGGAAGTAGTGAGATACTCTTCTCCACCTCAGAGATTAGGCGCACAGTTTCACTGTCTGCACAGAAGAGAAAACGTGTAATAAAACTTGAAAATAACACCCAGAGGGGAAAAATCTGCTTAAATGCCAAGTTTTGAGAATCTGCAAATCCAGCAACTCAATCATTGGGTGTCTTGACATCTGAAGGTCCAATTTTTTGATTGTTAAAGAAAGTGAATTAGTTAACCATCTCAAGTTTGAAACAGGATATCAACTTTTATAAACGATAACTTCCAGATGATTGGAAGACAGCCCTGTAATAAGACCCTGACAACAACAACAGAGAAAAATATCAAATTTAAAAAAGATATGCTGACAAATGTCTCGTCTATATAATTAAAGTCAGTGACGTTTTGAACCCCATTTTGGGCTCACTGAATGGAAAAAACATTCTGCAAAATATATTTTAAATCGAGTTTCACAGAAGAAAGAATGTCATACGGGTTTGGAACAACATGAAGACTTTTCATTTTCTGGTTAAATACCACTTTAAAGTCACCATGAAATCAAAATTGACCATTCTTATTTTTTACGGAATACATAAAAAATTTCTTATTTTATCATAACTGGTTTATCCATGCACATCCTTGTTTGTTTGTTTTTAAAGGGGTCATATAATGGTACATGCACTTTTACAAGTTGATTGTACTGAAATGTGTGTTGGCAGTGCCTATACACAACCATCATAAAATGATAAAAATCCATCCAGTGTTTTTTTTTTAATCTTCTTATATGTTTTCCCCCATCTCAAATCAAGCCATTCGACCTTGTGACGTCACACGGTCGGACACGCTTCACGATGAATGCGGCTAAGGTTTACACTCAGGGTACATTACGGCATGTTTTCTATGTACAACGTTATCAATATAATTCATAATCCCACGTTTATTATGAACAACGCATTATGGTTATTGTGTTATTATTACAAACGGTGTACGCACAGAGCAGAGGGGCGGGGGGAGCAAAGCGCATTATCATTTAAAGACACATGCCCTTAAACAGCGTGCTGAAAACAGAGCTCTTTTTGACCAGGTAAAATTAGTGTTTTCTTACAATACTAATGAGAATTTTTAATTAAAGTATATTACAAACTTTTAATTTAGACCCTAAAGAATCATATTAGCTTGTACAAAAATGCCATTATATGACCCCTTTAATTCATGTGCCCTCATAATCTTTAATTAAAATAACTTCTCCCACTTGCAGTAACATCTCTTCTCTTCTCTGATGATGTATTTATTGGAGCGAGGGCGGGACAACCTGTCACTCACATGACATCACAGCCATAGCAAACCACAACCATCCAATCAATTCCACATGGACAAAATCCAGTCCCGCCCAACATTTTTTCTTGTTTGAAAAGCGTAGAATTTCACTCTACGTCACAACAGGGAAGAAAAGACTTTTGCTAAGTTTCATGCTGACTTTGAGGGTTTTGAGATTTCCTAAATCCAAGTACTTAAGATGGATGGAAAGTCAAAGGGAAGGGAAAAAACTAAATTTAAAAATAAATCAAATATTCTCACCCTGATTAGCAACTAAAGTCTTCAGCTCTCCCAGCAGATATTTAACAGTCACCACTTTCTGTGCGGTTTTCTCTGGACTGGTGGGTTTGACTTTGTGACTCAGAACTGTTAATTTCTCATAGCTGGTCTGACAGCTGATGTCTCTGACAGCTGTATTGTCCATCCCATGTTTTTCATCTCCATCCTCTGCACTCTCCTCAGAGCAGATCTCCTGTACTGGTCCATTTGGATCAGGTTGAGTCTGGCTGACCAGGAGCTGGTTGGGCGTCTGTGTTGCTGAGGGGCAGATCAAGGACCCAGTGGATGATGTCAATTTAACCTGAGGAACACTGCAGACAGGGCTGGGGATTATAGGTAGCCCATGCCCTACTGGAGTGCAGGACCCATTTTGGACAGGAGATACAGTAACTAGAGACTGTCGTTGGACTGCGGGTGGCATTGAGAAAGAAGCCACATATTGATTTGGAGTGGCAGACATTTCTTTAGAAGCATTGAGGGCAGGAGGGGATGGCAGCACTCATGGCCCTTGACTGATGAAACTCCCCAGATGAGCCACCACTGCTCAGTGCACACTCTTAAGTACACTAAAAACAACAGAGAAAGACGAAAGCAAGGCGAATGACACTTTAACTCATTAGATCTGTTTCCCTACTTGTCTCAGAGTGTAAAAGTAACCAGAAAATAGACAGGAAGAGAGAGAGAGAGAGAGAGAGAGAGAGAGAGAGAGAGAGAGAGAGAGAGAGAGAGAGAGAGAGAGAGAGAGAGAGGAAAGAGTCATCAATTTTAAGTTTTAATTTAGTACAAGTAATTGGTATTGTGTAATTTAATACATCCAGTATGTACCGGTATTCAATAATAAGAATCATCGCAGCATTTCAAAGAAAGTCATCAAAACCATTCAAAAGTTTGAGGTCAATAAGTTAAATTAATACTTTTATCCAGAAAGTATGCATTTAATTGATAAAACATGAAAGTAAAGACTTTCACACATTATTACAAAAAAACTATTTCAAATAAATGCTGTTCTTTTCAAATTTCGATTCATCAAAGAATCCTGAAAAAATCACCCACTGTGAGCTGACAAGGTGTCAGTATGCTCATCAGGAGATGTTTGAGTCATAAATGGTCAAATAAAAAGGCTATTGTTACGTTTATTTTGGGGAAAAAGTTGCATATAGCCTCTTTAATGTTACCAATGTTGAAAACGTGTCACATATTTTTGTAACCGTGTCATATTTTTTTCAGGATTCTTTGATGAATCGAAATTTGAAAAGAACAGCATTTATTTGAAATAGTTTTTTTGTAATAATGTGTGAAAGTCTTTACTGAGACTTTTTTTTTTTTTTTTTTTTTTTTAATTGAAGAAACATGTAAATATACAGATACATTCAGGAGAACATAGAAGAGGTAAAACAAAGACAAAGGATACAGAGTAATTATAATTTAAATACCTTATACCTTTACATAGGGAAACAATACTAACAAAGGATAGTAATAATAAAAAAATAATAATAATAAATAAAAATAAAAAAATAAAAACATAAATAATAATAATACAAATAAAATAAAACAATATATGACAGAAATCTGGTTAATCCTGAATATCAGCCATTACAAAATAATTGTTCATATGTTTTCAGGAATCTAACACATTTATTATTGTTTGTTAAACTAAAAGATTTAAGCAGTGAGTCTACTTCAACCAAAAAATGAGAGAAAGTAGGAAGTGAGTTCATAAACTTCTGTTTATGGATGAAAAATTTACCAAATAAAATAAAAAAGTTAAAAATGTATTCTTTGGATGTGTGGGAGTCAGTATAATAACAAATAATATCTTTTAAATTAAAAGAGTGTACCTGAATGGGGGTTTTATTTAAATGAGAAAATACGCTAGACCAAAATTTCTGAACCAATTTGCAAGAATAAAATAAGTGTATTAATGTTTCATCTTCGTCACCACAAAACGAACAAGTACTAGAAATATCAATATATTTGGACACCGTTGCATTAACAGGATATATCTTATGTAATATTTTAAAGTGGACTTCTTTGGTTTTGTTAGGAATAAAATATTTATGTGGTAATAACCACGCTCTTCTCCATTCAATATTGCCAATAAAGGCAGCCCAATGGGATCTGCCTCTAGGGCAAATTAGATCTCTTTGAAAAATCTGGCGAATATGTTTATTATTGCATTTCTTATCATAAATGCTAATGCCATCCAATAACAAAGCCGACTCCTTAGTATCATTTTGGTTATATAATAAGTGGCTCTTAACCAGTTGCACTAGACCTGTAGGAATAGCTTTAATCACAGTATTGTATTCTTTAAAATGAATAGGGAAGTCATGGATAGTCATGAAGCGTTCATAAGACAAGATGTTACCAGAATTGTCAAATAAAGAAATTATATAAATTAAATCTCTATTAAACCAATTAGAAAAAAAGAGAGCTTTGTTTTTAACAGTTATATTCATATTATTCCACAAAAGAGTTTTATGTGGTGAGAAATTGTGGATGTAACACAATTTCCATGCGAGAAGAGCTTGCTGATGAAATTTAGATAGTTTAACCGGGAGTTTATTGCACATATAATTACATTTTAAGATAAAAGGGAGGCCTCCAATTTTATTAAAGATGAAATTAGGAATGAAAAACCATATAGAATTTGAATTTATTAGACATCTTCTAATCCAATTGATTTTAAACACATTAATAACGCTGTGAAAATGTAGCACTTCTAGTCCCCCATCTCTTCTACAATTGGAAATCACTGATTTTTTAAGTTTATGAGACCTGTTTTTCCATATAAAATCAAGGAAAATTTTATTGACACCTTTAGCAGTGCAGTCATTCACATATAAAGACAGTGATGGATACACAAAGCGAGAGAGACCTTCCGCTTTAGACAAGAGAACCCTACCATAAAGAGTTAGGTCTCTTTGTAGCCAGAGATTTAAAATATTTTGGGTTTTCTTAATTCGACTAGAAAAATTAAGTTGTTGTCTGTCTACTAAATTTTTTGTTAAGTGAATTCCTAAATACTTTATTGTGTCTTTGACTGGAATACCCTCAATTAACGTGTCGTCGCATTCATGCAACGACATTATCTCACACTTCGACATATTTAACTTTAACCCAGAAGCACATGAAAAATTTCTAACTATCTGAATGGCACTGGAGAGTTGACTTTTATCATGTAAAAAAAGAGTGGTGTCATCAGCCAGCTGCGAGATTTTTATTTCCCTATCAAAAATGGAGATACCTTTCAAGTTCTGATTGTGCATAATACTCAGTGATAATAGCTCAGTAACCAAAATAAATAAAAAGGGGGAGATTGGGCAACCCTGTCTAACACCGCGCTTTATAACAAATCTTTGGGAGGTGTTCAGATTAACTATGACTGAACTACTAATATCTTTATAAAACATTTTAATTACATTAACAAAAGAGTCCCCAAAACCAAACAGTTTGAGAGATCGCAGAAGAAATTGGTGCTCAATGGTATCAAAGGCCTTATAAAAGTCTAAGAAAAGAACAATGGCTTTAGAGTGTACAAATTCAGAGTAATCCAATAAATCTAAAACAAGTCTTATATTATTGCTAATATGTCTACCTTTGACGAATCCTGACTGTGTCTCCGCAATAATTTGGTCAAGCTTAAATTTCAACCTATTAGCATATACCAGGGCCAATATCTTGTAATCAATGGTTAAGAGTGTTATTGGTCGCCAATTATCAATTTGCAGAGGGTCTTTTTCAGGTTTTGGAATAAGGGAAATTATACCCTGTTTCATTGAAGTAGTCATTTCCTTCTGAGCAATGCATTCTTTATACATGCAAAGCAATGGGGATTTTATTAAGTCCCAGAAATGGATGTAAAATTCAACGGAAAAACCATCAACACCAGGGGATTTCCCTCTCTTCATAGAGAAAAGAGCGGATTTAACTTCCTCAATTGTCAAAGTTGACTCACAAAGATCTTTAAAATCATTATCAATAGTTGAAATATGGTTTTTAATAGTTTCGACAAAAGTCTCACAATTATCTGAATTAAATTCGGAAGTATAAAGTTTGTCATAAAAGTTTGTGATAAACTTAGAAATTAAGTTTGAATCAGTGCACCTGACACCATTAATATTTAGAGCTGTTAATGAATTTCTCCTGCAATTCCTCTTCTCTAATGCAAAAAAGTAACTGGAGTTAGTCTCTCCTTCTTCTAGCCATTTGGCTTTTGACCTAATAAAGGCCCCCCTAGCTAAATCCAAATAAGCCTGATTAATTTGTAAATTTAATTCTCTTAAAAGCAACTCTTCCTCCTGAGTTAATGTTTTTTGCAATAAAGAGTTTATTTTATTTAGGAGTTCAAATATTTTTTTATTTTTAGAGGATTTTAGCTCTTTACTTCTTCTGATCGCAATCTGCCTAGCTTTATATTTAAAAAATTCCCATTTTTTTTATAACCATCACTAGAGTTTTCAGAAAAAATACCAGAAAATAAGTTCCTAATGCCATTATTAAAGGCTGCATCTTTAAGGAGAGAATTATTAAATTTCCAATAACCACGCAAACTTGAATTTTTTTCAGTGTTACTACACAATTTTAGACTTATTTGCTTATGGTCTGAAAGGGGAGCAAAAGAATGAGAAACATTTTTTACAAATTGAAGAGCAGATGAAGAGATAAGAAAAAGGTCGATTCTCGATTGAGAAGACATATTTCTATTTGACCAAGTAAATTCCTGCAAATCAGGGTGAAAGAAACGCCATGTATCTGTAAGAGAAAATTCCGAGCAAAATGATAAAATGTTAATATTTAATTGCTGGCTATCGTTATTTCTGGGAGGATGTCGGTCCAAGGAATCATCCACACATTCATTAAAATCCCCACCTAAAATCACAAAAGCGTCTGGGTACTTGATAATTACATCTTTCAATTCTGAAGTTATCTGAGAGAAAAGAGACCTATTGGCAGATCGGGAATTGAAACCATAAATATTACAAATAATAAAGATTGTGTTATCCTGCTTAATCGCTAAAATAATCCATCTGCCTTCATTAGAAGATTTAACTTCTAGTATGTGCCCTTTAAGTTTGTGCAACAAAATTGAAACTCCAGCCGAATGACTAGAGCCATGACTACAGTAAATTGCATTTCCCCATTGATTTTTCCAAAATTTTACATCCATATCACTTGAATGCGTTTCCTGAAGAAGAATTATATCTGACTCACTGCTTTTACAAAATAAAAAAACAGCTTTCCTCTTTACTGCGTCACGTAAACCCCTCACGTTTAAGGATACAACAGAAAACGAATGAAACTTAAAATCCATTGTACAAAGAAAAAGTTTAATAAGCTACCTCTTATCTGAAAGAAACACACCAATCTATTTTGAAATAGGAACAATATATAACCAAAATGAATTCGCGAACATTAAATTAGAGTGGCTATAATCACTTAACCTCTTTGCTTGTGGCAAAACTATTTTAGACAACATTAGTCAAAAAAAACAAACAAACAAAAAAACTGTCAGTAGAGATATTAAATTGAATGATCGAACTGAACATGGTCAACCTTTATCAACTTACACAGCAGAGTTTGCGGTTCAACCGGAGGAATAACGAAACCTGGCTTCCCAAAATGCGTTGCCCATGGGAATTAAAGGAACAACAGTCTTATTTCCCCTTCAACTAGGAAAAAGATTATATCCGCACCGCAGAACCGAACCGGTTTATTTTACATCAGAGAAGTTGAATCTTTTCCCGTCGATTAAGGCAAACGCACCGCGAAAGGAGGCTTTTTTCCCTTCATCCCTGGCTTTTTTAACAAGCGGCCAAAGTTTTTCTCTGGCGGCCCTATCTTCTGGTGAAAGGGCTTCCGTGAGTCGCAACTTGTTGTCGAAAAGAAATTTGCAGCCTCTGGCAGCTTGCCAAACGGTGTCACGAATACGACGCAGAGCAAACAGTACAATGATTGATCTGTGGGAACCATCCTTTCTTCTCTGGCCAAGACGATGTGCAATGTCGATGGCATCATCAAGGTTATCGCTGATACCGGGAACTACATTGCTAAGGACATCGATTGCAACTTTCCGGACATCCTCGCCATCCTTCTCTCTCACGCCATGTAACTTTAATGTCCATCTCCAGCTGTAACGCTTACATTCTCCCACCTCTTCCTTCATGGTTTTATTCACCTTTTGAAGCTCATGAATCTCCGTCGCCACAACTTTCATTGTTTGCGCCACAACTTTCATTGTTCATTCATTGTGCGTTGCTACCTCAGCAACAAGTTGAGTAACAGTTGACGACATTGTCTCAATCTGCTTAGCCGTAGATTCAGTCCTTGTGTCAATCGCAGAAATTTTCTGTTACATCTCTTCATATTTGCCAGAAAGCTCACGAATGGCCGCCAGAATTTCTGCTGAAGAGCCGTTACTTTCCATGCTTACCCGTTTTATTTTTTTTGTTGGAGGTTTTAAGGGAGTATCAGGCAGGGGAGTAGCAAGAAGATCACTCAAATCTGGCCGCGAATCGAACCAGTTGTGTTCGTCAGCGTTATTCGATGAAATCACATTCACAGAGGAAACGGCGCTATCGTTCCCTTCAGCAATTTGAATAGGCTCCGTAGTTGACATGGGCGCGTGTGCTGTCACGTTCGAAGTTTGTCTATTTTTCTTTCTTCCCATAGATGAATTGGCGCAAGGAGGTTGAAAAGAAGAAGGCAATCACTTACACGTTCATAAATAGTAACTGTCAAATTATAATGGCTATAATCGTCCTATTTCAAACTTTCCTGACGAGACGTTCAATAACGTGTCCACCTAACACAGCGCCATCTTGGCCTGAGTCTTTACTGAGACTTGCTGAGCATGTTCTGCTTGCATTACACGGGTCAGTGCTGAAGGTTGATCCTGTGATCCTTGCGCCGGATTGACCCCAGGGTTCTGATGATGATCACCATGACAACTCGGCTGCCCTGCTGCCCGTCTTCTGCACTGCAGCTACAGTAAGAAAAACACAGTAGGCTGTGAAGCCGTATTTTTGTGCTTCTGCAAATGGTTGTTAAAAAGAATCCCCTGCTGTGGCATTCACACATATCCAATAAGAATTTTACAACAAAGGAGGAAAATGAACGAAAAGATTGACAAAGATGTCATTTAAAAAACAATGGAAGCTTGTTAAGAAAAAAAAAGTACTTGTGTCTTTTTATCTCACAAGTCTGACTTTTTTTCTTGCAATTCACGATTCAGACTTTATAACTCACAATTGCGAGTTTATATCTCACAATTCTGAGAAAAAGTCAGAATGGTAAGAATCAACTCGCAATTCTGAATTCATCCTTGCAATTGTGAGTTTAGATATAAAGTCAGAATTGGGAATTTTTTTTATTTGTCTCAGATTTCTCTTTTTCTCAGATTTGTGAGATATAAAGTGGCATTTACCTTTGTATTCCATGATGGAAACCAGCTTCCATAAAAAAAACAGATATTCCACAAGTATGTCTAAGATGAAAAAATGATGTACACTATATTAGAGTACATTACCTGCCCTTTTTTTCACATATATTGCCTTGGTTGTCTTCTTCCCATGCTTTTTTTGTCAGTCTTGATAAATTCTTGGGTTTGGACTTGAAGGTGCAGGTTTTTGTTCCCTGTTGTTTGGGCTTAGATTCTGTTGATTCTGTTGTGTGGAGATTATTAATCTCATCACTACTTAATTGCTAAACACAGAAAATGAGGTCTGATTTTGTAAATACAATACCTGCTTGTTCAGCTTGTAGTATTCCATTGAGTAAAACAGCACATCGGTTCAGTCCCTTGTGTACTGTTGTCACCTGGAAGCAGGGACGTGCACAGGGGGTGTAGAGGCCAAGCCCAAGCTTTAATCCCCTGAGCTGTTATCCCGGGGGTTAAGTATTTGATGCACTTTTACCTTATTTGATGAATGAAAGTCCAAGTCGTATTTGCAGTTAAAACCATGGGTTCAGTTTATTTCCATCCATCGCCATTGTTTTCCAGACAAACTTCATTACACGTGTGTGACTTTGTTCTGGTATAATATGGTATGTGCGTAGGTGAATGTGGATGTGGTCAAAAACTGTTTGTGCTTCCGGGTAACATCTAAGGAACCAAAGATTGATTCCTATTTATACTAAGAGCGCTAATTGGCTCTTACACACCGGCCCCTTAATTGTAAATGACAGAGACATTACAATTCAAACAAGTAAACAGTAAAAAGCCATGTACACAAACATCAATATCCATGCATATGTACATCACCATAAATCAGACTACCCCTCTTTTATTAAGCACAGTTTAGTTATAGGTCTCTCAATAATATTGGTTTTGGTTTTTAGCTTGACAGAACGTACTCGCCCCTTTTGTCAGGATACACTTCCTGCACTTTACCAAGCGGCCAAGATCCACGTGAAGCTGTTGAATCCATGATAACTACCACATCTCCAGCAACTAGACTCCTCTTCCTTTGGCTCCACTTCTGTCTTTCTTGCAACAACGGCAGATACTCTCGGATCCATCTTCCCCAAAACAAATCTGCAAAATATTGAACCTGTTTCCATCTCCGTTTCAAATACATGTCTGAGGGTTCAAAACGTCCAGGTGGCAAAGCTGGTTTTCCCTTTAATAGCAGGAGATGGTTTGGTGTGAGAGGTTCCAGATCGTTTGGATCGTCAGATAGCTGTGTAATAGGACGATCGTTGAGAATGGCTTCCACTTCACACATAATAGTGTGGAGTCCATCATCATCCAAGGTCTGCTGGTGCAAAACTGATCCGAGAATGCGGCGTACCATTCTTATCATGCGCTCCCAAACTCCACCATGATGAGATCCCGCTGGTGGATTGAAACTCCATTCAACCCCGGCTTGAATGAGAGCTCCTTGGATTTGCTCATGATTTAATGCAGCCAGAGCCTCTATCAACTCTCTCTGAGCTCCAACGAAGTTGGTCCCATTGTCTGTTGTAATATGCGTGACTTGACCCCTTCTGCTGATAAACCGTCGTAATGCGTTTATGCAGGCATCAGTCTCAAATGAAACGGCCACCTCCAAATGAATTGCTTTGCAAGCCATGCAGGTAAATATTACTCCATATCGTTTGTAAGTTGTTCTTCCTTTCTTTATTTCCACAGGTCCAAAATAGTCTACTCCAACGTTTGGGAGGTAAATCTGGGACGATTCTCATTTTTGGAAGATCAGCCATCTTTTGCTCCATAAGTCTCCCATTGTAACATCTGCAAAAACTACATTCAGCAATAACCTTCCTCACGGCAGAGTTGGCTTTGGTTATCCAGTACTTCCTTCTTAGTGCAGATAATGAATGATTTCGACCACTATGACCCAATAGTTGGTGAATATCTTTGAGAATCAGCTAGGAAATATGCTGCTCCTTCGCAAGAATTCTTTTTTTATCTATTTTTATCTTTTTTTATCAATTTTTTTATTAAGAATTTTTGTTTTTCTATTTTGGCTCCTGCGATGGGTAGGGGGGCGTCCCATCCCTGTGCGTTGAGCCGACCAGATGAACCAGTTGTTTCCAGTGCTGACGGTCTTGTGCCAGCTGCTGTGCATCCTCCATAGCAACTCCATGTTGTTGGAGGTCGCCCGCAAGGACGTCAAGCCATCGGGTGCGGGGTCTACCTCGTGGTCGTCTCCAGCCTGCGGCCTTCGGATCAAACTGGAGAATGGCTCTCGTCGGATGGTCAGGAGGAAGGCGGAGGACATGGCCGAACCAGCGGGTGCGACGTTGCGCAGCCAGGCAGGATGCTCTGGGCTGGCATGTGCGGGCTCTAAGCACTTGATTGGAAACCCGCTGGGGCCACCTGATGTTCTCGATGGTTCTGAGAGCCCTGCTATCAAAGCCATCTAATCTTGCAGCCAGTGTCTTATTTAAGGGCCAAGTCTCCGAGCCATAAAGCAGGATGGAGAGTACTGCTGAGTTGTAAATCCGGGTCTTCGTCTTGCGTGAGATGGTCTGGTGCCGCCAGAGTGGTTTCCAGAGAGACTGCAGGGCTGACGCAGCCAGGGCTCTTCTGCGGGTAATCTCTGGTTTTAGGTCCCTGTTGTCTGTCACTATGGATCCCAGATACACAAAGTTCTTGACAGGCTCTACAATGTCATTGCCAAGCCGCAGGGAAGGTGGATGCGGTCCGTCACCAACATACATGAACTTGGTTTTCGTCCAGCTCACCTGGAGGCCAAGCTTCACAGCCTCTTCACTGTATATGCCCAGAGCGTCTCTCAGCTGGCTGTAGGACATGCTGAGCAGGATGGTGTCGTCAGCGAACTCCAAGTCAGTCAGGTGGTAACTGCCGAAGTTCACTCCGGGGACCCGCTCACAAACCCTGGACATCAGATGGTCAATGATGCAGTTGAAGAGGTCAGGAGCATACGGTGTCAAAGGCAGCCTTCAGATCTATGAACCCGATATAAAGATGGCGATCTTTACGGAATTCATGGGTCTTCTCTATAAGCAAGCGAACGGCGAAGATTTGGTCTATTGTGGAGCGGTTAGGCATGAAGCCAGCCTGCTGGGGACGGCGGCTGCTTCTGATGGCTGGGAGAGCACGAGTGAGCAAGATCCTGGTAAAGAGCTTGCCGGGGATGGAGAGAAGGGTAATGCCTCTGTGGTTGCCGCAGACTAGCCTGTCACCCTTACGTTTCCAGAAGGGCAAGATGATGACTCTGGTCCAGTCGCTGGGAATCCTCTCTGTCTCCCACACCTTATTGAATATGTGGGTAAGCCACTCGACAATGCTTTCACCGCCTGATTTTAGCATCTCAGCGGTTATTGCACAGATGCCGGGGGCTTTCCTGTTGTTAAGTTTTTCCAGAGCGGCTCTGACTTCCTCAGGTGTGACTGGGTCTGTACTGCAGACAACACTAGGGGCTGCAGCGTTACCGGCCGATGAGATGGCGTGATCAGCCGGGAAGGTACCGTGCTGCAGAAGGAGGCTGAAGTGCTCTTTCCAGCGTTCAAGGCAGTTTGCTTCAGTTGCTATAAGGTTGCCATCAGAATCTTTCACCAGGGCTGTCTTGATGCGTGGGCCATTACGGGCTTGGCGCAGCAGACTGAAGACACGGCTCATGTTGTTGTTATTGGCCGCGGACTCTAGGTGTTTAGCTTCTGCTTGCCAGAACTTCTCCCTATCCTCGGCTATAGCCACATTGCACTGGCGGTTCAGTCGCTGATACTCCGGCAGGTCACCTCGGAGCCGGGCCTCACGCCGCTGGTCAATGATGTTGAGTTGCTTTTTCGGGGAAGGTCGAAAGCATCCGAAGACATCGTGAGCTGACTGGATGACACTTTCCTTGAAGGTCTGCCAGTCGTTCACCTTGTCGGTAGCCAGGTTATCAAAGGTGTGGCGGATGACGCAACTGAAGTATGTGGCGATGTTTGGATCACTGAGTAGGGAGAAGTCCAGACGAGGCTTAGTCTTGGTGTGCTGGTTGGCTCGCAGCTTTAACTTGAGCTGGGCCACCAGCAGGCGATGGTCTGTGTTGCCAAGCTCTGCTCCTCGGTACACACGTAACACACATAACTATAGAACCCATTCTAAATGTGCATGTGAACGCCATTAGCGTTTCTCACAGGTTCGCGTTTAAAGTCTGTGTAGAGGGAATGGTGTCGTCTTAGCGGCCCCTAATTTAATAACAAATGATCGTTGCGACGGAAGCAAATCAATCAAAACTAACTTTAGATGGAAAATAACTTAACTCGCCTATAAAGCCAAAACAATCTCTGATACCTTAAATTATAGCTTATCTCTGTAAAGCTGCTTTGAAACAACCTACATTGTTAAAAGCGCTATATAAATGAAGATGACTTGACTTGACTTGGTGACAAATGGCTTCCAGCGTCGAGAAATGAGGATATGGTCCAGCGTTTTCCTGGTTCTGCCATCTGGGCTGTACCATGTCCAGTGATGGATAAGCTTCCGGGGAAACCAGATATCTGCAACGCAGAGGTTGTTGTGGTGGCAGAGAAGAAGAAGGCGGTTACCGTTGTCATTTGAGGACCTGTCAGCAAAGGTTGTGCCGACAGGTGAGCCTGTGGACCGATCACTGCTGGACAGAGTGGCGTTGGCATCAGTGAGGATGATGGTGATGTCGTGTGGTGAGGCTTGGCCAACAGCCTGATGGAGTTGGTCAAAGAAGGCATCCTTCGCATCCTCATCAGCGACATCGGTGGGGGCATAAGCAACGATTACTGTCATCTTGCCGTGTTGGTGGAGAAAGCGGGCCGACAGTAATCGGTCGCTCAGGGGTGTCCAGCTGACGAGGGACTTGCGGAGGGCCTTTGGGATAGCAAGTGCCACGCCATAAAGGCCTGTCCGTCTCTCGGGGCCACTCCAGAAGTAGCAATGGTCGCCTGCTGTTATTTCGCCATTGCCGTGCCATCGGACTTCACAGAGCCCTGCCAAGGAGATGTTATAGCGGCAGAGCTCTCGGGACAGCAGGGTGGCAGCTCCTGGGCGAAGGAGTGTCTGGACATTCCATGTGGCGACTCGGATCCTGCGACGAAGGTTGATCCGTACTCGTTGGTCGGGGGCAGGCTGGGGTCCGTTACCGTGTTGGGAAGTCCGGCTTCGCAAGAATGAGGGGATGTTTTGTTTCCAATGGCATTGCTCCTTTGCTCAATCTCCCTCCAACTCTTAGGAGTCCATCTTCCAATATCGGATCCAGCTTATAGATGGTACTT
Organism: Scardinius erythrophthalmus; assembly: GCF_964197995.2. Classification (NCBI taxonomy): domain Eukaryota; kingdom Metazoa; phylum Chordata; class Actinopteri; order Cypriniformes; family Leuciscidae; genus Scardinius; species Scardinius erythrophthalmus. The sequence continues at coordinate 36,122,013 of NC_138232.1, read as the reverse complement.
TGTCTGCTTACTATCCCTTTCTCAGATAACAAGGAAGTGATTTCATCCTGAAACCTTTGCTGTTGACAATAGCGAACAATAGCTAACTCCGCTTTATCCAGATCCTTTGGTGTCAAGATATCATGCTTCGATGTAATTGTAACCTTTACTCTTTCCCTTTGATCAGCCTGTACATTTCCAGTGGCCTCCAAACCCTTTCTTCCACGGCTGAGCTCCAACAGCATTGTCATCAGCCTGAGAAACCAAGCCACTGCAACTTTAAGCCTCTTCCAGTCTGAAAAATAACTCACAAGACGATCTGTAGCTTTAAGTGTATCGTCAACCACACTGTTCACCAAGGCTTCTCTTTTGACCTCTGGTTTATCAGTGTCCACTCTGATATCCCCGTCATACCTTGCTGGCCAATCTTTCTCCAACTTCAAAAGAAACCTTGGACCCTCCAGCCAAGCGCTATTTTTTACTTTCATTCCTCTGGATGCAATATCAGCAGGGTTGTCTTTGGAGCTGATGTGCCTCTATTGGAAAGGGTTAGAAACCTCTCTTATGGCAGTAATCCTGTTTGCCACAAAGGTTTGAAATTGTTTGTCTTCGTTATTAATATACTTAAGTACTGAAGTACTGTCCGTCCAAAACACAGATTCCTCCAACTCAAATTGAAGCTCTGACTTCAGCATCACATCCACTCGGGCAGCTACAACGGCAGCTGTTAGTTCCAATCGTGGAATAGTTATAGACTTCAAGGGTACGACTCTGGCTTTACCCAACAGGAAAGCTACATGAACTTCGTTTCTGCAATTCTGCAGCCTGATGTAGGACACAGTTCCGTAGCCATCCTTACTGGCATCAGCAAAGTGATGTAACTGCCTGTGTATGGGTGCTCCAAAATCCTTCAGCCTTATACATCTGTCCAATCTGAATGAAATCAGCAACTTAATATCTTCCAACCACCGCTTCCATTGAGTCAAGATATCTGATGGTATGACATCATCCCATCCACACTTTCTCCTGCAGAGCTCCTGTTGCATCATCTTTGCAGACAAAGTGACTGGTGCCAAAATACCCAAGGGATCATACACCGAGCTTGTGATGGACAACATGCCACGTCTGGATAGCGGTTGCTGTTTCACTTCGACTTTGATCTTAAAGGAGTCTGACTCGACACACCAAAGTAGACCTCAAGCTCTTTCCATTGGAAGATTATCTCTATCAAGATTCAACTTCTTTAACTCCTTAACCCGCTGTTCTTCTGCAATTGTGTGCAAAACTGCCCGGCTATTGCTGATCCATTTCTCCAGTACAAATCCACCTCTTTCACAAAGAGCATTGAGTTCTTTAACTATCTGGATGGCCTCCGTTTCCGAGCTCATGCTCATCAAACAGTCATCTACATAGAAGTTTTGGTGAACAGCTTGAACGGTCTTAGCAGAAAATTCAGATTGATTGTCAGTAGCAGTTCTCCTTAGTGCATAACTAGCACAACTAGGTGATGAAACTGCCCCAAACAAATGTACAGTCATCCTATAGTCCTGAAGTTCCTTGCTCAAGTGCCGTTCTGGCCACCAGAGGAAACGAAGAAGATTTCTATCTTGTTCTATCACCTTCACTTGATGAAACATAGCCTGTATGTCCCCCATTACTGCTACAGGTTCCTGCCTGAATTGAGTGATAACTCCTAAGAGTGAGCTGGAGAGGTTTGGTCCTTGCAATAACTGGCTGTTTAATGATGTTCTCTTATAGGTAGCTCCACAATCAAACAGCACTCGTAAAGAGCCTTTTCTGGGATGGTAGACACTGTGGTGTGGGATGTACCACACCTTACCACCTCCACACCGCAACTGCTCCGAAGGTACCTGCTCGGCATAGCCTTTGTCAATAACCTTGATAAGATAGCTGGAATATTCTTTGTGCAAAGTTGGATTCTTCACAAACTTTTGTTTTAACCCAAGTATTCTTTGTTTAGCCACTGCAAAGTTATTTGGTAAAAAGATCTCTGGTTTCCTAAGAGGCAGCTTCAACCAGTACCTCTCATCATATAATGTTGCAGAAGATTCCATGATTCCCATAAATCTGCAGTCTTCTCTAGACATCTCTTTGTCCTCTGTGTTCTTCTCATTGAAGTCATGACTATACTGATTGTTCAGCATAAGCTCCAAGTTTGATACAGAAATCCTATTCACCACAACAGAAGGACGCTCCACTTCAACAGCGTTGCCACTTCCATTTAAAGGACCGTTGATGACCCACCCCAACACTGTTCTTATAGCATAGGGGCCATCGCCACAGCTGTTGACAACTTCCCAGGGTTCCAATAACTTGGGAGCGTTGGTTCCTATCAACATGTCAACATTGGCCCTTAAGCTGGGAATGAGAACTTTTGACAAATGTTGTCTGTAGTGACTGCCATCTTTTTCTGTGTGAGGACTTCAGGGAGAAGATAAAAATTGTTTTCCTCCAAACCAGACACCTCCAAACCACATAAGGAGTATGCTAGAACAACCTTTTCATATCCCATCGTTTTCAAGGGAAAATTAGTCCTTTTTCCTTTAACGTTTAACCTTTCCATCAGCTCCTCTGAACAGAATGTAGCTGAACTTCCAGGATCCAAAAATGCATACGTCTGTATGATGTTACTTCCTGTCGTGGATTTGACCTGTACCGGAACAATAGAAAGAACACAACTGTCCTTTCCGGCCCCTGTATGTCCACATGTCTGTGATACTGTTGATGGTCTAACTCCAAATGACTCAGAAGTTTGTTCTGACTCCACATTAGTTTTCCTGATATGGAGTACAGTGGGATGCTGTTTATCACAAACTTCACAAGTCATACGATTACCACACTCCCTACTTATATGTCCCATACACAAGCATCCAAAACAAATTCCTTTCTCCTTTAGAAAAATTATCTTGTCTCTGTGCTTCTTACCTTTAAATTGTTGACATTTCTCTAAAGGATGAGCACGTGCACAGCAATGACAAGACAAGCTCTGTTTCTTGGGGCAATTGGCTGTGGGTTTGTTTGCATCAGGATCCACTTCAGTCACCGAAGTGGAAAAACTGCTTCCTTTCATTCTTCTCTTTGACTGTAGCTTATACTTGTTTGATGTGTTTAAAGGAGAACTTGGTAACTTTTTTAACTTAATAAAACTGTCTAGAAATCATTTGGATGGTTAAACAACCTGTTCTGGTGATATTGGTGACTTTCCCCACTCCCCCCAGCGTTCCCAGGCGGAAAACCAACCTTGCAACTTGGGGACTACCGTCCCGGCAAAATAGAAATTGGAAGTCTCGTGAGAAGCGAGAACGAGAACGAGCGCGAAACACGAATCGCTTTACGGCAATTCAACATAAACACACACGCATGTATGATGTATTACCAGATTACCCACCTCGGTAGACATAGCTCCACACGATACAGTTGGCTTGCTCCGATCAAAACAAACGCACATATTTTTATTCTTCAGTTTCTTGAGGAATCTAATTTGTGGGAGAGAATTTAAAAGAAGTCGTCTTGATCCACACTCCATACCAGTTGGTGGCGGAAATACACCATTTTGTTGTTTGTCAACCCCCAATAAAATTCAAGAAGAAGAAGAAGAAAACAAACGCACATGAGCAGCGGTAGAGAGGGGGAGGAGGCCGCCGCAAGTGAGTTTTTTACGACCGTGTTGTGAAATATACGCCCCCCCACAGCTGTAGGGGGAGCTCGTGGGGAAAACATGCAACAACAAAAGGGAAAATCAGCGAAGAAGTGACTAGAGTTCGCTAGAGTTGCCGAGTTCTCCTTTAAGCCAACAGCCCTTTGTGGTAGGCTTGCACCTTCAATGTCTCCAAAAATTGGGTCTGACAGAATTCTTACATGTCTCTCAAGAAATGCAACCATGTCTGGGAAATGAGCTCTGTCATTAGAGGCTTCCCAAATGTCATGAGCTTTGGCTCTCCACCGTTCTCTTAGCTTGAAAGGCAACCTGGAAATAACAACTTTCATATTAGTTGGTATATCTCACTCTTGCATAAAGTGAAGTTCTTCCATCACATTACAACTTCCACGCAGGAATAATGCATAAGCTTGGAGGGCTCTGACATCCTCAGACTTGATGGTTGACCAAGATAAAGCCTTTTCTATATATGCAGTAGCAATCTTATACTCATTTCCGAAATTCTCTCTCAGAAGACCCTTTGCAACAATAGAGCCACGTTCAGGAGACATGTGTTGGCAGCTACGAACCAGTTCCTTTGGCTGCCCTCTTGTGAACTGTTCCAAGTAGTATAAACAGTCCGCTCCACTAGCTTTATCCTCCACTCCTTGTTCCAAATGCCTTAATGAAAGCCTTATATTGAAATGGATCTCCTTCAAATATGGGAATATCTCTTGTAGGTAAAGACAGCAAGCGCTGCTGATGAGTAAGTGCTGCTGTAATTTCATTCTGCTTCTGCATAATAGCCACAACATCTCCTGATATTTGCCCAAGCATATTTGCTTGATTTTCCAAAGTAATGGTTGAGCTAAGTTGCAACACTTGTGCCCTTTCCTTATCGGATTGTTTCTTGGCCTCCAATGTTGATGAAATATGCATTTCCCTTTGCTTTGGTTTACCATCCTGTGCAGGCAGTTTGCTTTGTGGGAATGACCACTTTGTTTGCTGTGTTTTCCATGTCTTAGGCTCATACTCCTTTGCCATGGGGTTAAGAGTGTTGAACTGTTCCAGTTTCCTTTGTTCCCTTTCAAAATAAGAGTTCATTCCATTTGACAATGCATGAGAGGAATGTTGTCCATCAGTTGCTTACAAAACTGCCAACTTAGCAGTAGATGCAGCTAACTCTATTTCCAGCTTCATTTGCTCTTTTTTCCTCTTTATTTTAAGCTCCTCTTCCTCTAATGCATGTAGCTCCTTCAAAGCTGCCATGCGTGCCATTACTGCAGCCCTTTCAGTTGCTGCTTTCATTTGCGCAGAGGACGTGGTACTTTATTTATTCCTGATGTTGTTTTTGGTTTTACCTGTATTGGAAACACTATCATCTGGATTTATACCATCATGTTCACCTTCATCAAAATTACCATTTTCATTACCATCATTTTCAGATACATGTTTTCCAACCCACCTTTGCATGTTGACAATAAACTCACCATTAAACATCATTTTTGCTTTAAACCAAATTTCTTGTTTTTCTTTTTCCTCTTGTGGTAACAAATTCAGTATAGACCCATGCATGCATCTTATTTCATCACAATGCAATGTAACCTTCAAAAGCATTTTGCACATCTGAATGTTTACCAGTTTCCATTAAACCTTGCAACATTTTTCTTAAATCATAAGCCTTATTTAGCTTTGATTTTCTTCCAGCTTGTAGTTTATCCAACTTATCAGCAAGTGCTTTAACAGACATTTTAACAACACGCTTGCTGCCTTGTGTTTCATACTGGCCATACTGTCCGCTTTGCCAGCAGATAACGCACACCCAACTGGCGCTTTGTCCGTGTCTACAACACTTTCCGACATATTTAAAAGTCTGACAGTTAGCGATTTACAATAACCCCTACGACACAAAGCTTACTGTTCGTCCACTTCAGCAACCAATGCATTGGAATTACGCATATGTGTGCACACAAATAGTATATTAGATGGCCATTTAAACCCGGTGGTAGCACTACCTTACCTCGTCAGATGAACAGCTGATGTAGGCCTACTTCACTCGGATACAGCTCCACAACCTCCATTCAAGTGTCGCTCCTCTCTGGCGCCCTATGCAGCCGATGAGCGTTGATTGTAGCCAAGCGGTCCCCTCTCCGCCGTCCTGATCAGCTGATTACCAGTGGTAGCCGCAGCCGATTAAACACTCCACACATTCTCCGTCTCCATTCTTCCTCGTCGCCGCCACCAAAGATATGGAAACGCGTTCTCCAATTCTTCAAAACTTATCCAAGCAGAAGTTTTTGACTTTTGATGTAGAGGCCAAGCCCAAGCTTTAAGCCCCTGAGCTGTTATCCCGGGGGTTATGTATTTGATGCACTTTTACCTTATTTGATGAATGAAAGTCCAAGTCGTATTTGCAGTTAAAACCATGGGTTCAGTTTATTTCCATCCATCGCCATTGTTTTCCAGACAAACTTCATTACACGTGTGTGACTTTGTACTGGTATAATATGGTATGTGCGTAGGTGGATGTGGATGTGGTCAAAAACTGTTTGTGCTTCCGGGTAACATCAAAAGATCACCAAAGATTGATTCCTATTTATACTAAGAGCGCTAATAGGCCTATGTCACTAAAAAATTGAAGACCGGAAGTACGTCTTTTAGTAGGGATACGGCTCTTCCGGTTAGCTTTTTACAATGCCGGAGTCCGATAGATACTGCTGGACCAAATCTCTCCGCAACCTGCCTGAAGTCACATATGACGATGTGGTTCGGATGGTAAATGAAAACTCTAGAGTGGAAAAGCCTGAAAGCTGAGGTATGGCTGTCTACGTCCTAACGCAGAGCAACCCGGTGCACTACAACAACAGCGGCGGGCCGTTCGCCAGTAAGGTAAAAGTTTCTATGGTAACAGCGAGTTGGACCAATCAGCAGACGTTGCTGCTACACTTAGGATTGTGGGTAGTGTAGTTTTTTCATAAGATCGCGGATAAAACATGTTTTTCTTGAAACAAGGTTGATTTCATACGAACTTATAGCTTCTACAGGAGCAAAAACCTTCGTTTCACAAACTCATAGCTCGTGGTCAGTCTACCTCGGATTGTTTAGACATTATGGCTGATAATCTAAATCCTTATTGAGAAATACTGTTGACCGGAAGTTCTGAATCCCTACTCCGCGTTCCGGAAGCAGGAAGTGTGACATAGGCCTATTCATAGACATCTATATGATGTCTATGGGCCTATTGGCTCTTACAGGGGGGTTGCTCAGGTTGCCCGGGCAACTGACCACATGCCCTTCTCGACTCACGTTGCCCTTCCGAGAAAAAAAAAAAAAAAAAAATCGTACAATGGATGCAGAATTTCACGTAGGCCTAGATTAAAAAAAAAAAAACACAAAGCCTCATTCACTTCCATTCGGGCACCGAAAGTGAAAGTCAGTAGGGGAAGGGCAAACTCTGTTTACGGCTGCAGCGCTGCACGCGACCGGTGTAGCAGTCGATCCTGTTCCCTTTAAGCAATCATACTACAAATCATGCGTAGTTGCCCAGTTACCATACGTACCATCAGAATACGAGCAAGAAGCACAACTGAATGTACGGGAAGCCAAAAGGTTAAAAAAGGATTGTATTTTTTCCCGAAATTTAAGCGTTTTTTTCCCATCTGTCAATTCAATCCAGATTATTTCTTTTCAAATAATAAAAAAAAAAAAAAAAAAAATAATAATAATAATAATAATAATAATAAAAAAATAATAAACTATAATATGAGGAACTCTTTTTCTCATGTGTATTTTGGTGACATTTAACATATTGTTAATACATTTTGTATACTGTTTACAAAGTTGTATATCATAAACCCGTCATCTCTGACGTTTTGCAATCTTTATAAATAATAATAAGACCATAATATGAGGCACTGAGTTTGGACATAAACACGGTCAGATAAGGCAATTTATATGGGCAAAATTCAACTGAATATATTCAGACATAATACATGAAACTATGAACAAGTGCAAGATTAATTCAATTCACAGAAATATTACTGGAGTGTGAGAACCATTTTATTATGCTGCAGTGTAGCAAGGTGATTGAGTGCTGTATTTCAGTGTTTTACTTCTTTGTGTATATATATTTTAATAAAGACCCTGTTATTCTCAGTCCTTCATATAGCCTGTGAGGTTTTTTTTTTTTGGGGGGGGGGGGGGGGGTGCCCTTTTTTTCAGGTCAGAGCAACTGCCCCTCAAAATTCCTGTGCACGTCCCTGCCTGGAAGCAATATTCAATATGAAAGAATGTCACGTGAGTTCAAAAATCATGATACTGATTCTTTATACACAACCTCATGTATGTGGCTTCTTTACCTGATCTTCAGAGTCTGTAGAATATAGAGAATACGCTGGTTCAAGAGGAGGCACACATCTTCCAGCAAAACTAAACCAGACAACATTTATGTTTGTTAAATGTGTGAAACAAATAGCATCTAAAATTCATTCAGTATGGACAGGATATCTCTTATTCGTGTTGTTACCGTTTTTTGTATATTTGTCCCCGTCCGGACCCCGTCAGTCTGCCTGATGAGACCACTAGTTCAATAGTAGACCACTAGGATAGTTCAACCAAAAATTTAAATTCTGTAACCAAACATTTGTGGGGCACTATTAACTCCCATGGGCCTATGGAAAAAATACTATGGAAGTCACTTGTGCCCCACAACTGTTACAGACATTCTTCCAAATATCTTCCTTTGTATTCAGCAGAAGAGAGAAATTCATACAGGTTTAGAACAACCTAAGGGTGAGACAATGATGAATGATGAAAATTAAAAATTTTGGGTGAACCATCTCTTTAAGCGCGACTCGAGTCCAAATCGCAAACTCGAGTTTCCATCTCTGCCTTGGCGAATGAACTTACTTTTTATTTTGAATTTGCTGCTTTGTATGTATGTATGTATAGTGATTTTCTTTGTCAGTAGGAAATATTATTAGCTCAATTAGTTTTCATCAGTTCTACTGAAATTAAATCAGTCACAATAAGTGGTCTACAGTTTTTGTTTATCTGATACTGCTGACCACATATCAGAGCAGATCGAGTGCTGAATACCCTACATTACAACCAGTCTTGAGTCAGAGCAAGAAAGATAAAAACCCTGAATGCTATTTTTTGACTGGGGTGTTTCAAGGCTCCTAGGAAATGGGTAGATGAGGTTTCAGTCTGTTCTCTTCCTCTCGTTTTCCCATTATGTGCTCATCCCAAACACACTTAGGACTACTGATGAAATCAGACACCTCATCATGCCATATGCCTTCCTGTGATGAAAGAAATTAGAGATAAATCGATTTATGTGGACAAAAATATTGAGTCAGGGTTAGGCTACGTTTGCATATTAGCTTGTTTATAATCTGTTATCTATATCGTTGAAATTTGTAAAATACACTTTTTTGTTTAAAATTAGAGATAGCCTATATTAAAAAAAGAAACAGATATCTGAAATGAAAAATTATTTAATTCCCATTTATGCATCCAGGTAAAAGAGTGCCATGTCATGCCGATTCCCGAGTCTGTAAAACCTCTGTCCACTTCTGGCAGAGAGATGTACAGGTCAGAGGTCAAAGAACATCTCAAATGCCAAACATGCAGGTGAGCTGATCGTTGTTCATTTTCTGAACGTCTTTATAAAAACAAAAGCAATTAACAACAATAGCATTTTGCAGACAATCATCACTTCAACCAAATTATTGAATTTTATGTAAACCATAAATTCTGTCAATGATCACCTGTGCATCCACAGCAGTGAACTGTTCAGGTTTGAGATTCACAAAATCAGATATGGTGCGCAGTGGTTTCCCTGGACCAGTGCTCTAAAGTACCTCAAGAATTTGTATTCTTCCTTATGAATGTTTGATGACTTGTATAGATTTGTATTCTGCTTTCTCAGCAGGTTAAATAAATCTACATAAAGTGATGTGAAGCTGTTCGTTTTGATCCTCACAGTGCTGCCCACTCATGTTCTCCAGCTAGGATTTGATTAGGATTTTGCTTTGGTGCAAGAGACATTATGGAAGTTAAGACCAACAAGAATAAACAATCAACAATCAGGTTCATTTAAATAAGCAGCAAATTTATAGAAATAAAGTCTTTCTACTAAAACACTGCGTGCTTGCTTTGTTGAATTCAATGGCTGTTTCAGACAAAATACTGAATAACTAGCCTTTGTATATTAGCATCTAAGAAGCTGAGGCCTCTATGACACCACATTTCCTCAAGAGGGCGGCATTTCACCATCCTTTTTCTAGCCTCAATCTCTCTCTAAGAAAACATTTCTCAGTCATTGAATTTAAGTTATGCACTAGAATGCTTAATCATTTTAATGTTATCGTAATCTGCAAGTCATACTGTGGTAACACAATCATTAAGTATACAATTCTTTGTTTTCGCAGATGTTAAATTCACCCATGTGCAAAATCTGAATCACAGGAAGGACTAAATTTCCTGGTTAGAGTCGACAGGGCTATTTAACTTCCAGAAACAACACAATTGTACCCACGTTCAAGCATACTTTTGATTTCTAAATAAACATTCTCATTCATAAGGGGGGTGTGGTGATTGACAGTAGTGCTGCAAATTCTCACACACACACAAAAAAATACTTAGACCATACTGAGAATCTCTAACAAAATAGCCTACAATAATGCGCTACTTTACTAATCATTACTAATCTTTTTATTTATTTATTTATTTACCATAGGCAGACAGGTTAGTTCGGTCCTCTAATTTGATTGGCTGGCTGTCATTCCAGGAACGCTGACATCACTCGGACGTTTAATTGCGTGTTTGTTTGCGAATTGGGAATCACAACGCTTTTTTTAGCGTTGTGATTTTGTTAATTTTAAGCGGAGTTGTGCGGTTTTGCCTTTCTATGGTTTCTAAAAGTTATAGCACGAACTTCACGAAGGCTACACGCGTTTGGAGTAGGGTTTCTCTCATCAGCTAGCAGAGAGTGGGAAGTGGAAAACGTGGAGTGGAGTTCGAGCTGGAGCGTGATTTCAGAACGCGCTCGCTTTGATCTGAGAGGGGACATCTGTGGCTCCGCCCCACTCATATATTTATTCCAGACCAGTTTTGGTTTCTTTTTTTGCAACCATTTTCGTTTGTTACCTAAAAGTACAAATAAACTAGCGTTTTAAAAAAAAAATACAACTGATTTGATATTAATTATTATTAAATTAATATTTAAAATATCCATTATTATGCCAAATATTATATATAAAGCAAAGCATCCTGTTGTACTGATACTAATAATATGGTCAATATTATTTTTAAATAATATTAGTTGATATTCAGCGAAGAAATAAGGTAAGAACTCCAAATAAGTTTTAATATAAAGGAGGTTTCAATGATAAAAGCGTCCTAACAGACAGCGATTCGTTGGTTCTAATAAGTAAGCATCCCTTAAAAAGGACCGTATGGTGATGGTAGGGGTTCTCCGGCCTCTTGAAAAATACACACACCCCATTATTAGGAAGCGCTTGAGCGCATCAGGAGCATAGATTGGTCCAGTTCTCCAGACAGGCTGCACCACAATAAAGAACCTCCCTCGCGCGAACGATTGTATAGGCTAAATAAATATCTAACGTTACAACAGTCGTTGCATTAGCTGCATTGTTTCATCTGTAATAGTGGGAGGCAAATTGCGGTTCGTTCGGTCAGTGTAGGGGAGCGCTGCCATTATATCCACTGGGTTGTGCGAGAGATCGAACGAATGGAGGAATATACTACGGGTGGAGGAGGAACGAATGAATAAGGGATTTTAAAAGACCTGCATTAACATTGCACGCGCTTTTTTTACGACTCTCTCTCTCTCTCTCTCTCTCTCTCTCTCTCTATTGGGGTTCCCCCAGCCAGCAGTTGTCTTGCAGAGGCGGGGAGGCTTTAAACAATAGCGCCCGGTGGAGCGCTGGATAAAGTATCGCTGAGCGCAGAACCTCCGGCATCATCATCATCATCATCATCATCATTCACTACTACGAGCGTTCACCAATGGAGACGGCCACGCGCTCTAGTGTTCTTCACACATAGATTATAAAGATCCGTAGGTGTAAAATCTGACCATCATCATAATCATCATCCGTGGAAACATAATCTGCAATGATGAATTCTGCCGAGGCGGCTGAGGAAGGACCGAACGATGCAGACACGGAGCCTTTTTTCAAAACAGGTAGTTTTATTATATGCTTTTGTTACAATGGATGTCAATGAGTTTCTTTTATTTTACTCACCATCCGTGCATACACCTTGAGGTTGCATTACTGAGTTAAACAGGATAGAAGCTGTCTGAATGGCATCATTTAGAGGTTTGGATATGCATCACACGCTTTACATATATCACATTGCATTCAGTGTAGAGCCTGCAATGCATATGTGTGATAAACCTGCCATATTCCTCCAAAGCCAGAGTGTGATGTTCATATAGCATTGCTTTTTATTGGCACGTTCAACGCCCTTATATTGTGTGTCTGGGTTATTGTGCACAAGAGCACGGAATCCCCCGGTAAATAGGATACTTCTCCACCTGTCACTTTTTCCTCACACCTTCAACACATTCTCTAATTACGTTACTATCACCTCCGGACGCGCCGGGGATCGCGCAGCGCGGCGCCGCGGCGGGCGCGGGAGTGGCTCAGCCTTTTGTCGGTCGTGACATTGATTCATGTTTCAGAGCCTGAAGCCTGTTGATTCACACAAACAGCATATAGTCTCAGTACTGTACATGCGCGTAATTTGCACGGGGGTTACGGGGGTTATGACCCCCCCAAAAATCTGATCCAGCTAATATAACCCATCCCGCCCCCCCCCCCCAAATTAAAATAAATATGAAATATTCCGAATGAATACTTTTGTTCGTTTTCTTTATTTCATTTGCCAGCAAGAAAGATAGTATCATATTTTAAATAATCTGTAATGTACTTCCCGCCCACCGCACCGCCGACTACTTGGTATTACCCAACCCGCTTTCTCTACCAAGTTTGTTCACTATATTGCGCAGTCGCTGGGATGAATGGTTGGAGAAAGCTGACGGTGCATGCTAACGGATGGAAAGATGAAAAAGGACACTGAAAGGCAGCCAGACAACGATTTTTCATTGTTGGTCGACACCATTTTTTACAGTCTATGGTCGACACCAGCCAAAAAGAGGAAAAATCCTGACCAAACGGAGGTGCGTTTCTCAAAGTGTGAGGCGCGGGCGCGTGCGCGGCCCACTGCTGGGGGGGAATAGAGACATGACAAATGGGGCGCGACAAACAGGTTTTGTGCCCATCTTTTTAATTCCTTTATTTATTGACCATACACTCAAAACAAAACAAAGACACATTTAAATGTAAGCCTTGCTGAACCTTTTTACACGTAAGTTTAAAAGTAGTAGCTAGGCTATCACTTTATGGTTCCCATGGAGACGCGTCATTCATTGCTTGTCACACCGCAGCCACAATAGCGCTGAATGAATGACTGATGATCTGCTTTTATTTCTTTTTATTCAAAATTTCACAAATTTGTTAGCTATAGCAGGATATATCTGATATTCCGATTGTCAAATATGTGCAAGTGGATGTGTTTTGTTGTTTAAACACCTTTATAACGATCGCGTTAGTTGTATGCGCAACGTATTTTAGGTAAGTTATCTTAAAATACCTAAAAACAAAAATACGTAAATTATTAGGAATTTACCACCTCCGGCTCAATTTGAGATTATTATCATTATTTTTATTTTTTTATATTTTTTTTGTTCTTTTTGCAGTTTGCAAAGTGACAAAATGAATCAAAGCACAACTAGTCCACACTTTCCCAGTTTCTGAATTTGATGTTATCAGAGGCTAAATGCAAACACAATTTTTTTTATCTACTTTTGAGTCTTATTTCATGCAAAGTGATAATATAATTGCACTTTCATTTTCTCTCTTTGAAAGTTTTTAATGCTGTTATTTGATGTTAAGTTTTTAAAATGTGATGTTAATAAAATACATTTTAACAGATAAACTTAAAGATTTTGTTAGTGGATGGTGAGTTTTGGTGATGCCCACCAATATGTGAAATCTGTTCAGAATAAAGGTGCAAGCTGCACTCCAGTGTGCCACCCTATATTGTAATATTGAGAGTTGAATTGTGCATAATACATTTGCTGCATGTAGGTGCCAATACAGTGATGCAATTGATTAATCTTTAAGTTTTTTTTTTTTTTTTTTTTTTTTTTATAAGATATTGAACACACAAAAAATCAATTAATTGGAAGCTGCCACTGCTGGCTAGTGCTTAAACACTGTGTCATTATGGCATAAATAGTCAAGTGAACAACTGCATTTACGTTAAGTAGCCTAAATCAGTAAAAGTATCACAATGTATTTCTAAAACAGGAACGGCAAATTACCTTTTACACAAGAAAATTATTCAATAAATAAATTAATAAATATGCAGCGAGTTTAACCCCCCCAATGGTAGACCCAAAGTTACGCCCTTGGTACTGTACTTCCTTTACGCGAGAAACAGAAAGGCTCTTTAATGTGAGAATGGGAAGCGTTTTCTGGCTTGGAGAGAGTAAAGAAGGGCATCTACTCTTCTGCGTCCAGCCAACCCCTTGCTAATGTCAACCCTGACACCTCCACCAGTAGTGGTTCAGTGATTTTATTCACTTTTATTTACTAGACACTTACCAGAGCATGAACTGTAACCCTTAAAACTGACCCACTTCTGGTTTGCCTGACAACATAAGCCAGTAATGTATGTTCTCTATATGCAAAGCTGTGTGTTGGAATGTGCACATGCATATGTATGTCATGCGTGCTAATGCCCTCATACATGGTGTGCACATGCTGTTTTCTGAATACAAATGTTATGTGTTTGTTCACATCTAACCTTATGTGTCACAGACAGGGTTTGTTTATGTGAACTCCATACACTGTATTACATCAATGTCTGCACATCATGCCAATACTTTTGTCATTTTACAATTTAGATAATTATTATATGATCAGAGCTGGCTGACCATATGTGGATGAGTGTTTGTGTAGAATACAGGGGACTCTGGGGCTAGTTGTCACACTTTTTTCCCCTGTGAATATTTCTCAGAGTGGACTTATATATTTATACATGCCTCAAAGTCTTGCTATTGATCAGTTGTTGGACAGGTACAAATATACAGTGATTGTATGGCCCATTTGCAGTTGAAATGATTCGAGCAAAATTGTCACAATGAGAACCAAAAAGAACTAAAAAAGTTATATTGGAATTTTAGTCGAGAAGATAGAATTCACAAAAATGTTCATGTCTTAGTATTCTAGTCTTGTTTTGCTTTTAAGTAATTTCAATTTCATGTATAAATGGTGCTTTTCACCTGAAGCATGCTTTACAGAAAATGCATGTTTCAAATGCTACAATCAAGCCAAAATACATTTACTTGAGAAGCAAATTGACTTGAGATATTAAGTTTTTTTATTGATAAAATAATATAAATATAATCCTGAAAAAATGTGTCGAAATTAATTGAGTTTATACTTAAAACAAGAAAAACATATCTGCCATTGGTTAAAAAAAATAAACTTAATTCAAAAACTTCAAAAGACAGATATTTTTTCTTGTTTTAAGCATAAACTCGCTTAATTTTGATATACTTTTCAGAAAAATACATTTTATCTTATGTCGTTTTGCTTATTAAGTAAATGTATCTCAATTTAAGAATGCTTACAGTAGATGTTTGTCCTGGAAAACAAGACAAAAAATGCTGAGTAAGAAACTCATTTTAATTGAAGACAATTTCGGTTTCAAAGCAACATACAAAACCACTGCTAGAATCAGACATTCGTGTAATAGGACTTTTGACTCAAAAGCTTAAAGTTGATCAGTAGCCCTCAAGACTATACTGTCAGTCTGTCTCTCTGATATCTCATTTAGCAAGAGGTGTGTGCACAGAGCAATTCTGTTTGTCTTCACCCTGTGATTCCTCCTATGATGGAGATTCTCCGGCACGTGTGCTGTTATCCAACATAGTCTAATAGTGCCTGTATTTCTGGTCTCTTCATCGGATTAGCATGATCACACTGGGTGGGATAATCATGCACAGGATTGGTCGTCTGGGAATCAGGATGTCCCTTGTCCTCAAGGATGTCAGACACTGAGAGGGCAGTAGAGACAGACACCGCTGTGCCAATGTGGGAGATCACAATCACTGTGTGGGGACGAGCGTCTCGTTCATGCACAGCATCCCTGCAGATGCTCATCTTGTTTGAGGTGTAAGAGGGGGGCAGAATGAAACAGAGACTGTATGTTGGTTTATGAACATTAATAATCTCATTACCTCTTACATGAGTCAAATTGATTAGATAGATAGATAGATAGATAGAGAGATAGATACAGAGTCAGATAAAGATATATATATATATATATATATATATATAGAGAGAGAGAGAGAGAGAGAGAGAGAGATATGTCAACACAATTTGTAACAATTTTATATTTTGGCAAATTGGCTAATTTTTTAGCCAAAAATCCGTATACAACCTCATTGTATGTTTTTTGTAAGGATCTGTTTACAGGTATGACAGGTATGTTTTTACGGAAAGGGTCAGTGGTCCTTCATGGTTAATTTTTTCTAAAAATCTTTCATTTTTGTATTATTCACATTGTACGGTTTTATACGAAATCGCCACTTTGTTTTTCCGTGAGATTGGGTTGAAGATAGATTATATATACTGTATAGATAGATAGATAGATAGATAGATAGATAGATAGATAGATAGATAGATAGATAGATAGATAGATAGATAGATAGATAGATAGATAGATAGATAGATAGATAGATAGATAGATAGATAGATAGATAGATAGATAGATAGATAGATTAACATAATGCAAAAAAAATAAAAATAGGTGCTATTTGGAATTATGTAAGTTGATTAAGTTGATTTATTTCAAAAGTAATTGAATATGGTCAATGACCAGAGTAACTGGAGTTGACAGAGAGTTGGCCTAAAAACCAAGAAGGTCCCTTGTGTATTATAGCTAGAATCATTTTAAGCTGCTTAGCTTGTGGGTTTCTCTTGCTTAGGCTATGGCCAAAATGTTACGCTTGTCTGTAATGTGATAAAACCACAGTCTCCTTTCTGATAATATAGGCCAATGAAATCATAGTCGAAAATATATTTTTAGAAAGTATCATAGGACTCGTAAGCCTAGATGTATATGTGTGGTCATGTGTGAGGACGATATGTATCTCTCAATGCAATGATTATGTAATGATTCCTAATCCTTTAAATGGCTATTATGCTTCTGGTGGTTTATGCTTTGCATAACTTACTTTTTGAAGAAAATAACTGACCCATAGAGTCTTTTGACATTTAAAGTTTGAGATTTGCCAGAGAACAAATGTTCACAGATCATTGTGAAATAAATTCTTAGCTCCAACACCCCGATTTTAAAGGTCCCATATTGTACACCTTTCTGAAGTTTTATTTTAGGTTTTGATGTCCTTAAGAATATATATTTGAGGTATAAGTACCAAAAACCATCTCAATATATTTTTACAGCTCCTTTCTCAGGAGCTATGCCAAGAACAGGTCGATTTTGGCCTGTCTACTTAATATTCATGAGCCTCTCTTCTGATTGGCCTGTTGTTTTCTGAGTGACGCATCATTGGTGGGGGTGGGACTGAAGGCGATGACTGAGTAGTTCTGACATCACATTTATACAGAAGTCACAACGGCTCGTGAAAAGGCACAGCTACTTTATGCAGGCTGTGGGCATTCATCTGTGGATTGACTGTTTTGAAACTTATTCATAGCCCCTAGACATCTGTTATCATGAAAAAAGCCAGTAAATTTCAGTTTTGACAATATGGGACCTTTAAAGAAACATATTTTGTACTGTGAAGCAAACATCTGTTGAATTTAAGACTGCTCTTATATTATGTTCATACATTCAAAGTTCATAGATAAAGAGTATTTCCATTTCCTGTTGGAAACTCATTCAGTTTAAAAACTGTGAAAATGTAATAGCTGCACTTGAAAACGTTTTTGTAATTCTTTACAATGATACAGTAAAAAAACTGTTGATTGGTTGATTTGCAAGCTACCTGTAATGATGGAGAACTCATTAATAAAAACACATAGTCAGGAACCAGGAACAGAACAGAATAAATCTTCAGGAACAAAACTGAGTCGCACCAACATGCAGCAGGACAAGACCTGACAAAGAACACAGGAAACACAGGGGTTTAAATACACAAAGGCTAACAGCATAAGACACACCTGGGAACAATCAAGTCTAATGAATGGGGTACCAATCAACAAAAGGACTACAAAAAATGGCACAGAACAGGAAATTACATAAAAGTCCACACAAGACAGGGGACAGGCTGGGATCAGGACACTACGTTACAGTAAAATGGTTTAACATAGCATTGTATGTCATTTTACTGTAAAATACTGTCAAATTTATGTAAGTAAAAGAAGCATGTGACACATCACATAAAGCATTGCCAGAAGCATGTGACACATCACATATAGGCTAATAATATTTTATATAAATAATTTTGCAAGAAATAACATATAATTAATAATATAAATAATTTGTTTCATTTTTGTTATCAGTAATGTTCATTAGAATGTTTTGTGCAATATTTTACGTTATTTAGTTAATGTTTATTGCGTTATTTTAGTGTTATGTGTTACCCTGACGGTATTTGACCATGTGCGAGTATTGGCCATGTTTTGTAGACAGACCACTTAAGCTGAACTCTGATTCATCATGTGACTTACTGTTGTACCAACTGTATTATCATGGTGGTGATCAGTACATTTTAAGGTAAAAAGCAGATTTTGGTACTTCAAGTATATTGGTAAATTACATGACTTACGGTTATAAGTTAAATATTTATGCTATCCTGCAATATCTGAAACATTTTTCCATTTTTCCGTTGTTGCAGCCAAAGATAGCCTGTGATCATTTTCTGACAGTGTCAGAAATTTAGCATGATCATCTCACAGTGTGTTTGCTGCTGTGACCTTCATCTACTGACTAGCCAATAAAAAGGCAACATAAAATGGCTCTAAAACAAAACTACTCACCTCAAGCTCCATTTGTAAGATTGGCAAGCCAAGTTAGCCTCTTTTCCCTAGCCATGACCGCATCCATATTCTCCTCTTTCAATCCTCTTCTTTTTTTCAGCGCACATAAAAAACACAATTGCCAAAGTGCGATTTATCTTGGTCTATTTGTTTACCACTTGCGCATGCTAATGATGTTGTATTCTTCTTTACCTAACTTGTGTCGGTTCAATAGGTGTCATCATCGTTCAGTCTACTCTACATACATGTTGTACCCAAGTTTATTTGATCCATGTTGTACAGTGTGATTTGTAATGATCTTACAAGATTGCCGAAATCTCACAGTCTTTAGCATGCATTAGGGAGTTTATGGTCGTGGCTAGGGTGTTTCAAGGTGGTTGCTTACTGGACTGAGTCAAAAAGAGCCCACATCCTATTATCTATAACAGTGTTCTTCAACCCTGCTCCTGAAGGACCCCCAACACTGCACGTTTTCTTTGTCTCCCTAATCAAACACACCTGATTCAATTCATCAGCTCATCATCACATGGGTTAATGATCTTATGAGTTGAATCAGGTGTGTTTGATTAGGGAGACAAAGAAAACGTGCAGTGTTGGGGGTCCTTCAGGAGCAGGGTTGAAGAACACTGCTCTATAATACTTGGGTTTCTGGATATTGCTCAATTGAAGTCCATGGGATTTTTTCATCTGCTAAATGAAAATTTTGTCTGTTTACATAGAAATGTCCACTAATCACACCATGTCTAATCTTGTTGACTAAGTGACCTCAGTAAATGAGTAATTGTAAAAGTTTTCTTTTATTTTGGAATGAAATCCAGGATGTTTTGCTTGTGAATGTGTTCTGTGGAGACACATTGTTGAGGTTGTGGCCAGTCAACCAGAAAAAAACTTGGGAACTTGAACTTGGAAACTTGTCATGCAGCTTCCTCTGGATGTGTCATCACACATTGAACTAGAAAGCGTGTCTCCTCTTCCAAGAGTGCAATAGTACACAAGTATGAAAATTAGCGGAGATAAGATGTCGTCTTCCGGGAAATCTGTTGGAACTTGATAATGACGTGACCTTGGGGTCATATAACAATGTTGGACATTGAACATTGAACATACTTCATTGAAAAGAAATTGAACTACGGGAAAATGAACAGCACAGTAAATAATTACTAGAGTTACTGGAGTTATAAGATAAAAAGATGAACATATTTCACTGAGCACTGATTTTAAAAAGTGCAACTAGATCAAAACCACAACCTATCTTGTGTTATTATGATTTAGCTTACTGTAATCCCCGAACATATGGATTTTACAAGATGCAAGAGTTGCTTTCAACACGTTCCACTCAGAAGATGACTGTGCTTAAAATTTGGTCTTCAGAGAGGCAAACTTACCGCCACACACTTCATCCTCAGCAGGCCATTCTCCTGAATGAGGGCCAGAGGGGTTGCTGTAGCAACTGTTGCCAAGATTCCTGCTCAGGACTGGAGTTCTCTGAGCAGAATAGGTACATTCAGTGATTATGTTGGCCAGGACACAATGAAATCAATTTCAGAAGTATTTTTGGATTATATCCATCAGGGCAAACTCAGTGGCACTTTTTTTATTAAAATACTTTTACTTCCTGTCATTTGTCATCACTGCATCAATTGAAACGTTTTCTGTAGAAAATCTTGACGGGAGTCCCAATCTTGAAGTCCCATCAAGATTTTCTACAGAAAACGTCTCAATTGGTGCAGGGATGAGAAAATGACAGGAAGTAAAAGTAGTCTAATAAAAAAGTGCCTCTGAGTTTGCCCTGATGGATATAATCCAAAAATACTTCTCGTGACTTGGTTTGAATTTAAAGTCGCATTGAAACAGATGTTTCTCTCCTATTGTGACGTATATAAAAGGGAAATGACTTCTGGAATAAGAAAAAATGTAGGGTGGGACTTGTTTTTGTCCATGGGGAATTGATTAGATGGTTGTGGTTTGCTATTGGTCAATCTCATGTACTGTAAGTGACAGGTTGTTAGCCTTCGAGATGTTGCTGCAAGAGGGAGGGAAAGTTACTTGGATTTAAGAAAACAAGGGGCACATGAATATATGTACAACAAACATTGCAATATAAGAATTGTCCATTTTGATTTCATGGTGACTTTAATTTAAGATTTTATTCACATAAAAACACATACAGTGTATTTCACATATGGTAAACACGGAATCTTGTGCCTGTTTCACACTTGAACGTGAACATTTGAGCTTCTGTGTTTGCCATATGTGATGTGTACTATGTATGTGTGTTAATAGATGTAAATAATAGTAGATGTAATAGATAATAATAGATGTAAATTTGTTTTATGACACCTTTATGACCTTTTTGGGTCTTCTCAGTTTTGGTTATGAACTTTCAATGGAGGAACAGAAACCTCCCAGGTGTCATTAAAATATCTTAATTTGTGTTTCAAAGATTAAACAAAATCTTTTGGGTTTGGAACGAAATGAGGGTGAGTAAATTTTTGGGTAAACTATCCCATAATATAAACATAAAAATATTGATTGATACATGATTGTTGATAATGTAAGGTAGATTCTATTCCACATGCCGTTAACCTAAAAACTGTTTGTGAAAATGGAAAATTATGAAATGGAACATGAATGTACATTGGACTAAAAAAAGCCAAACCCATGGGACTTCATTTCAGAGGCCCACCACATACCATTGTTGTATATCTATGTAATATTTCAAAGCCATCTGCCATTAAAAGATATTATCAGACGCTAGCAGACTGTCTGATCACATTACACGTTTCTGCTTTGAATCACAGGCTTTAGCGAGAGTGTGATTTACACAAGTGTTTTAGAGATTATTTTTAGATATTTGTTGGAATGTGATTCATCTTAGAATATTAAGGCTGTTCATCTCTTCTGCTCACCAAGATTTTTCTCTCTTTTTTTTTGTAGTTGATTTTCATGAATTTGATATTTGATGAGATGTTACAAGTAATATTTTTTTAGTCTTGTAGTCCATTTGTGGTGGTATTTCTAAGCAAAAAGCAACTCTTCTGAAAATAGCCCCCTTGCCTCATTCAAACCTACATTCCCCTGAATAGCCGGGCACCTATAAAATTGGGTTATATGAGATCACGGGCCAGTGTTATTGGACTGGGACCAGTTTCTGATCTCACAGCTTAGACTTACACAATAGTTCATACTAACACCAAACCTCAGCCAGAGCCAGCCATTGTTTCGGACTTCCCAGGACTGTAAGGGCCATAAACGTAGCTTTACTGGCCTTGTCACTGTTCTTGGAGTCCTTGGCAGGATTCGATCCTGTGGGGCCATTTGGCAACTTTTTAGCAGGATTGGTTTCATTTAGTAATTGCAAAGAGCTGGCTATTTCCTGGTTCTTCTATGAGCGTTGTGTAACTGTTTATGTGGATACACCCTGATCCTGTAACATGGGAAATTCACAAGCTTCATATCACAACCCTCTCGTCAGGTTGTATGGGTGACTTTCCTGCTCTGTGTTTTAATCGTGATTCTTTTGTTGAAGTAAAATGCACACAGAGTTAGTCTGCATCACATGCATGCTTAGACCTATACAATACGTACCCCAGTGTACTCACTCATAAAACATGCAGGAAACAATGCATGCATGGCATGCTTATGAAATATGGATACAGGACTTTGTATGCAGTGGATAATTTCATGTGCTTTCATCTGACGTCTTAGATGTTACAAAGCTGTCAGTATCCACAAAGCTTGCAACGGTCTCTGGTAGTGTTGGCTAAAACTGCAATCCAGCATTTTCTATTTTATGAACACTAGTCTGTTTTTTTGTTTTGTGCAAAATAAAGAAACCGTCTCAAACGCTGTAGGAATACATCATGGATGTGTTTAGGTGCTTCAGAGTTTAATTTTGAAACAGCATGGTCGATCAAGTTTAATAATTAGCTGCATCCCAATTTGCATAGTTATATTATGCATGACAAGTACTTTGCTGATGATGGAAAAGTACTGCTGAGTATGTATGACAGACATGCGTGCAATAAAATTGCATCTTGTTTCTATGGACTATCTAGCTATCTATCTTAGCATGTAGCTAAATTCATTATTGCATAACTTTAAGATTCATGCAATCTGTAACTGGTTTCTGCAATTGAAACGGTTGAAAGAGAACGCAATGAATTGCAATGCATTCTGAAAAACTGAATAATACATGTGAAAAAATATACTGAAAAGTATTAATTACTGAATAGTTCAATAAAAGTGTGTAAAAAAATGATGCTCTAACATTTTAGCTTAGCAAAATGCTAATGTCAAACTCCATTGAAATCAATTGTGATTTCTACTTTGCTTTTTTGTGTGGTGTACAGTGTTCCTCCCTATGCAGAGCATTACAAATCAGTCACATCTCAGCTTGGATGCTGCTTTAGAAACAGTTTCACAGTAGGCAGTGAGGCAGCTCAGTAGGTTTTGGAACAGAGCCTCTTTTGTTGTGCAAGATGTTGTGGGCAATACTAGGCCAAAAAACATTCACGTACTGTATGCACACTTTAAAATCCCAAAATATTATATAATCTGATTCTGAGCACATTTGATGTTAATGTATGACATTAACTAAATTTGAGACATCATTTAATAGTCTGATCAAAAGGATTAACAATGCAGATTTATTTTCACAGGCTTCTTTGTTCATTTACCAAGGGTGCCCATAATTCTGACCATGTATATTGCATTCAAGGTATACATTTCATCAATTCATGCCTTCCCTGACTCAAACCCATGACCTTGCAATCACCACCCTCTACAGTTTGATCTATAATGTATAATAAATGCATTAATAATAGACCAATTTTGTGATTTGACTATGTATTGTTGTGAGGTTGGAGACAAAGCCTGTTAAGGATATGTAGGCCTATACAGTAGTATTTGAATCGGGAGCATGTCTATGTTCCCACAGCCCTATGTTCCCACAAATGGCCTACCCCTGACCCCACCCCTAAACCTACCTGTAACTGGGGTTTAGACAAATCGTAAAAAAAAAAAAAAAATCGTAGAAATGTGGGAACATAGGGCCGTGGGAACATAGGGCTGTGGGAACATAGAGCTGACCCCTTTGAATCGAGTCAAGATGCAGCGTTGCATTTGTTTTTTAATTAAACAATTAGCCTAGCAAGGTTAGCAAGGTATTACTCATATGGGGCTGCAAATAAATACTGCAAGTTTTTTTGTCAAGACCTTTTCAAACACATCTTTGCAGATGCCAACACATCTTTCCTAAATACAGATAACCAATATTTTTTCCCCTTTCTAGAGAATAGAGATATAAAAATACAATTATTCTGTATTAGAAAAAACTTGTATTTATTTTGTTGTATTTTGGTTTGATGAAGTGTATTTAACTTGGATTGTTAATTCTGACATTCTATGTCAGTTTCATGTATTAGTTCACCCATTTTCTCACTTTCATGTTTTTCCAAACCAGTATGGCTTTCTTTTTTTCTGTGGGACACAAATGTCCTGATCTGTGAACTGATCAATAAACGCAATGGCTTTAGAAGACTTGGAATATAGTTGCATGGACCACTTTTTTATGCAATACTTTGTTTGTTTTTTACTTTTTGGATATTTTTGTGATCAAAGGCATTATTATTTTTTTTCACACTTTTTTTTTTGGGAGCTTGTTAGCCTCAGTCCTCATTAACTTTCATTATATTGGCCAAAACATTAATCAAAAATGTTTGAGTTCCATAAAAGGAATTCTTTATTTTTTAAAGAAATACTGTAAGTTAATACTTTTGTTCAGCAGGATGCAATAAATTAACCAAAACTGACAGTAAAGACATAGTGTTACAAAATATTTATATTTCATTTACTTAAGAAACAATAATTTCAAAATTGATGATAATAATAGGAGATGTTTCTTGAGTATCAAATCATCATATTAAAATGAAGGATCATGTGATACTGAAGACTGGAGTAATGATGCTGAAAAATCAGCTTTCCATAACCAGTGTTGTGGGTAACGCAACATGAGTTACGTAATCAGATTACTTTTTCAAGTAACATGTAAAGTAATGCATTACTTTTAAATTTATAACAAAATATCTGAGTTACTTTTTCAAATAACTAACACAAGCTACTTTGCTTCCCCATAGACTGAGAGAAATCGTGAGTAAGTGCAGAGGCGTTGTGTGCGCTGTGTGGACATGATAATTGTAGTTCTAGACTAAATGTGAGCAGGCATTTTCTCATCTCACTTGCACAAAAACAGATTCAGTATTCCTCAAAATGAATAAAACCAGTGAAATGCAAACTCAGAACATTACACAAACCTGCAGTATTAAACATGTTGAATTAGACAAATATACTTTATGTAATTAATCTCACTGTCTCAATGTCTTTGCTCCTGACCTTTGATGATCCAATTAAACCACATAAGCAAAAATGACTTTAGATACACATTACAGTTTCAGTTTTTTTGTTTTATTCCTGAAGTAAAAACTTTATTCTACTGTGTCATTTCACTTATGGTGTGAAAGGGCCTTTACATTTGGCAAAAACAGATTTTTCTTTTTTATTTGTTATAGCCTAAATTTAAAAAAAAAAAATGACAACAAAAAAACAAGCAATCCCAGCCCAGGTGAGAAAGAGTAACGCAAAAGTAACATAACTCATTACTTTCCATAAAAAGGAAGGAACACAATTAGTTACTTTTATAGGGAGTAACTCAATATGTAATGCATTACTTAAAAGTAACTTCTCCCAACAGAAATAAACTACATTTTAAATTATATCAAAATAGAAAGCAGCTATTTTAAATTGTGATAATATTACAATATCACTGTTTTTATTGTATTTTTGATCAAATAAATGTAGCCTTGGTGAGCACTTCTTTAAAAAACATTAAAGGGGTCATATAATGGTACATGCACTTTTACAAGTTGATTGTACTGAAATGTGTGTTGGCAGTGCCTGTACACAACCATCATAAAATGATAAAAATCCATCCAATGTTTTTTTTTTATCTTCTTATATGTTTTCCCCCATCTCAAATCAAGCCGTTCGATTTTGAGCAGCGTTTCAACACAGACCCGCCCTCGCTCGTGAGCGAGCTGTCAATCATAGTCTGCGCGGACCGGCGCGGTCATTGTTGATACGCTGGAGCACTGTCTATGAGCAGAATGGCGTCTAAGCGATTGTGGTGTTCTTGGGTGCAATAAGGAACACAGCAGTCATTTTGATGTTCCTAAATCCGAACCGCTGAAGACGCAGTGGCTGAGTTTGTTTTCGAAGGGAATATTCCCCACGATCAACGTCAATGCTTTCATGTTTGCGCGAATCATTTCACACACCAGACTGCTTTACAAACGAGGGTCAGTTTAAAGCTGGTTTTGCTAAGAAGCTGCTCCTGAAAAAAGGATCGGTACCAACTATTCGTGTTCCTGCTGAACCTCCAGAAGAAGAAGTGAGTGTAACATTTTATTAACCTTTATATTAATATTTATATTAATCTTTGCAAATCGCTAGCATGCTTCACGATGAATGCGGCTGTTTACACTCAGGTACATTACGGCATGTTTTCTATATACGATGTTCTCAATATAATTCATAATCCCACGTTTATAATGAACAACGTGTTATGGTTATTGTGTTATTGTGTTACGTGTACGCACAGAACAGAGGGGCGGGGTGAGCAAAGCTCATTATCATTTAAAGACACATGCACTCAAACGGCGTGCTGAAAACAGAGCTGTTTTTGACCAGGTAAAATTAGTGTTTTCTTACAATACTAATGAGAATTTTTAATTAAAGTATATTACAAACTTTTAATTTAGACCCTAAAGAATCATATTAGCTTGTACAAAAATGGCATTATATGACCCCTTTAATAAATGTTACCATCCCCAATCTTTTGAACTGTAGTGTAAATCATATTTTGTTGTGAGCTGTTGGAGGACTTGTTTAGCTTTAGACGTTGTCAGCGCACAATATCAAGTTGTAAATGGGAAATGACTGTGTTCAAGAGTGTTTAAGGAGCCTTGTCCTCATATATGTATCTCTGTGTGTGTGTGTGTGTGTGTGTGTGTGTGTGTGTGTGTGTGTGTGTGTGTGTGAGGGAGTGTGAAATGGTGTCTCCACTCTAGTAGGGGATGCGGAAAGTCAGTTCTCACAGTAAATTTAACATGCCATGTTCAGCATCATACTCTTCCACTCAGGTTTAATAGTTTATGTAGCCTGCAGACGAGAGCGAGCAAGAGAGATGAAGTGCAGACATAAGCAGTGTAAAGACCTTTTTAGGCAGACTCATACAGACTCAACAGCTGTACCTTAGTTGGCTGTGTGTGCATTTGTTTGTGTGATCAAGAGCATGTGCCACATCTGTGAGCATGCAGCTTGTGTGTATACTGTATATGTTTCTGCTGTCTATATGTGTTTAAGTGTGATTGAACTTTTCTCCACCGGCTGCCCCGGTGCCCAGCTGTCGGCTATGGGATTACAGAGCAGGCAGATTACACCACTAATGAATCTAAACAGAAGGAGACGTGCCAACAGCTGGGTATCCCTGCCCCCTGCTCGATGACCTACTATATTTTCCATGCAGTCAGTATTATGCTTAATACTGTTGTCTGTCATTCAGTGTTTACAGAATGCATGTGTCCCTTGTGATCCTTACACAAAATGTACAGAGCTGCAATGGTAGTAGCACGCCCACACACCATCCTGTTTATTCATATATTGACCAAGAAAAACAATGTTGTTGTAATGTTTTTATGTTATATTTGCTCACATTTGAATTCCAAGGCGCTGTAGTGAATACAATGATTAATTCGGCCAACCAATGTCTGGTTGAGCCACACATAATATAGTACAACAGTCAAGTAAATACTCCATAGGAAAAAAATTTTTTACGATGACTTTTAAAGACAACCTTACTGTAAGCTACAAGGTTGTTAATCGATTGTATTTGCTTCAGTTGAAGACGTAAGCCTGTGTTATTTCAACTTAGTCAACAAGTCCCCCTGTAGTCAATAATTTGATCCCTTAAAACTCATCTTTGATCTCCAAAATGACATATTAAAACGTTTTCTTGAAAAAAAATCGACATGCCTTAAAATAGCTTCAATGTAACACCCTTGCCTCATTTAGTATACACAGTTCTATGAATATGCAAATTACCCCGCCTCCACTCACTCACACCAGCTCAGAGATCCAATCCTTGATGATCACACATTGATCTGATTGGTTACAGGGTACCGTAGTTTGTTACGTCAGAAACACCAGCGATTTCAAACCGTGTTTTTGAGGCTGTCTTTGGTTCACTGCAGTTTTAAGGAGAAAATACTCTGCATTTGTACATAGTTTGTCTTAAAGCATATTAAAAGCACCACATAGACATATAAACAACATTAAACGCTTGATTTTCACCTCAGGGGGACTTTAAAATAATTGTGTTTAACAGCCAAATGTGTGGTGATGCTGTACAAAACCCATGATGCCAGTACAGAAAATTCCACCAATTAGAGAGCAAAATGCATCAAAAGATCTCGTTAACTCCGCCCACTCCCATGAAGCACCCCAAATGACATAATCAAGTCTGTCTACCTACTATTTGAAAATACTTAAAGGTCCCATGACATGAAATTTTCACTTTCTGAGTTTTTTTAACATTAATATGAGTTCCCCTAGCCTGTATATGGTCCCCACGTTTCTAGAAATTTCAATCGGTGTAAATCGAGCTTTTGATATCTTTCTCTGCCTTTGAGAAAATGGAAGCTCAATCGCGCTGATCTTGAATCTCCTCCTTATGACGTCATAAGGAGGAATGTTACCTCCCCTGTCTCTGCTTTGCCCGCCCAGAGAATATTTTCCGCCCATGAGAAAATGAGCTAGGAAGGAAGTAGGAACGCGCGCGCGCGATTTTAGTTTGTCCACGAGAGATATAATGGCTTTTGAGCGAGCAAAGCATAACAATTGCTCAATAATTGGATGTACAAATGAACACCGAAGGGTCAATACAGAGCTGAGCTTGCTGAACGTCTGAAACTAAAGTCTGGATCACTCTCTTTGGCTCAGCTACACACCTCGGACAAGTAAGTCAACTAATGATATATAAGTGTGTTGCTTTACTGTTTATGGTTGCCTAGACTGTTACACGTAGAATGTGGCTGTCACATTAGCTATGCAGCTATGCAGTTTATGTGTGTGAATACACACACTGTAACGCGAGTGTTGTACACTTCTTTGTTATTTGGATAACCGTTTTCCTGTTGGTTATACGGCGCGCGCGATATCCGCATTTCAAGATCGCAGAGCTTGATGATGTAATTGTAATAAGATAAATTACAGATGTTACAGATCTCTCATGAAAAGGCAACAGTAGGTTAGCGTTAGCTACATGATAATAACTGTAAACCATCCGAATAAAGTACCGTATCCAGACATAATATTTTAAACTAACCATTCGGAAACGTCCTGCTGGAGCCGCTGAGTTGCAAATTCTTCATCCGTTGCTTCTCCATCCGGATCAGATTCTGGGTCAAACTGAAATGCTTGAACGACTGCGTGTCTTCGTGCCATTGCTATATCCAACGTAAACATGCACGGACCGGTACCGTTGCGCAAGATGGTCAAGGCCACACCCACCCTCCACCTTGCGCCGCCTTTCTCCTCCTCATTAGCATTTAAAGCTACAGACACCGAAACGGCCTGTCTGAAGGAAGTTCATTCTGGGACTGGCTTGTAGTGGCTATAATTCTGCACCGAGGCTGAATTTTTGAAAAGAGATTTCAGATACAGTACTAGGGACCACTAAGGCCTATATTAAAGCCTACAAAAAGTAGCATGTCATGGGACCTTTAAATACTTGAATATATATGATATATATGCATATTTTGCAATAAACTTAGAATATATATATATATATATATATATATATATATATATATATATATATATATGAACATTTTTAATGAGTGGTTTTATATTTCTCCATAGTTTTTAATTATGCTGTTCGTTATGCTTCATAGAATTGTAGTTCTTAATATCACTGCCAACTCACACATTCGGCGTGAGACTCACGCAATTGACACTTTCCACACGCTCACGCCATACAAACACATCCATTCTCTCACGCAGAGAAAAATCGCGAAGCAAAGAGGACACTGACACGACAGACAAGAAAGAGCAGGTTACTTTTGATATGAAACAAATTCTCCGCTTTCAGATTCTGTCCATTTTATTTCGAAATTCAAACAATAAATACCGTTTTGGCGCTTGTAAATGTGACGTGACAGATCGCAGCGGCACGTGAATGAATCACCGCTGCTCTTCTCTTTACTACTAAATAAACACGAATGAACAATAGATATGTTGAAAGATGCAGTATAACTTATCGAAATGTAAATGCCTCGTCATACATAATATCGACCATTCAGTGTTTTTCATCCGCAGTCAACAAAACCGCTGAAGAACAATATGTCACATAACGTCACATTTACCTCAGGAAAGCCATTTAATGAGCATAGCACGTTAGTGTCTAGAAAAATGTGCTATAGAGAGGAGTATTGTGCTAAAGATATGTACTATATTACGTATTTATTATATTTTTACTTATATCGTTAAAAAAAATAACGTTAAAAATCACCTAGCCTAATGCTGTAAACATACAGAGGCCTAATGCGTTTTTTATTATAAGTTATAATAAAAAACGCATTAGGGCTCTGTATGTTTACAGCATTAGGCTAGGTGATTTTTTTTTTCTTGTGACAAATTAACGTAGCCTAATATTTCTAAAAATTAATCGATACGGAATCAAGATTGGAATCAAATCACAAGCATTAAACTGAATCGAAATCGTGAAATTTGTGTCAAGCAATAATAAAAACAGTAGCTTACCAGTTATTGTACCATGTAAACATTGTAACATGTTGTCACCAAATATAATAAAATTCTGTTTAGTTACTAAGTGTTTTGACAATCACAATAGTTACACTTATTGTAATGCAATGGTTTTTTTGTTTTACATTCCCCCTTCCATTATTCTCACTCACTCCATTGACTTATTTTCAAATAATTTTTTGTTTCACTTCAAAGTTTGTATAATGTTATGATTCACCTCATAGCAGGTTGGCTTGGTGGCTTAAAATGCTTTAACAAAACTTTTTTGAAATCCCTATGGGAGAAATGAATGATAAAAAAAGAAGAAAAAAATTCCGAAACCAACGCCGCTGAAAAAGTGCAGTGGACACATTGTTCCTGTAGGGCCTATCTTTCAGGACATCTTGATTGATCAGCAGGCTTATATGGTTAGGGGTGTAGGGGTGGGTTTTAGGCACTGGGACAAGTAAGGTCCCTATAAGGCATCATTTATTTTAATAAATATACACTGAATATTTTGGTGTTGTTTTATAT
The DNA here is from genome assembly GCF_964197995.2 of Scardinius erythrophthalmus. NCBI lineage: Eukaryota > Metazoa > Chordata > Actinopteri > Cypriniformes > Leuciscidae > Scardinius > Scardinius erythrophthalmus. The sequence goes on along the minus strand of NC_138232.1, from coordinate 36,090,876 downwards.
TCTTTTATAATGTATTTTGATTTTTACACTATCATCTTTTACAGTATTTGCACATGCCATAAAAGAACATGTTTTCAGTATTTGTATAGGGACTGATCATAATCAATTAAAGGGATAGTTCACCTAAAACTGAAAGTTCTGACATGGTTGCTCACCCTCATGTCGTTTCAAAGCTGAATGGTTTGTTTTCTTTTTGTGGAGCACAAATAGAGAAGTTTAGCTGAATATTCATTCTGCTCTTTTCCATACAATGAAAGTGATTGGTGACCAGGGGCTGTCAGTCTCAAAAACAATTAAAAGAACCATAAAAATGCAGTAGTTGTAGTAGTAGCATTCATACGATATAGCCTACAAAGTTATATGATAGCTTCGAGTGAGAAAAAGTCTGTAATTTAAGTCAGTATTCACAAATGCTCACATTTGTGTTATATCAAGTATGACACATCAAGATATATCTCATGCCATGTTTAACATCAAGAATGATGTTAAACTTAAATAGTTATTGTCTCATATGTATTGTGAATGCCAAGTTTGAAAATGTGCATATTGTAATTGAGGAAATAGAATATGAGAACTGTAAAGGAGGGGAATATTTTCATTGAATGGTCCTCACACAAATCTAGTATTCAAATGTTTTGGTTACACTTAATTTCGATAGTTTACTTACGATAGTAAAATGTCTGAATTGCGGGATATGATCTTGCAATTGTAAGAAAAAAATGCAGAATTGTGCAATAAAAAAATTGTAATTACCTTTTGTATTTTTTATTCTGTGGCTTTTTAAAATTATTTTATGCTAAAGACTATTTTTGTTCTCATTACAGCCATCGTGACATCCATATTATGAGACTACTTTTATGATACATTAATGTATCATTTATTTTCTTATTTTTGGAGTTTTGACAGGACCCTGGTCTCCATTCATTTTCGTTGTATGGAAAAGAGCAGCATGAACATGTCTAACATCTCTATAAACAGAAGAAATTAAATCTTACGGGTTTAGAAGGAAGGACATATGGTTGAGTAAATGATGACAATCATTTGAAAAACACTCCTCAGTCAATTACTCTTCTTTAAATTGGAACAGGTGTGTTTCCTTCTTTGTCTAGGTTACAGTCATGAGTCTATACATAACTTTTATATCCCTTTCTTTCTCTCTTCTTTTTTCTTTTTCTCAGTTCCGTCTTTCTCATCAGGATCTCTTAGGAATGATGGAATAAAAGCGGCTGATGTTCTAACAGTTTTAAGAGAGAAGGTTGCCTTTGTCTCAGGTGGGAAATGTATAATTGCATTGTAAACACACACACACTCACACATTAATTCACCGTGGAACAGCTTTGTCTCACCACCCTCTTAAGCATGCACACAGACACACTCATGGGTATTACCATAATTAGGGCCATTAAAGTGCTTTGAATAGTAAAATTAGTAATAAAATGATCCTCTTCTTTTCAGGAGGAAGAGACAAGAGAGGGGGACCCATCCTTACCTTCCCCGCACGAAGTAATCACGACAGAATAAAGCAAGAAGACTTGCGCAAACTGGTGACCTACCTCTCCACTGTGCCCAGGTTATAATATTCCAACATTTATTTGTTAAATGTCCCTGAAAGATATCCCTGAAGAAAAGTGTCCTGAGAAATATTTTTAATAAAGTGCCTCCGTGATAGCCCTAGACTCCTGTAAACAGCAAAAAAGGCTTGCTTGTGCTTGTTTAGGCTTCAAAAACTGTATCAAAACAGCTAAAATTGCTTTTGGCACCTCTACACTTTATCATAATATAATTGCTAAAGTTTGTGACATAAAGGATGAAGTGGATGCATTTAAAGCGTTTGATTAGAGCATCTTTTTGATCTTTAGGGCATTCTGATGCAATGTGATGCAAGTCTAAAATCATATAGATTTTACAGAACAGACAGAACTTTCAGAACGTTCTGGCAAGGTTCTCGCAAAGTTATGAACAAACGTTAATCCATTAACGTTAATCGAATGTTGGTTCTAAGTTATCTGGTCTTGTAATGTTTACAAAAATGTTATTTATTAATTGTTTAATTTTAGTTGGACATTAGTTTAACATTTTTTTTAAATGTTACTACAGTACTTGATTCAGAATAGTCAGAGAACATTCAAAAGTAACATTACCATAATGTTTGAAAAATAATGAAATGGAATGTTCCCTTAACGTTCACACAACGTTAGCAAAATGTTCTTAGAACATATTTGTGTTAGCTAGGTTCATTGATGTATAACTCTGCAAACTTAAGCAGTTGTGCAAAAGATATGCACAGATTTGTATCCAAATTTTCCTGGATGGCCTTAAGTTGTTGGCCTTCCTCTAACATTGTCAATTCCTGTTTCCTGTGCAGTGAGGATGTAAGTAAGCGAGGATTTACAGTGATCGTAGACATGCGTGGGTCTAAATGGGATCTAATCAAGCCGTTGCTGAAGACGCTACAGGAGTCATTTCCAGCTGAGATTTGTGTCGCTCTCATTATCAAACCAGACAACTTCTGGCAGAAGCAGAAGACCAACTTTGGCAGTGCCAAATTCACCTTTGAGGTATAGGAATGGAATTTTGTCAAATAAGAAACCCACAGAAAAATACATCTGCCATTTGATTTACTATCATGTAGATTTTGTTTAATTTTTTTTATTGTTAAGGTCCAAACACTAACAAAATGTTTTGATTTGCCAGTACAGAGCCTCCATTGTGTCTGTTTTTGACTTTTCTGACTTTTTGATTTTTATTGCACTATTTTAATTTGTTTAAAAATGGTAGTTTATTCCTGATGCAAAGCTGAATTGTCAGCATCATAGCTCCAGTCTTCAGTGTCACATGATCCTTCAGAAATCATTCTAATATGCTGATTTGCTGCTCAAGAAACATTTCATAATAATATCAAAGTTAAAAATGGTTGCGATGCTTAATATTTTTTGTCTAAATAATCATAAATTTTCCTTTGATGAAGAGAAAGAACAAAGCATGAAAAGAACAGCATTTATTTTAAATGTAAATGTTGGTTACACTTTATTTTAAGGTGCCTTTGTTACAGTGTAATTATACATTTAAGTACTGAGTAATAATAATGAACTACATGTACTTTCTATAGGGTTAAGATTAGGTTTTGGTTTGGTTTGGTTTAGGGTTAGTTGCATGTAATTATGCATAATTTTTTAGTTTAATATAATTGATACTTTTCTTCTCTTAGACCAGTATGGTTTCAGTGGAAGGTCTGACTAAGTTGGTGGACCCATCTCAGCTGACGGCAGATCTTGAGGGGACCCTGGAGTACGACCACGTGGAATGGACTGAGCTCCGCGTTTCTCTTGAGGAGTTCACCGGAGGCGCTCTTCACCTCCTTTCCCGGCTGGAGGAGCTCCAGGAGGTGCTTTCCTGCCAAGAGCTGGCCACTAACGCAGAGGAAGCGCGGAAACTCTTGGAGGAGCACGCTCGACTGAGGAAGACTATGACGAAAGCACCAGTGGATGAGTTAGACCATGAAGGACAGCGACTCCTTCAGAAGATCAGGGACGGAGGAGACGGGAGGCTGTCTGGTGGGGCCGACTTCCAGAGTTTGGTGCCTAAGATTTCCGCCCTGCTGGATAAACTTCAAGTTACACGGCAGCACCTTCTGCAGGCCTGGCTCAACCGCAAACAACAGCTGGACCAGTGTTTTCAGTTACGGCTGTACGAGCAGGATGCAGAAAAGGTCAGAGCATAGGATCAGCATGACATATGTAGAAGGGAAAATAATGCTAAGGAAAATTGGGAAGAACTGTCAGGGATGAACAAACAAGGAGAAATAATGATATACAATGACAATCAAATTTTTAAAACATTTTTTAACCATGATGTGAAAATGACTATACAACAACAACAACAATAGTAATAATTATTATTATTTATAATAATTTATTATTATTAATTTTAAAAATTTGTTTAAAAAAAATATTAAGAAAATTATCATATTTAATTTATGCAATAAATTATTCAAAAAAATACAATTATAAAAAACAATAAAGAAATATTTAATTAATAATTTAATTATTTACATTTTATATTAATTTTACTAAATTAGACATTTAAATTAATAAAGAATAATTTACTATAGTAATAATAATATTGAACTGTAAATTTTAAAAAATGAAAAATAATAATAATTATTAATATTATTATTATTAGGAGTCAAAAAAATTACAATGCTAAAATTTATGTCTGGATTTCTTTGCTTTCAGACATTAAACCATAGATGGAAAAATGCAGGGCATAAAAGAGCTTTTGTTGACAACAGATTTATAAATACGGACCCCCCCTCATAACATGTGGAAGAAAAAATGAATATTGTGGAAAAAAATAGAATTCATTTCCACAACATCATAGCCATGTTGCACTAATTTGTTCCCTCAGGTACATACTCTCATATATATATATTGCATAGGTAAACACCACTCACAATTTTAATAGCATGTTTCAACAAACAATTAGCTAACGGTAGTAGAGTAATATAGTTGAAGGTCATATGAAAGTGTAAAGAATAAATGATCGTAATGATAATGGAATGTTCACTGTACTCCCTTCTGTGGCCTGGTGTCCGCGGGAGGCCTTGTGTTCCGTTTAAGCCCAAACGGAGAGACAGTCTCACACTCCCCGGTCCTGCTGACTGAGCCCATCTGTGCTCCACAAGCGCCAGAACACTAAGGGCTATTGCTTGTACAGCAGCCAAAGAGAAAATCTGTGTATATTAAGGTTCACGTGTAGATCACAAGAACACTAGCAGGGAGTCGAATCACCCAAAGCCCTAGAATGACTGTCAAGCAAATTTTGCCTGGGCCTTTGTAAATATTTATGGAGAAATATCCATCTTGATTGGTCCAGTATGGTAATCTTCAGCCTGTGGTCATACTTTGCTACTTAATGTGTGTGTCTTAAGAGTTTTTTCCCCCAAACCGTCTGTGAATGCAGCATTTCTCTCTCTCTCTCTTTTTCGCTCTTCGTAGATGTTTGAATGGATCGGACACAATAAAGAGCTATTCCTGCAGACACACACAGACATTGGAGTGAGCTACCAGCATGCAGCAGATCTACAGACTCAGCATGACCACTTTGCCATGAACTCAATGGTACGATGGGGAAATTGTACAACCGCCTTGATACACTCTCACTAGACAAAATGAGACAGCCTTTGTGTCTTCTTGTTACTCATTTAATGGTGTCATCCTCTGGCATCCTGTCTCTCTTTTCAGAATGCATATGTGAATATCTCGCGAATCGTCTCAGTGGCGACGCGGCTCTGTGAGGCGGGTCATTACGCCGCCGCTCAGATACAGCAGATCTCTGGTCAGTTGGATCAGGACTGGAAGAGCTTTGCCTCGGCACTGGAGGAGCGCAGTGCCATCTTGGCCATGTCCTCGGTGTTCCACCAAAAAACCGAACAGGTAAAACTGGGCTGTTTGGTAGCTCATTGTTTTTAAGAACACGTTTATCAAAATCAGATTTTTGATTTTAGAAATTATTTGTTAATGCCCGTGAAGCTTATCCAATTTTCCCCTATTATGCTTTTTTAATTTTGTTTTGCTGCTCTCTTACAACAGGTTTACATGCATTCAAGGTCAAAAAACACTTTAATTTTCTAATAATATACATTGCACATCACCTCATTTGTCAAAGAATCTGAAAAAGGTGAGTTTAAAGATTTAGGGCCCTATTTTAATGATCTAAGCGCATAGTCTAAAGCGCAGGGCACAAGTGCACTTAGGGTGGGTGGGTCCAAATCCACTTTTGCTAGTTTAACGACGGGGAAAATGGTCGGCACGCCCAGCGCATGGTCTAAAATGGTTGTCACTATTCTCTTAATGGGTGTAATGGGTGTGTTTTGGGTGTGTTTTGGGCGTAACGTGAAATAAACCAACCAGACTCTCATCTCCCATTCCCTTTAAAAGCCAGGTGTGCTGGACTCGCTATTTACATGACGGAATTTGCAACTGAAACTGAACGCGCCTCCAGAGCGCAAACGGATCTGCTTGTGCGCGAGATTAAAGCCCGCAAGCAGACCATCTACGGGACAAGCCAGACTCCACCATATCTTTATGTACACAATATTAATCTTTTACAATGTAATCCTTTTATATTAAATTTTTGGCATGTTTGTGTGCTGCTGCGCATACCTGTGTGTGTAATCAGCAGAGTGTATGTGCGAGTTGGGCACGCCTATAGGCGCACATTACTAACGCGCTGTTTAAATAACAAAAAAAATACTGCGGCATTGACTTTAGACCAGGTTTTTTTGGTCAGTGGCGCAGTCTATTACAGTTGCCTCAAAATAGCAACACGCCAACAATGCGTCAGAACACACCTCGTTTTCAGACCAGCACGCCCATGGGCGCACACATGCATTTGCTATTTAAACAATGTGGCGCAGGACGTGAAAATGATAACTGCGTCAGACTGAAACTAGCAAAAAACACTTGCGCCGCGCTTGGCGCTGCATTGCGCCGTGTGTAAGATAGGGCCCTTAGACTCTCTAAATCCCTCCTTTCTGTGTGCTTACTCTGCTCTGATTGGTCAGACGGCCCAGTCTGTTGTGATTGGTCTACCACTTACAGCGCGTGTCAGAAACTCAATGCCGATTACTATACCTGAATTTCAGCTCTGAAGGCTTCCTCAGCACTTGTATACACAGTGATACGAATGATGGCATCGGTTTCTCCATATCAATTCCAGCGCGATTCCTCGTCCTTAAGTAGTGTATGCAAAGTGGATTCGCTGCACAGAAAACATGTCAATATCACGACCCGAACTCTTCCAGGCCTCTGCTACAACTACAGTGTTTGAGAGCGGGTCAAAGTAGACATCATTCGTGGGCAGCCAACGAAGACAATTATGCAAATTTGTTGAATTTTAGTGATTTCGTTTTTGCCTATGTTCATGCCTATGTAAATTTACATTGGCATGTAACAAGAAGTGAGACTGGAATTGAGTCGTTTCAGTAGTTCAGAATCGATTCTGTCTTTAGGAGACAATAACTTAATTTGTTGTTCACTTTGATCTTTAAAACTTTCTCTAAATCATCACTAAAATTCTATGTATTGTTTCTTACAATAAAATAGTAATAGTAAATCTGTTGCAGCTCCTGTGATTAGTTGGAGTCTGTGTCACAAGTGACATTTTACACTTTATGTAAATGATCAGTTTTGATGCACTATCCTCTTTGCTTTTGAAATGATTTGATTATTTTCTATATTTGGTGGACTAGGGACCGAACAATGTGAGCATTGTCAAACTCTGTTATTTTAAAAGAGTAATCAAAATGTGTAAATTAAAAATATTCTAAAATCTTTTGCACGTATTGGTCCTTTTCCATTCCAAGATTTCAGTTCATAAGTATAATTTGTTCGTGACGGGGTCATTTTAATTTTACTTTTTTAATGTTATTAATTTAAAACAATTAATTTATTATTATTAATTATATTATATACTATTTTATTTTACAATATTAGCAAAAATTTGCTGACAACAATATTAGTATTATTCTTTATCAAAACATGTTATGCATTGTGAAATCTGAAATATGGCCTCAATTTGATTTGATTCAGGTCGATTTTGTAATTTTGTTGTTTCATAACAATTTTTCAACTAAAATCAAGTATTGTATTTTGAGTGCTATTTTAATGTGTACGATTGTTATGAATGCATTACATTTTTATTTCCAGATCGATGCATTGTGATGCATCATTTCAATTTTACACCATAAGTGTAATGATTTACCCTGTGTGTTTCTAAACTGTAAAACTGTTTTGAAAGGTAACCTAAAATGTGGTACAGTAAGATTAAATGAACATTAAATATGATTTAATATCACTGATTCTAACTGTGACTGCATTAGGCTACACCAAGTAAAGTAACCACCACTGTTACTACTTTTAAAAATCCAACTAATGCTTATTTAGTTGATGTTATATTTCCTATAGTTCCTCTGTTATCAGTCAATAATTCAGTTCCTTGATTTATTTTGATCCTTTTTAAGTATTTCCAGATTTTCTCTATGTGCAACTGTACTTAAGGCTCCTCTATCAGCCTCAGTCTGATTCTTCATTAATAACTCATTTGTCTAAATGTGCACGCATAGCTTTTTCATGCTTTTTTGATTTATGACCCCAATTTGTAAGATCTTCAGCAACTGTGTTTAATTATGTCTGAGCTTGTTTTTAATGAGTTTGTGTGACTCTGCACCTCTGTCCTCTCTGGTTTTATTACATGGACCTTTTACACTGTAAAGTTTGAGAGTGTGTTCTCTCTCTGTGCTGTTCTTAGTTTCTGTCCAGCATGGAGGGATGGGTGAAGTCATGCGGTGAGGGCGGATTGCCAACAGCGACACAAGAACTTGAGATGGCCATTCACAACCATCAGAATCTGTACGAGCAGGTCACCACAGCATATACAGAGGTGACCATTGACACATAAAATGTACACTTTTTAAATATGAGATGTAGCCTATGTACTATGTTTGTGGGCAATGCATTTCAGAGTTGGTTGGTGCAATGTTGTGGATCTGGGCTGTAGTAGTTTTATATCTTTGAAATGGCGAAGACAGTGGAGAAGATGCATTAGGCAATTATTTGCTCTATTTTTACATTATTTAGATGTGTTACATAAAGTAGCCTCCCACATAGACGGTGATACAAGTGGACATACATACACTGTAAAAACAAATTGTCGAAGTTATAAATTAAACATATTAAGTATGTTTTGCAATAATATACTATTTCAGTCTTTCTACTTTAAAATTTCACATTTAATTCAATGTGTTACTTGCAGTTTCTAACTGCAAGTTAGAAAATTAAGTTTTAATTTAAAATTAAGTTTAAATTAAGTTAGCAAATTAAGTTTTTATTTGTAAAATTTACTAGCAATTTCTGAGTGAAAATTGTTTCATACATTGATGCATTTCATACTGTACAATAAGCTTAAAACACTTGCCCTTGTAGATCAGATTTAGTTCACAAACAACTTTTAGTAGTGTACTGTATAGCCTAAATATGATTTTTATTCATGATAAACAATACTAAAATTAACTCTTCATGCCATAACTCAAATCCTCTGCATACTCGAGCTCGAGGATCATATTCATTCTGGTTCGTGATTCATTTTGAGTCTGACAGGACCAATTCAGTGATTTGTTAACAGGGCTTGACATTAACTTTTTTTTACATTATCTGTGGCTAGTGGTTTTCCAAATTTGCTAGCCACTCAGCATTTTTGGCCACAATTTTAACATTGATAACACCAACAATATTCATCCGGAGCAAAATAAACGAGTGAGTGCGGGGAGGCGGGTTTGTGTGTCAACTCACTGTCGGAGAGATGAGAGTGTGGGAAAGTGCTGCTGGTATTGTGTATCTATTCTGGGGAAATGAGTATCGGAAGCATTTCAGATATTTCAGTACTGATATGTATCGAAAAATCTATATTTTTGACAACAGTACATTGCACTTAGTTTATTATTTCAGATGCCTTTTTACAAGACTACAATAAAAAAAATTACATATTATATATAAAATTCAACCCTCCAAAGTGGGTAGTAAAGTGACTGCGTTATACGCCACTGCTGAAATCCACCCGCATTTGGCAGGTTGGTTGGTATTAATGTCAAGCCCTGGTTGTTAACCACAATCTTGCTCCGAACGAATCATTGAATCAGTGATTTGATTTGAGAACAGCTGCAACTTGATCAGTCATTCACAAATGAATTGTCCAGAGCAATTTGTGAAGCGATTTTACAGATTCATTGAAAAGAATCAAAAGATTGATTTGTTCATGACACGAGGAGACACGACTACATCATGTTTGAAATAATAAGAAACTATGTTTTTATGAAACACAAAAAGTAACAAAGTAATGAAATACAAAGTAATGAATTTTATATTTCTGATCGCAGGTCAGTCAGACAGGAAAGACCCTACTGGATGTGTTGCAGAGGCCTCAGCCCCCGGCTGACTCAGGGTCTCTGACGGCAGGGGCCGATTATAGTCAGGCGGTGAGGGTGGTTCTGGAGATGGTCCATGAGGTAGTTATTCAGTATCGCAGACTGGAGGGTCTCCTGCAACATCGCAAGCTCCGGCTGCACCAGAGACTTCAGCTGTGTGTGTTTCAACAAGATGTGCAGCAGGTATATCACACATATGTGCATGTCCACACACACAAATGCACACATGCACTATGCAAATCACTCAGATATGCATGCACTCATATGTGCACATGCGTGCATACAACACACACACACGTACACTATACCCACATAATTCAACATCTGACAAATTTGACCTAAACTCTCAACCTTTCAGTAGCTGTTTTTAGATCTTTGCATGTAACGATGTTTCTCCTATGGCAGAACAAATATCAACTGCACAGAGTATTAGAGGAAGTGACAAGGAAGTGACACGAACTCTGACCCATAGAGTTGACTGAGATTGCCTCAGCATCCTCGAGGGACGGCAGTATTGTGCTTGGCCTATAGTCAGTTCCTCCAACAATACACTCCACTTCCTGTGGCCGTCGCCTTCAGGGGCTTTTTGTTGTACCTTCACCGGTTCTCTGTCAGGACTGTGTTGTTTCTTTGATGTGACTGGATCCTTTCCAGGGACTCTTTAGACAGAAATGAGGCCTACTCGAGCACTGAGCTTGTGCAGTGAACTAAAGAACTTTGACTTCTTACTGATGAAGTCTGTTGAACCTTTTCAAAATCAACTGAGCCTCTTTACAGCAAATTATTTAAGCTCTGACTTGCTTTTAGGATGTGTAAAATGTTTCTATAGGAAAGAAACATTACAAATTAGGCAACTCATGTGAAAAAGAAGTAAACTTTTGCATACTTATTACAGAAATAATATAATTAAGTGAAAAATTAAAGTGCTAACTAAATGTAATGTTTTGCATATTTGAAAATGAAATGAAAGTTTATATTATATTAAGTTTATATTAAACGCAATTAGTTAAACTTTTTGACTTAATTAGAACTTAATACGTCTTTTTATGTCATTTAATAATTAATTCTAAAGTGTACTGCCGAATGTCATTTTTATTGAAACTTTTATTTAAATATATTTGTAATTACACATTTATAATGATGACGATACAATTTAGTACATTTAAAATATTACATTTAAATATAAAATCAAATAACACTCTACAGTTAAAATTGTAATCAAGTACTACATATGCTTTAGTATGATAGTCAACACATCAAAATAAGTGTATTTCTTTTAAGCACGACAAACGATTATTATTATTAAAAATGATACTGTACTTCAATGTACTTTTAATTTAACATGATTACAAAGTACACTTAAGTGACATTTTATTTCATTAATGTTAAATTATCTGGATGTCCAGTTTTTTTTTTTTTTTTAAGAAAACTTTGATTTTTATATGTCAAGAAGATTTGAAGTACGCTACAAGTGCACATTCAATGCAAATAAGCATACTTCTTTTTCACAAGGGAGGAACTGGAGATATCTTAATCAGGAACGTTCCTTAAAATTTTGAATAGACAATCCAATGTTGGGGTGTGTGTGTGTGCTTAGGTCTTGGACTGGATTGAAAACCATGGAGAGGCATTCCTCAGTAAACATACAGGAGTTGGGAAGTCTGTACATAGAGCACGAGCACTACAAAAACGACACGATGACTTTCAGGAGGTGGCACAGGTTAGAACCCACTCTGTTTATGTTGTTTGTATTATTTTGTCCTGATGAGAGAGGAGCAAATGAGCATTAGCAGTGATATCGTTTCTTCATGCTATTGATTCCTGTTAATATTCATGGAAGATGTTTTTAATGTACTTCTCTCTCACTCACTCTCTCTCTCTCTCTCTCTCTCTCTCTCTCTCTCTCTCTCTCTCTCTCTCTCTCTCTCTCTCTCTCTCTCTCTCTCTCTCTCTCTCTCTCTCTCTCTCTCTCTCTCTCTCTCTCTCTCTCTCTTTCACTCCAGAACACTTATACTAATGCGGATAAGCTCTTGGAAGCAGCTGAGCAGCTGGCTCAGACGGGAGAGTGTGATCCAGAAGAGATTTACGCTGCCGCCCATCACCTGGAGGTCAGAGTTCAGGAGTTTGTACGGAGGGTGGAACAGAGGAAACTGCTGCTGGATATCTCAGTGTCTTTTCACACCCACACTAAAGAGGTAGTGCACCCACACACATTAAACAGTGCTCTCCAAAAAGCTAGTTGTGACTGATCTCTGTTCATGCGTAAGAGATTTTGTTAGTAGCTCTCAACTCCACTTACTGACTGACTGCACTAATTAAAAACTAAACTAAATAGACAAAGCCAACATATTGAGATGATATTTAACAACTTCTTATGAGTGCAGTATTTCTGACTATAAAGGAGTAGATAAACAGCCACCTGCAATCACCTAGCAACACATTAACAACCCCCAAAGTGCCCTAATAAACACTTAGAACAATTGTCTACCAACCACCTGCCTAGCAACAGGGAGGCTACCACTAATGCAACCACCTAGCAAATACCCAGAACACCTTAGATACTGCCTAGCAACCACCTATCAGTGCTCTAGCAAATACCTAGAACACCTAAGCAACTGCCTAGCAACATCCTTGCAACCACCTAATGACCTAAAAACTACCTAGAACACCTTAGCAACAGCCCAATAATCCCCCAACCGCCATAGTAACTACCTAGAACAACTACCTAGCAACACTCTATCCAAAACCCAGAATACCTTAGCAACTGCCTAGCAACAACCCACAACACTGTAACAACTGCCTAGCAACACCCCTGCATCCACCTACAGTAGAACACTCTAGCAACACCCTAGTTACTCTGTTGCTAGAGTATTCTAGGTGGTTGCAAAGGTGTTGCTAGGCACTTGCTATGGTGTTGTGGGCGGTTGCTAGACTAAATATCCAGAACACTGTAGCAACTGCCTAGCAACAACCCACACAACACTCTAACAAATGCTTAGCAAAACCCCTGCATCCATCCACCTAGAACACTCTAGCAACACCCTAGTCACTCTGTTTCTAGAGTGTTCTAGGTGATTCAGTTATGGTATTGTGGGTGGTTGCTAGACAAAATATCCAGAACACCTTAGCAACTGCCTAGCAACACCCTTGCAACAATGCCATAGCAACTACCCAGAATGCACCCTAGTAACCTAGTAACCAAACAACTGCCTAGCAACTCTGACAGTCAGCTATCAATATAGAAAGGTAAAAATTCCAAGGACGTACAGTTTAACTATCTGTCTGACTTATGTGACTGTCTATCTATCTGTCCTGTCTGTTTCTAGCTGTGGTCATGGATGGAGGACTTTCAGAAGACTCTTGTGGAGCCGGTGCTGAACTCTGAGTCTGTGGATGCTGTTCAGGAGCTGATCAGACTGTTTCAGCAGCAGCAGAGCAGCACTCTGGATGCCACACTCAATGTCATCAAAGAGGGGGAGGAGCTTATTCAGCATCTGCGGTGAGTTTGACAACACACTCCTATTGTACACCATTTCATCATAACCCAACTCTTGTCTTTTCACATTTTCCATTCCAGAAGTTACCAAAATTATTCCTAACATGATACTTGCAACAGCCTTGAAAAAGTAACAAAGTTGTGAAGTACAGGGTTTAGCACAAAATAACTTTTTTTCATTTTTTGGTTTGCAGATCAATTTTAATAATATTCGGTAACACTTTATTTTGATGGTCCACTTTAGACATTCTACTAACTATAAGTCACTTATAGTAACTACATGTCAACTAACTCTCATTAAAGTATTAGTGGACTGTCTGCTTTATATCTGCTAACTCTTTATTTTGATGCTCCCGAACAGACATTCTACTGACTATAAGTAATTTTGCAACTACATGTCAACTTATTCTACTAACACCTAACCCTTACCTAACTCTATCTCTACTCTAATGAGAGTTAGTTGACCTGTAGTTGCAAAGTTACTTATAGTTAGTAGAATGTCTAAAGTGGACCATTGAAATAAAGTGTAAATAATATTCTTTTTAGATTACTTCTGAACATGTCATTACATGTGATGGCATGCTGGTATATACTGGTTCTGGATTTACATGCCCTCTACTGATATTGATTTGCTCTTGGATGTTTTGGCGTGGGTTTGTGTGTGCTCAAACAGAGACTCAGCGTTGGCCTGTAATAAGCTGCCACATGCCAGCTCCGTGGCTCATATCGAGGGTGTTTTACAGCAGTTGGATGAGGCTCAGGCTCATATGGAGGAGCTTTTTCATGAGCGCAGGATCAAACTGGACATCTTCCTGCAGCTCCGTATCTTTGAACAGTACGCCCTGGAGGTGTGTCAGTATGTTTGTGTGTTTGATGGCCATTCCTTAATTAATGCAACTTTATTTCAAAAGATATGCTTCTGTATATATGTTTGTGTATTATGTAAAATTGTTTTTGGATTTAGGAGTGTTGTTTGTCTTACTGTATATACTTTATCTCATAGTTCACCCCAAAATTCTGCCATCATTTACTCACCCGCCTGTTATTCTATACTTGATTGGCTAACTTTCTTCTGTGAAACACCAAAAGTGTTTTTTTAGTTTTTTTTTTTGGAAATATCCTGCCTACTCTTTTCAATATGATGAAAGCAAATGAAGACTAGGGCTGCCACGCTTCAAAAAAGAAAGAAAAAAAAGAAAAGAAAGAAACAAATGCACCATTACAGTATCACAGCAGTGGTCGATCTGACTAATACACTTTCTTCACTTTAGTCTTCTGAAGCCATGCATGCTTTGTGTGACAGACAAAAGTTTTCATCTACTGATAATCTTTGCCTTCTGTGCAATGTTATTTTAGTATTATTTACAATATAGTATTACAGTATTTATTAATATTTTAATAGGTTTTTATTTCATCTTTATATATATGGTTTTTAGTTTAAGATTTGGGGAATTTAGTCATTTTGATCATTTTTCGTTTTTAAAATCATTTTTATTTTGCTTTACCGTATTTATATAAAAATCTGCCTTATTTCTATTACCGAAAGTTTAATTGTATACAGCATTTAGTTTGAGTTCATATTCACTGTAGTTTTACACTGCATTGCTCCAGTAAGCTGTTAACCACTGTGAACACATTTTTTAAAGCATTGAACTGGATCAGTTAAAATTTTCAGTGATTAAATTCTGGTCTGTTTCTCACACACCATGAATCATATTGGACTTTAATGATAATTTAATTGAGCTTTTCACACACTTTTTTTTCATTATATTGAATAGATGTTGTTTATTATTTCATGAATATGAGTGTAAACTGGTAATAAATGGCGTCTGTTTCGTAGGTGATGGGTGAGCTGGACGCATGGAAACAAGATTTGATGCGACAAGCTTCTGATTTCAACACAGAGGAACTCACGCTGGCTGAACAAAGACTGCACAGACACACTGAGCGCAAGCTCGCCATGAACAACATGACCTATGAGGTCATACAGCAGGGACAGGATCTCCACCAGTACATCATGGAGGTCCAGGCTTCAGGTGAGGAGCTGCTCAGAGATACTAGAGATGTAGAGACAGAGTGAAGGGTGCGAGAGAGAGTAATAGTTTCATACTACAGTTGCTGGGTTCTGTTGAATCAGCGTTTTAACACTTTTGGTGTTTGTTGGCAGTTGTTGTTGTGCTGGTGTCACCATTGGTTTCACGCTTGGTTTACCGATGATAACTTTGAGTTGGTCGGGTCATGGAATCTTTGACATAATCTCATTTAATCAGAAATTATCAGGAAAATTTGAATTCAATTAATTACATAATATGCTGATTATTTACTCAAATTATTGAATCACTACTTGAATCAATATTTATGGATATTGAAGATGTTCATAAATAATCTAAAGACATTACTGTGGCAGATTGTGCAAAATCATTGAATAGACATCACAAGAAAACGACTTTAGAAGTCAATGCATTGTTTGTTTTATTTCCATGTAATTGAACATAAGCCTATCACAAGTGTACAGTCCACAGCAATCCATATCTGTCTGCGGTAGACAAAAGGCCCTTCACACAGAACATGTTCTTGCATTCCTTCTCAATACCCTGCATTCTGTCTCATTTTGAGCTGTCTGCTCTCTGTAAGTGTGGTTTGTGAGGCGCGTTGCCTGTGGAGAAAAACATGAACTTGGTACTTTGAGCTTTATTTGCTTTGATGGTAAGAAGACCCCATATACTGGGATCTGTATATGGGTCTGGTGCAATGTTGTTTTAGTATTATTTATATACTATCATAGTATTTATTAATAATTTGAATTTGAGCTTTTATTTTCATATATTGTTTTCATTTTAATTTTAGTTTTTGCAATTTTGCAATTTTTATTATTTTTTCAAATATTTTCTTTTACCTTTTAATTTACATTTATTTCAGTTTTTGTTTTAGTAGCCTATTTTTTGTAGTTCAACTTAAGCTTGCTTATTGCCAAGGCTACATTTTCATTTAATATAGTATAGGCTATATATTTCTGTCATGACAACTCTCTGAGTGTTTGGCACGGTAATGAGAATGACAATGTTGATATATTTGGTCTTGGCGGAATGGATCTGCTGCTGCTGCCGAGCAAGTACAGGACTTGCTACTGCCAATATATACACGCAACGCTGCTGTGAGCAAGTAAGACATGCTGCTGCTGTACAATATAGCGTACATGAATTACCTGTAGCAGATCTATACAGGTGGAGCTGGGGGAAGTGGAGGGTTTCTGAAAGCGCTGCACTGCTACAGCAAATGCTAACCAAGTATTTGAAGGTTGAGCATACCAGCTCATTGGCTACTGATACAACAGGAACCAATCAGCTGTGCCCTATAGATAATGATGTGATTGCAAGCAGTTTGAGTTAAGACCTATTTGCCTGCTCCATATATTCAGATTATATAGTCATCTGCAAAGTTTAATAGTTTCAGTTATAGTTAACAATAATTGCATTAATTATGTATTGCATTAGTTAATAAACTACCTATAGTTAATCGCATTACATTTACCAAATTATTTTAAATTAACAGCACTAACCCATTTATTATTAATATATTAGTGATGTTACGTTCGTGAACGAATCGTTCTTTTTGAACGAATCTTTTAGGTGAACGAATCGTTCTCGTTCACGTAATCCATTGACTCATATTTCTCGTTCACTGAAATTCCTCCCTCCACCGCCGCGCGGCGCTATTGCAGCGCATGTGAACGAACTGGTACATGTCGTTCGTGAACGAAAAGAACCAGTTGTTTGAACGATAATGGTGGCGAACCGATAGAGCTGGGTTTGTGTAGTCAGCATATTTGCATCAAAGAAGGAAATTAACACTTTACCAATCATGAAAACAGTTTAATAACGCAAGCATGGTTAAATATAACAAAGACAAATTAACATTGTCATTTTGTACTTGACGGTTCACTTGATTTAAATTTACACTTCTCTTTACCTGCTTTTCTTTTCTTTTGTTTGTGTGTTTTAGACTTAGTTTTGTGGTATTTTGCACTTTGAAAAATTTACTTTACTACTTGTGTTCATTTTGTATGATCAAAAATGAATTAATTACGTTTTATTCATGTCATATGCACTTCTCTAAAAACTAAAACAAACCAAAAAATATGACAGTATTGGTTAGGTCTCATTTGCGTAACGTCAGCAAATAACATTTCAGTTAGGGCTATGAAGGGGCATGTAATTGGTTGGATCTAATGAACGAATACGCCCGTCACTGACCGAGATCGCTCTGTTTCAAGTCTGAACGAGAGAGAGATCTCGTTCGTGAACGAATTGATCAAACTGGTACTTTCGTTCGTGAATGAGAGTACTGGGTAGATCGGTCATTTAGCATGTGATTCAATCTCATCTCATATAGGTGTGCGTATAATTGTTTATCATATTTAACATACATAACATAACTCAACGTTTAATATAATCCCAGATTTATGAATGTGTATGTCTGACCAAACAATTAAAATGTTAATTATGCAAGAAAACCTTGGTTTGGTCATCTGAACCTCTTATTTAGACTTATTTTATTAATTTAGTAAATAAGGCACAAATTTTAACAAAGCCAAATCAGTTTTTTTTAACAAGTAAATACGTTCGTTAAAACATATCATAAAATACACTCTTTTTTGCCACCTGCTGCAGTATTTATGAAGAAATTGTCACTGAACGAATCAGTGAACGAGTCTGAACGAATCATTTTGGTGAACGAACTGAAAATGAACGAGTCTCTGGAAAGAATCAAAATTTTCACCACTATAATATATATTAGGGCTGTCAAGATTAACGCGCACATTTTTCTCAGTTTTATGCATTAAAAATATTTAATGCAATTAATAAAGCATCCGTTTCTTTCCGTCTTCCTTTAGCTACCGTTTCAATTATATGTCCATGCTCTTATTATATGTCATGCTCTCCTGTCTGTGTGACACACACGTGACTCATGCACACAGAGTGCCGTTTCAGACAGCACGCAAAAACACAAAATTTTGCCAAAATGCCCATGTGAAATGATTACAATAAAAAAAAATTATTAAAAACTGTAATGTTAGGTGCGATTAATTACAGATTTTTTTTACAGATTAATTACTTAATTTCTTAAATGATAGCACACTATATATGCAGTATATACTGTATATAGTATATATATACTGTATATACGTGTGTGTGTGTGTGTATTTATCATATATATTGATATATGTACATACCTGTGTATGTATGTATATATACATATATATATATATATATATATATATATATATATATATCCTTTATGGATATGGATCTTCATCCTTTATGGATCTTATTATCTTGCACGTACAGATGATTTTATCGCTGACCTGCTGTCCTTCATCCACTGTCCGTTTTTTATTTGTGCACATGTCACTGTGCTTCTCTTTTATTATTAGCTTCTTCTCTCTCACGCCATGTGATGAGAACATAATTTGTTTCACCAGTAATAATAACCTTTTAAAACAAAGCTTGTTGGAGTAACATGAACACTCTACATCCAACAGCCTACTTTACAATGTTTAAATATGTGCTGTTTGTTGAGTCAGTGTGAACCAGCCTTTATGGCAGTAAGACAGTTGGCTAATGTCTGCTGTAAGGGCCAGTGAGAGATGAGAACGCAGGAGTGATGATGAGTTAGTGTTCAGTGGAGAGATAAAAGAGTGTGAATCAGTCATCGCTTCACTCCTCCGTGCTCTGTTGTATTTTATTGACAGTTACCACGGACACAACAGCAGAAAGCTGCTACCCACATTATGGGCTGCCTTAGATTCGTGTGATGAAAGAGGAAGAGAGAGAAGCGGAGGATTGGGTGGAAAGATAAGGATGGAAAATGTGTGTATGGCAGCAAGAGAAGATGAAATGGATTGGAGGAAGTGGAGGGAGACGGAGCTCCAGACAGCTCTGGGATCTCTCATACTATTAACTCTGTATGCAGGGGTAAGGTTGCTATGGAAACCCCCCTTTACATCCCCTATACCAAGGTTTCCATGGTGACAGGGGCCTTCGCTCGTCACTTTGGGGTTCCTCGGACACACTCTATCGCTCATTGTTGGGTTGCCGCGAGGATGCTCGGGATACTGCAGAGGCCGTCCTGTCACTCGCACATCGCGTTCCCATGGGAACCGACTCCTGTGGCCTGCTGTGAGGTTGTCATGGAGACAGCCCACGGGCAGGTAGCTGAGGATAAGTGGGGTGATGTAAGGGTTAGTAGAAGGAGGTTAAAACGCCCTGTGTTGTATCTGCAGAGAGGAGTCTCACAAGCACTTACCCAGATGCTGGTTGTCTGTCACGCACTAATGCAGTTACAGACACACGCATATGATCGATGCCATGCATTTGACGCTCTGCTGGGCAGCTGGGACATTCCATCACACAACTCACCTGACACGTTCCCCGCTCACATGCCATAATAACTCCTCGCTGAGATGGAGACCTTCAGAGGAGGCTTGAGACATAGTTGTTCACAGCACAGCGCACCCTGCTGGACAGAGGAAAGAAAATGAACTACTTGCACAACTGCTTCCACATTATACTTATGACAACTCCGGTAACAGTGTTCAGCGCACATACATGAGAACGCAGAATATTACTATCGCTGTCAATTGATTTAAAACAATGAATCATGTTCTCTGCATTAACATGAATTATCTTGAACCTGCTGAAATGTTCCTATAAATATATTTTCTTTCCAACTGTGCATTCTGAATAATAAATAAATATATTTCCCCACTAGCCTGCAGCAGTCCAGTGCTCGTCTTTTCATTAACTCTACTGATCATATTTCATATCTGTTGAGTTTCTGAAATACCTGTCTCTGAAAATGTCCATATTTTTAAATCTTCTTGCTGACACTGCCGTTTAGTCAACTAGGTGACTACAGCCAAAGACTATAGAATAACACAAGACGCGGTACTCATATTGTTTTGAATGGGAAAAAGTGCAACGCTTCCTTTGGCGGAATAAGTCCCGGCTTCTAAATATTTGCAATACTTGAGTCTGAACAAGACCGGAATCAGACTTAAGTTCGTCTCAAGTCTCAAAAATATGGTCTAGGACTCAGACTTGGACTCAACACTGAACAAGTATAGCACTTTTCAAGCAAAACATTTTACAAAAAAAGTTTGTTTGGTGATGATAAAGATGAAATGATAGTACAAACATACAGCTCATAAAGAACACAAACAGTATTTGGAGACTTTCTTGTTGTCAAATGTTTGTGGAACATGATTTGTTTACACATGCTACTTAGATTGATATTTTATTATTGGTTATTATTGAATCATATTCACACCATGTTCGTTCGTTGGCCAGAGGAGAACTAGCCCCTGACTACGTTTTTTTCTCCATTCTGTCACCTGATGGAGTTTGGGTTCCTTGTCACTGTCGTCTCTGGAATGCTTAGTTGGGGACTCTTAATATTCAACAATATTATTGACCTGACTGTACTGACGCTTCTGTGTGAGATCTGAACTGCTTTATAGATGAAATTAACTAATTTAAAGGAACACGGCAACTTTTTGGGACTTTAGCTTATTCACCGTATCCCCCAGAGTTAGATAAGTCCATACATACCCTTCTCATCTCCGTGTGTGCCGTAACTCTGTCTGACGCACCCACCGCTAGCCTAGCTTAGCACAAATGCTAGAGGTAAACGGCTCCAGCTAGCATACTGCTCCCAATAAAAGACAAAATAACGCCAACATTTTCCTATTTACATGTTGTGATTTGTATAGTCACAGCGTGTACAAATAACAAGGTCACATGAGACACAGCCATCTTCTAACCGTATACATACTGGGAACTATATCCTCAGAAGGCGAAGCACTGCTACTTGAGCGGAGTGATTTGTTCGCAGCACCTGAGAAGCCCCATGGTGAGGAGCAGAGAGTTCACTCAGAGTTGAAGTAAATCACTCCGAGTAAATATGTATGTGTATTTTTCAGGTGTGGAACTCACCGGAGAAAAAGATGTTGATTTGGCGGCAAAAATTCAAGAGCTGCTGGAGTTCTTGAATGAAAAGCAGCATGAGCTGGAAGTGAGCGCAGAACACACACACAAACGTCTGGAGCAGTGCTTGCAGCTACGACACCTTCAGGCGGAGGTCAAACAGGTGTGTGTTTAAAACCAATTGCTACATCTCAGCTCATGCTCACATTTTGGGACCCTACTTGAAGTCACACTCATCGTAATGTCATGAGTAACGCCTGATTTCGGGAAAAAAGCCTGTGCTAATGTCCGAGATTCTGACTGATGCCATTAGTACTGAGTGCCCAGCTAATTGCCTTTATCGTTGACACTTTGAGCGCGCACACACACACACATATCGCTCATATCCAGACTCTGGCAGTGCGTGGGTGCAGACTGCAGCCCTGCATTTCAGAAAAATGAATCAATCAATTCACTTGCAGTATTTCATAGACAGCATTGCTTTCTTACTGGCAGCGCTGTCATTTCGGGAGCTCTCAGCTTTATCTTTGCTCTTTAATTAATTATATTGTATCTTATTTCTATATGTACTTTCTTGCACATCAGTTTGGTTAGAACATGAATGTAAATGTAGGCAGGGTGTTACATAATGTGGGAGTGGGGACTCCCTCCAGCTCAGCTTTAATGTTTCTGCACATTTCACTGATTCTTGAAAAATGTCACGAAACGTTGAACAATTTGCCATTAGTTTTGAAAATGGCAGCATTTCCACTTTGATATGAATCAGAGATGTTAACTAGAATGTTCTTTAAACAAATCATCTTACTTACTGACCTCATATTGTTAATAAATATTTGAAATAAATAAAAAGTACAATAAAATGAACAAAAGTAGACGTACTAAATAGTCCTGAGAGAAGGAAAAGGGTCATTAAGAAACCCAAAATTGTAAAACCAGTAATAGTTTTGGATTAGATTTGGAATAGAATTTGCATTTTATTTAAACCACCATGTATATATTTTGCACAAGTCATGTCATAGGTCTGTTCAAAATACTCCAGTCTTCAGTGTAACAAACATACACACACACACACACACACACACACACACATATATATATACACATACATACACACACACTGTAAAATGTGATCAGTTGACTTGACTTAAAAAAAGTGAGAAAACCTGTTGCCTTAAGTAAATAAACTTCATGTGTAATTGAAAAAAATAAGTTATGTGAACTTGACAATTCCACACAACTTAATTTTTTCAATATATATTATTATTATATATACAGTGTGTATTTATATATATAAATATAGCTACTAATTAGACATACTTAAAATTAGGCATACATATATATGTATGCCTAATTTTAAGTGTGTCTAATTAGTAGCTAACAACACCAGTTAAACAAATTAGCTGCTGACAGTGGCAACAATTCAATAGATGGAGCTGAAAATCGGTTGGGAGCCATCCTATACTGTACATTTATAGTTGAATGCTTGATTTGCAAATATTTATTATTTGACATGCCACATTATTTCTGTATCTGACAGTGTTGGGACATTGAGTTACAGCAAGGAAAACACATTTCAAAATTTTTGTCAGAAAATGGAAAAAGCAGGAGGCTACACCAAACCCTAAATGAATACCTCTGAATATGTTAACAGATTAATCTGAAATAATTCATTGCCTTTCATGTTTCACTTCTATAGCCTGTTTTGTCACATGGCTGTGTGTGTGTGCATTTGCATACACCAGAGCCGGACAGTAACGGAGTAAATTTACTTGAGTATAGTACTTAAGTACAATTTTGAGGGATCTGTACTTTACTCGAGTATCATTTTTGGGGAGTACTCATGACTTTACTCAAGTACATTTGAGAGGCAAATATTGTACTCTTTACTCCGCTACATTTCTATCCATAACCGTGAGTACCCGTTACTTCTTCTAAAACAAGGAAAAAAAAGGAAAAAAGAATAATCTCGGAAACCCTCAATTTGTTGTTTCCCTCTCAAACGTGATTGGATTGTGCAGGCGCCACTGATTGGGATAGCCTATCAGAAATCACCTTCAGCTTTCCGCCAAAGTCAACTCAATGGTCAGATTTAGATAAGAGACGAAACCATGGACGAAACAATGGATGAAGACGCAGCAGGTCCATCCCGGGAATGTGCCAACCCGTGACCCCACCCCGCCAGACTATTTCAATTTTCTGAACAAGTTAATGATAGTTTTCGCTTCAAGTGTTTGCTGTGTTTACCAATGTAAGCACTGTGGCAGTAGTAATGCAATATTTATAAAATGTACTCTTGTATTCGTGATACTCAAGTACTTTTAAAAACAAGTACTTCAGTAGACATCTGACTGTAGTACTTTTACTTGTACTTGAGTAAAATTTAGCAAGGGGTATCTGTACTTTTACTCAAGTAATGAAGCTGTGTACTATGTCCGCCTCTGGCATACACGTGCAGGATCATTTACATGCGTGTGATGGTCTGTGCAGGTGCTGGGTTGGATCCGTAATGGTGAATCCATGCTGACGGCGAGCACAACGAATGCTGGTTCCCTGTCTGAGGCGGAACAACTTCAGAGAGAGCATGAACAGTTTCAGCTCGCCATCGAGGTACACACACACACACACACACACACACACACACACACACACACACACACACACACACACACACACACACACATTTTGCTTAATAGATTCAGCAGGGGGCAGCTGAATCTGCTATAATATACTGTAATATGAACATTAATATTAAATATTAAACCTTGTGTACATTATTACCTGCAATTAGAAAAAAAAAAAAATCTGCTAGTAGAAAACAGATTATTTATTTAACCCTGCAGGTGGTAATAAACACATTTTGGGTAATGTTAGTATGGGTTTTCATTGTTCTCAACATAAACAGAAGATAAATTGATCTATAAATTATAATGCCTCTCTTTGTTATTTTCATCAAAGGCATGGAATACCAAACAGCTGAGTTGATTTTTTCTGAGTTTAGAAAAAAACAACAATTACTCAGCAAATTTATGAAGTAAGAAGCACGTTAGTCCAAAATGAAGACCGAGTTTTAATTCAGCAAATTGCTGCGTATAATTCTCCACTAACGACAGCCTCTCTAAATCAAAGGAAGTCAGTGCTGAGTAATGGCCAAATTTTCCCTTTCGCCAAATATATGTTTTAATCATCTACAGCAATGGTTCTCAAACTTTTCAGGCCAAGTACCACTTTTCATCAACTCATATTTGCGATGCCAAACAAATGTGTGAATTTAGGCTGCTAGTTTTATTCATCCAGCATGTGCTCTTGTGAAAGAATCAGACTGTGCTTCACCACTGATTGTTTTGGCTTTGAACGGCAGGACGTCTAACTGAATGTGTCTTAATTGCCCTCCTAAGGAGCCCCTCCGTGACCTTACCCGCCTCTTCTGCGGTCCTGCCAGTTAACAAAATTAATTTAAGTACACCTCAAGAATTAAAACGAGCCCCTTCTTGAAAGTAAGGGTGTGCAATTTTGAGAGAAAAAAAATATTTCTATATTTCCTGGAACAACGATAATTTGCCAATTTTATTTATTTACATATTTGCTTATTAGATGTATGCATGAATCATCTTATGTAAAATTCTTACATTTAATCAATAAATTCAATTATTATAATACACTGCAGAAATCTAATTCTAAGGTCACAGTCTTAATGAGTGAGTCATTTATTCAACCAATTTGCTCAAATGGCTGATTCATTCAGCAAGTGACTGTGGCTGTGTTCGAAATCGCCCCCATACCCATATTCACTATTCCCTACATTACTCCACTAATATAGTCCACTTTAAGGAGTGAATGAAAACGAGTGAGTGAATTCAGACACTGAGTGCGTCGGAAGGGCTGCCGCTTTTGCATACTGTAGTTTGTATTTGTCTTTTAATAATCATTTTAAACTTAGCAAACTGGCAGCTCCAATAGTAATACAAGATTTATCTTGAGCTCTGTCATGTAAATTAGCATGTATAAACCTTAATTAAACAATTTAATAATCAATTAAAAAGGAATTTATACCTGTATGATATTACGCTGTACCCACATTAGACCAGCGGTTTGGAAAATTGATGGATGGATGTTTCAGTCGCGAACGCAATCTTCTGGCGATACCAAGAATTAATTCGGCATGACCCTCACAGTGCATTATGGGTATTCCCTAGCCATTGAGCATACATCGGTCGGTTGCGGTGCATTATGGGATTGAAAGAGTGCACTCGATAATGTCCACTATGGTTTCGGACACCACTACAAATGGCTGTCCCCTCAAATAGTGCCCTATTGAAGAGAGCTGTGATTTCAGCTGTGATTTCAGACACAGCCTGTTGGATCATCATATGTGGATCATTGAATCAATGATTCGTTCAAATATGCTGATTCATTCAGCAACAAAGTGCACTGTGTTGTTTGGAAGACGCACAGAAGTTTCACTGTGAAACTCAGTTTGGTACTATTTTAAATTGAGTGTCTAAAATGTAACACAATATTTACTTCTTGTTTATTGAACTGTTTTAAAAAAAATCAATATCTAATTTGCAATCGTGTTGATATTCTGAAAAACTAGCATGCTTGTTTGTGTGATATTGCTTAACTATGGTATATTACAGAAAGATAAGACCCCCATATATTGATTTTCATTCTAATTACATTCTACTAGGCTACATCAGTAAGTGAAAGTGTGAACTCAAGACAGGTCTTAGCTTTTTTTTTTTTTTTTTTTTTTTTTTTTGCAAAGTGAGTGACATGTTTGGTGTCAGCTTCCACATAGTTAAATATCGTTAATTATTTAGCCTTACTTGAAAGTCCCTCTCTTTGCCCACAGTCTCTGCTCCACGCCGACTCCCTCCAGCGCACCCACCAGAGCGCCCTGCAGCTCCAGCAGAGAGCGGAGCTGCTGTTGCAGGCCGGTCACTATGACCCAGACGCCGTCCGGGCCTGCGCCGAGACCGTGGCCCTGCACTGGCAAACCCTCATGCTGAAGATGGAGGACAGATTAAAGCTGGTTAATGCCTCTGTGGCCTTCTACAAGACATCTGAACAGGTGGGTTGTAATGGAGTATGTCATGGTTACCATCAATATCAACAAGTGTTAGTGGCTGAGATTGTGGTTGAACTAGTGATAAACCTGTAAATTTTAATTTAAATGGGTTAACTTATCAGCCTTTTTTAGATAAAAAAATGTTATGTACATGTGAACCAGATGGATGTCTTTGGCCATTGCAGTAAATGTCATGGTTTTTTCAGTGCCTCACGCCATGAGCGCTGCATTTTTAACATGCCCTGTGAGGTTTTTAGTAGCTCATTTGAAAATTTCAAGACTCCTTTTGCAGTATACACTGAGTTCACCTTTGAGTTGTAGCCTTCATTTAAAGTAATATTTTAAGGGCATAAGCTGTATATTTTAGACACTACCATTCAAAAATTTGGTGTCAGTGGTAAATGGTGGCTGCATTCATTTGATCAAAAATACAGTATAACAGTAATATTGTGAATTATTATTACAATTTAATATGTTAAATTGGTGCTTAAGTATTTCTTGAAAATTATGTTGAAAACGGTTGTGCTTCTTAATTCTTTTGTGGAAACTGTGATGCATTTTGTCCATGATTCTTTGATGAAAAGAAAGTTCAGAGAAAACAGCATTTATTTGAATTTTATTTTTGATTTTTGAAAATCTTTACTGTCACTTTTGGCCAGTTTAATGCATCCTTGCTGAATAAAAGTATTAATTTCAATCAATCAATCACTAAAATCTTACTGTCCCCAAACTTTTGAATGGTAGTGTACATTAGTCTAACCTGTGGTAATAAAGTATGCTTTTAAAAATCCAAAAAATACAGTTCATAGATAGATTTCACTTCACATGGGGTCACATGAGATCCTTTGAGATAAAAGAGCCATTGGCATTGAAGAACGACTTGCCTTAAAGGTACATTGATTTGGATATTTGGATATTATCGCCCAATAATCATGCTCATTTGTACCTAAACAGTATTGTTAGCTCCCCCTAGTGTCAGTTCCAACATCTTCCGAAAATACACACTATTATATTTTTTTTTTTTCTCCAATGAATGCAATAAATATTTGCCAAATGTTAATGGTGGCAACTTTATATATGTCTCTTTACTGTCATTACATTGTATTGTATTAAATATATTACCATCATATCTGTGATTGGCCACCCTGCTCTCTGACTGACCACTGTAAACCATACAAAGACTTAAATTAAGCTTTGTGATGCTACTTTGATTGTGTGTAACATAGTGTATGTCTACCTCAGGTATGTAATGTGTTGGAGAGTCTGGAACTGGAGTACAGGAGAGAGGAGGACTGGTGCGGAGGTCATGATAAATTGGGCTCAATGGCAGAGACTGACCACGTCAGCCCTCTCATCAACAAACACCTGGAGCAGAAAGAAGCCTTTCTCAAGGTACACCTCACACCCACACATACACAGACTCAAAACACCTGCAACAACAGAAGCTCATCAGCTCTCTCACCAATTTGTCCTTTTTTATATTTTTAAAAACTGCATCTGCAGCAAAATTTCACCATATGTGACCACATATGTGTCAGTTAAAATAGGTCACATCATGTAAAAAATATTTTCATTTGTAATAAAGAAACCTTGACTAAAATATTTCCTCAACACTCCTAAAACTTCACTTGCTATCAACATGGTAAATGAAGAAGTCACTGTACAGTTTAGGCTTATGTGCACTGACTCTACGGAATGTTTTATTTCTCTGGTTCTAGGCGTGTACTTTAGCTCGTCGTAATGCAGAGGTCTTTCTCAAATACATCCATCGAAACAATGTGAGCATGCCTGGGGTCGCCACCCACAATCGAGCCACTGAGTCCCAAGTCAAAGGTCAGGACTACTTAAAGGCATTATAACTGCAAAATATACAGTTGGTCTGTATGCGATTGTGCCTGGATGTTTGTAATTGTGCATTGATGTTGTCTTGTGTTTTTTTTTATGTTTAGCCATTCTGAGTGAGCTGCTACAGAGGGAAAACCGTGTCCTTCATTTCTGGACTCTGAAAAAAAGACGTTTAGACCAGTGCCAACAGTATGTTCTGTTTGAACGACACGCTAAACAGGTGAGTGAGAGAGTTTTACACAGGCATATATGTTTTGAAGCAGTCAATAACATTGGTGGATTTGTCTTTGAAGAAAAAGAATTACACTTCACCATACTTTTAAAATAGTATTTGTTACGGAAATAATATAGTTAAGACTATAAAAGAATATAGTTAAGTGCAAATTTGTGTGTTTTTAACCCACTTAAGTAGGTCTTAATTCCATCTTTATGTAATTTCATAATTACTTTTATTGTCCTTGAAATATGGTTATAGTGTACTGCCAAATGTACTGACAAGGATTTACGGGAAAGTATTTAATATAATTTCTATTGAAACTTGAATGTCATGTATTTAAATATATTGGTAATTGTACATTTGTAATGATGAAGTTTAATACAATGTATTAAATTGAAATGTAATATCGAATAAAGCACTACTTGATTATAATCAAGTACTTTACATGTGCTTTAGTTTGTTAGTCAACGCATAAAAGTGGTTCTTTTAAAACACAATGATTTCAAATGTCTTTAAAGTATAAATATAAAATATATTAGATATAAAATAAATATAAAATTTTAATTTGACATTATTGCTAAGCGCACTTTTTAAGTGAACTTAAGTGTTAAGCAACTTAGTCATTAAAAAAGTGTATTCTCTTTAAGTACACTTAAGTGCCATTTATTTCATAAAAAAATGTAATACAGTTTTTAAAAAATCATTATACTGTACTAGATGAAGTACTGTACAAATGCACATTCAATACAATTAACATACTTCTTTTACACAAGGGTTAGGAACTTTTTGTTTAAACCATTATTTAGACCTTTATCTAGTACACAATGGAAATCTGCTTGTCCAATGAGAGAAGAGATTGTGAATAAACACATAAAATGATTTTTAACTTTTTAAAACTCTGTCCTCTATGCAGGCCATTGACTGGTTACAGGAGTCAGGAGAATATTTTCTATCCACACACACATCGCCTGGTGACACCAGCGAAAAAGCTCAGGAACTACTAAAAGAGTACGAAGATTTCCGTGTGTCCGCTAAGGTAAAAACATTGACAACAGTCAGTGATGACAATTATTGAAAAATCATTCACTGTCATGTTGTTTCAAACTTGAATTATTTTTTTGGAACATAAAATCAGAATTTTTATGAAGAATATCCTTCTTCACTTTCAGCAAACGCAGGAGAAGGTGAAGCTGTTGATCCAGCTAGCTGGTAGTTTAGTGGAGAAAGGGCATGTCCATGTGACCGAGCTCAAGAGGTGGGTGTCCACGGTGGACAGACGGTACCGAGACTTCTCCATGCGGATGGGTCAGTACCGCTGCACCTTAGATCGAACGCTGGGAGTGTGTTCTGAGGTGAGATGCCACGCAAAGCCAGTTTATGCATCCTGTTTATAAATAATAATTTTATATCTTGAGGAATCAAAAGTTTAGATCAGATAAAAAAGCAATTTTTGGTCTATGTAGCAAGAATGTGAATGTGTGCAACATATTCCTGGATCAACATCTTTGTCATTTCCTCTGACCTCTCCAACAGGACAATAAAGATCTGGAGCTGGACATTATTCCAGCCAGCCTGACCCACCCTGACCCAGAGGTCAACCTCAACGACCCTGACCATGAAGTTAATGAGGAAAAGAAGAAATCTGCCAGAAAGAAAGAGTGAGTGATGAAGATTTTAAATATGACTCAGAATCCTTATGGTGCGTGCCAGCTTCCTGTGCGCAGGTTAAGCCGATAGTCCCAAACTAAATCACAGCATCAATAGCTTCTTCTTCACACAAAATCCTTTTTAATCTAAATCATTTCCTGAGGAATTAGCTTTGTGTTATGAAGTGCTGTCTCAGACGTTCTTTGCATTTGAATGTCTGTAATTTGCTGGGCTTTCAGTGGGGCGTTTTGGTCTCTCTGTAGGTATATTATGGCTGAACTGCTCCAGACAGAAAGAGCTTATGTACGAGACCTACAGGAATGTTTGGAGGTGAGAATGTTTCTTCTGCCAAAGAGAAGCTTTAGAGGTTTTCTCAGTGATCTCAGACAGTCATGGCTTTTGATTGCAACAATAATCCAAGGCTGCATAGTTATATACTGTACAAGAATTGTGAACTAAGGATAAACTAACCTTCCTTGTGCTTTTATGCGCAGACTTTTCACTGGGAAATGACGAGCGGTGCAGAGATCCCATCTGGAATTGCGAATAAGGAACATGTGATCTTTGGGAATATTCAGGAGATTTATGAATTCCACAACAAGTATGTTTTCAAACAGGCTTTACATCCAGGTTTATGTACATTGATTTGCATAGGCGCTATAGCTTAGCAGTAAAGCTGTCATTTTGATGGCTCGTAAATCTGTAACTTTGATGGTCTGTGTAAGTATGTGAGTAATTAGTAGTGCTTGCCAAGGAGATCTAGCATTCCCATTCTTCTCAATGGCAGTTGCTTAGCTGGTGCATTTCCACCCTAAATTACGGCACGGCACTTACTACCATCTTTGCGCATGAGACTCAGACTCAAATAGTGTTGTTATTGTTAACTCAAACAAAAGCATATGAAAATAGTTTTTGTTAATTGATACAATGCTGAAATAAAATAAATATTATTTAATAAAAAAATACATAATATTAATAAAATATAATAAATATTTGTTATTTAATATAAAATAGTATATTAATAAAATACATATTAGAAATATTAGATGGAAAAACTTAAAAAACATAAATGAAAATTATAAGTGGTACCTTGGCAAAGTTAAACCACTAAAATTACTAAAACTAAACTGAAATAAAAAAAACTTTAGATTTTTTTAAAGCTAAAATTACATAACATAATTAACATAACAATATTCCTAAAATTAAAATGAAAACTGAAAAATTTAAATAAATTCAAAATATTAATACATTCTTTAATAGTATAATATTACTATAATAACACTCTCAAGAGCAGATTGGCTGATGCAAAGTGCCAAACTTAACTTAAATTTAATATTTCATCCTTTCAGAAGAACAGAATGATCATGTTCATCAGTGTTCATTGGCCAATGCTGATATTCTCAAAATTACCAAATATTGGTCTTTCACTAGGAGCAACTACCCTATCAACAGCCTGGAAACCACTCACTCCGACGACACGCACATTCATATTTTTTAAGAAAGTGTAAAAAAATTGTTGTGTTTTACCATAATTTGTTGTTTTTGCAGCATTTTTCTTAAAGAGCTGGAAAACTATGAGCAGCTTCCAGAAGATGTGGGCCATTGTTTTGTCACATGGGTGAGATACAGATGAATCACTGTCTTTTTTCCTCAACATTTTCTTTGTTAGGAGAACATATTGTGTTTTCAGTATGGACAAGTCGTCATCATTTTACTCCATTTGAATATTTAAAAACCATTGTGTGCTAAGAGGCTGTAAAAATGGGAAATTTGCCCACTCTGCATTTTGTTGATCATTATTTAAAGCATGAAATGTCTAAAATATCAATTCAGCTGTGAAGTATTAATGCTCATAAGCAGTTGCTTCTGGTACTTTCAAAATCCGGTGAGATTGTTTGCAACATAAATAGTGAATGTGTTTATTTTTTTCCTTGTTCTGAAGGCTGATAAATTTCACATGTACGTCACCTACTGCAAAAACAAGCCCGACTCCAGTCAGCTCATCCAGGGCCAGGCCGGGAGGTTCTTCGATGTGAGTCGGCTCTCTTTTTTCTCTCAGTTCATTTTGGAGGTTTGTGTGGCATGTGAGGTGAGAAACAAGAGATGACTCAAAGAACAGACAGGGAGTGCTAGAGAGCTGCTGTCACCCACCCTGAATACTCTCCCAGCTAACAGGGAATGTTTTCAGGACTTTAGCTAATGTTCTGGCAAGGTTCTTTCAAAGTTATGAACAAACGTTCTTCCTGTAATGTTAATAGAATGTTCGTTCAAAGTTATCTGTTCTTTAATAATGTTCTCAAAATGTTAGCACAAAAACATTTGTCTAATATTTTTTAAACTACTTGTTACAGAATGTTCATGTGATGTTCCCATACAGTTTGAAGAATGATAAAAAATGGAATGTTTTCTTAACGTTTGCATATCCACGTCTTTAAGACATTTAAAAAACCTCTCGGGTTATGACTGTAACCATGGTTCCCTGAGAGTGGAACGAGACGCTGCGTCATGATTAGGCCTGTCGCGATAGTCGATAAATCAATTAATCGCACGATAAAAAAAATGAGCTCGATAATTTTTCCGGCCGCGATAATTCTATTTGCATGCTTGTTTGTTTCTCTCTCTCTCTCTCTCTCTCTCTCTCTCTCTCTCTCTCTCTCTCTCTCTCTCTCTCTCTCTCTCTCTACCTCTCCCAAAGCGGCTGTTTACACCTGGCCACTTCATGCGTTTTCTCAGATGGGATAGCTATCCGATCGTGAAAAGACCAGGTGCATTTAAATGCCCTCCGAAACGCATTCGAGACGGATTTGCATCCGATCGCTCAAACCACTTCAGGAGGTGGTCTAGTTGGGCCGCATTCCAGACGAAACAAGTGTAAATGTATCTGGTTGTTGAAACCACATACCGGTATGTAAAGTGTACTCCTCCCAAAAATGCTTAAAAAAATAAACGTGTGAGAGCGTGTTATTATAGGCTATATGCAATGTTATAGTCAGATATGACGACGCTACTGGAACACGCATCGCCGCAGATGAGCAGCTGAGCTATTCATGCCAACGTGCAAACTATCGCACATCAAAGTGAAAGTAAGTCGCAGACGCTTAACACACAAACATCATCATTAAAAGTAAATTCTAAAGAAACGAAATTATCTTACCAGGGCTGTTACTGCTCTCTCTTATTGCTGTCTTTGATTTTGAAATTTTAGCTGATGATCAATAAAATGCAGCTCATATCTGTTGCTTTCTGTGACGTGATCTGCAGCGCGGGAATTGAAGATCGGATTTAAATCCGTATCGCAAAAACACATTGATGTGACCAGGCAGGTGTAAATGGAATCGTTTTGATAATTCAGATAGTCCTAGCTATCCGATCTGAGAAAACGCATGAAGTGGGCAGGTGTAACAGCCCCGCGTGTAATAGTATTTTCAGTGCGTAGCCTTCATGCAATAAAGTGCGTCTCGTCTTCCCGACAGTACACAATCACTCGGGCGTTTAGTCGACAAAGTAACAGGAAGGAGGACAGTGCAAAATGGTGTAATATAGCCTGTTGAGGCTTTTTTTTAAATTTGTTTACAAAGGTCCTAACTGGCTGTTTTGCCTATTATGGAATGTATCACTATTTATGTCTGAGCCTAATGTTTAATATTTTTGAAGTGCAATTTTGTTTGCATCCATTTTATTTATTGTTTTTGGTATTTATTCAAGTGAATTTTGTTGTTAACAGAAACAGAGTCCATTGCTTTTATTGTTTTTGGTTGTTTTGTTCATTTTTTGTGGATATTTAAAATGTTTTCCGTTTTCAATGTTTAATATTCTTAAGAAATAAAAGTTTATCGATCTTTGGAAAGGTGTACCTGCATTATTATGCCATTATCATTATATTAGATGAAAATGGTCTCAGAACGACAATATTATCGTTTATCGCGATAATTTCTTGGACGATTTATCGTCCAGCAAAATTTGTTATCGTGACAGGCCTAGTCATGATGACGACGGTATGGGGAATGCCTTAGCGGGACTGCATCTGTAGCCCGTTTGGCATACTGCTGAAGCTATAAAGGATACACGGAACAAAGCAACATTGGCAAATATTTTCCTGTTATCACTGTAAAGCTGCTTTGATCACTGTATAAATAAAGGTGACTTGAGTTGACTTGAGGCGGATAGACCAGCAGAAAAACGATCCTGAAGGAACTCCAGCACTGAATCCATAGGGCAGTTAACTGGGTCCAACTGGTGTCCTCTGGACCATAAAGTGAAGACTCTCCACTTTAAATTGTACAGTTTCTTCAAGGGGTCAACTCTCTCAACAACCTCGGTTGAGAGACGAGTTTAGGGGGTTGATCCCCCTCAGGGGCCAAATCCACAACTTCCACTTCTCCGGCTGTGGGTGATAGATTGTGCCGCCTGCCTGTGATAGAAGGTCCCTTAGATATATTTGGTCCATGAACCATACTCGGGCTGGCCAGGACGAATCCCATCCTGGCAAATCCTCTTTGGAACTTCCAGGAGCAGAGCGATCAGGGGAAAGGTGTACAGACGAAGCCGGGGCCATGTCTGTACCATGGCATCCAGCCCCAGTTTTGGCCCGCGGGCCGCCTGTTGCCGACCCCTGTCCTAAAGGATTTTGGGTACTTGTTTTGGGGGCAGACCAGCTGGTCAACCAGCAAACCACCAGAGTGGAAGACCAGCAAGACCAGCTGCATACCATCTTAGACTTACTATCTTACCATCTTTGTTTAGCAATTACCACAGTTTTAAAGCCACAGGATTATTGTTGTTTTCTTCTGTTTCTCACAGGAAATACAGCGGAGACATGGGCTGGCCAATTCAATCTCATCGTACCTGATCAAGCCCGTTCAGAGAATCACCAAATACCAGCTGTTGCTGAAGGTGGAGACTCAGTTTTTTTGTCTGATGTGATGTAATAATTATGTAATTTTAAATACATCTTGTATCAGTTTGCAGCTCTAAATGGGTGTGTTTGTGAACAGGAGTTGCTGACATGTTGTGAGGAAGGGAAAGGAGAAATAAAGGAGGGTTTGGAGGTGATGCTTAGTGTGCCTAAACGCGCTAATGATGCCATGCACGTCAGCATGCTGGAGGGTGAGCGCTAATTACGGCAGCTGTGCTGAAAACGCAACTGTGTGCAGAAGGGTTTTTTCTTTTACGATTAGACTGTAGAATAAGATTTGAAAATACGATTTGAAGAATGTGCCGCTTGTTTTTAATTATGTATTTTCTTGCTTGATGAAAAAAATCACTGACCAAAAAGCCAGAATCTGAATTTCAGATCGGTGGCAGAATCATTTTGCGATGTAGTTATGCATCTGTTTATCTGTGTGATTGTTGTTGTGGTTTCAGGATTTGATGAGAACCTGGCCGTACAGGGTGAGCTGATCCTACAAGACACCTTCCAGGTGTGGGACCCCAAATCTCTGATACGCAAGGGCCGGGACCGACATCTCTTCCTCTTTGAGATCTCCCTCGTTTTCAGTAAAGAGATGAAAGACTCGTCTGGACGCACCAAATATGTTTACAAGAACAAGCTGTTGGTAAGGATGACACATTGTCAAGAAGTGTAAACATCATCAGCAAAATGAGGTCTTTAGTGACTTTTTCCCACTTTATTAGTAAGTCGCTAGTGGTAGTGTGAATTCAAATGTGTTTTGACAGACATCAGAATTAGGAGTCACCGAACACATTGAAGGCGATCCGTGTAAGTTTGCTCTATGGGGCGGTCGGACTCCCACATCTGACAACAAAACAGTTCTTAAGGTAAGATGTATATATGTGTATGTCTGTGTGTATCAGTGTCAGATAAACCTACAGAGATGTCAGAACGACTACTTAGTGGCTAGTGCACGTCATACTAAGTAATATTTCTACCTTTACTTTTACACTGTATAACACTGTGTTATAACACTGTATCCTAAACAGACATGACACCTGAAACAAGATATTATGATAATTAGCACCATCAAAATAAATGCTTAATGTATGCAGTTAATTAAATTAAGGATAATATTTCTAAACTGTTTCATCCTATGCGATTTACACAAAGGCTTATTATTTTGTCATCAATCCTGAACCGTCTGAAAGTACTGCAAAAAAAGAGTCACAATTGAGATTAATCAATTAAATATTTGAATCAATTGCCAGCCCTGTTTAGAATTTATCAAATGTTTTAGAAATTACAGAATAAAACCTGAACATTTTTTGCACCCATATTGCAAATATCAGCAATATTTTTGTCACACTAAATTCCTGACCCTGGTGCACATGCTTTGAGCCATTGTACTCAGTTTGGTGATGCAAGTTCAAATCACGCTTCTGAAATCATGCATTTTCTCTTCTGTCTCTAACACATCGTCTCATCCACCTGAAGGCCTCCAGTATAGAAGTGAAACAGGAGTGGATCCGAAACATCAGGGAGGTGATCCAGGAGAGAACGGTCCACCTGAAGGGGGCGCTAAAGGAGCCCATACACCCTCCTAAAACCCCAGCCAGGCAGCGCAGCATCAGCAAGAGGTATTTCGCCTCATCCACCTGCTCTCTTTTATTCCCTGCTCAGATTCTTCTCTAATCTGTATTAAGAGAATCAATACATCTGTACTCCCAAAATGCACAGCTCTAATCCCTATTGTGTATGTGATTATATTGGAAATTAGGTTAATAGTATTTATTTGATCTTTCAGGGAAACTACTGAGGATGCGGACAGTCAGGGTGATGCCAGCAGTCAGCCGGACACAATCTCCATCGCTTCCCGCACCTCCCAGAACACTGTAGACAGTGACAAGGTAGAACTACACTTCAGAAACACAAATCAAGTTTAATTTAAATGTAATCATGTCACAAAGTATGTGTGAGGATTAGGTTTCAAATATGTTTGTGTGAAAAATTATTTCTGTCCAATGGTACTTACTTCCCCTACGGAAAATATGGTTCTCTCGTGTAGGGCTGCACGATTCTTGCTAAAATGTGAATCACGGTTTTTCTCCATGGGAATTGAGATCACGATTCTCTTACACGATTCTCTTTTTTCTAACCAAAATTTATTGCACTCAAGTACAAAAAAAACAACAACAACAAAAAAACACAGGACATTCAGTATAATAAAGTGCAGGAGTAACAAAAAATTGTCTCTTTTCTTTATTTTAGACTCCTTAAAGTGAATAATTTTAAAGCTTTATGTTGTTGAACATAAGGGAACATTACAATAATAAAGAACCTGTGCTTTTTGCTCCAATTGGCACAGAACCTTAAAGGTTCTTGGCCAAGAACACTAGTGGTATTTTGAGGTGTGGCTCCCTTGTCTTTCATGGCTAACTCGTACTGTATTTTGTGGTGACGTTTGAGGTGATTGTAGAGATTAGTGGTGTTACCTTGCGGGGGGGTTTGATGTACATAGTACTTACATCTACTGTGTGTATACGGGAATACTCGACTTGGCAGTTTTATGGCATTTCTGTGTTTATTTGGCCGTTTAGGCGCGCAACCGAAGACAAAGGCTACTATGCTTGTCCGCGTTGCGCTCGGAGCGCGCGCACAGCGTCAGCATCCTGTCAGTATAATTCAGTTCTCTTTCGCGACTTATCGCGCTTTTAATATTTCTTTTCAATATAAAGCACATTCTGCTCTTTTCTTTATCTTTCATTCATGATTTGTTATTAATAACTTTAAACAGAATCATCAACTGAAATCTGCGCGGATTATCAAAAATACGACACATTTATAGGACATAAGGGTCTCTGCGGCAAAAGTGAAAGTAAAAGCACAGCAAAGCACCCGGTTCAATAAAAGGATATATTAAAGTTTATATAGCCTACTTTTACATTTTCGCTGCTGTTCTAAAATGATTTTCGCCATTACCTTAAACAAGCTGCTTGAATCCCAGTGCAGGAGCTGTAGGTTACAATTTACCACAGAAACGTAAGCGGTTAGTTGATTGCTGTGGTGACTCGTGACACTCGCAAACAGCACTGAACACGCACTTTTACCGGTACAACTTGAATATTATTATTATTATTATTATTATCATAAAATAAAATAATACACGGAAAAGGAAATACACGGAAGTGAATCGCCATCATTAAGAAATGAGATCGCATTTATGTTTGAATCGAGATCGTGATTTTTTTTCGATTAATCGTGCAGCCCTACTCTCATGGACACATACGCTGTTTAGACAGCAAGCATCTTCCTCTGCAGTGTGTGTGTGTGTGTTACACTTTTTAATTTTTTTTGTTGAATAGAAAAGTTCAAGAGGACAGCATTTATTTGAAATAGATTTTTTTTAAACATTGTAAATGTCTTTGTGACTTTTGATTAATTTACTACATCCTTGCTGAATTAAGTAGTAATGTCTTTAAAAAAGGAAAACCATTCTTCCAGAGGATACTGTATTCCCTCATTTGGTGTTTTGATGATGATCAAAATTTAAGTCTACAATCTCAGGAAAACGGTCCAAAATCTCCCCTAGATCTTCCTTTAATTGGTCTCACGTCTGTGTGTGTATGAGTGCATTACTGAAACTTACAATATTCCCCAAGTTATTTTTGTCTGTAGGATGATTCATTTGCTCGCTTTCTTTTACCGCCTTCCTTGTTGACTTGTTTTTGTTATATAATGTTTATCCCTGTCCAACTAAATTTGATTCTGATTCGCTGTTATTCCTTCCAGTATGCCAGTGTGGCACAAACTGTATCATTGCTCTTCGTCTCTCCCTCTGTTATTTCTCTGTAATTTTATGATTACTTGCGCCTGCGCTTAACCTCAGGGCAGTCTCTCCGCTCTTGTTTCATTCATCCGTCTAATTACAGACAAAAAAGCTCAGTCAACAGCAGCGCTTGTTTCCTAGAAACACTCTTTCAAGCATGCGCTCCTGGTTGTTTTGCAGTGGTTTGTGTGGTTTACATCATGACACAGACTTGTCTCCATCTTAGATGGCACACCCTGACCGTTCACTGACTGTCTGACACTGCATGTTACACACAAAAAGGCGAGTGTTGGCGGTAACCGCTAGCTCCAATCTGATTGGCTGCTTAGCGGTGGGTTTATTTGCAACAATTTTATAGTAATATGTATAGTATAGTAGTTTGCGAGGTTAATGGCATCCATATTTTTTTAAAGAAAAGAGTTTTGAGATACTTTGTATAAATAAACATGACTTTTTTAGTATGTAGTGCATGTAAATATTGCTTAGACAAGTGCTTGAGAAGTAAGTCTGACAGATCACAGTCACTTTATATGTCAGTCCTTCTGTATAATTTATTTTTTCAGAATTTGCTGCAATATAAAAAACACCCATTGCTAGTCAAAAGAGTTGTACATTTTATTTAGCTTTTGTCACTTAACAAAGCAACTTGCAAATCACGCGATTAGTCATAATTGCACACATACAGTTTTCTTTTTTCCTCTCTCTTTTCTTTCTCTTTGGAGTTATTGTACAGTTAGGCCTTCTTATGTCATTGTGGTTTGAGGTTTGTGTGCATGTATGACTGTGCGTGTGTGGGCGGCTCAATGGACATTCAAATATAGAACTATATATAGGCTTCTCATATTGCTTATTTTTCACAGACTAGACATTTCTTGACTTGTTTGTGTCTCTGTGTAGTCTGGTTTGGCATGTTGACATGTGTCCCCAGAAGTTAGCTAAATCTGACAAAACCTCAATTTTGACGTCATCCTCAAAGGTTACAATAATTCCAAAATAACAATAATATTGTTTCCTTAAGGTTTAGTCTATGGAATGTCCCCATAAAACATGGAAACCCAGTGTGTGTGTGTGTGTGTGTGTGTGTGTGTGTGTGTGTGTGTGTGTGTGTGTGTGTGTGTGTGTGTGTGTGTGTGTGTGTGTGTGTTGTAGTATTATTTGCTCTCTGTCTTCAGCTCACAAACGT
Source organism: Scardinius erythrophthalmus (assembly GCF_964197995.2). Classification (NCBI taxonomy): domain Eukaryota; kingdom Metazoa; phylum Chordata; class Actinopteri; order Cypriniformes; family Leuciscidae; genus Scardinius; species Scardinius erythrophthalmus. Next base: position 36,050,733 of record NC_138232.1, on the reverse strand, counting down.
GTGTGCACACACACACACACACACACACACCTCACTCCTTCCTTGCTTAGTTTGGAGTGTTGCGACTTTTCATTTATTTTTTTCCTGTCTGTCCTGTTGGAGTCTCTGCTTGTTTTCCTCCCCTTTCTCTCAGTCTCTCCCATATGGGCAGAACCCTCTCATTACTCCTCTGCTGTGCAGATCTAAATGACAGCTCAATATCTCTGTACTCTTAAGAAAATGTTGAGCATGAGTGCAGTCACTAGCTCTATGCGAGGCTCTGGGAACGAGCACTTGGGTTAGACAATTTTCTACCTGAGTGTCAGCCAATCAGAAGGCGAATTTGGTTGGCAGTCTAACTTCTGGTTGGTTGTATTGGCGGTACAGATAGTGTCATGCCCAGGTGGAGGAGTTTCAGACTACCCAACAGAACCAGACCTGTGAGTACACATGCTTCTGATGGATTTAATGGGGATTTGTGGTAGTTTTAAAGGGAAATTTGACAGCATGTCGTTTTTGATATTGTTTGAGATTTGCTGTACAGCCGAAACAAACTTTGTTGCATTATTTTCCTGTTATCACTGTAAAGCTGCTTTGAAACAATCTGTATTGTTAAAAGCGCCAAACAAATATATGTGACTTGACTTGACTTGACTTGACTTGGTATATACTTAGAGATTAAAGCACAATTTTAACGGTTTATTTATGTTTTTAATGATTTATAAAGCAATCTGTTTGTAGATTGACCAAGATCCATTTAAATTGCCTCTTGTTTTACAATTGAAAACACTGCTTTAGTATCAAAAATGATATTTAATAATGCTTTTTAGACATCAGTGGCTGTTTAATCAGGCTCTAGCCAGGTTTCAACCCAACTAGTAAGATCGCCCGCTGATTTAACTGTGATAGTACTCTGTGTTTTCCCCATAATCATTCTCTAATTATTTCATGTGTCTCTGCTGAAGTTTGCACTTTAAATGTAGGAGTGTACTTACACATCTGTCTGTGTGTGTGTGTGTGTGTGTGTGTGTGTGTGTGTGTGTGTGTGTGTGTGTGTGTGTGTGTGTGTGTGTGTGTGTGTGTGTGTGTGTGTGTGTGTGTGTGTGTGTGTGTGTGTGTGTTTTCTGTCCCATAAGCATGAGCTCACATTTGGACTGTGTTTTTTGGTTTGCTCAGGAGGGAGTGGCTGTTCATATTTTACTCCATGTGTTTGTGTGTGTCAGAATTTTTAATCTGAAGCCTACCTAATATCTTATAATTAGTATCAGAAATAATAACTGGACTCCTGATTTCAAAACCAAACAACATTAGAAAATATATTATAATAGTGTACAATATTTTTTGTAATATTTTTAAAGATAATTTAAAATACATTCATTTTTTTAAATATATAATATAATGCATAAACCAGTAGTTAATATACAAAATTAACGTGTAAAAATGTAAATTAATATTTCTAATTATTTGAATGGATAATACTGATTTACAGATTATATAATGTATTCATGATTTTAAATTACTTTATAATAGTCAAAGTTATCAAATTGTTACCTATTATTATTATTATGTTATTGTGACTAGTGCAAATATGATAAAAGTAGTTCATGAGTAGTTACAGCGTCTGTGTGTCTACTACTACAAGTTTTTAATTTTACTAGAATTGCACATATATATGTTACTAGTACACCTCGAATCCAGTCTGTATGGCGTCTGTTGTGAATAAAGGAAAAGTGTCAGCATGTCACATGTAACACCCTGTCTCATTCTCTGTGGGGGATTATGCTTTCCTCATGGCTGGGAATTCTGTCAGTATGGAATACTCGTTTCCATATGGTGGGAATTCCTGGCCAGCTGTAAAGAATCAGGGAGGGAAAACACCCTGCATTTCCCCTGAGGAGGGCGTATCTCTCTCCTCCACCCAACACACACTCCTCCATCTCTGCCTCGCTCTACAGGGACTCTAGAGTTGGAAATGTAGAATTATATTTCTTGTATTTCTATTGTAGCTTTGTGAACAGAATTAATTACATACACACTCACATTTATAAGAATAACTCTCACAGATGCATCACAGATATTCAAGACAATGAATGATGAATGTGTGTTTCGCCCCTTAGAACCTACATTCAGGGAACGGCTCTGTCTGGGGTGGGACGCTGGGTCAGAGCAGAACCTGTGTCGACACCCAAAAGCTCAGTCTAAAAGTTGGATGTAGTCAGGAAGGAGGTCAGAGATGGAGAGAGAACAGCTGTTTAGACCTGCCTTTCCTCTCTTACTCATCCTGTTTCTCATAATCTTTAGCTGAGTTTCTGTTTCAGTGGGTGTGCTTGATGGAGATTAGAACATGTTTCTGTGTGTCTGTAAATGTGTGTGTGAGGAGATGAATTGATTATCTGTCACTGGTAGTGTGTGCGTTTGACTCAGGTGGTGATGGTTGCTCTCTGCAGGCTGACCATCCTTCATTTCTCTCAGCCTGCCCTGTTTTTCTTTTCATCTGGGACGGTTTCGTTATAGAAAATTCTTGAGAACATTTCCTGTATGAAATTTAGCATGAATGACATTTAATTCGTCCTTGTTAAATAAAACTTTTTTTTTTAAATCTTACTTTTCCCAAACTTTTTAATGGTAGCAGCAAAAACTGTTTTAAACAATAATAATAATATGAAATGTTTCTTGAGCAGAAAATTAGCATATTAGAATGATTTCTGAAGGATCATGTGACACTGAAGACTGGAGTAATGATGCTGAAAATACAGCCATCACAGGAATAAAATACATTTAAATAATTTATTGAAATAGAAACCAGTTCTTTATTTCTACAATATTACTGTTTTTACTGTATTTGTGATCAGATAAATGCATCCTTGATGAGCACAAGAGACTTCTTTGTGTCCTGTAGTATATGTCCAAATTATTTAAGCGACTGTTCAAAAGATTGGGGCCAGTAATATTTTTTTATTATGTTACAAAAGATTTCTATTTCAAATAAATGCTGTTCTTTTGGACTTTCTATTCTGAAAAAAAAAAATGTTTCGAGGTTTTCACAACTGTTTTCATAAACTGTTTTCAACATTGATAATAATACAAACACACTTTCTTCCTTGATAATAGTAGAGGCTTCTTTAAAAACCTGCATCTGTCTTTCTCTCTCTGTAGTTGTCGGGTGGCTGTGAGCAGACTGTGGTTCTGCAGGACTTTGTTGCGGGCTCAGTGGGTGAGTTGAGCATTCAGTCGGGTCAGACCGTCGAGCTGTTGGAGAGGTCTGGAGAGCGGCCCGGCTGGTGTCTAGTGCGGACCACCGAACACTCGCCCCCTCAGGAGGGTCTGGTTCCCAGCAGTACCCTGTCTGTGTCTCACTCCCGCAGTAGTGTCGACATGGACTGCTTTTTCCCACCTGGGAAAGGTGAGCCACACACACATAAATATCCACCGCCCACAAACACAGGTCATATTTCTGATGGCCTCATTCCGCATTCTGCTTAGAAACAGCCAAAGCCGCCTCTACTAGTTCTAAGCACCACTTGGTGAAGTAATATGGAATTGCAATGCAGTCAATTTATTAACAAATAAATGTTTTGATTCATTTGTTGATCAAGTATTTGTAATTTGTGACAAGATACTTTCTGATATATTTGTGCCCAACTTTGACATGCTTTTACCCAAAGCGACTTACATTGCATTCAAGATATAAATTTCATCAGATCATGCATTCCCTGGGAATCGAACCCATGACTTCAGCGTTGCTGGTGCCATGTTCTACTATTTGAGAAATAGGAAAGCTTGATCCATTTACAAAAATCCATTTTACAAAAATCAGTCAATTGCAAAACATTTATTATAACATAAAAAATAATGCAAAAATAATGATTTTGTCAGAAATAATAATGGATAGCTTATCCAAAAATCTCTTAACCAGAGGCCGGGGCCCACAAGGGGTCCTCAGCAAGCGTACGAGGGGGGATGCAATTTAATTGACTATTATTAATATATTAAAACCTTCTACCGTAATAAAAAATATACAATAATGACTGATAGAATTTATTTTTCCTCCTCAGTAACTTTTTTTAAGCGTAAAATAATTGTATCTATATCAACACTCCCAGTTTATGTTAATAATATATTGTAGTTATAGTAATGTTAATATTATATTATATAGGGACCTTTGAAATTTGTGTTGGGAAGTTTAAGTCAAAAGGTTGAGAACCACATGATTTATAGTAGTTTTGACAGCCTCAGTTACTATGTACTTTCTTCGCATGCAAAAGAGCAACTTGGACATTCTGTTCAATAGCTACTTTTGTGTTCTGCAGGGAAAAAGCCATACGAGTTTCAAATAAAGTATAATTAGTATAAGAATTAATATTTTTGGATGACCTGTCCCTTTAAGCTGTTGTACACGTGCCCACGGCTCTCTGAACAGCATGAGCTCTGGCTTCTTCCAGGGGAGCCAGTTCTGCTCTCGGTGGGTGAGGCACAAATAGGGTTTGATCATTAATTAGCAGCGTGCTAGTGATGCTACCAAAGGCTTGCGTCCTGCTTTGATGAAACTCAGGGGATTGTTGTATGTGTTTGGTGGGGCTTCAATCCTGGGACTCTCACGGGCTTATGAGATGTTTCACACAATAGATCCACACTGAAACCATGTAGAACCATTTTAGCTTTCAATTGTCCTCACTTGAATGATTCAACTTTCTATAAGAGGGTTCTTTTTACTTTTAATAGTTAGGTGTGGCTCTAGGGCTCCCCTTCTTTGACGTGGAAATTTTCTCCGGTTCAGTTCTTCTGTTCAGTCCGTTGAGGTCAGAGGCGAGTAAACATGAACACACTGGAGAGCTGCTTCATTGTAAATTGAAGTCATACTTTAATATTGTAAAGCTGCTTGCTTCCTGTTGCATCCCAGCAGTGTGGGCGGCATCTGGATGTTTGCTTACAGTATACCGCTACAAAGTTATTTTGAACTTCTTTTTACCCCTAAAAAGAACTTCGCTGTGAGTATATTGGGGTCTTTAGAGCGTCCATATACTTCAAGTAAGCACCCAGCTTTGGTTTTTGGGTCAGGGTGGTGTTAAAGTGTGTCTTTAAGGCCCCATACTGTCTGAAGCGGAACACTCTGTATTGTATAGTCCCTTTACTTCCTGTTGTCTCCCTGCACTGCACTTCCTGTGTTTAGAAGAGCACATTTCTAAACATCCCAACCAGAACCCCCTGACCTCATCACTGTTCAGGCCTGGATCTAAGAATAGACAGAGGAAAGGGGGAGTCGACCTTTTCCAGGTAGGTTTCAAGAAAAATAAATAGAAATCAACCGAAGAACTGACTGGTCAAGGTGACTGCTAAACTATGACAAGATGTGTTGTCTTGAACTTTTAACTCTTTCTGCAACTCAACTGTAAATTGTCCACCGCCCTGTGAATATGAATGTTTACATGGTGTAAACTTCATCGACAGGAATTAATATATGTAACACATAACCAGAAGTTCATGCACCTTGATAATTTAGATAACTAAATAACTAACTAAGTCAAAGAATTTGATCTGGAATGATCTTGGTCAATTGTCATTTGGATTTTTTCGATGCCTGTTCACATTTCTGCCTGTTTGTTGTTAGTAGGTGACATTGCTGTGGGTATGTGGAGTGTGTGTGTGTATGTGTGTGCTATATCTGATGCAAGGGGGTTATAGTAAACAGAAAGTAATGGATTAGAAGCATGGAAAATCTTTAGTCAGGCATGAAGGATTCTGTCCTGACTGTACGCTATGCTACACCTCATTCTGTTGACTGGGCTTATTTCAGTTCTGTTATTGGAACTTCAGCCCTATTATTGGACCGTCATGTTGATGTTCTTGGAACTTTGTTTCCAAAATGTTGCCCTGCCGGTTGTCACATAGTTAACCTGTACAGTGTAGGTATATAATTCCAAGGAGGGCCAACCTGGAGAAAAGAAAATGTCATATACTGACATGAGATAGTTAAACCATGTGAAATATAGTATACCTTTCTCCTCAATTGAGCTGTACTTAGAAAGTTTGCCACAACGTTTCACATTTTCACTTATACTGAAAGAAAATTGGTGTTGAAACAGATTTCACAAATAATTACAAAGAAATGGCAAGTAACACACTGAATTAAATGTGAAATTTTTAAGAAGACTAAAATAATATTTTCTTATAAAACCTATACTCCAATAATAAAAAAAAATGTTTTTACAGTGTAGCATTTGAGTTTTTGCAAGTCAATATTACAAAACTTGCAACGCGAAATATGGCAAAATAAGTCCTGCCTTATATAAAAGAGCCAATCACTAATTGTTAAAGTCATCTCTTAACTGAAGCTGCCGTTAGAAGCTCTGGTTACTATTGAAACAATAAAGACAGTTAAGGCAAGGTTAAGAAAACACCAAACAATGAATCTAAGTTTAAAAAAAAATCATAAATTTTTTATTTTTAATAAATTGTGAAATTTCTTTTTTTATAATAAAAACCACGAGGTAATGCCTATTTTTCCATTGATCAACTGAATAACCTTGCAAAATGAAAGTTCTTCAGTTTATTTTATAATTTTCTCAAAAATAAAGATTCTTTATTGCCATTGATGGTTCAATGAAGAGCCTTTAACATCCATGGAACCTTTCCATTACACAAAAGGCTTTTTATAGTGAAAAAGAAGGTTCTTTAGATTATTAAAATGTTCTTCACAGTAAGAAGAAAACGGTTATTTTAAGAACTGCTCACTGAAAGGTTCTTTAGACTAGAGAACTAAAAATGGTTCTTCAGTGGCATCTCAGAGCAGAGTCTGCAAAGCGTCACGAGAGGCGGTGTTAAATTACCTCATGTCTCACAGCACATAACATTACAATAATGACGTATCACGCGAGCAGGGTATGGAAATACATATGTTGACAGGCAGGTATCCTATCATTGCATTCCGTCAAACATTCTTTGGTCCTGAGACTTCCACAGAGGATATATGTTTTTATATTTAGACCACTTCTATTATTGATTGCTATCAGGATGTAAAGAGAGTTTCAACCAGTATAACAAGAAGTGTTTATAAAGCAAATTGCCTACCCTACCTTTAAGAGTGTAAACGCAGGTTATTATCGTGAGTGCTTTTCTTGCTTTTCTTTTCATTGATGTTTGCATATCTTAAATGTGTCTGTAATTTGATGCTTAAGATATTTATGTGTATAATATGACCATTTAGTTGTATGTATGTTTGTGTTCTTGAAACTGCTGAAGTGGGGATGGAGATCTTGTGATATAGACACACCCTTTCAAAAATGGGCCACTGCAGCATGCAGACGTAGCTGATGTAAGGATTCACACACACACGCAGACAGACACACAAATGAACTACACTTACAATACTACTTTGTCTTTCCATGGAACAACTCAAAAACTGTGACTTCTGCTTTTTTTTCCTCCAGTCTCGTTTGAGGAGAAAAAAACTATTTTTGCATATTGGATTTTGCAGACCTCAATGAATTCAGTGGAGCCTTCCTGTATCCCTCTGAATGTGTGTGTGTGTGTGTGTGTGTGTGTGTGTGTGTGTGTGTGTGTGTGTGTGTCTCAGTGGCCCCTGGCCCCGCCCCCTGGCCCCTCCTCTTTATTGTGAAAAAGAGTAGCGTTGAACTTCCAGCTTAGCTTCAGTATTAAAGCGGGCTTAGTCAAAGCGTCCTCCACCTCCTATACCGCCCTTCTCCCTTTCTCCTCCTCTCTGTCTCTCACCTGTCTCTGGACGCACATATGAGACGGTGACCGAGCAGCATGCGGAGTGGGAGGTCGTGTTGCTCTTGTGGAGTTTGTCTCAGTTGGATTTTGGGAAAGATTTGCTGTTGTGATGGCGCAGGTGCGTAAGTCAACACAGTCTGTTTGCTTGTGGAATGTATGCAGATGCATTCAGTTGAATTTCTTTTCGCAGTGTGTGTCTGTTCATGCCCTGTGGGAGTTGAGTGTTGTGTGTCTGGGTTAATAATTATGATTGAGTTTTGTGTGTTTAACGGAATTTGTTGTTGGTGTATGTGCATCTTTTCATCTGAACTCTGGTATTTAATGTAACAGTTCACTGATCTGAATCCGGGAGATCTCAGACGAGCTCAAGGGTGTTTTGAGTGATTCAACTAACAATTATTTACAGATAACAGGGTTTCGTGTTTAATGCAAAAGCATTGCTGATTTTTCTTTCAGCAATCTTGTCTTTTTTGGAGGTCGACAAGCATTTACATTGTCAAAAGTGAAAATGTGCAGTTGTTACATACTTTTATCTTAAGCAACTAACAGTGCAATTAGTGTATATATTTTAAAAATGTAACCCATGTCCTTGGTGTTGCTAGCACCATGTTCTATGGATTGTGCTACAGGAACCCTTCGAAATGACTTTTCTGACATACATTCATAAACACTGAGGTTTAATCTCATGTAGTCAGCTTGCAGTTGTATTATCGAAAATTTTGACATGAATAAAAACAGATAATTTAGCGGTTACCTATTTTTTACGTTATAAGGTGATTTGTTATTCATAAATATATAATTCAAATTTAAATTGTATCCCTTTTTCTTTTTTCCCTCTTTCATATCTACTGTGTTTTGATTTTTTAAAGCATAATTAATGGAAAAAAATAGGAAAGCTGTGTGTGTGTGAGCGATACTGCCCCCTCAAGCTTCTCTGTTTTCCTGTAACCTAATTTCTCCATCAACAAACCAATGTGTCTGCTGTTCCCTTAGCTTTGAAGCTCAAATCAAGTTCTCTGCTCTGTTTGATCATTTCTTGCCCTTTTTTCTTGAAGAATAACATGCTCTTTGAAGAATCTGCACATTTTGGCTCTTAGCAATTGTCTGTGTGAATTAGGATCAGGGGTCTTCGAACTTTTTTTTTTTTACAAGAACCTCTTAGTGGACAGATTGATGACACTGTACACTTATTGACTTGACTTTTGTATCAGATTTTATGCCTGGGTTATAATGTGAATAATGCCATATTAATGTATTTACATACATTGGATAGATATTGCATAGATATATGGAATGGATGATGTACATCCACCTGGTTGTTATCACAGAATAAACCCAGACAGGGTGATCAGGACCCCGACGTGAAGCGGAGGTTGTATCTGTTAATATTATTTAATGGACCTGAGCTAACATGAACTAACAGTGAACAGTTGTATTTTTATTCACAAATGTTAACCAAGATTAATCATTACGGTAACAACTGTATTGTTCACTGTTAGGTAACCTTACTATATTAAAATAGTCATTGTTTATGTACGGTGTCACATTAATTAAGTATTTTTTAGCACTGGTCGACGTTAACATTTTAGTTGATTAATATTGCATTTTGATAAAATGCGTTTTTTCCTGTTTTTGTTTTTAATTTGAGATCCAACAATAATTGGAGTACTGCAGTACTGCTGCTCACCCTACAAAGTGTGAACACAATACATTTGTTCCTGCATTTTCTACAGGACTTTTAGTCCTTCTTTTTGTTGTTTTTGTTCCGGATAGAATGTAACATCAGCAACTTGTGCACATGAGTGTGGGTGACTGGTTATATCAGGTGGGTGTTTCATCTGATATTGAGAGAGAAATTCAGATAAAAAGGTAGCAGTATGAAGATTCAGTTTGTCTGTTGCTATTGTTGGAATGTTTAACCATCAGGCGCCTGTTGTAATGACAGTAGTGAAACTCTAACAAAGGAGCATTATCCCCACACGTGATCAGCGTGGATCCTCCCTGAGGCAGTCAGGACAAGCAGGGCGAGATCTAATTGGTCAATACCTGGGAGGGGGTTTTGGCGGGGAAGTTTCAAGGGGTGGATGGGGGTAAATGGCTCTTTGAAGAAACTCGTAATAAGGAAGTGACCTTTGTCCCATTCTCACCCCATGGGAAGTCACTTACGCAATGTCTACGGTAACTCAGTATTGCAGTGTCTGAACCAGCATTGAGTTAATGATCTGCACTGAAGCAGACAGCAGTGGGCATGAGGCATCAGGTTGGTTGTCTCAGCCCATCCTCTAAGGATTCCTGGTTATTTGCTACTTACAGAATGTCTATGGACGCTGTTAATTAGCACAGAAAATCATTTTGACTCATCCCTTAGATCCTAAAAACAGATCAAATGCATTTACAGCAATGCACTTACAGCGGAAACCTAGCGGTGGTACTGGTGGGTTTTAAAAAGCACAAACATAAAGCTCATAATTTAGTTAAAGCACTTAACATGAATGTTAAGGGATGTTGTTTGAGCTGTAAAGTTGTCTACATTGTCTCTATGAGGAGGGAATAGATGTCCAGGAGGATAAACTAATGTTCTGTTTTGTGTTTCTTATGTAATTCCTGGTTTTAGTTTGCAGCTCCGCAGTCAACTCAGCAGTTTGTAGCAGCTTTGGAGCTCAGAATGTTGAAGGATAATTTGAGGACGGTATGGATAGCCAGGATATTTAAATGCCATCCAATTGCTTTTCTATTGAAATGTTGAAAACAGCATTTATTTCATGTAGGATTTTTTTTGTAACAATGTAAAAGTCTTTACTGTCAGTTTTGATCAATTTAAGCTGTCCTTTCTGAATAAAACACCTAGTAGTTAGCTAACATCCCTTCCATGTGCCTTTGTGGTATTCTGGATACCAAGTGAAAGAAAGCAACTGGCTTTACCTCTTTTGCCAGTCACAACATGAGTTGAAAGATTGGGGATTTACGCAGACAAGTCTGATAAGCAGATCTGTTACACCAGTTTTATGCTAAAACGAAATGTTTACCTGTTATATACTTCAGTATGATAGTTTAAATGACTAAATATTCGATTTTACAATTTGAAGGATAAGTACATTTTTCTGTGTTAAATTCCATGTGCTGTAAAGTCCACAGTAGCTTTCACTGTGACGTGCAGTCTGCCTTTGTTGTAATGTGTGCTGTGTGGAGTCACAGAAGGCCTTTATGCTCAGATCAGGTCAAGCTGGTTTTGTCACTCTACAGTTGTCAGCTAAATCAACTAGTGGCCTATAGACTAGACAATTGCTTTTCCTTTCACCTCAGAGAGGCTAATGTCCAACATTGCACTCAGGTTTCTTGGCTTTCAGCTGTTGGATTTGGTTCTGTGAGTTTTTTGATGTTTCGGCTGCAGTGAACATCTCTGAGCTGGTATAAGACCTTTTTTAATGTTCTATATATTATGCAAAATTTTCAGGGGTTAAATGGCATGTTGTAAATGTTCTGAGGTTGTATATTACATGCAGATTTCTTAGGTTATATGTTATGTCAAAATTGTGATTGGCTTTATTGGTTGTCTGTTACATCCATTGTACAATGTATACATGGCGAAAGCCACTAAAATATTTGTTTAATATTTCTGTGGAAACTGTAATACATTTTTTCTGGATTCTTTGAAGAAAATGTTCCAAAGACTTTGAAATAGAATATATATATATGAAGAGTTCAGATGCAAAAGCCTCTAAGTGCCATCTGAAATTTTCTTTTAGAATTATCATTTTTATCAAGCTCATATATTTAAGTTCAGTAATTTCACTTAAATGGCAATAAAAATTACCTATAAATTGTCATTTAAGTGAAATTACTGAACTTAAATATACGAGCTTGATAAAAATGATCATTCTAGAAGAAAATTCCAGATGGCACTTAGAGGCTTTTGCATCTGAACTCTTCATATATAAACAAAAACTGTAGTATATCAATTATACTAAAATAACACTGATGCCACTTTTATCAACTTAATGTGTCCTTGCTGAATAAAAATCTTAATTTATTTAAAAAAAAAATCTTACTCAGAATTGTGTTTACTTTTTATTGGTTGTCTATTAATTCCATTGTTGGAGTTCTGCATGGTCAAGATCTCTATATAATTTCTCTGTAATTTTTATTCAACAGAAAACTATCCTGTGGGAAGTTCAGAGGTCAAATCGGAGTCCTCCGCATCACTGCAGCCACAGACATCGGTGACCTCTTTGCCAACCGGTTCCCCAGGACCCAAGCGCTCTGGAACTACTGGAAACACATTAAAAAAATGGCTCACCAGCCCCGTACGGCGTCTCAGCCACGGCAAGGGCGACAACACTAACGCTAAAAAACCCAACAATAAGCAACGTAAACGAGACGGCCGCAAAAGTGTAGAACTGGGGCCGTCACACCAAGACAGCACTGAAGAGGTACGACAACCATTAACTATTTAGGAAATGTTCTTACACTGCAGTGTTTCAACATTCCAGCACTGTAAAAATACCACATACCAAACAATGTGTAGAAATGCATTCTCCTTTTATCTGGTACCACACCTAACATATTTTAGTGTAGTAACCTACAAATCTATGTAAAAGGGCTTCCTGTATAGGTGCATGTTTTATGAGGAGCGTACCGTGCCTGCTGTTAGAAGTCATGAATGATAGATTTCTGTTGGCTCAAGGGTGGCGGTTTTTATTTAAATGGGAATGACTCTTTCTCCAAAGAGAGGAAGACGAGGAGTGAACAGCGGAGGAGAAGAAGAGGCTGAAGACGAGCCCCACACACCCCTCCCTCCCCCCATGGAGATCATCAAGGACTCCTCCGCTCAGGAGGAGAAGGTGAAACACAGACTTTCGTTAATTTTTTATTGTTGTTTTTTCCTTTCCTTTTCTTGTTTTTTTTTTGCATCCTTGATCCTTTTTGGTAAAGGAGCAGTTTACCCAAAAATGAAAACTTTGTCATCATTTACTCACTCTCATCTTGTTCTAAACCATGTTTTTTTTTTTTTTTTTTTTTGTCAGCCAAACTTCTTTAACATAAATTATTTATGTTAATGTAGCGCCTTTTCACATTTCCGGGTTTCTCAGAAGCGGAACTCGTTATAGTTGGGTAAACTTAAAAGTTAAATACGTCATTAACAACTAGTTGTACAGTTTGGTTTTGTAAGTACGGTTGTCATTACCTGCATTATTAGGGGGTTAATTTGGTTGTAGAATGCGGTTGTCAGTCATTGTTTATTTTACAGTTTACAATGATCTATTTATTTTAATTTGACATTTTTATGATTTAAATATTTGTTAGCTTTTCATCAATTCACAAACCTTAACTTTCTTCAGTCAACCCATGACATTTTTTTTCAGATCTTTTAAATGAATAATGTAATTCAGTTCACCTAACCAGTTTGAACATCTTGTTCATAGAAGAAAAAATTCCTTTGGGTTTGCAAATAACTAAATGTTTAGCTTTTCTTTATACACTTTTTCCTCATTGTTTGTGCATTCCCTTTCAGTTTTGATTCTTATCTCTCTCGCCGTCTTTCACTTTATCTCTTTCAGACTCCAGAGCCTGGCTCTTTCCCAGTGTTGGGTAGCGTCTCCCCGTCTGATCAGACACCCAGAGACCCAGAGACAGAGCAGAAGAACAAGGCCATGAGAGGGCGAATGTAAGTACTCATCTGACCTGCTCAAAGCCTGAGCAAATGAATTCAACAACAAATAAAGGTGCAAATGTTATGGTGTATTGTGATATCTCTCATATTTCTACTATCTACAGGTTTGTGTTAAATGAAATGGTGCAGACAGAGAGAGACTATGTGAAGGATCTGGGTGTCATAATTGAGGTATGTGACAGATAACAACAAAATCATTTAGAAAGGTGCACACATGTTATCTGTTTCATGTTACAAATGTAGATGTCCTGTCATGACACAGCACATTTCAACATTTGGTTAAACCTCTGTGATACTTTTGTTTTCAATCATAACAGCTGATTTGCATTAGACACCTTATATATTACTTGCAGGACAAAAATGATTACAGTGATCTGAAAAACATAGAGTGTAATGTGACATCAAGAGCAGTTTTTTCTCCAGAGGACCATATACAGTGCAAAGGGGTTATTGATAAGACTTTTCCTAAGGTGCCGCAATGAACCACAGAGGAACATTTATTATTAAATAGTTTCCAAATCTGTTTTTCTCATTATCCCCAGGACTTTATGAAAAGGATTGGGGAAAAAGGTATTCCAGAGGACATGACGGGGAAGGATAAGATCGTATTCGGGAACATTCATCAAATCTACGACTGGCATAAAGAGTAAACCACAGCTATTTTCTTAAACAAAACCTAATGCTAGGTTAGAAATAATTTTTTGCAGCTGGTCAAAAACTAATAACTTAATTTAATAAAGGCACTCAAATACTCAGTGAAGTTTTGTTGCTTTATTTAAAGGAACTAACAGGAAAACAATTATAATATCCTCATTAAATAATAACTAAAAGTCCAAAAAAATCCTTTTTGTGGAGTGTTGATTTATATAATATATAGAATTTGATATATTTGGTAAACTATCGTTCAGAAGTTTGAGGTCAGTAAGATTTCAGAAGATTTTTTTAGGAAAGTTTTTTTTATATATATATATATATATATATATATATATATAAATAAATGCATTTATAATATAATAAAAGATGTCTATTAAATTAATTAAATGCTGTTCTTTTGATCTTTCTGTTCATCAAAGAATCCTGAAAAGATTAATAACTTCATAAACTATTAAGCAGCACAACTGTTTTCAATATTGATAATAATAATTGTTTCTTGAGCAGCAAATCAGCATATAAGAATGATTTCTGAAGGATCATGTGACACTGAAGACTGGAGTAATGATGCTGAAAATTCAGCTTTGCCATCACAGGAATAAATTACATTTTAAAATATATTAAAATAGAATGCAGTTCTTTTAAATAGTTTTTTTTGTTCAGTAAAAAAATCTTACCGACCCCAAACTTTTAAACTGTAATGTATATTCACTCTACAATGTTGTCACTGTCTTTCACACTATTTCCATAATATGGTGTCTTTTTCTAGATTGTCATTTTTGATACCAAATAAAAACAATCAGCATGCAAAACGTATGCATTAAATTTCCTTGTTGATATATCAACAATTACGCACACTGAAGAAGGAAACGGATTGAATTTCTGATGGGAATCTTATTCAGTTTGAATGAGGGAAGTTTATACACGTCACAAAATGTTTTCTTTTCTTATTTTTAAAGGTTCTTCCTCGGTGAACTTGAGAAATGTCTGCAGGACCACGACAGACTGGCCGAGCTGTTTATCAAACATGTGAGTTCGACAGATTAAACTCTGTGTGTGTGTGTCTATGTGTTGTAGTAAACTTCATTCTAAATGTCATCCTCTGTTATGCAGGAGAGAAGGTTACACATGTACGTCATCTACTGTCAGAACAAGCCCCGCTCAGAGTTTGTTGTGGCTGAATATGACGGATTCTTCGAGGTGAGTGTGATTTGAGCAGCTCAGTTCTGTTTCCTCTGAAGTAAAGTGCTCGTTTGCTGATGTTCTTGGAGTTTCTGTCAGGAGGTGCAGCAGGAGATAAACTCCAGACTGTCCATCAGTGATTACCTGATCAAACCCATCCAGAGGATCACCAAATACCAGCTCCTGCTCAAGGTATTAGCCACTGAATTACACAATCATGATGAGACTTATACCCTTACAATACATACCATGGTAAACATAAGGGCTTTTCACACTTGAAATAGTTAGACCTGGGTCATTCTAAACCCTGGGTAAACGGAATCCTCCTTATTAATTATTAATTAATCCTTGGTATTTATAAACTGACGTTTCACACACGTGTCACTGATTGGACAAACGCTGTACACAATATGTTTATACAAAGGCTCTAACTTTGCCCATCCTCATTATATACTGACAGCTGTACTATCAAGTTTGTCCTGAATTGACTTTTTGGACTATAAAGGTAAGAATGAAACAGTTTTTTCGTCACTCAAATTTGTGACTGACAATTGTGACTCAGTCACGCTTGTGACCGACACTAGCGGCTGCGGTCTTTGGCATCCTTGTTAGCACGCCCGCCTCCCACGCTAGTGACCCTGGTTTGAATCCCGCTCTTAGCGGATCAAGTAGGACCAGTTACATTTGGTGCCGTGACCCGGATGGGAGAAAGGTTTAGGTGGGTGAGTGTAACAGACGATGCTAGGCGGTCTTTAGTG
The DNA here is from genome assembly GCF_964197995.2 of Scardinius erythrophthalmus. NCBI lineage: Eukaryota > Metazoa > Chordata > Actinopteri > Cypriniformes > Leuciscidae > Scardinius > Scardinius erythrophthalmus. Next base: position 36,034,761 of record NC_138232.1, on the reverse strand, counting down.
TACTTGTTAGCGTGTGCGCCTCCCGCGCCGGAGACCACAGTTCGACCAAGTGTGGCACCGCAATGCGGGGTTAACAGCGCAAAAACGGTGCTAACGCCATCCCAAGAGACATTTCGAAATATATTACCAGTTACATTCGTTTTTGCCGCAGAGACCTTTTATGTCCTATAAATGTGTAGAATTTATGATAATTCGCACATCTTTCAGTGGACGATACTGTTATTAATTGAAGTTATTAATATCGAAACATGGATGAATGAGATAGTAAATGGGATATGATTGATATTAAAAAGAAATATAAAAAAGCCATGAGAGAAAACTGAATCTGCTACTGACAGGATACTTTCTGTGCACACGCTCCGACCCGGACAGCAACATAATGTCGGCTCAGATCCGGCCCACATCTGGTACACGTGGATTCCTCACGGGCCAAGATGTGGGCCGGATCTGGACCCACATCTGTCTGGGGAGCAGAGCACAGACAAGCATAGTAGCCACAGAATATGTCAAAATGCCCGCCTTGGTGAGTATTCATGTAAACACATTCGACGTAAGTACTGCGCATTGTTCTGCACTCACTCACTCACTCACTCACTCACTCGCTCACTCACTCACTCACTCACTCACTCACTCACTCACACAAGAACAGGATTTATGCAACTCAGTTGGGAACTAAACCTCACAGTGGAAGCCCTCCACAATTAATTCCATATTGCAACTTATTTATTGTTTGTTGCATATTTGTTTGTTTTTAGTTGTCTGTGGACCTAATAAATGTACTATTATTTAAATTTTATTGAAAAGAATTTTTTTTTTCTTTAACCAATAAAATAATAATTGGCTCTTTGGGGCCAATTATTCAAAACCCGGGGTTTTGAAAAGCTATAGTTTTCACCAAAACAGCATAGACTTGCATTAAAACTCAGCCATATACTACCGTTCAAAAATCTGGGGTCAGTACGTTTTTTTTTTAAACGTTGTTGCGTTAAAGTCTCTTCTGCTCACCAAGGCTATTCGATCAAAAATACAGTAAAAACATTAATATTATGTAAAATTATCACAATTTAAAAGAACTGTTTTCTATATTCATATTTTTTTTTACATTTAATTTATTTCCGCAATGGCAAATCTGAATTTTCAGCATCTTCACTCCAGTCTGATCCTTCAGAAATTGTTCTAAAATGCTGATTTGCTGCTCAAAAAATATTTCTCATTATTATTATTGTTGAAAACAGTTCTGCTGCTTAATTTCTTTGTGGAAACCATGATTCTTTTTTTTCTTTGGAGCACAGAAAATTAAAAAAAAAATGATAACAATTTTATTGTCTGTCACTTTTGATTAGTTTATTGAGTCCTTACTGAATAAAAGTATTCATTTCTTTGGAAAAACAAACCTTACTGACCTCAGACTTTTAAATGACTGTGTATTTAGGAACCATAATAATACAGACACTTGACTCAGCAACAATCCAGAATACCCTAGCCACAACATAGCAGCACACTAAAAACTCACAGAAACCTTATGTCAGCATCACACTTTAATTTTCAAGCATCATTTACATTGTTGTAGAATCAAGGAGTCTGTACACGTCTCTCAGCGCAGCGGGTGGGCGTTAGCAAATGGTTATTGTTTACAGAGGGATTTTGTCAGGTTCTTATTCACTTAAGTGACTAATAAAATAAGAGGCAGAGTCAGAACAGTGTGTGTTTATTGAGTGTAAATCCCTTTCTCACTAAAGCTGCGCATAAACATATACTCTCTACGGCAAGCCCTGAAGGAACAATTACGCATTCATAATTCACTTTATTCAGTCTATTGCAGTTTGCACTGTGTTCCTGTTTTTCTTTTTTGATGGGTAATTTGAAAAAAAAAGAAGTCAGTTTTATCTATCCCCCTTCCTTTCTTAAGAGTCTGAGAGATGGCAAAAGAGATTTTAGCAAAAACAGACACACACAATGCCCAAGCAAAACTATGACTACAATTGTACATTTTTCCAAAGGTATTACTACTCGTATTATTATTATTTTACCATATGGCAGTGTTATTTTAGTATCATTAATATACCATTTATTAATACTTTGTCTATTAATATTAAAATTGAAATTTAGTTTTTAGTTTTTTTATGTCTTTATTTCAGTTTTAGTTTGAGTAATTTCGGTGCTAAACAGAAATTATGAATGTTGCTAACTGAAGTAAAGTTTTTAATATTTTATTTAAGTTAACGTATATTTTATTTTAATTATTGTGTATTTTTAGTTTTGGTTAACAATAACAACATTGCTGTATGGTCAAATTATTATCCTATTTTAAGTTTCGTCTTTGCTTTATTTGTGACTTGAAGGACTTTTTGAAGTACAGCACTAAAGCGGGTCTGGACTGTAAAGAGTTAGAGGTAGGTGACCTAAGCAATTCTTTATGAACCTAAATAAATTCTATACATCTCATACGCTTCTGTTTGAAGAGTCCAGTGTTGTATTGACATGGCTGGTCTGTAATTTCTGTCCTGAAGAAAGCAGTTGAGCTGATGTCCCTGGTGCCCAAACAATGTAACGACATGATGAATCTTGGACGATTGCAGGGCTACGAGGTAAACTCACCAGAAAAACACTTCATGAAAATAAACTGCTAATTTGTATTTATTGTAACTGTAATTATTATAATTACAAATGTAAATGCTTCAAATTTACACTGACAGTTATTATTTCGCAAATCAGCATGATGCATTTAATAGTATAATTATATAGTACTATTATAATGCGAACATCAGATTTATAAGCATAGTGAAAAAGCTCAACTTAGAATATTCACTAACAAAGGACCAATCCGCTGTAAGCTTTAAGGCTAGACTTCAGTGACATACAGTAGTAATAGTAACATTAAAGCGATAATTCACCCAAAAGTGAAAATTCGGTCATCATTTACTCACCCGCTAGTTGTTCCAAACATGTATGAGTTTCTTTCTTCTGTTGAACACGGAAGAAGATATTTTGAAGAATGGCTTCAATGGCTACCATGAACTGTCTGGTTACCAACATTCTTCAAAATATCTTCTTTTGTGTTCAAAAGAAGAAAGAAATGAAGTAAATGATGACAGAATTTTCATTTTTGGGTGAACTATCACTTCAGCATACTTTATTTACAACAGAAATCCATTAGTAAAATGTGAGTTTAGAATAAATACTTTTACACATGTAAATATTGCTACAAAAGTGTATACATATGTTTAGGAACAAAACTGTGATGAAATGTGGCGTCTGTCAACTAAACTGACTTTGAACTGTTTTGAACTTTGTGCTGCACATGATGTAATAGACTAACAAACGAATGAAGTTCCAAATAATTGGTGCAGAAAACTGCTGTTATTTTATATCGAGGGAATTTTCTGAGAAATTGCACTAACTGCATCCAAAGAGAGTAAACTGCTACCTAAAGATGGCATGTAAAGTCACAAAGACACACAGGCCATGTACACACTGCAGCTAAATGCAGTCTACAGCCGCTCCCAGAAAAATTCAGGTATCTTGACTTGATCTAGAAGATCACAGAAACAGAAGTGCGTGCTCGGATGATTGCTTAGGATTGCTTGTGTTTCTTTGCACAGGGGAAGTTGACAGCTCAGGGAAAGTTATTGCAGCAGGACACGTTCTTTGTGACAGAGCAGGACTCTGGCGTTCTGTCCCGCAGTAAAGAGCGCAGAGTGTTCCTCTTCGAACAGATCGTCATCTTCAGCGAGCTGCTTCGGAAAGGCTCGTCTACACCAGGGTACCAGTTTAAAAAGAGCATCAAGGTACATTCAGCTACATTCAAGTTGATCCAAGTTGAGTAAATAGATTTATACATCATTTGAAAGCTGAATGAGTAAGCTTTCCATTGATGTATGGTTTGTAAGGATAGGACAATATTTTGCCAAGAGACAACTATTTGAAAATCTGGAATCTGAGGTTGCAAACATTGAGATAATCACCTTTAAAGTTGCTGCATCCACTCACAAAAATTATTTTTTATATATTTACGGTAGGAAATGTACAAAATATCTTCACGGAACATGATCTTTACTTAATATCCTAATGAGTTTTGGCATAAAAGAAAAAGTGATATTTTGACCCATACAATGTATTGTTGGCTATTCCCACAAATATACCCCTGCGACTCGTGACTGGTTTTGTGATCCAGAATCAAAAATAAGTATTTTTTTATGTTGTGTAACTGTGTTTGTGTGTGTGTTGAATTTGCAGGTGAACTTCTTGAGCTTGGAGGAACATGCGGACAGTGACCCCTGTAAGTTTGTGCTGTTATGTCGTGGCTCATCTGAACGACTGACGCTACAGGCCGCCAACATCGACATCAAGAAAGAGTGGGTCCAAAGCATCCAAAAACTACTGGACATGCAGATCAATTTCCTCACCGGTGAGCGCATTATAAAAGGGTTCAGGGCGTGGAATTTGGTATCTTGGTAGTGTCTGGTTTATGAACAAAAAACAAACAGATCTCAGTGCTGTTTATTTCCTTTTACATTTATTTTTTTATTTCCGGGATCGTACATAACCTGCTGCTCATCTTTTTCTGATCAGCTCTTCAGAACCCACAGGAATACCACAAGAAAGAGAGTGGAGGATCTTTGACCAGGCAGCTGTCCAATAGCAGCCGTTCCTCATCCTCTCACCCCTCCACCCCCCTGAAACCCAACACCGCCCCCAACGGAAGCCCCGCCCACAAGCCCAATAAGCATGCAGAGGTGAGCATGATTCAAAAATATTACATGTAAACTAATAACTAGGGCTGTCAATCAGTTAGCTATTTTTTATGTTTTAAAGCAAATTATTGAATTAATATGGCAATTAATGAATAAAATTGATAACGTATCAATGTTTGCTGAAGAAAAGCACCCAAATGAAGATTTTCCAAGACATAACATTATTGTGGCAGATGACAAAAAGTGGCTTTGTTATTTTTATGTTGCTTTATGTCCATATCATTAAACAAAAGGTGGTACTTCAAGCTTGAATTGCTCTGAATGTAGGTAAATTCCATCATGATAACTGATCACTGGAAAAGTTCAAAGAAAATTTCAATTCAATTTTAAATAAGTAAAATATCAAATATTTTAAATGACCAAATTTGACATTACTGTTTCATCCTGCTTTCTAAACACTGCTCAGAAATCATGAGATTAATCACAAATTCTTTAAAAAATAAAAAATAGCAAGTAAATATTTTCCAGATAGTATTTTTCATGTATTTATAATCATTTTTTTTCAAAGTATGAATAGGTTTTTATTTATGAAATATATGTACGCTGCTGTTCAAAAAGTTGAGGGTCAATTCGATTTTTTTTACGTTTTTGAAAGAAGCCTCTTAATTTATTCCTGTAATACAAAGCTGAATTTTCAGCATCATTACTCCAGTCTTCAGTGTCACATGATCCTTCAGAAATCATTGAAAAAAGTAATACATTTATTTTCAGAATTTTTGGATGAATAGGAAGTTCAAAAGAACAGCATTTTTTGACAGTTAATTTCATAGTGTCAGCCCAGATCTGGCCCACATCTGGTACTCAGGCCGGATCTGGGCCGACACTATGTTGCTGTCTGGGTTCTCACCACTCTCACACTTACCAGTTGATCTGAACTCTGACGTCAAACTGACTTCCACAGCAAAAGCTCTAGTGTGAACGCACCCTGAACAACCCGTGTGACAGGAGACCAATTATCTCAATTGCATTCTGTGCTTAAATAGGATTGTGTATTATCTAACAAATTCAATTAGTTTCCCAGACCTTTTTAATTAGCGTCTCATCTAGGCCAGATAGATGTAATTAAACATAATTAGATCACAGTACACTAGTCTCCGCAGTGTGTATGCGTCTCCTCGCTGAGCTGAATGTGTCCGTGCTGCAGTGCTGTGAAGTTCCAGTCTAATTGTCTTTGAGGGGAGGAGAGGTTCCTGCTAGTTATTCTTAGTGGGGAGAATGGCCTAGTTTTCCAGCTCTGCCCGTGTTCCGTACCTGTTTCTCTTCTCTCCGCAGGGTCTCTTTCTTCCGTTCTACTTTCTCTCGTTCAGTCTTTTCTTCTCGCCGCAGTCTCTCTCTCTCTCTCTCTGGTGAGCTTGTAACTTGGCCTTGGCACACCCTGCGTTCTGTGTCCCTAATAAATCACACTATCACTGAATTCCAGACTGGAGGAGCCACTTGCTACTTTTTATTTTTAAGCGTCTCGAAGCTAAGCTTTTCACCCAGCTATTTATTTCTCATGCCAGTAGAAGGTCAAGGTTGGCACTGGCGGAGACAGTGAGGAACAGACTTTTGTTCTGATTTGTCCTGAAGCGCTCAGCCGTATGAAGAAGGACATATACGTTTGAAGTCCACATATTTAATTTGCATACATTACCAGTCAAATTGTTTTTTTCTAATGTTCACCAAAGCTGCATTTATTTGATTAAAATTACAGTTTAAGATGATATAGTACAATTTAAAAGAACTTTTTGAATATATATTAAAATGTATTCCTGTGATGCAGTCTTCAGTGTCACATGATCCTTCAGAAATATAATGACGTAATATGCTGATTTGGTGCTTATCAATTATTATTGGTATTTAATTATTAATAACGGTTCTTGAAAACAGCTTAATATTTTTGTGAAACATTGAAATTATGATATATAACATTGTCACTTTTGGTCAATTTAATGCATCATTGCTGAATAAAAGTATTCAATTATTTATTTTATTATTCTTTATCCTACCTTACCCAAACTTTTGAATGGTAGTGTATCACGGTTTCCACACAAATATTAATCAGCACAATTTGTTTTTACATTGAGAATAATAATTATGAAATGTTTCTTGAGCAGCAAATCAGCATACTGTATGATTTCAGAAGGATCATGTGACACTGAAGACTGCTGAAAATTCAGCTTTGCATCTATTCGTCTATTCAAATAGAAAACAGTTCTTCTAAATTGTAATCAAATTTAGCTATACTGTTTTTTACTGTATTTTTTAACCAAATAAATGCAGCCCTGGTGAGTACAAGAGACTTTTTTCAACAACATCTGAAGTATTCCAAACTTTTGACCAGTTGCGTATTCATAATGAGAACGTTTCATTTGTGTGCGTGTGGTTTTGTCCTCCAGGAGCTGGACGAGGGGGAGTGTAACGGCCTGTCTTCGGTGCTAGTGCAGCAGGATTACAATGCCGTGAAGGAGGACGAGATCTGCGTGGTGGTTGGTGAGACGGTGCAGATCCTGGCGTCCAATCAGCAGAACATGTGCCTGGTTTACCGACCTGCAAACAGCCAATCACCTGCTGCAGAGGGCTGGGTACCGGGTCACGTGCTATCCTCGACTCGGTAAAGCCACGCCCCCTCAACGCCTCGAAATAAAACCACTACTCACATTCACCCTTCAGTTTCACCAGCCTACTCTGGGAAAGCTTGCTGATACATGCCACTCAACCTCCTGTTAAGCTACTGTTGGTCGGACAGAACAGGAAGTCCCGCCCCTTTCCCTTCTGCCGTACAGTTGAGGACTACAGATGCACGCTACGAAAAATGGTGCGACATCACCCCCCATAGTCGATATGGGGCAAAAAAAAAAACAAAAAAAAAACAATAGAAAAAAGGAAGTTCAAGAAAATATATTATATTGCTAATAATTTAAAAAAAAATGATTGTGTTGTATAGAGAGGAAACTGAGGTGAATTTGTCAGTGAATTACGTGTGGATGTGTATGGATCTTAACGTCATCCTTTCTCATCAACACGCTCCATTACGCGCAACAGACTGTTTTCAAATGGGGCTCCCCCTTTTTCCCCTGTCTGTCTATGCCAAGTCATTTGCACACTGTGTATATTTTCTTTTACTGAGATTTTTATTTTTGGAAAGGTTTTTTTCCCCTAAGTGTCTTATTTTTACAGCTGTTAGGCGTGGCAGATTTATTATTTTCTTTCAGTTCTGTCAACCAGTTCAGTGTTCTGTACAAAGTATTCTGCACTTTTCCAACAAATAGTATCGCAATGACGACAAGTTGTGCAATATCACAATCGTCACAATGCTCATAACTGTACTTGTAACTAAAGATTTAAATGTATTATTCTGTATCATTTTAAATTTGTACATAATATTTTTGACATTGCCATAATAGATACACAGCAGAGGAAAACGGTCCCTCTATTCCTGTCAGGCTCTAAAAAACCAACACACACACACACACACACACACAAAACGAAATCCTGGTAGTCAGCACTGCCTCCAAAACCTGACCCTCTGATTTTTACATTTGACATCATCAGATTTAGTATGTAATAAGTTATCATCTGAATCATATCAGACCAGATGTTTACTCAAATTAGTCAATTAAAAATGGATGTTGTTGATTTCTGAAGAGTAGTTTCTGCTGTCAGCGTTCAGATCTCAGAAATACGTGTAAATAAACATACAAAAAAAACAAAACAAAAAAAACTAATTCTAGCAGGTATTTCACTTGTTAAACTCTGGAATGTTGTTCATAATAAAGCTGGCAATTTTTCATCTTGGACATAATGTGTTCTGTATCATTTGTTCATCTTGTTCATCTGTCATCTGAACAGTATTGTTTTAAATGTAAATATAAAATTCATGCAATCAACATCAAGCATATACAAATCGTCTCAATGTTACAGTATTGTATGTATGTACAGTGACTTCTTCCAATTACATGCACTATGATACACATGAACAGTGTAACAGTGTGACTGACTGAACTGTGTTTCTGATGAATCAGTCTGAAAGCAGAACAATGGAACAACAATATGAAATATGAACAACACAAACATTGGGCTACTGCTGTCATTCACGGTAGTATTTTAATTATATATTTTAATACTGACTGGTTAGGGTTTGATTTAGCTTTAGTTGCATGCATAAAGTAGGCTAGGCCAAAATAGTCTACATGTAACGTGTAAAATAGTTTTACACATGAAGAAAAGTTTTATGCTTAGAAACGTGTTTGAAATAATACTGACATGAGATGAAGACTGATAGCAACTCAATTTATTCTAATTTATTTGACTATTTGGGATGAAAGATTATTTTGGTTTGTCAGGAAAGCTTGACATAGTCACATGACTATCGAATGCTCTCGTTATCTCAATAACCACGCTGTTATTAGAAACTTTATTCTAATAACAATAAAAAGTTCACGTATTAATTTAATCCTGGATAAGCATATTTCATAAGTAGGCTAATTGAAAACTTTACCGTTTTCGTGATGCGGCATCCAAACCACTAGGTGTCAGTTTAAGCTCAAGATGGCTGCCATTCATCCAAACTAAGTCGCTTTAATAATAATCATAAAACAATCTCTGTCCGAACCACCAGGCATGATTGTTACATATACAGCACCTATTATAGAATAACAGGCCACATATTCTTTATGTAACTCTCAAAAATACATAATTAAAAAGATTGGGGATTATTTATTTTAAGTAAAAAGAAACAGTAATATTTCTTGATCTTTTGGGTTAATAATTCATGCATCAGATGGTTAAATAGGCTACAAGACAAAACTATGAAATATTTACTGTTACCTCAACAGAAAACAAACAGATGTGTGTCCACATCTATCCAATGAGGTATTGTCTGTGGATATTATAAAACCCACAGGATCTGCTATAGGATCTCTCTTCATTGTTAATGAGATTGGAGATTGATGAAAGTTGCAAATGTTGGTAACACTTTATTTTAGTGTCCCTGTTACACATCTTATGTAGCTACTTACTATAGTAGGTAACTGCACAAACAAATAACCCTGAACCAACCCTAAACCTAATTATAAAATGAATACTGTTAATTAATACTAATACTAAGTATTTACTTATTTGTATAATCACACTGTAGCAAAGGCACCCTAAAATAAAGCCTAACCCTCTCTTTTTTTCACCATTTAGTAATGCTACAATAGGTTACTTTATTTTTACGGTGATGTAGTATTTTACTTAAGTACGTACTGGGTAATATTAATTAACTACATGTACTTAGTATAGAGTTGCGGTTAGGGTTTGGTTTAGGGTTAGTTACTTGTAATTATGCATGATTTCAAAACACTGCGTTACAATTTTATTGATGTAAATTATTTCCTAAAACTAATTCCTAAAAAGAACAAAACACTCCCACCCTATCATTGAAAAAAAAAAAAAAAAAAAAAAAACGTTTGGTGCCGCTAAAAGCGTAGAAAGACTTCACTTTAAATGTGCCTGTAGTAAATATAATGACCAAGAGGGGGCAGCAACACTCTAATGCTTAAGAATGCACATTTATCTAAAGCAGGGGTCACCAAACTTTTTTCTCTGGGGGCCACATTATCGTTCCTGACTGTGATGGGGGGCCGGGGCCGGGTCAGCTATATAACATAGAATTGTATGACCCAGACCAAAATGACCACCAGCAGGCCTCATTGTGTAGTAGAGATTACTAGCCTGGCACAGCTATCCCCACTACTATATCCACACTAGGCTACTATATCAACACTTGATTCCTGGCACATATTTGTTTATCTTTACTAGTGGTTTGCAAAAGTTGTAATCGAGTCTTCACACTTTGTTTTATTTAAAGTTATTCTTCACAAATAATCGTTGGTCCACTGTTCTTTGAAAACTCTGCACTCTCTTTTAGGGGTGGAACGGTACACAGAAGTCACGGTTCGGTTCATACCTCGGTTCAGACATCACGGTTGGGTACAATGAAGGGAAAAGCAAAACAAAAATGCAGAAGGCTTGTGCATGTCTCAGGCTGGACCACCAAAAGAAAAATAAATGTCTTAAGCCTTGTATTTTTTTTTTAAATAAGTTTTATTAATAAAGTAAAGGCATAGAACCAGTTTATTTGTAGTGCACTGACAATAGTTTTATATAATTAGTTCATTAATTCAATTAATAAAAAATACCTTGATATGGTTGGTAATTGGACCTGAATTAATTGAAAATTAATCTGCTACATTTCAGATTAATATATTTGTTTTCCTTAAAAATGTAATTCACAGTAACTTAAACACTTTGCAGTTTGAATGATGTCCTGCATAAACTAAATGACGGAGTATGTTTTTATGTTTCCACTGTTCGATCGCGGCTGCGCCACACACACACACACACACACACACACACACACAAATATAAGTAAACACTTTACGACTTTTCGATCGCGCCCACACCTCTCTCTCTCAACATATTCCAGCATAGCAATCTTTACACCGCAGCCTGCTTCAGAGCTTCAGAGTTTCTTTTACTGTCTATGCTTCAGAGCTAAGGTGGAGCTACAGATTAGGTGTCCCTAAGAATCCGCGTATCTAACAGTAGTTCCGCATTACATTAATTAAATTGCACGCAAGTTTTATTTATTTTTATACCGTGTATTCTCCGTGTAAATGTATGCACCAAACTGTGACGCCCGTACCATGACGACTTTTGGGGATTGCCTCATATGGCCGATTCAAGTGGTGGGGGGCAGAGGGGCCAGTCAAAGGGGGGTGGCGGGCCTGAGTCGGCCCGCGGGCCTTTGGTGACCCCTGATCTAAAGAGTCAAGATTAAGCAAGTTTTAATAGAAGCCATTTTTTTTTCAAAATTTCAGCACGCAGTGTAAAACTATTACATAAAAATGCTCTAAACATTATGTATCTCTTGCTTTTATTTGCTGTAATATTTCTGGGTGTATTGGATACAATATTACACACATAAATAATAAAATATCAAGATTTTATTTTTAAATATGGGAAAAAGACACCTCTGAGTTGTTATCCTCATGTAAGCTAACTCTCAATCCCTCACTGAGCGATGGTTTTAGCATTTTACTTCCCTCCTGCCTGTCAATTTAGTTGTCATTGAAAAAAATAATAATGATGTAAATAATTAATAAAGCGCCAGACCTTGAAAGGTCAGAGCAAAGTCTAGTAGCCTACACTTCAATAGAATACACTTCCTTTACAACACAAGTTTGTACATGTGAAATTGAATGTACCACTGGTACAACGTGACAGGAATCATGTCAATCTGTTGCTCAAGAGTTTTGCACTCATCCAAGTGGCTTCAGAAGCGAACATGAACTGTTGGGCAACAGAACCGCATACTTGACTAGAATTACTGCTGTAACACATAGTGCACTGCAGCTGAGACACTAAAATTAGCTCTTTATCTACATTTGGTCTATATGGTGTTGTATTAGTATCATTGACAAACTATTATAGTTTTTATTATTATCTTGAAGTTTTTATTTTTATTTTCATTTTAGTTAAGGTTCCTTTTTTTCAGTTTTAGTTATTTTAGTACATCAAGTTAAACTAAATGAAAATGAGAACTATTGCCTTGCTAGCTGAAATACATACAGTATTTCTTTCCGTCAGTTATCTTTCGTTTTATTAATGACATTTTTTATGGTTTTATTTTTTGTTTTAGTTATCTAGAATAACTCCAGGTCTATTACAATGGTATATACAGTGTAAAAATGTTTATGATTTTTGAAAAGAAAGGAAGAACACTGATGGAAGTCAATATGTGGGTGGTTTGGCAACAGGTGTATTTACATAAATTAGCATTTCTGGTTAATTCTGTCATTTGCTTTCAGCCTGGCCCAAAAGGGTCATGTAAATCCACTCATTTAACGTCTGTTAATTAACAAATATATAAAAATGGAGGAGTAGATTTCCCCCCAAAAAACTTTTTGATCAAGGTTTGGACGAATGCCCTGACATCAACATTAAATTAATATAATAAAAAACAGCGGGAGGTAGCATATTAAAAAAAAACATGTTTTTAAAGAACAGTCTTTCTGCTCGATGCGAATCTTGATTGCCATAGCAGAGTTAGTGAGCCATCCTTTGTATCTGCAGAATCATTGCCACCACTTCACGAACAGAGGATCTTTGTTTCCATCTCTCTCTCTCTCCTCTGGCAAAATTACTGGTGCTCTTTAAGAGTTTGAAGGGAAAGCAGAGATTCAATGCACATAGCGCTCTCTTGGACTTTTTAGATTGTTCGCAAATTCTTATTAAACAGTGCGACCCAGACGCTGCAAACATCTCAGCTGTAAAAATCTGTCATAATATTTCAGCTCAGTTGATATTTCTTTGGAATGATGACTCACTTCCACCTTCTTCCCTAGATGATCTCACACGGTATTTCACAGAAACTGGTTTGTGGGTAGGGACCCTCGGGCATTTAAGGCAAAATGATTTGAATCAGGAGTCCTCATTTTGATTAGAAAAAGAGATTGACGGGAGATGGCAGGTGTCAGGCTCGAGGGATGAACTGTAGGTTGATGGGCTGGGAGGGAATGAGCAGTGTTCGGGTTTTGGGCTGTATCGATGGGGACCCCTCCTCTGCTCGGACCTCATAATGTTGCATCAGCTGTGGGGCAAAAGGGTCAAGGGTTAAAGAAAGAGTGATAGCGATAGTTAAATGTAGTATAAATATAATGGGTGTGCAATTGAAGCAGCAGATAGTGTGAAAGCATCCAACTCACTCTACTCAGAGCAAAGTACATCTCCAGCTCTGCTACCCTCTTCCCCACACAGGCTCGCACACCAACCCCGAACGGGACTGAACTGTAGGGGTGATGCTGAGAGCGAGACGGGCTGGCCCTCAGCCAGCGGTCTGGAATAAAACGCTCCGGATCAGGGAAATTATTCTCATCGTGACTAACAGCGTAATGACAGAGATGAAACTGTGTCTGAGGAAAATAGAGAGAAAACACACAAAGACTGGAATTAGGCTATTAGATGTTTAATTAAATGGAGATATTTAATGAGAGATTTGATATTTTTAAGCTGTGTGTGTGTGTGTGTGTGTGTGTGTGTGTGTGTGTGTGTACCTTCTTAGGGAACCAATAATTATCCACGATTACTTCCGAATCCACAGCCAGACGTCCATTACCAGGGACAACAGGATACATTCTATGATTAAAATGCATCATATTGTGAGAAATTAAATTTGGAACTGAGCATCTTGTAAGTAAAGTTTATTTTTTAACAAGATCGCTGAACATTCAGTCCAGCCTGAAAAGTTTTAGTGGCGCATTTCAAGGCAGACTGCATTGTAAACCCACCACATGATGCAGACTTTAAATAGGGACTTTTATGTAAAAACCACTGATCTATATAGACTGGTCATTATATAGATCAGTGGTAAAAACAGGCCAGCAGCAACTGAGCTGGACTTGACTGGATTCCACAGTTCAGGAGTGGTCGAAACATACACCAATATTTGGCAGCTACAAACCAAAAAGAATCCAAAACAGAATTCCTCTGGAAATATCTCTAGAAGGCATCTTTCCAAGATAAATGTTCCCTGTATCACAGCAAAAACATTTCTCTTTCCAACTCTGCTTTAGGGCTGGTTTTCAGTGCTGACATTTACAATACTGACTGTTAACTCTTTCCCGCCAGCGATATTTTTTAACCCAGGATGGTTGGGGAAGACTCATGAATATTCATTAGGGAAGTCATCCCTCATTGGTCTGATGACCTACCCCAACCCCGCCCCTAAACCTACCCGTCACTGGGGTTAAGACCAATCAGGGATGACTTCCCTAATGAATATTCATGAGTCTTCCCCTACCATCCTGGTGAAAAAACTTTCACTTCCATTCACCACCAGCATTTTTTTTTTATCATTTTCACAAAAGTTTCATGGCCCCCAGAATACTTTTTTGTATGAATATCTGAACATGCATATCAGAAATAACAGACCCGCTGCTCTTATAAAAAAAAACAACAACAAAAAAAAACTGTTTTATTCTAGCTTCATGCATTCCTTTTTTATCAACACTTGAATGTGGGAGTTTCATAAAAAAGCAAATTTGAGCGAAAAGCTGAGAAAAACGCGTTTTGTCATAGACTAAGTCTGGATGGGATTCAAAACGATGATCAAAACACAGAGATCGAGTCCATCAACACCTCCAAAGCTCGTCCTGGGTCGACATTTCATTCAGTAACGTTAGGCAGTTTTGATTTATATGCTGTTTATTGATAATGATCGTGTTATTTTACATATGCATCTGTTTACATATGATATCCCTTGTTTCTGCTTTTTCTTCGCCTGAGTTTTGAACAGGAGATTCAGTAATCTGTCAGAAGATGCATAATAGCAATTTAAAATATCATAATTTTAAAGGTCCCGTTCTACGTGATCCCATGTTTCAAACTTTAGTAAGTGTGTAATGTTGTTGTTAGAGTATAAATAATATCTGTAAAATTATAATGTTCAAAGTTCAATGCCAAGCGAGATATTTTATTTAACAGAAGTTGACTACATAAAACGGCTCGTTTGGACTACACTCCTCTACTTCCTTCTTTAGTGACATCACCAGAACCATGTTTAGACTAACCTCGGCCCACAGGAATGCTCCCTCAACTCTACTGGCTACTTGCGCACTTCTTATAACTTAGGCTACTGTGTTTACTCAGCTCTTACTGTGATTTTCTGAAGTAAAACTGACGCTTCATCTTTTGTGTGATGTACAATAAACTTTATTAAACTCATCAGTACATGTTTGATCATCATTCGGACCTGGTCCGAAACAGCAGACTTGTAACTTAGGCTGTTAATAAATAATGGATACATACAAGCAGATGACAAATACGTTATAATAACCGTAATTAAACTGCTAAACCATACCTGTTCCATCTCTATACAGCACTCTGACTCTGTAGCATAGACTGTAAAAAATATGGACAAAGCGTCTGTGACGTCACCCATAGACTTTCTGAAGAACGGGTTTGAAGCCGTTTATGGGGGGTATGGGCGGCGCCATCTTGGAAAATCTTGGGAAATGCTAACCCCGCCCACCTTCTAACGCAGCGCACGTCACTCAGCTCACTCTGCTACTCCGGTTATATTTCAGGCAATGAACTATTTTTTTACAGTCTATGGTAACGAAATATGTTATAAAACACCATACTAACTCTTTTCGTTTTCATTTAAAGAAATCTTAAACATTATAGCCACACAAATGCGGTTCAGGCAACGCATATTGATTATATTCAACTGCACATAACGTTTGCCTATTTATGAAAAACAAAACAAAATATAACACAAATCTGCCTCTTTTCATTTTAAATATAATATAAAAATATTAAACATTTTATGGTCCAGGCAATATGTGCATTTGTACTAAACAACAGATTTTGCAGTAAACAACATTACATATCATCTTCGTTGTATTAAAATGACAAAACTCAACCCAGTCTCTTTTTGTTAAATTTCAGTTTTATCAATGTTAGCCATTATAAAAGTATAAGTAAAAGGTATAAGAAGCTATAGTTACAAATAAAGCAAACAATTCAATCAAACATACAAAGTCAGCGCGAGTTTAACCATACATCGGTAAAGTTAAATAGCTTATAAAGTTATGAAACTTCCCCTCAGCCAAAACGATTGCCCAGGGAAAAAAATATAGATTCACGAGACCAAAAATCGCCCATTAGATATACACAAGACGAATTATATCTCATGTTTAACCACTACAGAGACGCCAGAGTCCGCGGCATTGGCGGCAAACCTTAGAACGTCAAGCCGATGAAAGACCATTCCAGGCGGGGTACATCGCGCCGAGCACCCGGTCATCCCTGGATCAACTGGATAAAATTTTCCTAAATCTTTAAATAAACCACAGATTTGAGCTTTAAACAACTACATTCTCGCCTGAAAAACTCTTAAAACTACATTTCATGATACAGAAACAGTAGTATTATATGTCAACTGTATTAAAAAATGGCGCTTCTTATGTTGTCATTCTCCGTGGCGCTGCCTTCAGCTGTCAATCAAGCTGTCAATCAAAGTTAACCACGCCCTTATTGTCATATATTTTATATCTAAATACGATCTAAACTAACGAGTTAGAAAAAAAATCACTACCCTCGCCGTTGTCAGGCACTCGGAACCTATCGAAAAATACAATAAAAGTCCATGGGACCAACCTGTAAAGACATGAATTTATGCTCTGAAAACGGACTTTAACGGACTATGCCCCTTTTCACAAGATGTAAAATAAGTCTCTGATGTCCCCAGAGTGTGTATGTGAAGTTTGAGCTCAAAATACCCAACAGATAATTTTTTACAGCATGTTTAAATTGACATTTTTTGGGGCTCAGAAAAACGAGCCGTTTCAGTGTGTCCCCTTTAAATGCAAATGAGGTGCTGCTGGACGACACAGGGGGCGGAGCTTCATGAGCTCGCGCTCAGTCTGTCAGGAAAATTTCATCTCACGGAATGATGATAATATCAGAAACTCTCAGTAACGGCGTTCATTTCGAGTCGGACAATAATGCCTACAGAGTCAGATTGCTGTAAAGAGATGAAACAGGTATGGTTTAGTAGTTTAATTACGGTTATTATAACGTATTTGTCATCTGTTTGTAGGCTGTGTATCCATTATTTATTAATAGCCTACAAGTCTGCTGTCTGAATGATGATCAAACATGTACTGATGAGTTTAATAAAGTTTATTGTACATCACACAAAAGATGAAGCGTCAGTTTTACTTCAGAAAATCACCGTAAGAGCTGAGTAAACACAGTAGGCTAAGTTATAAGAAGTGCGCAAGTAACGTAGCCAGTAGAGTTGAGGGAGCATTCCTGTGGGCGGAGGTTAGTCAAGAAACGGTTCTGGTGATGTCACTAATGCAGGATGTAGAGGGGTGTTAGTCCAATCGAGACGTTTTTTGTAGTCAACTTCTGTTAAATAAAATATCTCGCTTGGCATTGAACTTTGAGCTTTATAATTTTACAGATATTATTTATGCTCTAACAGCAACATTACACACTAACTAAAGTTTGAAACATGAAATCGCATGCAACGGGACCTTTAACATGGGGGCTATGGACATTTGCTCCCTTTTGGGACCTTCCCCTAGCGGATTTTCGATGTATTGCAGTTTTTCGCACTTCCGGGTAGGCTTCATTTTTCAGATCAGAATGTTGCCGCTTGCTCTGTAGGCATTATTGTCCGACTCGAAATGAACGCCGTTACTGAGAGTTTCTGATATTATCATCATTCCGTGAGATGAATTTTTCCTGACAGACTGAGCGCGAGCTCATGAAGCTCCGCCCCCTGTGCCGTCCAGCAGCAGCTCATTTGCATTTAAAGGGGACACACTGAAACGGCTCGTTTTTCTGAGCCCCAAAAAATGTCAATTTAAACATGCTGTAAAAAATGATCTGTTGGGTATTTTGAGCTCAAACTTCACATACACACTCTGGGGACATCAGAGACTTATTTTACATCTTGTGAAAAGGGGCAAATAACGGGACCTTTAACATAAATCATTACTATGGTCACTGTCTGTGGTTTTTGCAAATATTTAACCAATGAGAAGTATTACAAAGAGCTTGTGACCAAATCTCATAACTCCATTGCCTCCTCAAACTGTCCGTCAAACCTCATAACTCCGCCCCATCTCTATCGTGAATGAAGTGCCACAAGCAGTTTGGAGCATCTCTGCTTATTTACGATGCAAGGCCAGGGTAAATAAAGAACTATTCCTTTGTTTCTCAAGTAAAGAAAACGCTGTACTTATTCACTTTATATATAAAAGTATTTGAGAGTGGTGAAGAGCGTCTTGCATTTCTTGTTGAGTGACGGCAAAAATAACCTTTGCTTAGCGCTTCATTATAATGTGAGATTTTGGACAAATTACAGAAAAAAGAAAAGAAAAATAACGAGCGCCCACATAGCTTCAATAATCTTCATAACCTTTAGACCTTAAGCACCAGAGAAACGCATACTGTCTATGGAGAAACGAGGGCGTCGCCATCTTAAGAATATTGCCGTTTTTCCGGTCGCGCTGTATATTTCTATGGCGCTGCTGTCCAGGAGTAAATAGCTTTTGAAGTGGATTTACTTAATATAAAGTTAACGAAAGTTATCGTGAGGACTGTAATGTTTAAAGCAGATGACTTAACAAATGTCAGTCGACCGGGAATATTTTAAAACGAGCCGTTCATCAATAAACGCAAAATCGCTGTGAAAATACAGACCGGAAGTCAAAGGACAACGAGGCGAGCGCAGCGCTGAAAAGGGCGGGGCTACATACGGTCTATTGATGAAATACATACGGTATTATGATGAAAACGAGATGTGAGGATCAACTGCCCTAAGATGTAGCCGTTTCTAAAGATGAAAAACATGACATTCCCTGGACATAAACTTCCTAAATTCATTTGAGCTTG
Source organism: Scardinius erythrophthalmus (assembly GCF_964197995.2). Taxonomy (NCBI): domain Eukaryota; kingdom Metazoa; phylum Chordata; class Actinopteri; order Cypriniformes; family Leuciscidae; genus Scardinius; species Scardinius erythrophthalmus. Next base: position 36,015,571 of record NC_138232.1, on the reverse strand, counting down.
ATTTTGATAAAGTGTTAATAATATAATGACACATGCAAGTATATGATCACATATAAAGCCACAATATCAGATTTGACATCACTGTTTTAAAAAAAAAAAGTTTAATCCTGTTTTAGTCATACAGTTTGGGTGTGGGGAGTAAAAAGCAAACATGTGCTTTTGCCTGTCACAATATGAGGTAAATCTGTCCCTGGCCTTACCGCATATAATAGTGAAAACACGGAAAACAGGAAATTTCCATCAATGGCGGCGGGGAAGCATTGTCTTACAATTGACGGTGGGGAAAGAGTTAACTAAAGCTAACCCACACTCATTTCCAAAGACTGAGTATCAAGTTCATTCCAAGTTGATTGTTTCTCCAGAAGAAGCCTCTGTGTTTAATCACTGTGGAGGAGATTATTGATGTGAGTTGGACTGTTTAAATAAGGGCTGTGCAAAGGTTATTGTGCTCAGCATAAACTGAATAAAGTTCGGCCACTCCTGCATAATGTAGAAAACAGCTGGTCTCTTTCACCCCTTTCAAGATGCATGAACAATAAATTAGTACTGTTTTCCCCACTAAAAGTGTTTGGGGCAGGACTATTGCACATTTCCCCTACCTGAGAATTTCTTTGATGACAGCCTTCATGTAGGGCATCCTGGTCAGATGTTCAGCGTTCGGCTGCTCTTTATTAGGACAAACAGATGCGATCTCGTTATAGAGGCGGTTCTGTGCCTCTGCATCACGTGCAAGGTGGTACAAGGTCCATGATAGTGTGTTAGACGTCTGTCAAGGACAAAGAAAAAAAGAAAGATTGACTATCTTATCCAGTAATGCATTCAAAGATCTCAGCTGATGTTATGATAGAGACACCTGATTGGCTAAGTTAATTATGTCCAGAGGGTGAGAGTGGGCTAGAGTGCTCTCTTATAAAAATTGAAAACTCATGCATTTTGGCCGTTCATTTACACAACAACAGCGTTTTTTTTATATATATATATATATATATATATATATATATATATATATATATATATATATATATATATATCAGTTTTTGAAAATTATTACGTTATCGTCTACGTGTGAACTACAAAAATGCTAATTTGTGAAACCGGTGGCATCATGCAAATGTGTCTCACGAGTTCAGTCTATAGGCGTGTAGTGTTTCTTTACAAAGTGGCATCGCCAACTACTGGCCTGGCATGAATAATACAGCATTTTTAATCCTTTTTGCGGATCCATGTGAACGGGGATCGTTTTGACAACGTTGTCGTCTGTACGTGAAAAACATAAAGGAAAAACTTTTTAGTACTTTGTTGTCGTGTAAATGTACCCTGAATCCTCAGCTATGTGTCGCTGAAACCGATCAGACATCAGCAAAGAATGCTGCTACACAGGTTATCAACCCTGTGGGTTGCTAAAAGTGGGACACAATGTAGCAGATAGCTCTGGAAATCCGATAAACGGTAGCCTTGACAGACATTTACACAGAGATTAGGAGCATAGTACAGCATGTTAAAGGTCATTATTGTATCAGTTAGGGATGGGCAGGATGGTTAACACGTTCTTGTTGTAAGTTCATTGTTAATGTGATTAATGTGAAGGTTACTCAGCAAGGACACCTGTGTGAATTCACCTTGACCCCAACTGATTAAAAGTAACTACAAAGATGGATCACAAAAGTCAAGTACGCGTTTCCAAATGCGTGAACACCACTAAGAAATCGGATCTGAGTCTGGAGGACCCTAATCATTCAGGCCTTCCTTAAGAACGACTAGTTACTCCAGTTAAACCACCTTATTGTACACTTTTAGTGCACTTCAAATCTTAACAGTATATTTTTAAGAACTGTACTTACAGACAATATCATTTTAATTAAATAAAAGGCCACTTAAGTGTCTTGAAGAGGTTACACTTTCATGACTATGTTTCTCAACACGCTTAAGTACAGGTTGTAATAATGTCAAATTAAAAGCTTTGCTTTAAAGTACATTTTAAATCATAACTTGTTTTGATATGTTGACTAACATGCTAACACATGTTAAGTACTTTATTATCATTTTAACTGTATGCTTCATTTGATATTACATAAGTTAACATTTTAAACTGAATTATTATGCGTTACTACATGGTACTAAATTATGCATAATTACAAGTAACTAACCTTAAACCAAACCCTAACTCTATACTAAGTACGTGTAGTTCAAATTACTCAGTACTTATTTGAGTAAGTACAATGTAACAACATCACCTTAAAATAAATTGTAACCAAATATATTTAAGTTTACCATAAATGCTTGTCAGTACATTCAGCATTTTAACCATATTTCGAAGACAACAGAAATCATTGTGAAATGACATATAAAGGCATATAAATGTACTTAGGTCCTACTTAATGGAGTCAAAAAACACTATAAAATTCAGCTAATTTCATACAATTTTAAACTATAATACATTTTAATTTAAGTGTCTGAAAAAAAATATTTTTGAAAAATATTTCTGTAATAAGCACTCTTAAAAAGTATGCTAGTGTACTTTTTCACAAGGGAAGCATCACCTAGGGATGCACCAATATTAAAATTCTGGTATGGTTAATAAATAGTTTCATTCAGTTTCAAGTTTGTGCCTGTGTGTTTGTCTCTTGTTTCTTATTTTTTCAGGAACTTAATTTCTCTCTTGTTTTCGACAGGTACATATAGAAAACACTCCCTTATCACAACAGCTGAACCAGTGGTGCAGGTTATTGTTTCTGTAACATAATGAACTTCTGAATAATAAATCCTCAACTGAATATAACTTTTAACTAATAGCAAATCATATTGTTTAATCTACTTCCTGTCTGACTGGTTCCAAATAAACATATTCTTACTGTGTCCACGCCTCCCAGCAGAAGTTCAGTGAGGCTGATGTACACCTCTCCTAAGCTGAGTTTATCGCTGGACAACAGGTAGGTGAGATACATGCCCTCCACTTCCTCTCCACGCTCAACCTGTTCATGGATCTGCTTCACCTTCTTATCAATCAGATGTCGGGCTAGACAAAAGAACAACAGACACAGACAGAAAGGGCAATCAGTTACGCAATCCACCATATCAGATAAATGTCAGACAGAGACTACAAGTGCACCGAAATCAAACAAAAGTTATTGAAATAGCTGTGGGTTCCACAAATTCAACTGAAAATGCTTCTTTTAATGACTTATGCTATCTCAAAATTTCCAACCCGTTAATGGCAAGCATCTTTAGTACTTATTAGAACACACTTTTGCTGTTATGACCTGCTGCAAATGAGATGTATAACCAGACACCAGCTTCTGGCAGCGTTTCTGAGGAATCTCAGCCCATTCCTCATGAACAATGGCCTCCAGTTCAGTAATGCTCTTGGGATTGCGTGATGCAACTGCCTTCTTCAAATTCCAGCAGAGATTTTCTTTGGGGTTCAAGTCAGGTGACTGATGGCCACTGTAGAACCTTCCAGAACTTCTTCAGCAAACAAGCCTTGGTGGAATTTGAGGTATGCTTGAAATCATTGTCCTGTTGGAAGGTCCAATGATGCCCAAGTTTAAGCTTCCTTGCTGACGGCATGACGTTTTCTTTTATTTATACGAAAATGAATCCATCTTGCCTTCCACATACTGCAGATTTCCAGTGCCAGAGGATGCAAAGCAGCCCCAGAGCATCACGAACCCCACCATGCTTAACTGTAGGCAGTGTTCTTTTCAGCAAATGCTTCATTCTTCTTCCTCCACACATATCGCTGATCCATAGCGCCAAAAAGTTCCAGTTTTGTTTCATTGCTCCACAGAACAGAATCCCAAAACTTCTGTGGCTTATTCATATGATTTTGAGCAAATTGGAGCCGACTTTTCTTGTGCTTTTGGGTCAGTAGTAGTGTACGTATCGGAGTTCTGGTATGCGTTAAGTACGTTCCTTACTGTGCAGCTGAAACCTCAGTGCCTGTTGCCACCAAGTCTTGCTGCAGAACTTTTGCAGTCACTCGAGGATTTTTCTGAACCTGCCTTCTCAGAAATCTGGATTTAGCCGTTGATAGCTTCCTTTTTCTGCCCCGTCCAGGTAGTGTAACCACTGTTCCTTTAACTTTGAACTTGCGAACTATGTTTCCAAATGTCTCTAGGAACATTTAGTGACTTTGCTATTTTGTTTTAATCCTGTTCCTTGTTTATGAAGGGCAATGATATCTTCTCTTAACTTTTTGGACCATTGTGTACCATGTGTTCTAGCTCAAGCACACCTGGTGCAACTAATGAAGACCTTGATTAGTTGCATCAATAGTGCTTGAGACAACACCTGTTTTTCCAGATTTGTGCTGTTGTGAAAGATTCTATTCAGGGGGTTGAATAATTTTGAGATAGCAGAAGTCATTAAAATTTGAATTTCCAGTTGAATTTGAGGAAACCACTTGAAACATTTGTTGTGTTGAGTTTTCAATTACTTTGGTTTGATTTGCTTAATGCAAACAGCTTAAAGTCTGTAAATATTGCCAACAAACCTGATTTGCAATAATAATTTTGAATATATATATATATATATTGTTTAATAAAACTTTTTACATAAAAAAACAGCAGTTTTAACAGGGGTGTGAAGACTTTTCATATCCACTGTATATTGTGCATCCCAAATGCAGACATTGAACTTCAGCATACCTACGTCATACAAGTCATCCCAAGCCTGGACAAACCGTTTCCAGAACGGGAAGATGTGACGGGTCCAGCGAGGGAAAAAAAGAACCGTCTCTGAGAGCGCCAACATGTCATTAACGGCAGATATGAACCGCAGAGTTTCTGTGGGAATTTCCTCCTGTAAACAGCCTAGCCTTGTTTCGAACAGGATAGAGGAGATTCCTGCATAGTGAGAAAGACAAAATCACTACGCTGCTGTTTGCTCACGTCACTGTGAATAGCTCCAGGATATTGTATCCCATCTACATCCATACAAACCCTCAAAGCCAAATTTGTAAAGCTCAGAGGCGAGGTCAGTGACGGTGGCCTGGTCTTGACTGCGCAGACGCAGGAGTTCCACGCGCTGTAGGAGATCAGACACAACCTCGTGAATGATGGGTGCGTATGCCGTTACTTCCTTCAGTTTAAGCATCTTAGGGTTCAGGGCACTACGAATACGATACCACTCAGGGCCTGTGCTGAAATACAAAAATATATATTTTTAAAAAACCCTTTACTCACCCCAAACTTTTGAACGGTAGTGTAGTTCACCCCAAAAATCTAACTTTTTGGGGACTAAAGCTGTCAAGCTCCAAAATGACAAAAATCTCCTAAAGTCATGAGAGAGCTTTGAGCAAGGAACAAACCAAAATTTATTCTGTTATTATTGAGATCTACAGTTTATGAGAGTCATGACAGAAATAGTTTGGAGTCAAATCTTTTCAATGAATCATCTGATGCGGTTCACAACACTACTGAATGATTTGTTCATGAATAGAACTGATCCAGGTCTCATCAGTGAATAATAATTGTTTGTACTATTTGGCACACAGAGCGAGGTATTGTATCGCTAGGAGGATGTGGTGCTAATGGACCACGCATATATTTTCAAGCTTGAAAGCTCCATTCTCCTTTTGTGTTCCATGAAAGAAAGTCTAAAGAAAGACAATGTGTGAAGGGGAGACAATGTGTGCTTACTCTACATGAATTCCATATGCTTGTCCTCTCATGTCTCTGTATTCTTTCCAGTGAGGCAGATCAGTACGCACTGGGTATCGTCCCTCCTGTCGGATCACCTGTGCAAGAAGCTCTGCCGTCGCCACATTTACCACATCAAACGGCCCAAAGCGTGAGCGCCAGATCGGACCATACAGGCGCTTATGCTCCACCTGCATAATAGATGTGTGGGCGGGGGGGATCATTATGGGTGTACATCAGCAATTGTTTATCATACACATTTAGCTATTTAGCTACAAATAATACAGAGACAATCCCCCTATATGATGTGTGTAATTCTGTAAAATGTTTAAATAGCCATTTTTCATTTAATGCCGTGGTTCCCAACTCAGCAAATGCAAAGGGGGGCTTCAAGATGACTTAAAATTACTTTTAATGCTTGTTTTAAGACAAAATAATAATATTCTTTGGGGAACCAAAAAGGTTTCTTTTATGGCATCGCTGTGAAAACCTCCATTTGGAATCTTTATTGTTAAGAGTGTATGTGTGTGTGTCAATCATTGTTTAGATGTAAATAATAGTGATAAATTAGATCGTCTTCATATAAATCGATTATATATCTTCACGAGACTTGGACAAAACCACTCAAATAATATGGATTAACTTTAAGTTTTTATTAACTGTCCTTTCAATGGAGAGATAGAAACTGCTCAGGTCTGAATATTAAACAGGCTTGTGGCTTTAGAATGACATGTGGGTTATTTATGTAACAGCTAACATTATTTTGCAACATTGTATTGGTTCCACAATAGATGTCTTTTCTGCTTTTTTTTTACGCAATTTCTGTTTCTCCTTTTTTTTTTTCATCCAATATCCAGTTGTAGATCGTCTTTACTAAGATTCCAAGTACCATCCAAATGTAAGGGAATGTTGAAATTACAAACAGGCATTTGCCCTGAACTCACACAATTAATTAAACCACAAGTTGGGATGTTGAGCGCCACAAAGAAAGCAATGTTTTGACAGAACAGTTTTCTGATTGGCCAAATCCTGTGGGTCGCACTCAGATTCTTTTAGCTGTTTACAGGGGCTGACACACAGAGATAAAGGGACATTTCACAGAAACTCTGTTACAGTGATTTGTATCTGGAAGCGGAAACATTCTATCCGTGCAATGGCACTCAGAAAACAACCGTTAAAGAAACTTGGGAGTGCTCTGTAGTTGGTAATTGGACCCAGTGGTAATTCAGAGCTTAAATCAACCTTTGGAATACAAGCCTGAATACAACATCTGACCTATAAATGTAATCTTTATGGCAAGCTGTTTTAACCTTTATTCCTTAAAACTAACTACTAACTACTAGACACAAATTAAATATTAGGCACCATTGAATTAAATTATATGATATACAAGTACTTTTGTTTATGCCTTTATACCTACCAGTAACTATTCAAATAGTTTAGACATTCTAGAAACTAAAATTTAAAAGATGAAAAATTGACTAATAAAAGTGACTAATTTGCTGGCATTTGTTGAATAAGTAGTAATTGTGTAATTACTAAAAAAGTAACTGTAGTCTGATTATGAGTAGCCTATTTTAAAATGTAATATAATCTTATTACAAGCACTTACTTTGGAATCTACTATTACATTATCAGTTACTACCCAGCAATGTTAATAGGTGATATCAAAAGCACAGAAGCCCATGAAATTATAGGACTGTCTAAATAATTACTAGTATTTGAAACTGGAAAAGTAACTAATCACTTTTAGATTACTTACAAGCGGCAAAATATAAAAAGCCTACTAGTAACAAATTTAGATGGGTCTATTAGTTTGTTTTAAGCAATACATGTTTAAAGGGCTTTCCATAATGTCTTCTCCTTCCACGGATATCAGCTGTCACTATCAGACAGGATTTCCTGAGACACCACAATCAAAAGCCATTCTACAGAATTGGTTCAAAGTTGTGTCTTTTTTCACAAATGTTGTAGGCCTATGTATGAAAATGGTATAATATCAAGGTACACATTTCTAGTAATTGTGCAGTTATTTTGCTTTATGTAGGCTAATTTAATATTCATATTTGTATATCTAAATGAACATTCGATCAAGTATTTTACCTGCATTGCATGACTTTTATCAGCGTATCCTTTAACGAAGAGCCAGTAGGCGGTAGTGGCCAGACTGGGTCCCGGTAGATCATCGATGGTTTTGTATTTTCCAGTCACTGCTGTCGCGCTCTGCAAGTCTACATCGCTTGTTTGGGACTTAATGGTCCGTGCGATCAATTCCTGAAATGGCGCATATTTTCTACCAACATGAGCTGCGATACGATCAGCTTTAACTAGCGCAGAAGACAACATGTTTGGCTTGTGTTGCAAAGGCGATAAGATACTGGTCGACCGCATACCAGGCAGCACATACTGTAGTTCATGTCAAAACACTGGGCGGGATTTCTTTTCAGCTGTGGCTCAAAACCTAGTGAGCTGCCTACCTAGACAACATCTTGAAAAGCGGCAGGGTTTTTGGACATCATAGGCGCGTTATTTAGGTAGGTAGTTGTAGTTCACTAGGTTTTGGGACAGTCCCAGATCACAAACACTGAGTCTGACACAATGTAAGTAACTGTCAAAAATGAAAAATCTGGAGGCGTAGGCCTAACTGTTTGAAGGTGTATTACTTTTGAGTGGTAGTGTTTTAGCTGTTTACCCTACTAAGGTAGGCTATATTTGCTTACGGCTAGCAAGTTTAAAAAAAGAAAAAGAAATTAACACTTCTTTAATCAATGACGTCACGTAACCTATTAATGTGGTCAAAAATGAGAGGAAAGACATGTAGTGTTACAAAAATATATATATTTCAAACAAATGCTGTTCTTTGTATTTTCTTTCTATGCATCAAAGAATCATAAAAGAATGTATGGAAGCTTGTTTCCGCCACTGAATAATAAATAAATAATAATAATTGCGACTTTTTATCTCACAATTGCGGTATATCAGTCAGAATTGACCTTTTTTTCTCAGAATTGCGAGATATGAAGTCATAATTGTGAGAAATAAAGTCGCAATTGCGAGATATAAAGTCGCAATTCTGAGATATAAAGTGGCAATTGCGAGAAAAAAAAGTCAGAATTCTGACTTTATATCTCGCAATTCTGACTTTATAACACGCAATTGCGACTTTATTTCACGCAATTCTGACTTTATATCTCGCAATTCTGATAAATAAAGTCAGAATTGCGAGATGTAAACTCGCAATTGTGAGATAAAAAGTCGCAATGATCTTTTAAAATGTTTTATTTTGTGGCGGAAACAAGCTTCCATAAGAATGCATAAAGGCTTCCACAAAAAAATATTAAGTAGTAATCTATCTTGAGCAGCAAATCAGCATATTATAATGATTTCTGAAGGATCATGTGACTGTAATCTGACATCTGAGAGTAATGATGCTGAAAATTCAGCTTTGCATCACAGGAAAATAATTCAACCTTAAAATATATTAATACAGAAAATAGTTATTTTAAATTGTAATAATATTTTACTCTTACTGTTTTACTGTATCTTTGATCAAATAAATGCAGCCTGTGTTAGCATGAGACTTTTCAAAAACATTTAAAATATATCTCACTGAACTTTTGAACAGTAGTGTAAATATTTTTTTTAAATGAGATAAGGATGTTAGAATATAATTTATAGATATTGCTCAATTTCTAGCTGTAAAAATAGCAGCTGAAACATGCACCAAATTTCCTGATAATTTTAGCCCTTCATTGAGAACTAAACTTAACTGATAATTGTATTGAGACACAGTGCACTGTATAATCTTAAGACCAACATCAATGTAGCACCATGAAATGTGAAATAAATATCTTTTATTATTTATTTTCATCATCATTAGCAACACTTTACAAAGTGCCAGCCGTCATAGACAATCTCATAATGTCATCCTGCAAATACCCCGATCAGTGCTGCCATCAGCAGACCACAGAGATGCCAATCATGCGTAGAATTTGAGTTAAAAAAAGAGAAAATAAAAATATATATATAAAAAAAATATGCGTACCACTGATATACAGATTTGATATAAACAGGCTTATTGGTCACAAACCAAATTGAATTATAAACATGGCTTTTCTCATACAATAGACAAAGAGAACAAACAACAGATACAAGTTCTGTACCAGATAAGTGTACCGTCTACAAAAACTTACATTTCAGAGTTCTTATCTTCTTTTGTATTTCCTTTTTTTTCTCTTTTTTTGTTTAATAACTTTTCTGTCATCAGTTGTACAAGGCGCAAGGCATTGAGTGCGCTGGCAATAATCTCACTCAATCGGCACACAGAAAAGGAGTCTCTTTGAAACACAGACAAACACACACAGACACACTCAGACAATATAACACCCACACAAACAAATACAAAGTGCATTCATGACCCTGGAGTGGCAGCAGTGGCGTGTTTGAGTTGACGGAGAACTTCCCGTAATTACTTATTATCATAAATTAAACAGAATGCGTTCTGCAGCTACGGAACTCTATTGTTAAGTCCAGAGATATTTTGAAGGAAAAAAAAAATCCAACATTTTATATACAGGGAAATAGTCATATGATGCCACCTAGTGGTGGAAGAAAAATCTGACATTACATTCTAGTAGGAAGATTCCCGATTTGCATTAACCCATCCTCTAACCAGGGTACCAGTCATGTTGGTCTAAGTCAGTTTCTTTGGCACTGGTCAGCATTTAGACATTTGGCTCTCATTATTTAAATCTGGATTCATAAAAGAACCAGACACCGTGTGTGCATGTGTTAATTTCATTACAGTGGCAATGAATTTACCACAGACAAGTGCCAAACGTGAGCATCAGAGAGTGACCATGTGACCAACTTAGCCAACAAAGCTGGTAACCAGGGCAACCGTTTTCTCAGATTCTCTTGAACAGAAAACAAGCATTCAGACTCACACACGCAAAATGACTGACGAACACTGGCAAAAGTATTAAAATCAGTGTAAAAATCATGGTCTCAAAATGTGCAAACATTTCAGCATCAAAAGAAATTAACAGTACATACATTACAAACATACACTGCCTACTTTTCTTGTAGTATGTCTGTACACCATTTGAAATAGTAATGCTTTCGCTGCTTAAATGAAAATAAATGTGGATTTAGTTCTACGAACTGGCACTTTAAACCTATACAGAGCAGAAATTTTGCTCGTTATACTGGGTGCGGAGAAATTCCTTCAAATACTGCCACAGCAACCCAAGGTTGGCAACACATGGCATCATAAAAGAAAACCGAAAGAAAGAAAAAGAAGAGCTGCACGGGGCTTACAAAGTGGGCCTGCCCCTTTTCAAATGGCTGTAGGCCAAAGTCTGGACTCGAATAGAGAACTGCTAATTCAGCTGTCTATTGTGTGAGCGGGTCTTCCGTGATATCACGATCTGGAACAGCCGCGTGAAATCATTCAAAATTAACTCGACACTATGGAGGTAGACTCTCTTGTCACCAATAGAAAACAAAACTGTAAACGTTTGCTTGGAGTGTAATTCTGAGTCCCGTTACTATAGCTGTACCCACTGACAGCAAAGCTAGTTTCTCTCACGTTATCACAATCTTTTGGCCTGGCGTTCATACGGGACACGATCTTGTGTTAAAACGACACAACAGATCCCAATCGACCAGAACGTGTTTTAAGACATGCTCATTGGTCCATTGTTTTAAAACTAACAATGATCGTGGACACATGGGTCAATGGCAAATCTCCCTCTACATGATATCCTTTCCTTATTTTCCTCATGTTGATTTCAGCACGACTGATTTAGCCGTTGAACAACCGTTCAAATATTAAAAAGTGAAGCATTTATTTTAATGTGGATTTTTTTCATCATTATGATAGCAGGATAGTTGTATCACCCTGACATATTTGATAGTATTCTCCAAAAAATATATATCAAAATAATTTGAATTCAGAAAATATTCTCATCACAGTATGTGCCAGTATGGCGTATGTCACTGAACCAAATGTGTAAGTTTGACCAATGATTTACACACAAGAGCGTATCCTGTTCGAACGTGTCATGCAAGTACGGAGCTTATTTTTATTTTTATACTCAGGTCACTACGAGCAAGCAATATGAAATCACTGCTTGAACTTTAAATGTTCGTTTCCATTATACGGCGATTAAATTAACAGACGCGCATGTTAAATTACAAGTACCATACTCTCATATTTATGAGAGAGGGGAAATCTAGAACGGCAGTTTGTGACAAGGAATAAAGAAGACAAACCCAAAGGATTATGGGAGGAGCAAGGGTAACCCCAAAAATGCATGTATTCACCGACATGAAGGCAGGCACTACAGCACTACGTGAAGGAGAGATCTTGAACAGCAACGTGACTGCTCACTTAAATGCACTAGCAGAGAGTGTGTAACCAAGTGCTTCACAAGTCCCAAGGCATCGTGGGATAGCGAGGTTAATTTACAGGCAAAGTACTGTCAAGTGCTGAGTGTTGTTATGATCTGTGAAATTCTGCACATTCTGAAACCTGCAGAAATACATTAGAGTGAGAAACTCTGAAGAGAACAACACTGCTGATGAATTACAACATCAGACTTCTTGCGTGGAAAATATCAGCAGAAAGGATCCACGTTGTGTTGTGTTGACTGGAAGTGCACTTGCAGTTTCAGCTTTCAATCCATTTCTCTATTCCAATCTAACGCTCTATGTTCTTGAGATTTATAGTGGAATCAGAGCGATTCATACTGTAAAATGTTGGTGAACTAATGTCCAGGCACTAAACCCTGCCTGTGTGGTTCAGGTTTTTCGCTTTGGTGTGTGTGTGTGTGTGTGTGTGTATTCAACCTGCCTACCTGATCAGATTGAAGTGTACGGCACTGTGTTGAAAGAATGCACAGGTGAATCTGACCCGAGATCAGTTTGCCAGCAGAGGGACCAAAAGGGGAAAAGGCAGAGCGGAGCTGCTTATGCTGATCTAGAAACAGTATGAAGAGCCGAGCTGTTCTAAATAATTCCTGTACAGACCAAAAGTCAGAAAGACTGTGAGTAGCTGTGCATTAAACCTAGAAAATTCTAGAAAAATGATTGGACACTTAAGACAGAGCAGAATACAAAAAAAAAAGAGGAAGGAGATGTTTGTAAAAAGGCACACAGGAAAAACAGAAACGAAGCAGAAGGTAGAAAGGAACGGGCACAAGAGATCCTGACGAATTCTAGAGCTGGAGAGAGTGAATACACTCCGGTATATGTGGTTGCTATCGGAAGGTGAGAGAGAGTTCAGCAAATGTAAATGTTTTTACAGCATAGTTAGTAAATATTCTACAGTAAGATCTTCGATCAGAGTTCATGTGTGTAGGTTCTAGGAGGACTGTGCAAGAAAATGAGAACTTTTAGGAGCCATGAAAGCTGAGCAGGAGAGTCCCATACATCCTGTCATCTATTCTGTTTCATTTCATTTTTTTCTTTTTTTTTCTTTTACCCTTTAGCAGCGTATTGGCGTACCTGTTCTGGGGTTGACATTCCGAGATCATCCTGCATTAACCCAGTGCATCCAGAACCCAACCATACTCCCCAGAGCCAAGGCTCACAATCAAGGGGGATTTTAAAACATTAAAAACAAAGAAATGAGAGTCTTTAAAAGACAACATCCTTTAGTCTTTTGGGGTACCGATATCCATTAGTCTTTAGGGGTACTTACCCCAGAGTGAAATTAAGGTGCAATGTTTTCGTACGGAATCAAGCTGCTCCAAATCACCGTCCTGCCCCAGCAGAGGTGTGAGATCAGGCCATTGCCCTCTTCGCTATGCGCTCTGGTCCAGTGGGGGCTCTTAGGGCTGCTGGGAGGAGTCTCAAAAGGGTAATGCTCCTACAGACACTTTTATGGAAGTCTCTGATTGGTCAGAGATGGAAGGTGGAGTGGCTAGTAGACAAAAGTGTGCCGCAATAGGTCCTCAGCAGCGGGACGCTGTTTAGACTCCACAAAAATCCGTTTAAGGAAATCGCGGCAGTGGTCCGACACGTGAGGCGGCAGAGTGGGGTTGGTGGGCTGTGTGGCGATTTTAAAAATGGCTGCCATTGCTTCGTACTCCGCCCAGGGCGGCCGCTGGGTCAACATCTCCACCACGGTGCAGCCGATGCTCCTGGAATCAGGGCGGAATTACCATCATTAACATGTAACACACAAAAGATGAAACGTGTATGGATGAATTACACAACACAATGTGGAGGAATTTTCATGCACACTTTAAGGGCTTACCAGATATCAGCTTTCCTGCCATACCCCTCTCCGCTGATGACCTCAGGGCTCATCCAGTACGGTGTACCTGTCACTGACTTGATGCCCGTACCGGACAGGCAGATGGTCTGAAGCCGCCGACTCGCTCCAAAGTCACCCAGCTTCACATTACCTGCAGAGTCCCGAAGGATATTGGCACCTACATGAATAAAAGAACAGGGGAAAAAAATTCATTATGGGGGGGTGGGGGTATCTTGACCTGAAAAAAAAAACTTGTAAGATAATATATATATATATATAATATTTCTAAGAATGTCAAAAGTACCATTACAAGATGTAATATAGGCCTAAGTCTCAGGTGTCCCCAGAATGTGACTGAAGTTTCAGCTCAAAATAACCCACAGATCATTTATTACACCATGTTGCAAATGCACCTTTTTCAGTGAAAGCAAAAATATGCTGTTTTCGAGCATTTATCTTTAAATGCAAATGAGCTGCTGCTCTCCACCCCCTGTGCCATTACACCTCGTGCCAGGATACTCTGCCAAATAGTAACAAAACATCTGTTTGGTTTTGATTATAATCTCTATCGCAGCCATGTGTCTTTGCAGTTCTTAATCATCATGAAACTTTATGCGTTTTAAAGCCATTTCATTTGAAACTTCTGATATATGGTTTTCTGAGCGCACAGAAAGCTGGCTGTCAGACGGCGCATCCCGTGAGTATTAAACTACTGCGTCTTATTGTGCTTAAATTGTCAAATACACACAAGGCTATGTCAAAAACAGACAAAATTCACAAACACAGTCTGTCATGTATGTGAACGTAAACAGCAGGGAAATAAATCGCATGTGTATATTAGATCTGTGTATTAAAGTGGCAGCAGTCGAATGTACAGTACCTACTGCTAAATATGCTGTTAATATGACTCAAACAACAGAAGAAAAACAGAAAATCACTCACTGCTCTTGACTGAATAACTGAAGTAGCTTTAAAAGGGTTCTATAATGCCCCTTTTTACGAGATGTAAAATAAGTCTCTGATGTCCCCAGAGAGTGTATTTGAAGTTTTAGCTCAAAATACCCCGGTAATCAGTTTGTATAGCATATTAAAATTGTCACTTTTTGAGGGTGAGCAAAAACGTGCCGTTTTTGTGTGTGTCCCTTTAAATGCAAATGAGCTGCTGCTCCCGGCAGCTCCGATTACCTCACACAGACACGCACGGAAAATTTCCACAACTTTTTGCCTTTTACATTCAAACCAGAATTGGACAAAGATGGAGAGACTCAAGAAGTGACAACATGTAGACTGCAACAGGACATTTCTGAATGGTTAGTTGATGAATTTATGTAGCTGATATGGAGTTAACTATCTTCTAGTCATTGATTAGCATATTCTGTCATGATAATCTGTAAATCGCTTGTGTGGGAACTGTTGTAAGATGCATACAGAGCCAGAGAATATATTCTCCATGAAGATAGAACAGTGCTGTGTGTTCTCGGGGGCAGGGTTTATGTAAATTTTAGGGTTAGTGATGTCACTAACTCGTGAAGAAGCTCACTGTAGTCCCTACCAGTCGTTTGTTGTAGTCCTTAAAAAGCTATTTCTTTAAAAGAAAGTGTCTCCCTTTGCTTTGAACTTTAAGCGTCGTATTTTTGTTTCAGATTTATGGGGAAAATAAAAAACTGAGTGGATGGATTTTTACAATAGGGTGGTAGTGTGTACACACTGCGGACTCATAAATATGTTCAAAAACAATATAAAAATTAATTTAGCATAATAGGTCCCCTTTAAAATTATTTTGAATATTCTGCTAATGTACAATTTAGAAGCACTGGAAGATTGAAACATTAAAAGAAAGTTTAGTTAGTTTGAGGGTTAAGGTTGAGTGCTATACTTTCATTATTGCAGAAACCATTTTCATTATTGCAGAATATGCAATTCAGCTTGTCATAACTCACAACAGCAGGGCATGCAGTTGGCTCACCTTTGATGTCTCTATGTACAATCATGTTACTGTGCAGGTAGCACACGCCTTCTAGTATCTGCCGTGTATATTTACGTGTGACATTCTCCGTCAGAGCACCGTACGACTTCAGCTGGTCTTTAATGGAGCCCTATGGACAAATATTCAACATTCCATAAATAAGACAAAGTATCTACTAGCATCCTGACTGTAACTTGTCAAACTTTCTCTCACGAAAAAATGTTTTTTAAAAAGCTCACTGGTTGCACAAATCCTTCACTAAATGAACTCACTGAATCTATTGGGGCAGTTAAATTAACATCTCATTTACTGTCCGACTTGTGAAGAACCAAGAGCTGTCAGTGTGTTATGTATATTTACTGTTTTTGAGATTAACAACATTGTAATTAGGCACTAATATAGTTACACATAAACATTCAAAATATTTTAAACAATCAGCGCTCAAGAATGTGTGTTCCAAGTCAGTGAATTAACACGCACTTACCCCAGGCATGTACTCCATAAAGATAGAAAGCGTTCTTTCATGCGTGTCCCGCAAGCAGCCATAGTACTGAACAATGCGCTCATGGAAAAGATTTTTCAGCAGCTGAATCTCACACTCCAGAGCACTCACCTCCTGAACACACACACAAACAAAGTGCAAAAGTTCAGTAGAGACCAAATTTAAAGGTGTCTATCTTACAAAGCCTGAAAAAACTGTTCACCTTGCTGGTTTCTGGACTATCCGGGTCAAACTGAACCTGTTTAACAGCCAGTTCTCTGCCTGTGTCCGCATCATAGCATAGAAATACTCGCCCGAACGCTCCTTGCCCCAAAAGCTTCCCTAGACGCCAGTTTGTAGGAGCCCGAGGGGCTAAACACAGAGAGGAGAGAAGATCAAACCAAGAACAACACACTATACATATATTTCCCCTCCGTTTTTTAACCAAAAAAAAGTTAAATTACTTTTCTAGCTCTACGTGCTTACTAGATTTGTAATTTATAAAAGACTATACATTTTCAAAAAGCAATTTATAGCTGAGTACAGTGGGTTAAGAAATTTTGTAGGACAGGACTAAAAAAGTAGGCTAAGATATTACTGGTTGGTTGCACATGTACACCACATTTAAAACTTTTGGGGTTGGTAAGATGTCTTTAATCTTTTTGGAAGAAGTCTCTTTTATACTGACCAAGCCTGCATTTATTTGATCAAAAATACAGAAAAAAAAAAAAATATATATATATATATATATAATGTATATATATATATATATATAGTGATTTTTTTCTTTTTTATCTAAAATAACTATTTTGCTACATTTCAAAGAGTTGTACATTTGTGGAAACCCATGATACTTTGACAAAATATTTTTCTAACATTATATTTTTTTCCCAAGATTCTGATTCATAGAAATCTCAAAAGAACAGCATTAATTTGAAATAGAAATATTTGGAACAAATGTCTTTACTGTACAATTTAATGCGTCCTTGCTGAAAAAATCTTACAGACCCCAAATTTTTTAATAGGAGTGTACATTGTGCACAAGACGACATTTAAATTATTGGGTTATTGGAAAGCAAAATAAATTTGCACCTGAGCAAATTATAAATGCAAAATGTGTTATTGTCAAACTCAAGGACATTTAGTAATGTCACATTTGACAAATCAGAACTAGAATAAGTTTCATCTGCTTATAAAAAAACATCACTCTGTGATCACAGGCCGACAAGTTCAAGCATGTAAACACCATGATCACCCACAATGGGAACAATGTTAGTACAAAGCAAACTGGTCCAACACAATCTGTGCCCTAATTCCTTTCAGCCCTAAATCCACTCACAGCGGCTGGGAGGGCTGATGTCCATGACTGATAGAGTAGGGTTAGAGCTGGGCTCTATATCGCTGCCACGGCGTCTGCGCCCTGGTTCCTCTAGCTCAGGGGTGAAGATGCTGCTTCCACTGCTAGTGCTGGGGCTCTGCTGCTCTGTAGGACTGAAGCTCACCGGAGAACGGAAACCATGAGCCTGTGTCCGCCGCGCCCTTGGAAAGGTCTTCCGTCCTGAGTGGAGAAAGAAGATCTAATTTAGGAACAGCACATGCAAGTTCGAGGATGCATGGTTTTGCTTTTTAGAAAGATGACTAAAGCATCCATTTATACAATATAACCTCACCATCGCTGTAGTCCTGCAAACCAAACGAGATGTGGTATCGCCTAGGATAGGTTCCTCCCTTCCCTGTTTTTTCAAACACTGGTATATCGTATTCTGTGAAACAGCAGCACAGAAACATGATAGATTGAGGAATTCAAACTAACATAAGCTCTCATGTGACATCAAAGCAGAATGGTCAGCAAGAGCTTACCAGGGAACTCTTGATGGTTATCTGGGTAGCTCAGGGCTCGAGGCATACGAGATTTGGGATAGGTTTCACTGTAAGAGATGCAGTGAAAGAGTCACTCAGTATTCTCAGTATTATTAATCCAAGTAAAAATGTGAACTGCACACTACCGTTCAAAAATTTGGGGTCAGTGAGATTTTGGGCTGAATTTATTTAATTAAAAATACAGTAAAACAGTAGTATTGTGAAATATTATTACAATTTAACATAACTCTAAATAAATAATATTTTAATATATATCAAAATTTAATTTATTCCTGCAATGGCAAAGCTGAATTTTCAGCAGCCATTTCTGCAGTGTCACACGATCCTTCAGAAATCATTCTAATATAATGATTTGGTGCTTAAGAAACATTTCTTATAGTTATCAATGTTGAAATCAGTTGTGCAGCTAATTATAATTTTTTTTGGAATCCACGATACATTTAAAAAATAACATCATTTATTTGAAATAGAAATCTTTTGTAACATTATAAGTAGAACTATTACTTTTGAACAATTTCATGCACCTAGGCTGAATAAAAGCATACATTTCTTAAAAAAAAAAAAATCTTACTGACCACAAACTTTTGAACGGTAGGGTATGTCTGTGAGATCAAAAGTTTCTGTGATTGTCACTGGATGCCTGGTCATGTCATGTGGCATCCTGACACAGGTTAAAAGAATGCTATTAATACAAGTTCAAATCTACCAACAAAATTTCACCGAAAATACATTAACTCATCCTTGAGTTTGTAAACATGCACAAATTGCATTTACAGTAATGCACATATACAAGACGCCTATCGACAAGGCACTGATTTCTGCAACAATTTGATTATGGCTGCAGGCACGTATCAGTTAGTCGTTTACCTATCAAGTGGACTGTCCAGGGAAGGACAGCTGCCTGATGCTGAATTCTCAGGACTGCTCATAGACAGAGGGTCCAGCATCTAAAGAGAGAAAGACAGAAAATGATAAACAAGCCATCAGGACACTGATTATGCTATTGCTTTAGTGAACCCACATCAACCGAACCAGACGTGTTATCAGACTATGTACCTGGTCCATGCTCTCTGGTATGAACTCGCCCTCACTGTTGATGCTGGTGAAAGAGCCGTTTCTGGCCACCTGCTGCAGAGCATCAGGAATATAGCCTGGAGGAGGAGAACTACGATCGGTTGACTGAGAACCTGAAGAGGGAGAGGACAAAGACAGAATGCTGATGAAAATGTAATTTATGTTGTGGTTCTATTTGAAGAAACACCTTATGTAGTTTAATGATCTGAACAGAATACTTATTTGGAGCAGTGGGATTGAAAAAGTATCAGTCCAGTATATTTTGAAAAAAGATTTTTTAAGTCATCATTAAACGCAAGTTGCAACAGTCTTTTCTTTCCTTGTGACGTATATACAAGTGACACCGCTTGTCGACCGAGTGAAAAAAAAAAAGTAGTATGGGATTTGATTTTATCCATCAGGATATGATTGGATCATTCATTGGATTGGTGTGGTTTGCTACCGCAGCGATCTCATGTGAGTGACAGGCTGCCCCGCCCTCAAGCCAGAAAACGTCATCAGAGAAGAGAAGAGATGTCAATGCAAGTGGTAGGGGAAACTATTTTGATTATTACTGATTAAGAGGGCACATGAATTTAATTTTTTATTGTCAATTGTGATTTTATGTTGACTGAGAAAAGGAGAATTTTTTCCTTCAGAATAAAATTCACCAATATATTGTGAACAATAGGCAAGAACATAAAATGAAGAAAGTAAATTTCGATTTTATGTTAACTTCATGACAAGGATGCAATTCAGAAACACTGAATGCAACCCACCTATGAGTGCCAGCATGCTCTTTTTATCTGCAGCACTGAAGTCTGTGTTGTCCAAGTTCTCATGAGCAGGCAACAGGTCCTTACTGGAGACAGAATTCTAAAAAGCGCAAGTAGTAAACATCTATATTACATTTAAGGCATTTAGCTTTTATATTAGATCACAGGTCTCAGACTAACACTTTCTCTCTGAGCATGGTTTATAATGATCACTGACCTGAGTGCAAGAGGGGAGCACCAGCAAGATTTTTAGGCTCTTCATATGCACTGAACGATCCAACAGCTCCACAGCTTTATCCAGATCATCCTGAGTACGCAATGGAATCACAAGCTACCGGAAAGAGAAAAGGTAAATCGTCAGGAAAACAAGAACTGTGGCAGCCACATATCAAAATATTCGGATAAATACAGTATATTTTAAATGTGTTAAAGCTGTTGATTCTGTTACCTCATTATTGGTGTAATGCAGGTCCATGCTCTGCCCAAACGCTACTTTAGCTTTGGCGCTCAGATCTTCCAGACTGACAGGTCGAGGGAACTGCAGGATCCTTAAGTAACAGATAATAAATTATAAATCATCACACCATCATATGCTACTTTAACAGAATAAATAAAAAAAGTTCCTTCAAATGCATTCTGTAATTATAATAATTACATCATTAGCATTGCACTGAAGTTTTAGTGATTACATGAGAATTCCAAAGAAAAAAAAAAGAACATTATTAATTCATATTCCAACTCAAGGAGTCTTTTCTACCAGTTTTAGGTTCTTAGCCTTTGTATACACCAACCCAGATGCACACAACCACATGAAAAAAATCAAACTACATCACTAATTTCCTTAGTTCATTTGGCTTAGAGTAAAACACTTCTTGTGTGAAGTGATCCTCAAGGACTGGGAATAAAAACGTAGGTTTGGACAAACTAAAACAACATCCATTACACAGAGACTGCAGGGCATGGTCGGACAGGTTTAATTAAGAGAAACCCCAAGAGGGAAGTGATAAAAATAGGAAGTGGAGAGCAGAAAAGCAGAAGCGGGACTTGGTTATTACCTCTTCTCTCCTCTGTACTCAAACTTCACCCGGACGTCATTCTGTGGAGAAGCAAACACAGTTTTACACGCATCTCAATGCACATTAATCATATTCACTACAGTCCGTATAGAACTGGGAAACCCACTGCGACTACATCATTAGATTAGTTTCACATTCCTTCCTTTTCTCACAACTCCATAATTCTGTAAATACAAAGATGTTTTAATTATGCCTCTTATTGAAACTTCAGTACAAAACCGGGGTTTTAAGTAGCTAACTTCCACAAATCAGTTTGAATTGTCCATGTCTATGTGGTATATTAATATATTATTAAAGGTGCTCTAAGAGATGTTGGGTGACATCACTTCTTGTTGACGTTTAAATTATTGTCAAACAAAACGGAAGCTAGCTAGACCCTCCCTCCTCCTCATCCGCGCACAAACCCCCCAAACTCCACCCCAAATCCTTCTTGTCGGTTATTGGCTGGAACAGTTTGTTATGTTTTCGTGGTGCGGGTTTGCCCAGTTTGTTTTTGTTGCCGTTTGTGGACCCTGGGGTGTCTACAGAGACTGTGCTTTTTTACAGTGTGTTCAGGGGACAGGCAGCTAGCGTATGGTGAGGAGATGTTTGCTGTATGTGACAAAAAATGTTTTGGCCTAAAAAACTTGTGACATCGCTTAGAGCACCTTTAAAATGTTTGTTTTTGTAAAAAGTATACTTAAAATATTAAAATGTTTTTTAAAATAATAATCTGACAATTTGCCACTTCAATTTGGTGAAAAAAAATATATATATATATTGTATATTATGATTGAAACAGAATAGGGGTGTAGGTGTAATGATACATTGTTATATCAAGATATCACAATATATAAAAATGCAACGATGTGTCTCGATTTCTGTCCTTCTTTTAAACTACTATCTATAATGTTGAATATAATGTAAAATAATGCAATGGGGTAATATTTGTGGGCCCTGACAATAATAAAATGATAATAATAATAATAATAATAATAAAGTAATCATAATAAAAAAGTTAATTTCATATCACAAGTGCAGTATCATGATTTGTATCGGTTTGTGTAATTAGTGTATTGTTACACCCCTGAAACAGAATGGTTAAATTTGTGTTACTGAATTTATTTTCAGTATTTTACATCTTACATTAAACATTTTGAATCTATTTAGGCTGTTCAACACAGTCCGTTTGATTTAAATGAAAAGTTCCTCAGATGGAAAAAGGACATAAATATTGAGTAAACTATTGCATATTTTTACTAGTTAATATTAGTACTTGTCCAAAGGAAAGAATAAAAGAGTAGCTTATGTAAAAGTAATGAGATGAGATTCGGATTCTGCCCCCTTATAATAAACACTTGCTCGGCCAGAATCTACTCAGTGTCGTGTATCTTCAGAAGGCGGACCCACGCACAAAGATGCAAAAAATGGCATCCACGCGCCACGTGAAGTGGGGTCTCGTGCAAACAACGTGTGCAGCCGCCCACACCGCAATGATGTCATTTTTGCAGTGCACACAATACGCTCAATGTGGACGTGGCGAGTATAAACCAGGCTTAACCCTATGCTATAGTATGTGTAAGTGGTTTGCCTGTTTACACTGACTGATATCATCATCACCCTAATTCAGCTGTGGTCACATTCACAGTACATGCTCTGTTTGCATGTGTGCAAGTGGCATTAGAGAGTAGTAATGACTTATTAGGCAATGTTTAGTTGAAGTTCAGCTCCAACTAATTTCTCTGGGGGGAAAAAACACTGTAAGCAGCTGGTGCTGATGTGAATTACAAAAGAGACAATGCAAACCTGGTTCTTTGGAGAAGAGGCCTTGGGTTTGCTCAGGTCAGACAGACCAGATGGTCGACTGGACCGATGCAGCACCACCAGGTCTTGCATGATGGAATTCAAGGCCTCCTGTTCATCTGCAACATATTAGTAATAGTATTACAAATTCTCATAATATTATTATTTATGCTACCACTTTATAGTAAGTGTCTTTAACTACTTCGTACTAATATTTAAATTAATCATTTGATGCAATGCACTTGTGTTTTACATTGCATATATATTTAAAAATTCCTACTTGTAATTACAGATGTAATTAATTACACTGTTGACCCACCCTTAAACCTAACTATAACCGTGTCCATAACCTTTTTTGCAGTAAAATATGAACATAATAAGTACATTAGCCATTTTTAGATGCAAATATATAGCAGTTAAAGACATTATATCATTTGTACTACTAACAAATAAAAAAAATGTATTTTGTCTAATATTTACAAACAGAGTAGGCTACATACCCATTTTGACAGATCACCGGTTCACCCAGGAGTAAAGGAAAGAGGATTCTCCCATGAAATGGGATCCTTTCTCCTGTACAAGAGAACAATCCATTTATTACATAAATAATTGCATTAATTAATAATGAAATAATTCAAATATCTGTGCTAAGTGACAATAAACCATTGACGGTCTATTAAGACTGGTGAAACCACTGGCACTATATTGTTCTTTGTTTCCACAAAACAGCAAAAATCTTTATATAGCAGCACATTAGAAAGCGATGCTTTAGTCTAGGACAAGAAATTACAATTGTTCAATATGCGTAATCAATCTCTCATTAAAAGACCCAGCTAGTGTCCTTCAGCAGGCAGCTGTCAAAATCTGAACTGAATAGGACAGGATGGCAGCAGCTTGTCTGACACTGAGGTGTTTACACACACATAAATATCTATATTTAACTCCTACATTCAAGACAACTAAAGTGCAAATAAGTTAAACATCAATAGCTTAGATAAATAGCTTATCAGTGCATGTCATAAGTCAAGAGACTGTCTTACCATATTTATGACTATGTATGATAGTTTGAGTAAAACATATTAGCAACTCCAAAAAATATATACATAATATGACAAACAGTAAAAAGGAAATGTCAGGTAAAACTCTAACGGCACGCAAAGCTAATAACCAAGCTATCTAACGTTAGATAGCATACATAACGTTACCTGTCAAAACTATAGCAGGTCAAAGTAACGTAACCAAATGCGATGACATGCTGATATATAATTAAGATCACAATGGCATTTAGGCATCAGATTTAGCCTTGTCTGGAGGACGACACAATGTTAAGAAGAACTTATATTATATGTATAAACACACAGTTAGCCGCTTAGCAAACTGCTAGCTCTCTAGGCCAAATTAGCATTGCGCCAGGATGCTAACGAACCGCTTCGCGCTTTAACAGCTGACAGAGATATTCTTACAGACTTATCTGATTAAAATGTCTTTGCTATGCAGTCACCTAATAAAACATATAAATAAAGAGCATTTAATCACCTGGGTGAGCTCGGTCCGTTCACTTCCTCATCCACAGATATGAGGCCTCGATACGAATCTGACACTCTGACACTCAAATAAATGGCTTTAACTTCAGTCCAAGGCCTGGCAAAGCGGCCAAATCATCTCGCGCTGACTCCAACACACTTTAAAGGCCAGTGAAAGCCGCTGACGATGATTCCAGGCGAATTTGTGGATAAAAACAGCTAATCTTCGACCGCGGACCGGGGTTTGTTTACATTGGGTTCTACGCGCTGGACCTGACTAAGATCAACTGTTGTCAATTAGACTGAGAAGAATTTTGAGAATCACGAACTAGGACGATAAAAATGCACAAACTGAGAATGTCTGTTCAGAAAATTAATCCAAAAGAACGTAACGACACATTTAGCAAAATATGTTTCGCATTAAGTACACTTAAAAACACTACACAGTGCACACGCAGACACACACTACTTTGGAACAGCACCGCGATCCTTTGACTCAATCAACTCACGTGTCTCCACAGCGCCATCTGTCGACTGTCATCTAATACTTCACATGGCCAGAGACTCGCCAGTGTCAAATTGTAGCCAATCAGAGACCGTGGTTCGCTTGTTCTCGACCAATCAGAACAATGAATGCTCAAATAATAACTCCCATTTGATTTACAGGCACATGTTTGCTGCTTGCGCGAGTGCACCTACTCGCTTGCCTTTGGCATATTTAGTTTGGTAATTTGTAATATTGATAATTCAGTCTTTATGACAAAACGACAAACGTCGCATTTTGACATGTCACTTTAAGTCTATATATAAATGCGAATTATTGGGCCTTCTCATTCGTTTTCATGTTAATCAAACCATTATGCCATCTGGTGGATAAAGATGAAGATTACATAGAGTTGTATAAATGGGGAACTTTTTTTTACTTCATGTGTTTGACTTTGAAGAGTCATGTGTCACCACCAGTATATCAAATTTGAAGTAAATTACTTAATTCTCGATTAGAAGGTCAAAAAAGATAATCTTTATTGACTCAAAGTTCTATACAGTATTTTAGTGTTAAGTTTCTGATTATTATGTTTTTGTTTTGAACAGAACAAACAAAATATGAATTAGTTAAGTGTAATTTATTCATACAAAATGTTTTTGTATTTTGTTTCCACATATCAAAAACTTCCAAATTTCACACAATGTAGTACTTCCCGGTCCGTGTAACGCTTCACAATTCAGTTTTCAGACCATACAATGCAAATACAAAAATGATCATTTAATAAATAATACTAAACAATCTTTTCCATCACAGAGTTTTAGTGGAACCAACACAATATCATCACTCTTAAATATCAAATTAGATAGCCACACTGAAATAAAGATGGGCATTGTTGTGATTAGATGTGTTTTCTTTAAACAATATTTAATATTAGTATCCACTGGACAGGATATTAGCATGATCTTCTAAAGTAGCTTTGTAGTTGTAATAGGATTTACTCCCTCATGTTTGCTTTAGGAATTTCCTGCTTGTAAGCTAGAAATCTTTGATTGCACATAAGTGTACAATTTTAAATAATGAGCTTAGCACTAAAGCTAATTTAATAGTAAAACAACTATATACAAGGTCTTTCACAATGATTTTAAGGCAGAGTGAAACAAAAACAAAAAACTACAAGAAAAAGTTACACTGCTAGTATGATGTAAATGCATATGAAGAAAATTCTTCAAATAATTCGTATATTTATCCAACTCCATAAAATAGTGTCTGTTTAAACATTTAAAAAATATTTGGTCAGCTGATTGGCTATAAATATTCAAACAAGAAAACTAACAATAATCTAATAAAAATGTTAGGCACTATTATACGCAATTACATCTTTGGACTTCAAGAAGCACAGTGTGAATTATGGTTTACATGAATACTGTCACACAACAGAAGAGAACAGACAGGTGATCGTATAAACAAAGTTTATTAATAGGATACAGGGAACAAACACTGGTCGTGGAAGGGTGAATGTGAAATTCAAGCAGTTGCACTGTGACTTAGCTTGGTGGAATATGATGATCACAGGTGCAGAGGGTTGTTCCATAAAGGCCACTTAGAAAAGTGGAGATTAAAGTCCAACACCTGACTTGAATGGACCGAACTAATCAGCTGCGCTTAAATCGGTTCCATAACGATAAATTGAAGATTGTCTCGGTCATGCATGTAACCCTCATTCCCTGAAGGAAGGAAAGGAGACATAGTCGGACGTACCGTACTGATTGGGATCAATTAGGGATCGCTTAGGGAGCCTGTCATCTTCGAGTATTGATAAAATGAGCCAATGCACATTGGCGTGCGAGATTTGCATTTCGCGCTCCGCCCCGCAGTGTGGGTATAAACACGGAAGCAGATGCACGCGCCACTTGTTTTTCGCTGAGGAGCTGAGCAGAGCCCAGAGTCAGCGGTGGTCCAGCAGTAGTGGCGACGGGACTACGTCTCCGTTCCCTCCTTCAAGGAACGAGGGTTACATACGTAACCGAGACGTTCCCTTTCAGTTCGGTCACGTTCGACGTAGTCGGACGTACCATGCTGATTGGGATCCCCATTAAAACGTCACTAGTGCTGCCACCTTCCAGTGCCTAGACAGAAGCCTCCTGACCCCCCGCATTATTGAGGTGGAGATAGGACAGAACTTAGGCCAGGGAAGTCACTGCTGTTCCGCAAGACCCACTCAGTTAGACTTGGGAAAGCGTGCCCTTTCGATGGAAGGAGGGACGCTACGGAAGCCACATCCAGCCCGTAGGGAGGTAACATGTGGAGGATACACATATGGACTGGCCGAATTATCGGCCAGTCATATGGAATGTCTCTGAGGTGGCTCCAGACTATAACAGGGGGAGACTCAACCGTCAGTGACGGCAGGGCAAGCTCTGCCAAGGGAAAGACACGGGCTTGCCTCAGGGTGCCGTACCATGGAGAATACACATATGGGATCGCCATAGGGATCACAACATATGGACCCAGCCTAGCACAAGTTCCACCAGTGCATATGAGTGGTAGGCCTAGCATCGGACGCTCCGCCATGTCCAATGCTGAAGGGGTGTGGAAGAACTCAACAGGGTTTGGCTAAAGGGGAACTCAACTGGAGCAAGAATGGCGCACGTATCCAGTCCATAGGAGGGGAATGGCACAGCAAGCCAACACAACGAGCGGGGCTTACGGTCTTAACTGGCTTAAAAACCCTGTTTAATAGTACAAATTGCTCTGTGGCCAGGGAAGGTGATGAACACTTTTTTTTTAAAGACAGGTACACAATTCGTAAAGAGCGGATATTCTCTGCATCTCCAACTGTGTACAAAAATGTTCTGCTGGCAAAAAAACGAAGTGCAATGCACACAGTCTGCGGGTGCGGGTGCGTTGAATCAGCCCACTATACATTGGACTTCGGATAGACGTGCAGATCATGTCTATACTGGGTCCGTCGGTCCATGACCAATTTTGGACATCTATTCAACGTTCAAACTAGGTCCACTATTTGGACTTCCAACCATGACCCAACTTAGACGTCATATTGACGTACAACATTTGACCTTTGAACTGGGTAATTCTTTTGGACGTCATTTGGACGTCTATGACAGGTGCAGAAAATGTACATGATTAATATGTAATATTTTTTTATTTACAAATATCAACATTGTTGTTATCAACATGATTAATACATATTACAGATTATTTATAATTATTTAAGATCATTTTCCAAAAACTCCATTTGATTGTCTCAGCAGCAGGTGATAACTGGAGACACATACAAAGGTGTAAAGCTGTAGCTCAAACAGTAGAGCGTTGACGCTTGCAACGTAAATGTAAATACATGGTACAGACAACATGTCCTCCACCCTTTTGAAACATGAGACTACAGATATAGAAGTTGTATAAAAACGACATCTAAAATTAGTCTAAATTTGATGTTGAAAAGGCGTCCACAAACGACCACATTTGGACTATAAATAACCCTTACACGGAGGTCCTACGAACATCAACATTAGACGTCGAAAAAAGACGTCGCCCGGCGTTACAAAACAACCCCTTCAGTGGACCGAAATTGGACGTCCAAAAATTACATAGAAAAGACGTCACTACGACGTCACATTGCGCAGTGGGAGTAGTCCGGGGAGAGTGAACGAGTGGGCGGAGCGTGCTGATCTGGTGACGATGGGCTGATAGATGGTTGTGTCACCGTGACAAATACATAGTGTAATGACAGATTACTTTCGGTCCACAAATCTAAGGTTGATGGGTGCTCCTGGACAGAGCAGGCCATGAGTCTTAGCACGCACATCAGTGGTCTGGGAAGACACCTCAATGTGGAACTTCTGCAGGAGCTGTGATAGAGAAGAACATCAGTACACCATTAGACAAGGGAATTACAAGTCACATATATGACAGGAGTAACCTTTTAGGTCTGGTACACATATGATATGACATACAAAAATACATAGGCTATTGTCCCATATGTATGCCTAATTAATAATTAAAATATTGCGATCTTGATTCAAACACACATGCGATCTTATTCCTAAATGACAATGATTCCGCTTCAGTATGTATATTAAACCTTGGAAATTACGATCACACCGAAATATTTAAATCTGCTTTCGCGCTACCACTGAGCCAGAGAGAGCAGTGGTCATGTAAGATGTCTGGAGCAGCTTCACAAACAGCTTCAACTACTATATAGCTATTTCTGTGTTGCAAATATCAAATAATAACAGAAGTTCTGGGATAAAAGTTTATAGATATAAACACAGATTATGAATTCATTTTATTAATAAAAAAAAATAATAGACTAATTGTAAGATTTTAGACATTTATAAATAGACTTAAAAATAACCCCCGTCGCCCTTCTTTTGGTAGGGTCCATGAACAATAGTACTGTTATGGTTTGGATCTTGCTTAATGTTGACTTGAGACACATTTACAAACACACACCTGTGTGAGAGCCAGATGCATCTCAAGCTCAGCTATTCTCCTCCCGATGCAGCTGCGGATGCCGTAGCCAAACGGGATGGAGCCGAAGTTGTCGACGCGGTCAGAGGCATCCTTGCGGATCCAGCGATCTGGACGGAATTCTCCGGGACGGACAAAGTTCTCCTCATCCATTGAGGTGGAGTAATGACACAGAGCCAGCTGAGTCTGCGAACAAAGGAAGTTGTTGGTTAATGATTTTTATTTAATGATTGAATAGCTATTCTATTGATAGTTTGTGATTTTAGGCCCCCTAGTGGGTTATTCACTTATTGTAGAACAACCATGTCATCTTTTTAACGCGATTAACACAGTGAAATACAAGTCAAGTGTGTGTGTTTTTTTCTAGGCACATCCTATCTAGGTCAAGGTAATTTATAAATCTAGAACTGCAGGAAAGACATGAAGGCATGAAGCAGTTCTCTACTTTACAGGGGCAAGTTTTAACATGTTTATGGCACGGGCATGATATATATGCTCTTACCCCTTTAGGGATGAAATAACCTCCGACGATCAGATCATCCTGTGTAACGCGTCCGTTTCCAGGGAGAACAGGGAAAAGCCTGCAAGTGTTAAAGAGACGGAGGGATTAAAAAAGTGTTTATGTAACAAAACCATGCATTCTGCAGAACTCTTGATCTAATAGTGTTCATTTCTTGATTACTATATAAATGACCAGAATTTAATTTTTGGGCCTTTTAACAGTGGTGGGCATAGATTACCTGAGCGTCTCTTTGACAAGCCCTCTAATAAGGGGCAGATAAGCAACATCCTCTCCAGTTGGGACGCGCCCACCCAGCACTCTGTCCACTTCCTCAAAAATCTCCTGCTGTATTGTGGGATGTCTTGCCAGAAGGTATGTGCTCCATGACAGTGTGAAAGAGGTCTGCAGAGAGTAAAAGAGTACAAAATTTCAAGACTTATTAGAGATTAGTAATATCAACTCTAGGTGCAAAATGCCATCAAAATGAATAAAAATCCCCCCATAATTCAAGATATGGGGGAAAATGCCCCTGTATTTAGTTATGGTTTTATTTATAACATATGATAAGCTTGTTGTTTTTCCTAAGTATGAGCATGATGCATATGTGATATTGATTTATACAAGAGTTCAATAAACAAGAAGTCACATTTTAGACACAATATTGCTTGTTTTTGCTCTATTTCAGCAACTAAAATAGTTCCAAAACTACAGTAGCACTGTTGCACGTCTGTTGCACAGTGTTTCTTTACTGAATAAATTTACTTTTTTCATCAACTCAGTTTAATGACTGATTTAATGTCTCACACTTGCATTGTTCCTAATAGAATGAATCAGCCATTTTAAACAAATTGGTTGAATGAATGATTCAATGACTCACTCATTAAGACAGTGACTTGCCACCACTTATGGGCAGTTTTAGTTTAATTTCCCCATATATTATTTCCCATAATTTCATATTTCTTCATTCACAATTTTATATTTAATACATTCACCATAACATTACTTATTATGAAATTGTAATTGGAGTGAAAATTCATCTAAATGCCAATTCAGATGCAGCCTCTGTGCCACTTTACATCTGGCAGTGCGAATTTGTTAATGCTGGTTTCATTTGATTGTTAACATTCAATTAGAATAATAACAAGACAATTTGACTGTTAAAAAAATGTTAAAAAGGACTCTTAAAAAGGTAAATGTACCACTGATACCATAACCCGCAACACACACACACACACACACACACACACACACACACACACACACACACACACACACACACACACACACACACACACACACTCACTCTCCTTCATCCTGTAATGAAACACCTGCCATGCTTCCCTCCATTCATCATTAAAAATGCTGCTGTCATGTGTGTTCAGCTCTAGTGATCACAAACCTCACCCTTTTCTTTTTGGGTGACTGGTTCCTTTATTAAGCATTAACCCATAACAGGCACCTTGCCTCATAGAGGTGAACAGAGAGACAGGGAACGATTACATGACCGGTTTTGGCTCACGATTGCTAATCTGATCCTACGGCTGAAAGAAAAAGATAGGAAAGATCAAAGGGAAGAGGACGCCAGCAGACACGTCAGCGAAATGGGAGAGTCTTGGCGGGTCTTGTTTATTGTGGGTGAGACGAATGGGGAGAGGTCAGCGTGAGGTCAGGTGAACACTGAGGTTTCCATGGAGACCTTGGACACCCGTTACGATCTGACCATTTGAAAAGAGTTCACGGGAAGAGGCGCCTGAGACTCATGAGAAGGTTTGTTTATCATCAAAATTAAATTCAACCGTTTTTCCATCTGTCTCAAAACACAATGTGCTCTGGACTCTTGAATCACCACACACACACATTCACTGCTTGGAGATATTGCAGCATTACTTTACAGAAGGCATGAGAAACAGTGTATTACTTGATTAATTTGGCCAGCCAACATTGGAACTAAGTGTCTACCAAGTGTCAGATGAGTGTGACATAGTAGTGATGACATATTTTTGTAGTCACACCCGGAAGTTCCCTCGACAAAAACCCAATGGGATTTTTTTCACTGGCTTTTGGATTATTGCAGAAAATAAGCTCTGTTACAAACAACAGTTTTTGATTTTAAAAAGCCAGAAGTAAAAAGCTTCGAATGCCCTAAAATATGAGTCATGAACCACAAGCTGAGAAGCGCTGACGTCTTATCCCCTTCCCAACGGCCCTTGGACAGGTTCTTACCGTGTCCACTCCAGCCAGAAGCATTTCAGTCATGTTTGCGTAGATCTCCTCTAGATTCATCTCTCTGGTGACCAGCATGTGAGTCAGCAACCCTCCTTTAATCTCTTCACCTTTATTCATCTTCTTTTTGATCTCTGAAAGCCTCTTGTCCACGTGGATCTGGCCTAAAACACACATTTGTACAAACTTTTTTAAAAAATATAGTGAACTGAGTTGTAGAAGACCAACTTTGTCACAATGACACTGAACCCCACCACGGTTCCCTCTGCTCTTACTGAATTTAAAGAGTCCGTCCCATGAGCTGCAGAATTCCTCCCAGGGTTTGGGAATTATGGGACGCAGCCATTTAGGAATGGCACCGGCATACATGGTGGTCTTAAAAGAGCTGAACATGAGGTGCAGTGCAGCAATGTACTCTTGACTCATCGTGGGAATTTCATTCTCCAAGCAGCCCAGGCGAGTCTCGTACAAAATGGTTGCAACACCTAAGAAAGAGTTAAACATTTAAACTGGGTGATTTTTGTATCATATTGTTTCACATGTATGTGCTTTGCCTATTGAAAATTATCACCTACAATTAAAATCAATTACTTGCTAAGGTTTTCATGTGTTAATTTGAATCTGACCTGAATCTTCAGTCTACTGTTTTGGTGAAATCTACAAACTCTCAAACTAGAGAGGGCTGATCAGAGGGCTATGTAAGAATTTAGTTGGCGGTTTTCTTTAACAGCAACAAAAGACAAATAAAAGACCATTAATATTCAGAATGCAATAATGACACTATTGTAAATTGAAGTTGAATTGCTGTGATCTGTAACTGTAAGCGAGGCGGCCTACGAACTCCTGTGTAAATCTTGAAGCTGACTTCTGCTGATGAAACTGCAAACTATCTTCAGTAAATCTTTAATTTATTATAATTCTGACTCTGGGTATTCATTCATCATATCTGGTTCTTGGTCTTTGACTGTAAAACCCCTTACACTATTGTCTTTTGTAGAGCTGCTTTATTGTTAAAATAGAAGGTTTTTTTATCATCGATTAACTTTGCAACACTGACGGTTATTTTACACTGTTTATTGTATAAAGCACTATTTAAATAAATGTGAAAATATGACAAAAAAATACTGTATTATAAATTCCAAATCCCAAAACCCTCATTTGGTGGAACATCTGATTAACACCAAGGGCCCTATCTTACACCCGGCGCAATGCAGGGCCAAGCGCGATGCAAGTGTTTTTTTTGCTAGTTTCAGTCCGACGCAGTTATCATTTTCACGTCCTGTGCTATGTTGTTTAAATAGCAAATGCATCTGTGCGGTGTGTTCTGGCGCATTGTTGGCACGTTGCTATTTTGAGGCAACTGAAATAGACTGCACCATTGACCAACTGAAACCTGGTCTAAAGTCAATGGCGCAATATTTTTTGTTGTTATTCAAAGAGCGCGTTAGTAATGTGCGCCTATAGGCGGGTCCACAACGCGCGTACATTCTGCTTATTAAACACACAGGGACTCACAGCAGCACACAAACATGCCAAAAATTAAAATTAAAAGGATTACAATGTAAAAGATTATTATTGTGCACATAAAGATATGGCGGAATCTGGCTTGTCCATAGATGGTCTGCTTGCGCACTTTTACCTCGCGCACGAGCAGATCCATTTGCGCTCTGGAGACGGCTTTGGTCTTTCCACTATCAAATTCCGTCATGTAAATAGCAATCATCTGCCATGGGCGAGCGCAACTGGCATTTAAAGGGAATGGGAGATGAGACTCTGATTGGTTTAACTGATTGGTTTAAATCCCAAAACAAACCCATTACTCATTAAGAGAATAGGGACAATGAGCCTGGCGCGCTGACCATTTTTCCCATCGTTAAACTAGCAAAAGTGGATTCGGACATGCCCTAAGTGAACTTGCACCCTGCGCTTTAGACCATTTGCTTAGACCGTTAAAATAGGGCCCCAAGACTCAAACTCCTTAGCTGGATCTAATTTCATTTATACAAAGCCCTCATATTCCTTTCTAGAAAGGCCACTATGATACCTGATTCTCCTCTTAATTAAAAAACAAATCCCCAAGTTAAGGGTAGCGGAAATCAAACCCCTATGAAAGGAAAACCCTGATGTTGACTGAAATCCAAATCCTGTCCTCTAATCAAATCATGAGTGTAAAATGTAATATATCAGACCAGGGCACCTTTAGTACATAACAACTACATTTTTCCACAGAAACACAACACACACACACACACACACACACACACACACAATGCCCTCAAGCTCACCTTCCATGGCATATTTGAAGAACAGGTCATTGATGTTAAGGACAGTCTGGCCATCGTCCTGCTGGCTGCGCAGTGTCTTCACTCTTTTCACCAGGTCAACCACCACATCATTAACATCAGATGAGAAAACATACACATCTTTGGGCCGCATAATCAGCTGTCGCAGAACACTGCGCATCTTCAGCCACTCATCACCCTCGCTGGACAGAGAAATCATCGGATATTTGTTAGCACAGACAGGAATCAAAATTAACATATTGACATTACTAATGTGTCATTTACCTGTAATACCTTCTAAAAGTTTGGGGTCTGTAAGAATGTTTAATGTTTATAAAAGAAATCTCCTGCATTTATTTGATTAAAAATACAGTAAAAACAGTAATATTGTGACATATTATCACAATTTAAAATAACTATTTTGTATTTTAATGTAATTTAAAATGTACCCATACAGCTAACAAAAATATGTTCTAAACGTTTTGCTAACGTTCCCATTAAGTTATAAAAATGTTATTTCTTTAAAATATCCAGTTTTTTAAATATTTTAAAAACTGCTTTTTTCTTGGTTATGCAAACATTAAGGGAACGTTTCCATTGTCTGTGTTCTCTTAACATTTAGAAACTAGTAACATTTAAAAAACGTTCACCCAACCTAATGTTTCAGGTAAAAATAATGTTAAAAAAGGGTAACAATTTAGTTTAAGGTGTTAGTTAATTCTCATAATTAACTAGTTGCTTATTAGCATGCCTATTACTAAGATTTTGGCTGTTTATTAGTATTTATAAAGCAAATTTTAATGCCTTATTCTGCATGACCATATTCAACAACCCTTAATCCTACCCAAAATCTAAACTTAACAACTACCTTGCTAACTATTAATAAGCAGTCAAAAGTCATAGTTAATAGTTAGTTAATAGTGAGAATTGGACCCTAATCTACATTTTGCCTGTGACCCAAAAAATGTTTGTGTGACACCTTTTTGAGAACATTATTTAAGGCCAGATAACTTTGAACAAATTTTTTCTTAATATTACTGGAAAAACGTTTGTTCCTAACTTTTAGAGAACCTTGCCACAACGTTCCCTGTTAGCTAAATAATTTATTCCTGTGATGCAAAGCTGAATTTTCAGCATCGTTATTCCAGTCTTCAGTCTCATATGATTCTTCAGAAATCATTCTAATATCCTGATTAAGTGCTCAAGAAACATTTCTTATTATTGTGGTCCTTTATTTAAGGATTCGTTGACGAATAGAAAGTTCAAAAGAACAGCATTTACTGGAATAGATTTTTTTTTGTAACAATGTAAAAGTTTTTACTGCCAACTTGGATCAATTTAATCTGTCCTTTCTGAATAAAAGTATCAAAAGTCTTATTGATCCCAAACTTTTGAATGGAGTGTAACATTTGAATCCAAATTGACAAACGGTTACTAGCCCAGATTTGAACCTCTACCGTTGAGAAAGCAGTCGGTACTTACGCTGAGATGAGTCCAGTGGATCTTCCCCTCATATCTCTGTACTCCTTCCAGGACTCCATGTTGCCTCTCTGAGGAGTCACACCTTCAGACCTGAGAACATGTGCCACCAAGTCTCTGTCAGCGATGGACACCACCAGCTGAGGTCCAAATCGAGATTTAAAGATCTTCCCATACTTCTGCGAATGCTCCGTCTACAAGAAGATTTGTAAACTTGATTAACATGGATCTGAATCATTTATAGCTTGCACTAGTAATTTAAATGTTTTTTTACTTCCAATGGATTTTTTTTAAGGCTGAGTTTAGGCTTAGCTACATTAGACACTGTGGCGAGTGGGACAAATGGCTGGAACCCCTCTTGTTTGCTGTGCGCGAGGTCCCGCAAGCCTGCACGGTGTTTTCCCCTTTTGAGCTTCTCTATGGGCCTCAGCCCCGCGGGGTGTTATACGTCCTGAGAAAGGCTTGGGAGGACGGACCTTCGGACAGTAAAAATAAAATTCAGTATGTCCTGGAACTAAGAACAAAACTTTGGGGCGGCTCTCCATGGATAATTTGTTACAGGCTGAGGACAAACAAAGCCAGCTATACAACCGGGGAACCAGATTACGCAAGTTTGCACCGGGAGATAAAGTGCTCGTATTAATCCCAACCTCTAGTTCAAAATTACTCGTGAAGTGGCAAGGACTCTTCAAGGTCACGCGGCGAGTTGGAAGTCACAGTTATGAGGTGGTACGAATAGACAGGAGCGGTGCACATCAGATTTACCATCTCAATCTCCTTAAAAAAATGGAATGAGGTGGAGTCAGTGATGCTGGCGATGGCGGTGAGAGGAGGATCTCGTGCCAGCAGTGAGCACTAAGAACCAATCTCTTGCTCTGGCCCCAGGTGGAGATCACCTCTCGCCCTCCCAGCTCACTGATATAGCCATGTTGCAAACAGAATTTGCAGATGTGTTCTCGCCCCTGCCAGGTCGAACGGACCTCATTCATCACCAAATTGAGACAGAGCCGGGTGTGGTAGTGCACGATTACCTGAATACAAAAAAAGGTAGTTCAGTCTGAATTAGAGGCGATGCTAGAGATGGGAGTAATGGAGGAATCAAACAGTGATTGGGCGAGCCCGATAGTTTTGGTACCTAAAACGGACAGCTCGATCCGATTCTGGGGGGATTATCGCAAGATAAATGTTGTGTTGAAATTCGGTGCATATCCAATGCCGCGGATTGACGAATTGCTTGATCGGCTGGGTACTGCTCGATTTTACTCGACACTGGATTTAACGAAAGGATATTGGCAGATCCCCTTACCTCCTTTATTAAAGAAAAAACAGCTTTCACAACACCATTTGGATTACACTAATTCGTTACTCTTCCTTTCGGGTTGTTCGGGGCTCAAGGATAATCAAGGATTGCAACTTTTCAGCGCCTCATGAACCGGATTCTCCGGCCCCACGCTGCATATGCCGCTGCCTATTTAGATGACATTATCATCTATAGTAATGACTGGCAGTGTCATATGCAGCATCTGCAGGCGGTTCTGAGGTCGCTGAGAGGGGCCAGATTAACGGCCAACCCGAAAAAGTGTGCGGTTGGGCGTGTGGAGGTCAGGTATCTGGGCTTCCACTTGGGGCACAGACAGGTGCGTCCCCAAATTGACAAGACGGCAGCAGTTGCGACCTGTCCGAGACCGAAGACCAAAAAGGAGGTGAGGCAGATCCTGGGGCGGGGCTGGCGGGATATTATAGAACATTTGTACCTAATTATTCGGACCTCACCAGCCCGCTGACCTCACTAAAAAGGAAGCGCCAGATCCGATCCAGTGGACGGAGCAGTGCCAGCAGGCTTTCACCCAGGTAAAGGCTGCTCTGTGTGGCGGGCCGCTCTTGCATTCTTCTGATTCTCTCCCATTTTTATTGCAGACAGATGCGTCGGACAAGGGGCTTGGAGCAGTCCTGTCTCAGGGGGTGGGGGGTGAGGAATGGCCGATGCTGTACATCAGTCGCATAAATACCACCAGAGAGATGGAAGAAAGAGAGAGAGAGGACTGGGAACTCGTGCTGCCCAGGAGGATTAACTGCAGTCATTATTGGACTTTGTATCTGTGTGCTGTAGTAGACTAAGGTAAATGCACTGTGTGCGCCGTTTTTGTTTTGTTTGGAGATAAATAAAAGCACGAGTTCCATACATGCTGACCCTGTCTTCTTCCTTCCACCCTTTGAACCTTGTCACAGACACATCGCCAATATAAACCTCAGAAATAGTGAAAGTAGAGAGCAGAGAGTTGTAATTGGGTCCTAACGGTCATTTGTTTAGATCAGTTTGATTACTTACTGTTACTGATGTACTTTATGTACTCTAATGCTGGCTTTTCGTTTAATCTCTAAATGCATTAGTGAAATAAGAACAGCTATATGGGAGACAACACAACCGTGATACAGCATTAAAATATATTTTCCCATTTCACACTAGTCATTTCCTGACTGACAATATCTCAAAGACCGTATGGCTATTCGCCAACTGTTCAGTATGCATGGGAAGACATTTCCTGGTATAGATGGCCCATTTGCAAATACTTGAAGCTGTTTGCAAATACAGCCTTCAATGTGAGCTTGCCCAATTTCACCCCCTTCTCAAGTCGCCTGCCCTGTACCATTCCTACTAAAACAGCACAAAGGCACCTCTGTGTCTCCTCAGCGATCTGATTTTTCTCACTGTCCGAAGAAAGCCTATTAGGCTGATGGTAGACAATATTTTCCGAATTTCATGCAGGGCTCCGTAATTTTACATCATTAATTTATGCTTCTTCATTTTTCCATTAGGATCGGTGAATAAAATCAAACTCAGGATTTTACACAAATGATGATAATTCACTGTATTTCAGTAAGACACAGTTCCGAAAGTGTGTTTTATTTTATTTTAAACCACACGTGGCAAATAAGACAAGACTACCAAATGACATAAGCCCTGGCCATTGTTTGTTTGTTTTTTGTTTGTTTTTCGTACAATGGGAATTAAAAACCCTGCAGTGCTGAAAAGTGAAAAAAAATATATATAAAAACAGATATATTCTATTCTGTGTCTTAAGTACAATAAAACATTAGCCAATAGATCTTGACTAAAATTACCATGGTAAACCGATAATAAGACACGATTAGAGTTAGCATTTTAATAGTTCTTTAATATGGCCAAATCATTCACAAAATAGTACATAAAACAATGGGCTGCTCAGGCTTGAATCGTCTAGGCCAATAAGATTGCTGTAAAATAAACCAATTAAATTGGGTGTAGGCGGAGCGACACGTGTCACCCCGCCCCATCGTCCAGACTACACTCTGGGGTAGCTACTACACTGCGTCTGGGTTTGGGAAATATATCAGTTTTGTAACTGTCCCTCATGATGGGGTGGAGACTCAACTCGCTGTTTTATGCAACTCCAAAAGTAATTCAACACCCCGAATTTTGGCTATGTTCCAATCAAATCAAAGTTTATGTATTATTCTTGCAACAGAAATTGCTGTTTCTGCCAGCTCGTAAAATAAAACGTTACAGAGGGTAAAGTTACTGTTAATACAGAGCACACGAAGAGAATGAAATAGAAAGCAAATGTAATCTTAAATGAAAACATACGAGTCTATGCTTGCGTCTGGGTATGTTCCACTGAACGTATTGAAGGTGTAGATACAAATGCAAACACACAAAGGGCTCTTTTCAACTAAAACGCGTCCCATCTGACATCTACCGTCTCCACTCACCTGGATCTCATGGATGCGGCTGAACCCATCCCGGTAGAAGAACTCAACGAGGTTCGAGAAAGTGCTGGGTCCGGGCATCTCCTGTAGGGTCTTCACTGTGGTCTCCTTCAGCGCCTCCGCGGCCGGGCTCACCTCGCTCTCTTCCTTCAGTTCCGCCTGACTGTGCGCCGCGATCTCCAGAGAGCCGCTCGCCGTGGACTTGTGCAGCCCGCGGGCTTGGCGGAGAAACTGCTTGCATGACTCCTGGAGCAGATTCTTGTGGGCCAAGTGTAGAATAGAGCTTTGAAGAGCCATCTCAAAGACTGTGCCACCAAGTTGAAGTCAGGAGGTTCTTGTGGGTGTGGAAGTGCTCGCAGACTGGAGTGAGTGCGCACTGATGAGTGGTGCTCAGCGGCTTTTAAAAGGTCCACGGGAGATCTGCGGGATCAGAGAAGGGGATTGGACACTGGATTTTGGCACTGGGATGAACAGCAGTCCCCACGAGGCATTGGACATGTGCGATGAAAAGCTGGAGTGAAGGAATTTCTATTGTTGCAAAATTAATTTGGATATTAGCTACATAAATCGATTGTGGCTGGAAGCACTTAAGCTGACCGCATTAGTAGCCAGACTCTAGCCTCGTTTAACCCAAAATGAAATTAGTCAGAAATTGTTTTAGCCTATAAATTATTACAAATGTTAGGGGGTTAGGTACAGTACAGGTCAAAAGTTTGGAAACATTACTATTTTTAATGTTTTTGAAAGAAGTTTCTTCTGCTCATCAAGCCTGCATTTATTTGATCAAAAATACAGAAAAAAAAGTAATATTGTGATATATTATTAGGCTACAATTTAAAATAATTGGTTTTCAATTTATTATACTTTAAATTATAATTTATTTCTGTGATGCAAAGCTGAATTTTCAGGATCATTACTCCAGTCTATCACATGATCCTTTAGAAATCATTCTAATATGATGATTCATTATCAAAGTTGGAAACAGTTCTGCTGCTTAATATTTTTTCATAACCTGTGATACTTTTTTAGGATACTTTGATGAATAAAAAGTAAAAAAAGAAGCAATTTTTTTAAAAATAGAAATCTTTTGTAACAACAATATACACTACTGGTCAGTAATTTGGGGTCAGTTTTTTCTTTCTTTTTTTGAAATAAATCAATTCTTTTATTCAGCAAGGATGTGTTAATAATTGATAAAAAGTGATAGTAAAGAGGATTTATATTATTAGAAAATATTTTTTTATTTTGAATAAATGCTGTTCTTTTTAACCTTTTATTCATCAAATATATTAGGCAGCAGAACTGTTTCCAACACTCATAATAAATCAGAATATTAGAATGATTTCTAAAGGATCATGTGATAGACTGGATGTCACATGTGACACTGAAGACTGGAGTAATGATGCTGAAAATTCATGTGGCCACAGGGGTTTAATTAAAGTTCGATTTTAACAGATCGCAACCATACTAAAATTGCATACAAGGCTCACATTGCCACATAAAATTGTATTATTTGGCTCATACTTGGTGGAGTTATGGCACTGCTTTGGTTCAGTTCTGGCAAAGAAGATGTGGCATATTTGGGCCAACAAACACAATCTAATCTGGACCACAGCTCAGCTGTTTATTTGGGCCAAATCTGTGCCAAAAGAAATTTGCTGACTGGGATGGAAATGATTCATCTTTTTACAATTATCTTCCCACCTTATTTTTAACATAAGACCGGGCGTGGCCATTTTAAACTTGAATGTGCAATACTTTCGGTATAACTCGCTTTCAGTTATTTTAGCTGTGCAAAAACAGTTTATCATGCTGCATAATGTTACAAACTGGTATTTGTTAATGTTTTCCTATTATTTTAATTTGTTATCGTAATACACACTAATTTTTAACGCACTTTGTTAAGCCAGTTGCACACCATACGAGAAACGCCACACCGGCGCTGGCAAATGAAACGGAAGTCTCAGGCACACACACAATAGCTTACTTCCGTATTCAAAATTAAGGTATTTCTTTCCAAGAATGCAAAGAAAACCAGAATATAGGGGCTCATGTCATATATTGAAACAAATTAGGTTAAATATTTCAAGAGAACTACCAGTTATATATAGGGTTAGGGGTTGATTAGGATAATCAATTATAGCTGGTCACCGTGATTTTGCCAAGACATGGAAACTAACCCTACCCATAACTTATCCCTAAAATCAGAGATAAATTATTGGTGAACAACACTGATGTAGAAGCACCTAACCCTGGTTTAAGCCTAAACTTGGAATAATCTAAACTATAAACTTGTCCCTCAAATCTGATTGGTTGCTTGGAATGTGTTGTAGCCTTCTTGGTGAACTTATGTTCACAAATTAGGTCTACAGCTTGTTCCCCTCATGAGGTGTTTTCAGTTTAAGCACATGATGATGGAGTTCATTCGCCATGTGTTCTCTTGACTTGTGTTTGTGGAACACTTTTGTTTGTTGCCGTTTGCCATGTGCTGTTCTGTTGGTCTCATGTCAGGCTCTGCCCCCTCATTACCTTGTTATTAATCTTACCTGCTCCACTTCATTACCTCCACATTTCCTTCCCTGTTTAGTGTGTGCCATGCAGATTGTTGAACTGCTTGTTGAAACGCTGAACCTGAGCCCATTCCGCTCCATACACGCGTGCACATAATAATGAAAACGCTACATGATAAAACAATGAAGGTAGATTAAGGGATTATAATTGTTAATATGATTATGGTTAAGTGTGGTCAGAAGCCTCATGCATATGGTTGCCAAACACTGGTGTTAGAACACAGAGGCAAAACAATCTTTCAGAGAGAACTAATTGTGTTTGCAAAAATTGATTCTGCTGAGATGGAGTTGTTTGAGGCTTTTCCCTTATAAGTAAATATCCACTTGGCTCAGAGTTGTCAGTTTTCACCCAGAAATCATGTGAATTCATTAGAAAAGATAAGCTGCAGGCTTTCCTTCTGCGTGTTCGCATGTGTAGGTGCAATATAATTAAGGATAAAAAAGATTTAAATAAAGGCAGATAATGCAACGCAAATGTTCTTTTCTGAAAGAGTAAACAAAATTTTAATTGGTGGTTCAGGTTTAATTCTTATTAAGATGAGAATCTTGCATAAACATTTTTTTTTTCTAGAATAAAAGGCCTCAAACATTCAGCAGGACTTTAAGTCTTTTCATGCAGTTTTAAGTTGCCTACTTTAAGTAATGTACGTTGGAAACACTTAAGTAATGGGGTATTTAGATTATGCAGGTTACAATAAAAAAAAAGGTTAAAGGTCTTACGAGTAAAGATGGAGGAGGAGGATGGGGATCAGTGTATAGATGGGTATGAGAAGGAACTTTTAGGGGGCATATTCTTTGGTATTCTGTTGTATTCCTCAGTACAACCCAAAGCAGTTCCAAGGGGATGAACCCCCTTTTATTCAAGGATTTCAAAAACAAGCCTGTGGGAAAGTGGGAAAGTGGCCAACAGTGTCTTGCCCAGAGCTGAAGAATGTTCCGATGAGATTTGTATCTGTGTAAAATAGAGGTTCTTACCCCCAGGTGGCCCCAAACAACACACTTGTTTCACAGTGCCTGGACTGACATGAACTCAAAAGACATTGAAAAACAAACATTTGTTCTAATACCATCTGAAGAATGAGACTTGGCCCATGAATTATGATACGATGTCCAAACAACAAACACACACACACACACACGTATGAAGGTTTATAAAATTCAAAAGCTTATTTTACACCATATAGCATACATACGAAATTATATATTACCTTTTTTTGCAGTTCCCAAATAATGTTTCGATGACAAATTAAGTAGCCTATTAGCAGCCTACAAATAATTAATGTACACTGTAAAATCCAATTAGTAAACCTTATGCAAAAAAGCATGCAAAACGATTCCCTTGAAAA
Source organism: Scardinius erythrophthalmus (assembly GCF_964197995.2). Classification (NCBI taxonomy): domain Eukaryota; kingdom Metazoa; phylum Chordata; class Actinopteri; order Cypriniformes; family Leuciscidae; genus Scardinius; species Scardinius erythrophthalmus. Next base: position 35,972,001 of record NC_138232.1, on the reverse strand, counting down.
GAACGAGTAAAGTGAAATAGGAATAGTATGTAGTCTAGTAGTGTACACTTACAATAGAGTTCCAGTAACTCAAAACTCATTTGTATAGTATACTTGATCATTTACTTTAGATGTGCTTGTCTTATAGACTACTCAGAATGACCATTTTTAACAACTAAATCATTTAAAATACACTTTGTGAGTATTCCTAACTACTCATTTATGCTACTTGTGTTAACTCTGATGTTTTCTGCATACAACTTGGAATTACTGAGTTTACTTTACTTCAAAAGCAATCCAGTTTACTTGTTAAAACCATGCAAACCAATTGCCTTAAAAAGAGCAAGTAGCATTACTCAATAACTTTAGTGCTATCAATCATCTATTATAAATCATTGAGAATGGTTTCACAATTTTACAAAGATAACATTTACAACTGGACAAATAAATTTAAGGCAATTATACAGTTCAAAGGTAAATTTATTGTATTTGTTTTCTTAAAGCTACACTGTGTAAAGTTGATTCTTTACAAAAAACACTTTGTTCTTTCAAAATGACACGCTCTCATTAATGTGTAAGTACTTCTACCAACTAATCAATTATTCTCATAAGTGTAGAATCTGCCATTTAGAATACATACGAGCGAGTCGCTCGAATGGCGGCAGCCATGTTGTGCCTCCATCTTGAAAATACATTAGCCAAAGAGGGACATACCTGGAAATTCAAGCTTCGCCTTTCGCATTTTTACACTCAGTGGCACTGTGACAAATGCGAGGGGGAGATTACTCACGACTGCCGGCAGATTTGAAATTAAAAGAGTTAAAACGCCCTCGGAATGGGAGGGGCTAGAAAGTAATATTCAGTAGTCATAAACAATTTCACCGCTAGATGGGAGAAAATCCTACACAGTGTAGCTTTAACAACTGACACAGGGGTGGTCCACACAAGTTTGCATTGGGGTATAAAATTATGTAAATAGTCACTTTAATTAAAAATTAGTTAACATTAGTTAGTGTATTAACTAACATGAACTAACAATGAGCAATGCATTTGCTATTGTATTAATTAATATTTGTTAATGTTAGTTAATAAAAATCCAGCTGTTCATTGTTAGTTCATAGTGCATTAACTAATGTTAACAAATACAACCTTTGATTTTAATAATGTATTAGTAAATGTTGAAATTAATATTAACTAAGATTAATAAATGCTGTAGAAGTTGTAAAGGGTGGTTACGCACAAAAAGTATTCTCGTCGCTTCATAATAAGGTTGAACTAGTCAAGTGGACTATTTTAACAATGTTTTTACTACCTTTCTGGGCCTTGAAAGTTGCAATGACGTTGCGGTCAAAGGAGGGACAGAAAGCTCTCAGATTTCATCAAAAATATCTTTATTTGTGTTCCGAAGATGAACAAAGGTCTTACGGGTTTTGAACGACATGAGGGTGAGTAATTATTAATGACAGAATTTTCATTTTTGGGTGAACTAACCTTTTAACTTGCTCATGAACCAATAGGCTGACAATTTTAAACAAGTGCCTCAGCTTCCCTTTTATTTTTCTATCAACTAATCTAATTCCACTGTCATAAACAAACGTAATCTAATGCCAAACATCATCAATCTTGCACAGTTGATTACTTACATTTAAAGTGAAAAGTGTTTTTCATGTCTTTTGGGTAATCCAAATTTAAAGCATAAGACAGACCAAAATAGATGCAAACTGCCTAAGGCAGGTTCTGCAGATTATCCATTACAATACCTCTCTCAACAATGATGGCAGTAGACACTGGGCAAACGTAGAGTTTATTTAGAGAGAGGGGTTCTTCTTCATCAATGACAGTCAGCAGCACACCAACAGATACTTGTGCCCAAGCTGAAGCTTAATCAATATCACATACCTGAATGAAACCAAACAATAAAAATATTACAACAGGGAAAAGTGAAAAGGCATGATTAATTGTCAGTTATCTGTCCTGCCCACTGCCTTTAATCCATGTCCCATTAAGTATATATCATTTATCCTTTTTTTTTAATCCCAACTTTTAGAGGGATAGTTCTTCTTTCAGACAAATACAATCAGAGTTGTATTAAAAAAAATGTCCTGGCCCTTCCAAGCTTTATAATGGCAGTGAATGGCCATATATTTTTTGAAGTCCATCAAAATGCATCCATCCATGATAAAAGTGCATCTATCCATCATAAAAGTGCTCCACGCATCACCAGGGGTAAATAAAGTCTTTCTGAAGTGAAGCGATGTGTTTGTGTAAGAAAAATCCAAACTTTATTGATTAAAATAACTAGCTTCCGGCAGAAGTATGTATTCATTTTGAGGGCAAACCACAGCAACTGAACCTGAAACTTCTGGCAGGATGGCATTAGTAATGTGCAATATTTCATATATGATGAATCACCTTAGATTTGCAAGGCAAAAACATTCATTTTAAAATGATAATATGTAGGCTATATGTTCCTGTAGCTCAAATGGTAAAAACAACAAAATAATAGATTTAATTTCCAAAGAACACATAGGCCTACTGTTCTCGCTTTAGAACATCTAAATACATAAATGTAAAACCAATTCCTGCCTTTCAATACGTTGCACACTGAAGAATATCAGGCTTGTTTAATATCCCTCCATAATAAGATTACAAAGTTCAAAGTCAGGTTTTAAAATGAATAGGGATTCCGGAGTCCTCCTGGTGTGGGAAATGTGGGCAGGCATCAACAAAGCTCATTGTGAAATAACATGGTATTCACGAGACATACAGATAAACAACAGACCCACTCCATCAACACGGGTGCGAGCTTTACAATATGGCTGTATACATAAACATAGTTGGGTCAATATATAATTGTGGGAGATTTTGAGTTTGAATAATTCTGGGAAAAAATATATTTATTTACAAAATATTATTATCTTCCCTGATAAATCATCCCTGAAATATTTTGTTTTTAGTCATTGCCAAGCTCAGGCATAATTGATTTCAGATATTTAGTTTTAAAAACAACAAGTTTACTCATTATTTGGTCAACTATGTTACGGACAAAACCTATAAGTTTTAACTTTAAGTAAATGGCAGACATTTAAAAAAATCACTACTCTTGGAAGAATATGTGTCTATTTACCTACCTTTTCAATTAAAATACCCAATTAATTAAGAAAATACACATTTTGTTCAATTGAAACCCCAAATTTCAAGTACTGAAGTAACCGGTCTGTATATTTTGTTTCCAAACTGCTTGATTCATGATAATTTTTTTGATGAAATTATGCTGAGGTATATATTTGACAGCTACTCAGTTTCTAAATATTTACTTGGAGATTAGGGAACCATTGAAATACATATATTTTTAAAAAAACAATGGTAACTTAATTGACAGCCCAGTATCATAGTTGACAAAAGTAACATAGTTGACTGGACATGACAAAATAGGATGATGTATTTAACAAAAACAATCCTAAACTATATCAATTATTATATGTTAGCTAATCTTTTATTGCATTTAATCAAGACCTGTTGAATATTTCATGACATAAAGGAGAAATACAGACGCACATCAGTTTACAAGGATCAATCACAACTTTAACAAGCACATATATCATAAGCAAGAGATCCTAACATAGAAAACAACAACAACAAAAGTATCAAAAACAGCACTTACACAAAAATTCCACCATGTAAACATTTTGAAAATCTTGTTTGTGGAATGAAATACAGTAGTGCATTGTATTGAACAAAAAATAATAGTGCACTGCAATAAGTAACAATAACCAAATAATGTTTTATGTGTTTGTTAGCGTGTTTGCGTTTGTGCGTGTGTGTGTGTGTGTGTGTGTGTGTGTGTGTGCGCATGTCCTTAGCCATGAAGATATGATTTGGCAATATCTTCCCACACATCTCTTTTTATTTCAACATGACATGCTGTCACGTGCTGTGGGGCAGTAATCAACCTGAGCACATCCTCAAATGGATATCAGAGCGCATCCTCTCGCATTGGCCAGTAGTAACGATTGTGTCCCACTCTGTGCATGCACTTAACATGAACATCTGAACATCTGCAGCAGATAATCGTGGCATTTGCCTGAAAACAAGTTTACTTTTATAATATTTATTGCAAAGTATTTTATAGTTACTGTACAATTAGAATATTAAATGAACTCCTGAAAACTAGGCTATAAGAACATGTCATGAATGTCAACTATGTTACTCTTGGTCAACTAAGTTACCTTTGCAGAGTAACATAGGTGACTGGTAACTTAGTTGACATTTTTGCTGTTTTTAGGGATAAAATCAAAATGGTTGCCTAGCACCAGACAACACATGGCATTTTACGGAGAGGTTCTTCTAAATATTATATGTACAACTGAGTAAAATTGAAATTCAAAGTTATTTATGAATTCATTGTAGTAACATTGTTGACATATGATAAGTACACATTTGCCCCAAGCACTACTTTAGGTGAAATAACTGAAAATGTGGAGGGAGAACATACCTTGGAGTCTTGCTAGTTTTCTCTTCAGGAGGAAATGACATCATGTGGAGGCTGGAGCAGGTCATGTGATTTGGAAAACACACTCTTCCTTGAGGGGTGTATTTGCTATGGGTAACTTAGATGACAGCGACTTCTCGGACACATATTCAATTTGTCAATTTCTATTGAAAATGTGACATATTGCCCAAAAAGACACATTGTTCACAATTACCTCAACTTAATGTAAATAATATAATTAAAACTGTTTTTGAATAAGTTTTTAAAATGTTTTTTTAGGTAATGAGATTGTGGTTGTAATTCATTTCGGACGGTTATTTAGTTGACATTTTAGGAATATCTAGTAAATTTTTATAAATAAATGATTATTTCCATAATAATTAACTATGGAATTTGTAAAGACAAGATCATGAAGAACACTGAAGACTTTTAAAATTTTATTTTAATAAGCATGTTTGCGAGATAAATCTCATGGACATGAAAACTCCCTCAATTATATATTGACCCAGTTGACATGTATAGCTATATTGAGCTAACAATGAAGAGCAGCCTTAAAGCATTTATTAATCCTCTTGATTAATGTCAAAGGAACAATTTGTCCCCCAAAAAAACATATTAGTCATTTACTTAACCTCGTACCATTCCGAAAATGTATGATTTTCTAGCTTCTCTGGAATATAAAAATAAATAATTTTGAGCAATGTCTAGTGTTGTTGTTTTTGTGTTCACAAATCAATGGTAGCCAAAACTACTTTACCAGCATTATTCGAAATATATTTTGGATTCCACAGAACAAAGAATTTTTTGGGTGAACTAAGTTATCTCTGTCATATCTACATACATACATTAAAAATGGACTGATGCATTTTATCATACCACTATGGAGCTGTTGAATGTTTGTTTCTGATTGGCTGTGTAGGCCTACTGGCGTTAAAATATAAACTGCGTCAAGTCTAAGTAAAACGAATCAAATGAAGTACAAAGTTAGCGTTTTAAATTGAGTTTTGAAAACAAGAGATAGGAATAACGATTTTACAGTGGTTTTGCATTTAGAGATTTTTAGACTAATAATCCATCTACAGCGATGTTTATTATAAAACACATTGAAACATTACAGTTCAAAATAAGTCTGAAAGGGATACTTCACTAAATAAAATGTGAATTCCGTCGTCGTTTACTCACTCACTCTCATCTTTCAAAGCATGAATGACTTCGTTACTTCCATGGAATAGGCTACAAAAGGAGTATAGCCTAATGTACAGCAGAATGTCCAAACTGCTTGCACTCAGTGAAAGTGATGCTGTCAAGCATAAATGAATAAGCAACATAAATGTCAAAATGTTCCTTAAGCCTCATATGACTTGTATGGATTTATGATTTAAAAAAAAAAATCCACTTTCATGATGGTCAAGGAAAATCATAAAGATTCAAGACTTCTCAATTTGTGATCTATTAAATTAATACAAGTCATATAGGTTTGGAATGACAATGAAAGTGGGAAAATTATGACATTTACTTATTTTGGTGAACCATTCTTCTAAAAAAAAAATGCAGCCTCTATTTTTTTACATTAATTGTTTCATTCATGCGAGCATGATAGATTACACTATAAATGTACTACTTTTTATTTTAAATAATTAAGGAAATATTAAAGTCATGATGACATATGACATGTTTACTTATATGAAATTGTAATGGATTAAAAAGCATTATTTTTGTTCCCATGTAAATGTAATTAATGCATAAGAAAGAGTGTTAACATGGACAAAATCCTGCAAAATATGTGGAATAATTGACCGTTGATTTAAAAAAATATACACACCACCATCAATTATTCCTGTCTCATTGTATAATGTTAATTAATGCATTGTGAACAATAAAAAAAATGAATACAGATTCATACATGCTGTAAATATTGTTCATTGAAGTAACCTAATGCACTCATGTAAAAGCATAACATCTTATCAGTGCTACCAAAGTGTTTTATTGATAAAAGTTTACCTGTACATTTCAACAACAGGTTCTGTTTTGGCTTTTACATACTGTACAAAATTCTTCTTTCTTTGCAATTAAATTTCTCATAACAAATTCAAACAAATCACTGTATAATTACAAACATCCTGTTTGTAATACTATAGATATTAGATTCTTGAATATTTCTGAAACTACAGCAGTTTTTCTTCTTTCTTAGTCTTTAAATGCCTCTATCTGAGACAATCAGCCATAACATAACATCTTTTATGAATATGCCGGTTGTCCTGCTGCTGGAAGTTCATTATTTGGTCCTGGTGCCTCCAGATGCCATCACTGCTTCATTCAGTCCGTGAATATGTTCACTTGCGGAAGCGTTTAAACAGTGGATGGATATTCTTGATTCCCGAAGCCTTGCTACTACGGGACGCCTGATATTCCATGTAGACTGTATCATCTGCACCAGACATGGAGCTCATAGTTCCCAAACGGCGAGAAAACTACAGAAAACAGTTATTTATTAAAATAATCTTCACTGGCACGTTAAGCAGGATAACAAAGCATCTTAATACATTTTACAGATTAACACAATCATTATGATGCTTAACCCTGTATCAGCAGTGGACAGAAGTAAACATCTGTTGAGTATTTTAACATAAAATTGTTTGATTAAATTAAAAACCCAAAAATGCTGCGAGTCCACCAGACCCACGAACACTGGCTGAATAACAAAAATATGAACACCACACAAGGGTTAAATGTACATCAGTGCTATAGACCTTATGACCAGAGAAACAAGTGCGCAGCCATCTTTAGAATATAGTCTTGGAACTTCCGTTTTAGCGGTAGCTCTGTATATTTCTCTGGCATCGCTGTGGAAGAGTAATTAGCTGGTGTTGAGTTAACGAAAGTTATCACGACCATTGAAATGTTTAAAGCAGATGTCTTAACATATGTCAGTTGACCGAGATGATTTCAAAATGAGCCGTTCATTCATAAATTTTTAAGATCGCTGTGGAAATACAAACCGGAAGACAAAAGACAACAAGCGCAGCGCCGAAAAGGGGCGGGGCTACATAAGGTCTATAAACCTGTTCTCAGTTGATCTAAACATTTGATTCGCTCAAGGCACATTTTGGAAGAAAGTTGTTTTCTATACAAAATATATAGAGCTGCACAATTAATTGTTAAAAGATCGCAATCTCGATTCAAACCATTAAGACCAGTGTTTGCCGTTTCTGTGGTTAACGATCAAGATCAGCAGAGCCAAGAATGAGCAAACAAATGAGGCAGCAGAAAGAAACAAAAACGAGTGGAGATACCTGCAGCTTCCCTCCCACTTCTCCTATCACCACTTCCTCTTCTGCGTCAAGATCAGATGCTGCCAGAACCTTGTGCAAGAGCTGCTGCTGTTCATCACGAGAGGAAAACATCAAGTCTTCCTCCTCCATCCCAGCCAACTTTGTGATCACCTAAAAAGAGACGTAAAGAATATGTGACAGACCAAGACCCAATTTAATTTCCTGTTTGGCTAGCATTCCCAATCAGAATAATCAAACTGAGGTGTTTGCAGTTCACGTATAGCCTTGAAACCTTGAAACTGTATCCCTGGTCCACCAGGAAGCGCTGTCTCTTGGTGGAATAAGCCATTTCCTGTGTGTCCTGAGAGACGAGTGAGTAGAAGTAAGCATTGTATTCCTCCGCAACCATACCTGTAAAAAAAAAAAAAAAGTTTAATATACAGCTTTTGTTTGACATTTTGTTGTACGATTGATTAAATGGTTAAAAGAATAATTTGTCCTAAAATATTTCACTGCAATTCTAAAAGATCTCAGAAAACATGTATTATAATATACAGTACCAGTCAAAAGTTTGGAAACATTACTATTTTTAATGTTTTTGAAAGAAGTCTCTTATGCTCATCAAGCCTGCAGTTAAAAAAAAAATAATAATAATAATAATATGAAATATTATTACAATTTAAAATAATGGTTCTCTTTTTTAATATATTTTAAAATGTAATTTATTTTTGTGATGCAAAGCTGAATTTTCATCAGCAAGTACTCCAGTCTTTGGTGTCTTATGATCCTTCAGAAATCATTCTAATATGATGATCTGATACTCAGTTATTATCAATGATGGAAACAGTTGTGCTGTTTAATATATTTTTTGGAATACTTTTTTCAGGATTCATTGATGAGTAAAACGTTAACAGCATTTATTCATAAAAACAGCATTTATTCAAAATAAAACATTTCTAACAATATAAATAGTTACCATCACCTTTTATCAATTTAACGCATCCTTGTTGAATTAAAGTACTAATTTCTTTAAAAAAAAAAAGTTATTGTTCCCAAACTTTTGGACGGTAGTGTATATTGTTACAAAAGATTTCTATTCTAAATAAATACAGTTCTTTTTAACTTTTTATTCATCAAATAATCCTGAAAAAAGTATCTCAGGTTATAAAAAAAATATTAAGCAGCACAACTGTTTCCAACATTGATCATAAATCAGCATATTAGAATGATTTCTGAAGGATCATAAGACACCAAAGACTGGAGTACTTGCTGATGAAAATTCAGCTTTGCATCACAAAAATAAATTACATTTTAAAGTATATTAAAAAAGAAAACCATTATTTTAAATTGTAATAATATTTCATAATATTACTGTTTTTTTTTAACTGCAGGCTTGAAGAGCATAAGAGACTTCTTTCAAAAACATTAAAAATAGTAATGTTTCCAAACTTTTGACTGGTACTGTACAACATCTAACAATTTAGAACTAGAACGTCTAAATGGTCTATCCAGGTATCCCATAATGATGGCGGAAGTGTTGCTACCTTTCTTGGCTCGCAGCACTCTGCCCAGTCTCTGAGCTTCCTGACGACGGGAGCCGCCATGAGAGGAGATCTGGATGAGCACGTTTGCCTCCGGCAGGTCAAAGGAAGTATCTCCTACCTGACAGAAGAAGAGAACAAGAGACGACAGAATAAGGGTCCATTCACACAGAACGCAGTTTTCCATTCCACTGTGCTTCTTTCCCATTGTTTTTCAAGGTAAATACTAAAAGATTGTGTATTTTCAGTCATCAGATTCATCTACATTGTGACTTAGATTTAATCAACTGAAAACAGTGTCTGTATAGATCGATCTCCTGTGGGAGCTCCTAATAGTTTTCCTTTGTTTGTAGCTCTTTTGTCTTCATGTATAAAGTTCTGTCTCAGACACAGAACTTTGGGTTAAGATTGTTGAAGGGCGACATGCTAACATTGCTGCTGAAGGACTGCTACACTACAAACCTTCAATAAATTCTTCTCCCCACAAGAACTCTGGTCAAGCTTACTTATTTTATGTATTGGAGAAATCTAATACATTGGCGAGCCACCCAAACGACTGCTCGGCCCTAGACGGACATGTTTGACCGTGTTTTGCAGCGTCTCGTGCAAGATATTCTAAAGTTTTTTTCGTTCCATTGACCTGCGTCTCACGCTTTTAACCGCAGAAACGAGTTTGGTGTTCAGTCTACAAGATATAATGCTTTATCATAATTAAACAAGCTTAAACTTTATTGCAGAACAAGTCAAAGGCATTTAATGGGGAAAAATCAATAAATAAATATGGTGTTCTTCATAATTGTGCTTTTGGTTATTTGTAGGCTTTTAAGGACATCCATAAAGATTTACTTTAGTTTTTGCGGTAGCTCTTTATATTTCTATGGCATCATTGGCGAAGAGTAATTAGCTGGTGAAGTGGATTTACTTATTGTGGAGTCAACAAAAGTTATCATGAGCATTGTAATGTTTGAAGCAGATGTCATAAATATAAGTAGACTGGGAAGATTTCTGAACGAGGTGTTCATTCATAAATCTGTAAGATCTTACCTTCATGCTGTGGAAATACAAACCGGAAGACAGAACACAAAGAGTGCAGCGGCGGCTATTATAAGGTCTATTACATACCTTCTTTAAACACCTTGCATACAGCCCTTTCCTATGCAGATACTCTTATCTTATTTGAATAGCCTGACTTTTAGGGACAATCATATCAGCACATGTGCATCACTTTTCCCACTAAATCATTTGCATTAAGGCAGAATGTAAAGTTAATAAGGTCAGAACAGCATCCCCAAAATCAGTCTCTCAAGTAACCCACATGCATGTTTCTGACAATGCTTTTTATTTTATTTTATGCCCATCATTTTGTTGGATGTTTGATCTCTTTGCATTTGCTCAAAATGAGTAATGCATTTTTCCATATAAATTAAAGCTGAAGTGTGTAATTTCTGCAACATTAGCAAATGACAGGTTATTTACTGCTTGATTTACTTTACCATGACTTGTGGACACAAGGGTTTAATCTTGACGACATTCAGCAATGAAATACAAGTTTAAAGACATTTAGATTTATGATTGTTATTAGTTTTGGACATCAGATTCAGCAGAGAGTGTTTGTTGGCTGATTTAGATAGAAGTAAGTGTGATTAAAAAAAAGCTTGTCCAGTACTGAGATTTGTCAGGTCATCATGACAAATGATCTTAGACACAAGAATGTTATTAGCGTTTCTAAATCACCTAAACTGCAGAAATGTGCTTTTCTTGTAAATGGGTGGAACGTCAAGGTCTGAAAGGAATTAAAGGGTCACAACAGTGCCGGCCACCTCTGCTGAACTCTCCTATACAGCAACATCTGACTGTGTAAAAGGGCTGTTGATATTTCATTAGATGCCATTTAAATTGAATAGCATTACTGATTTTCATCTGTTGCAGACTGTTTCACTTGTGTAAAAGATGCTAAGAATAACACCTCAAAAATTAAAAGAAAAATACTTATCTACAGTTTCACAAGGAAATGGTCAGAGAAAAGCAGTTTACCTTGGAGATGAAGATGGTATTGATTTTGGGATTGTGTTTAAAGTTTTGAAGGATCTGCATACGTTCTCCTTGAGATGTGGGTCCATAAATATACGGTCTGAAAAGAGAGAGTGTAAGAGAGATGTACTTCCGTTTTTGCGGAAGCTCTTTATATTTCTATGGCATCATTGTCGAAGAGTAATTAGCTGGTGGTATGTGTGCATTTACACATAAATCAAAAAAAATCATACATGCCATATTTTGTGCTTTGAAGGACACTTTGACCCTTCATACACTATTATAAAATTGTTATTTGTTGACATCGATGGTTCCACGAAGAACCTTTAGTATTCAGGGAACCTTTCCATTGCGCAAAATATTCTTTATAGTGGAAAATGGTTCTTCGGAATTTTAAAATGTTCTTCACACAAAGAAAAAAAAAAAAGGTTCTTCTATGGCATCACTTTAAAAAAAAAACTTTTTTGAAACTTTATTTTTAAGAGTGTACAAAGGGGTTCACATGCTTACAAATTAATTTAAATTTGATTAGAGACCTATGCAATGCAATAGCACTGCACAGCACATTTCTAGCAGAATCACACTGTATATACACATGCATTATATACTATATAAACTATAAAATTCTCAAATAAAAACAAACAAAAGTTTGCAAATTTCACCTCACAAACCCTCAGGCTCCTGCTAAGTCCTCGAACAACCTCTCGTTAGAGTAAGAGATTTAGAGTCTAGCCTTTCAATTTCTTTGAAAGAACTTTACTGTTAATCACTTTAACTTTGCCAAATGAATGGGATTTTCCTGGTAAAGTAAAGCTGATTACAGGTTGCGCCAGGGACAGTCCAACAGAACTTTTGCTGCTTTCTAGAGCACCCAGAAACAAACACACAGGATTGGTCTTACTCTTTTCTTCAGGTTTGCATCATGGCCTTTCAACATGCATTCAAAATCCTTTTGAAATGTGTTTAAGATATGTTTTGGAACATTTGAGTTAATCCAGTGTGTGGATCTCTTTTGTAAAAGCTGCTCCTTTCCAGGCTTTTAGTAAGCTATGGCTTTGTTGATATTACTCTAGTACAAATATTTTACTAGTCCTCAAAAAACCCTAAAGAAAAGCTCAGAAAAAAAAAAAATCCCATTCATTTTCTCCATAGAGATTTCATTTAGCAATACTGCTTAAACTTTTCGAATGGAAATAGCATGACCTCTGAGGTTGTTAGGTGATGGTATACGCTTCTGTAGAAGAGTGATTAAAAATCACTCCACTAATAACAGAAGCCAAAAAAAAAAAAGATTTTACTTGGATGAACAGCAGATTTTCAATCTGGCAATTTTACAGTAATTTAGCAAGTGTTATGTGTGAAAACCAATAACAAGTAGTCAATTCATGCATAAATTAATTGAAATACATGTAGTATTTTTTTCTTGATTTTTAAATACATTTTTGCATTGAATCTAGGTCTGGGTTAGCCTAGAAATCTAGACGGACCCTAGCGGCAGCAGATTTTATTTTGCAGCCAGTGTCGTCTAGCAACTCTCCGTTGGCTTGCCAGCTGGAAAAACCAAACTCTAGTCAGGCCAATCACATCGTGTATAGAGTCGGTGGGCGGGCTTAACATGACGACGACAAGAGTTCCGCGTGAATTCCCTGCTACTTGAAAACAAAGAAGATGGCTGCTGTTGCTGGCGAACAGCGGTCTTTCGAATCGGCTTTGGCCGCGACTCTGGAGGACTTGGAGTTAAGCTTTTCTTTGAGAAAAGAACAAAAAAACGGCACTGAAGTCATTTTTTAAAAAGGAAGATAAGTTCGGAGTTTTGGCAACCGGATACGGCAAAAGTTGAATCTATCAACTAGCTCCGCTGTTGGGAAAACGCTCCGGTTGGTTGTAGCGCTGTCCTATTGCGTGCAGAGGGAATTTGAAAGACAGCCGTTTCTCCCGCCCCTCGGATTGAGCCCTGCCAATGGTGTGTTCCCAGAGCTTGATGTGGGTCTGGCTTGTCAGGCTAGGTCTGGGTGATATTTCTACTTTTATCTATTTGGATAAAATTCTGTATTTATTTTTTAAAGAAAATTATATTTCACATCCTGCCCAGTGTTATCCTACAATGTTCATATTGAAGCTATGAAAACAAATATAGTGAATGTAACCATGAAGGTTATACTATATATTATATACAAAAAAGGGTTAAAATCACAATACATTCTAACATTGTAACAACTGCATTACAATCCGAAAACGAAAAGAATACTTTTTAAAGCAAAAGTTAAATTCACTAAACTAAAAATTAAAATGAAAACAAAAAAAAGCACAGACTAAATGTAAAACTGGTAAGAGGAACTAAACGCGTAAACAATATCTCACAAGTTATTTTGTAGCCCTTAATATAGCATGTCTCATGTTTAGGACAAATTGGATTATGCACTTTCCCCGCAGCAGCCTCCGCTATTTTTCAATGAGTAATATCAAAGCGGTACTGCCTCATCCTATATTTTTTCATAAGATATACAAACTCAATATATTGCCCAGCCCTAATTGATTCTAAGTTTTGTTATGTTATTATTCATAGAGCAGGTTGGTTTGGTTCATGGCTTATAATGTAAAACATTTCAAGCCTATAAAGCAAATAAATGGGGAAAATACATATTAATAGAAGAGGCCAATGAAAAAGTTGAGCTCTACAACAAACTTTGTAAAAAAAAAAAAAGTAAAAAAAAAAAAAATAGGCAAGCACAATGTTGGGGTAAAAGCGCTTGTGTATACTCAAGTGTGTGACCATGTACAAATAAAATAAGGCATTACTTGTTCAGACGGATGGCGTATTCTTTCAGAGCAAAGACGTTGTCGGCAAAGACGATGATCTTGTCGTTTCTCCGCTCGTGGAAGCGGATCAGGAACTGACATGCACGGAACTTGTTGGGATTCATGGTGTAGAACAGAATTCTCTTCTTCGTCTTTATAGCCACATATTCACGATAAAACTCAGGAGACATGGGACACCATACCTAAAGATACAGGGACTGTGAACACTCAAGGGAAATGTAGGTTTAAAGCACACACAGCACTTTTTACATTTTCTACACAACACCCAAAAAGTCTTCTGAAAGGACACAAATGCACATACACGGAGCACATGTACAAATTACAGAAGCTCAAATTATGGATAAGAACAAACCTCACTGGTTCATGCAAATTTGAGCTGCTGTTTACTTTATTTGATGTGCTCTATGTATGTGAATAAAAGCCGAAATTAAACCTGTTAATAGTCTACAGTAGTGATCATGTCTTTTAAGAACATATAGGATTACTTTACCAATAAAATAAAGTGGATTAGCTACATGGATGAGCACAAGGTTTATCCGATAAACTCTAACTGTCACTAATCCATGAAGCTTCTATTTAATTAAACATTTTAAAAGTATATAGAATTTATGGAGTTTATTATATTATACATTTTATATATATATTTTAATATAAAAAAATGGAAGAATTTTTTTTTTATATTAGATTCACATTTCTAAACACTTTCTGCAGTTAAGATCTACATTTGTTTTTAGATTAACGAGACACTCTTATTCAAATACTATGCATAAAACTGCATAGTTATACTTAACTTCACTTGAATAAAAAAGCGTAACAAGAAACATTTACAATGAATATAGAAGTTTCCATGAAAATACTTATTTCAAAGTCTGTAGGAATTTTGTATATTTTTAGGCTATACATCTAATTTATATATTTGCCTCACTGACTGACTTGATTGCAATATTTATTCTTTTAGTTAAACAAACCATGCTAAAAGATGTGATAAATAGAAAAAATGAAAAAGTTTTACTCTTTATAGAACCTCTTTGTGACGACTGTGTTCAGAACACAGTGAACAATGCATAGGTCGGTACATGTGGTTTTCTGCTCAAGTGGCTAAATAGTGTGGCTTTGTTTAGTAAGAACAAAAATTACAAAGCAATATTGAATAACAGTATTGTATTTTTTTTTGTGCACCAGGCTCCAAAGCCTCAAAATGCAATGTTTCATAAGTTCATTAACCCTGTTGACCCCCCCGACACGTTTCAGAGATCAATCTAACAATTCACATTGTGGAATATACACATGAAAAGAACATTTGTTGTTCATTTTGTATTATGGGGAGAAATGTTCGATTCATTTCCTGGAGCACAATGGTTTTTCACAGCTCACCTCAGCACACTGGACTTTAGCAATGTAACCATTGTTCTGTAGTTCCATCCAGTTTGCCTCAAAGAGCTTCGGCCCGATCAGGAAGTTGAGATCGACAATCTTATCGTCCTCTCTCACTAGTGTGGCAGTGAGACCCAGTTTACAATGAGCCTGGACAATCGTCAGAACACGACGGAACATCTTTGCTGCAAGACAAGCACAAAAGAGTTTTCATTTACATTCCATTTGTGTTTCAAATCATTTCTCTGTCCTCTAGGGGTGTAAGAAAAAATCGATACACTTGAGTATCGCGATATTTTATTTTGCAATACTGTATCGATTTTCAAAAACGCAATATCGATTTTTTTTTTTTTTTTTTTTTTTTTTTTTTTACGTCCAAAAATATTCATGGTAAGACCGTAAGACAGTGGTTCACGTTTATGTTGTTTAAATCCCTACCACTAGATAGCTATGCTGAGACGCACCACTAGTGTCCTCGCCAGGCTCGCCTATAACGGTGCGTGTCCACTGGACATTTTAGGATTGACAGCGGACCGGAGAAAGCGTTGAGAGCGACCGAGAGCGTCAAAAAGTTGGGCAGTTCCTTTATACAAATATCAAGCGAAAAACGCAGTCGGCAGCCAATTGCTGTGAGGTTCGGGATGTGACGTCTACCTTGAGAGTTTAAACATATGCAAATTGTGCCGGAGTTTATGCTGGATTTAGTGCGTAAATCATTTTGTTTACAAATTAGACGTTGTGCAGTTGTTATATAGCCTATATGTTAAATATTTCATTTTGGATGTGTTTATTGTGATTATATTGGCTGGTTTTATAAAAGTTTATACAACTGAAAGGATATCTTTGCTTGGTGCATTTGGAAACAAAGCTTGTCTATTTCTAAATGTAATCGCGTGCATCGTTCACACCAAACGCGCGAATAGAGCATCTGGCGCGAGTGATTGCAATGTTAAGTCAATGCAAAGACGCGTTTACGCGCGTCTGGGGGTCCTGCGGCACGAGGCGTTTAGTGCGGCGCGGTTCGCCTCATTCGCGCGTCCAGTTCTTTTAAAATCTTTTATCACATAAAACTTGATTTCAATATGACACATTTATTTTGTTCACTTTCATCCACTTTCATTCATTTTCGTCCAGTTCACGTTGTTGTTTTGTATTGTGACAGGGGCTATGTACCTATTTTCTTTTATTATGGCCTACTTGAGCATATAAACATTTGCTCACTAAGAACCTGTAAACCACAAGCCCAAACTGGCAGTTTGATTTTCTGTGTACTGATTTGTTTACCTAAAGTAAACTTCTTTGACTTTTATGCACATCATGTCTTTTTTTTAAATATTTTTAATATATTTTACTTTTAAAAAATCCCAATATATCGCCTTATGCACAGTATCGAAATATATTGCAATATATTGAATCGTGACTCATGTATCGTGATACGTATCGTATCGCCAGATTCTTGCCAATACACAGCCCTACTGTCCTCGTTGAAAGCATGCTGAGCAAAATGACAAAATTCCAGCCAGTCAGAAGATTCCTCAAATATTCAATTTTATTTTGCTGCTCCATGATTTTCTGCTTGAAATTCAGCTTGAAGATACAGACATTAAAACTTTTGTTTTGCTGTAAATTTGATATTAGGTGGCTGCTTTTGGTTTTTCTAAAGGGGTCATGACATGAGAAATCAAATTTGCATTGATCTTTTGACATGTCTTTGTACCAAGTTTCATAGCTTAAAACATCCAACTCGTTATTAACAAAGCACTTATCTAATCAAGCTTGAACAGCTTGTTTTGATACTGGGTGACCTGTGACATCACACAATAATAAACATTTGCATATGCCTGCCTCCAGAGCCAGACATCGACAATAGTTATACATCATAGGCCCCACCCACTGGCATTCGGTCGTTTAACGGCAAACATTTGCCTACACTGAATGTGAGCTTCACGTCAAAGGCAAATAGAGCCCATTAGACTTAGACTTAGTCTATTATAATCACTGACACTGTCTACACTGGATACAGTATACAGATGCAACTTCAGTTTCTGAAACACTCCATGTGCTTGAGTCTGTCGACAACAGGACAAATGGAAGAGTCAAAGAACGATCGCTTTGACGCGTTCAGTTTAAACAGCTCATTAGCGTCTCAGTACAGGCTTCAGAAGGATCCCAGTGTCGGAAACAAGTGGATGGTTTATTTTATTGGCATCCCGGATCACGTCTGAGTATTATGTTTGTTCGGAGCATTTTGTTCTGTCAGCGAGGTACAGTGTAATTGAGAGTTTGCAAAGAAACTTTAGTAGAAAGATGAAGTAGTTAACTGTACTGGATCTGACAGCAGCTGCATCACAAACCTTATGTAAATGACGGGTTTAACTGTATATGAATAATGTTTTTAAAACACTTACTCGTGCGCAATAGCGAGTGGGCGTTGATACGGTTTCCTATGCAGTGATGTTAGCAAATCATAACAGTGGCCTTTTACTGACAAGCTTTAAAGGTCAAACCCATTAAAATTCATCATTTCAGACAGAGGGTCAGAATGAAGGTTGAAAATAATTGTTTTTCTACTTATACATTTGTTTTTTTGTGCAAAAAAACTTTATTCATATTATAAGTGAACCTCAAGGAACATATTAAAACAATTCAAAAAATAATGACATAACCCCATTAAATGGTTAGTTTACCCAAACACTAAAATTCTGTATTTGTTTATTCATTCGCATTTTGTTCCAAACCCATAAGACTTCCGTTCGTCTTCAGAACACAAATGAAGATATTGTTAATATTCACATCATTTTTGTCCAACCATTCAAAGTGCAAGTAATCAACATTTTGATTGCCTGATCAAAGTCAGGCAATCAACTGCTTCAAAACGTTCATAAAGACATACACGCAATCAATTTGAATCAAGCAGTTTTATCAAATAACGGAAGCTCAAATTATGGATAAGAACAAACCTCACTGGTTCACACATAATTGATTTGATGTGCTCTATATTTGTGAATAAAAGCCGAAATGAAACCTGTTCATAATATACAGTAAAGTTATCACGTCTTTTCAGAACACTTAGAATAAACATGTTTTTCAACTTTTTGAACAATGAACATGTTGATTTAAGTCTTCCTGTAGCTTAAACAGAAGATCTTTAATAATGCATGACGCTAAAAACTTTTGATTCCCAGGATAAAACCATCTGCCAAATGCAGAAATGTAAATGGTTAACTAAACTTTCAATGGATGGACAAACATAATTAGAATATTAGAAATATCTTAATTATTTTAGCTTTTTTTTTTAAACAACATGAGGATGAGTCAATGATGACAGATTTTTTGGGTAAACTAACTTAACTAACTAACTTGACTTAAATTGTTAAAAAATATTCGCCATTCAAAATCGAACCAACAGCAGCGATGACTGAATTACGGATTGTTTTCTGTCTTGAAATTTCACTGTGGGTGGAGCTAACTATTGTGAAGTGAGAAAAAAAACAAAAAAAAACAGAGTGACCAAAAAATGAGCATGGAAGATGTGATTTCTTGCTTGACATTTTGTCAAGTTGCACTCCCAAACACAGCCTACCTGGGATTGTGTGCACCTCATCCAGAATAATGAGCCCCCACTCTTGACTTTTCATCCACTCCATGACCCTCTCAGCTTCCCATGAGCGTTTGGTGGTGTGGCCCAGCATAGAGTAGGTGCTGATGGCCACTGAGCAGCCGATGGGTTTGTCCTTAGCATCTGAAGTGAAACGGCAGATCTGGGAGTCATCAATGGTGGACCACATCTTAAACTGAGCCTTCCACTGTTCCACTGACACAGAGGAGTTTCCCAACACCAGGCAGCGCTTACGCACTGTGCAGGCAGCAGTGACGCCTACCAGTGACTTACCAGCACCTGTGGGAAAGAAGAGAGGAATAACAAAAGACGTCAATGTAGATTCAATTTATTTTAACTTAATGATTCCATTCAATTAGCTTCTAACCCCGAGTTGCTCTGGTAACTCAATTGTAAATTCTTTGAGTTTTTAATGCTATTAAGTACACTATAAAATTTCTAGATTGACAACCGTATTTTATTGCGCAATTGAATTGGAAACTGTGATGTAGGGGTGGGTGATATGACCAAAATCTTATTTAACTATATGGGCACTTTTATTTCATGATAACGATATATACCGCAATATAGTTATATTTGCTTTAAATATGGTTATATAAAAAAAATGGATACCATTGAAATTTCATAATTCTTATCAATTATCAATTCTTATCTTTCAGTATCATTTAAAAAAAAAACTAATACTGAATTAGCTAACTCAAGCTAACTGAAGACAGGTAAACTGATAAAAAAAGAGCAAAGAAAACAAACTACAATCAAACAAAGACACAAATTAAATAGACCTAACTGAAAAACTAGCACAAGAAACGCTACATAGCCTAAAATGTATAAAGTAATCAAATGTATAAAAAAACAATGCATAGTCTTTACTGTGTAAATTAAATATCCATTTATTCTTATCAAAGTTACAAAAGTGATTCAGTCAAGAGCACTGAGAGATTTTCTCATTTCTTGTTGTTTGATTAACATTAATAACGACAGCAGGTCAATTTGGATCCAATATACTCGAACATTTTCTTTCTCAACTGTTTACATTCACTTAAGACATAAATAACTGTTTACTTGCAAATGTCACTTTGACACATAGGCATGTGTATTTAACCATTCAGGTCCAATTAGGCGACAACTGTGGCTTCATGTCGCGCGTCTCTCAGACAGCACTGTGAAACCGTCTCTCAGAGAGCGCGCACATATACTGAAAAGAGAATGTTACCCAGCTAATTGCTCTTTAACTGTTTAAAATCGCTTGTTTTTAAACCGCAATGCTTAAAACGCATGCAAACAATAAGCTTTCGTGACCATGCAGCACAGAAACCTCACATGAGCACAACCGCGATTGAGACGATAGTCCAAAATCTCTACCGGTTACTTGTGTGTACCGGTACAACGCCCACCCCTACTGTGATGGTTGAAAGTGATAACCAATGGAAGAGACTAAACGTGACAACCTTTTTTAAAGTACTTAATTCAACAGTTTTTATAATGTTTATACATTTTTACAGATCACAAAGAAATACTTTTTTGAAGTAAAATTGTCCTGGAAAATGAATATTTCATTAATAGTTATTACAAATATCCATCCAGGATGAGGCAGAACTCCTGAATATCCATGTATTTATCATAATTGCTGAAAAGAGAAAATGATAGCAAATAGTCTAAAATTGCTAATTTCATATTTATTTTGGCCAAATAATTTCATTTAATTTTGTAATTCCAAAGTCTAGTCTGTTTAGTTAGCTGTGGATGCAGAGCCACGCTCTGCTATAGTACAGGAGGACTAAGCATCACCTGCCTCCGAGAAGAAATAATTCAAACACTGTGCAGATGTTCAGACTCAGAGATAGTTTACCGCAAGGCAGGACGATGACTCCAGATCGAGCTCTACCATTCCCAAACATCTTCCTCAGACTCTTTTCCTGATATGGTCTCAGCACAGCGGTGGGCTTCAGGTCCATGTTAATGTCAGGGTTCACCGTGTCATTACGGAAGTCGTATTCCGCCAGGAGGGGATACTCCAACTGAATGCAGCGCTTCTGAATTTCCTCAATCATTTCCTACCAAGGTTCAGCAGAAACAGGAAGAAGGAATTAGATTATTGCGCGTGAAATTGAACGCTCTAATCTAACAATTGGACAGCTAACACAAATTTGCAGGTGAAGGCGGGACTTATTTTGAAGGCGGGGCTTATTCCGCCATATTGCGCATTGCACTTTCTCCCATTCATAGTGATATGAGTGCACTGTCTTTGTATATCTAAAGTCATTGGAGGAACTGTCAAGGTAAACAAACTATAAATTCACAATCAAGTAACATCTCGTTCAAGCATAGACACACACCTGACGGATCTCAAATGACACTGTTTGCGTCTCTTCCTCCTCCTCCTCCTCTTTATCCATCTGTTCGTAGTAACTAAAGATGTCATCTGGCACTTGAGTTCCTGAGCGCTGCTCATCTGCAGGCTGGGAGGTGGATGGACCACCATTGTCCTGCTGAGACTTTGAGATCTGGACAGGACGACACAACAGGTTTGGGTACCAAAAATTAGCCTTCTGCTTCGCTATAAGTGTCTTTATGTCAACGTGTTTTTGTGCTGTATGCAAAATTGAGACTGTGTATGCATTCATACTCACTGCTGATTTGCTAGAGATGACCTCAGTGATGAGCTCAGTCTCCTCACCATCAGCAGACCGAAGACGACAGTCCCGAATCACAGGGTCCTGTAACAGCCTCTGAATGACATCAGGGAACGCACTCTCCACAAAGTACCTGTTCTCAACACACACACACACAGGTTCTCATTCACTAACTGTGCGTACACGGACATGGTTTGAGTGTGTTTATGCAAGTGAGTTAACTTTGGCATGCTGTTGCTCATTTAGAATACTCAAAATTCATTAACGTTAGAACGACATCAAGAACAAACTCATGTGCGTACACATGTTGTAAATTAGGCATTGGAAGTTGTTAGAAGTTCTTCTGTGCGTATAAATCCGCAAATTAGTGAATGAGACCCAATGTCTTAACTTGCCTGCAGTATTAATGCCCTGTGGTTGTTGCACAGTCTAGTTTAAAAGGACTCATTAATACTAGAAATTAATACTTTAATTCAGCAAAGATGCATTAAATTGATCAAAACTGAGAGTAACAACATTACAATGATACCAAAGATTTCTATTTTAAATAAATGCTGTTTTTTAACTTTCCATTCATTAAAGCATACTGAAAAAATTACGGTTTCCACAAAAATGTTAAAAAAGAGAAACCGTTTTCAACATTGAAGAATGTTTTATGAGCTCAAAATCAGCATATTAGAATGATTTCTGAAGATCATGTGACACTGAAGACTAAAATTCAGCCTTGCCATTAGAGGAATAAATTGCATTTTAAGATATATTAAAATAGAAAATACAGGGTGGGCCATTTATATGGATACACCGTAATAACATGGGAATGGTTGGTGATATTAAAGTCCTGTTTGTGGCACATTAGTATATGTCATGGTCACCACCCATCTTGAGGAGTTTGCCCCTGTCGCTACTCGATCCGTACCGATAACACGATCTGTACTGCGCATGTGCGTGAACGAAGTTTTTCTGCCACTTCCTGTCATCGTCAATGTTTTTACGACAACGTCACTGTCACTACTCGATCCGTACTTTACTGTCATGATTTATACTGTACTATCCTGCATGTGCGAAAACATGGATTCTTTTGCATTTTATGTGAAAGTTCAAGAATGTGTGTGAGTGTGTGAGAGCGAGCGAGTGAGAGCGTGTGTGTGTGTGTGTGTGTGTGTGTGTGTGTGAGAGAGAGAGAGAGAGCGTGTGTGAGAGTGAGCGAGTGTGCGAGGGAGGGATGGATATAGATGGAGGGGTAGATGGATGGATAAATAGATGGAGAGAGAGATGGAGGGATGGATGATACATGGAAAAAAAATTAAATCCTGTGTGAATCCAAAAAAAATTATCCTGTGTGTTTCTGTTTTCTTGAGTGCAGACATTTGTTAAAAGTATGCTGAAATAAGAACAAACCTTTACCAAATGAAATATTACATGTAGTAATATTGTAAATATTACAATATATTACAATATTACTTTTTGCAGAGGAGGCTGATCGCACACTACAACCATCATAGCCTACTGCCCACACTTAATGCAATCTGTATTTCCCATACATAAACTATTTATTTCTCCATTTATTTAATTGAATCAATTTAATGTAACCTTGATATATATATATATATATATATATATATATATATATATATATATATATATATAGCCTATATAGATATATCAAGGTTTTTTATCATTTTATCATTTTTTTTTTAGATGTAAAATTTACAACAATAACTGGCTTATACAGAATTGCCAAAAATATGAGTGGAAACGGAGCACGTAGAATAACACACAACTTTAGGGAGAAGAAAATAAATTAAAGTTAAAATAAAATAAACAATAAATAAAATGACAAAGGATAAATAAAAGTCAGTTAAGGGGCTTCAGTTACGATACGGATCGTGTATCAACTGCCGTAAATGGTTTCGACATCATACAGGAAGGAGTCGCGTTCTCGCACATGCGCAGAACAGATCGTGTTTCCGGTACGGATCGAGTAGCGACAGCCCCCTCACATATACTAATGTGCCACAAACAGGACTTTAATATCACCAACCATTCCCATGTTATTACGGTGTATCCATATAAATGGCCCACCCTGTAGTTATTTCAAATTGTAATAATATTTTTGATCCTAAGCTTTTAAGTAATAGTCAATTTTCATTCAAGTTCAAGTAAATCCAAAGAGTTTATGGTCAAAAAATGGTTTACAATTCACCAACTTCCACTTAACTACATACTACCAGCTGCTCAAAATGCCACCCATTATCCAATGAAATGACAGCAAATTATTCAATAGGCTTTATATTCAATAAACAGAGTTTTCAATGACATAACTAACTTTAGAGAGAATTAAATAATGAACAATGTGTAAAAAACAAACTGACCTGTTGTGTTTCAGGACCATTTTGACTTTACCGTAGCTTACTGTGCACAGCTGCAGAAGAACAAAGAGAGAGAGAGAAAATGAGTGGCTTTGGTGTGTATATATATATATATATAAATTGCTGAAATTGTAAAATTCAGACAGACTTGACTGCCAGCTCACACACACCTTAATAAACTGAACTATGCCATCTGGCACAGAGGTCTTGCTGAGTTTCTGCAGGTACTCAATGATGTCAGAAGTCTGCAGGCCGACGCTCACGGCGGCGTAGAGAGAATAGGCCGTCAGCTTGTACTCGTGCGCATGTATGGGTCTGCACACCGGCTCTGATATGGCCACCAGGAAGTCCTGAGCGTATTTATACACCGGAGAGAAAGCCTCTAGGAAGATGTGACCATCAGGAGCCTACAAGAGTCAGACACACAGATAAAGGGATAGGGACCCTCTTAATGGTGGTGGCTTCTGTTGTAAATGGCTAATCGATCAAGGATCTTTAGTCTTACCACCCAAAGGGGTCGTGAAGAATGGTCGTTCTTGAGAAGCATCTGTAGTCTGTAGTCTTTGGCTCCATATTCATCCAGTTTAGTGCTTGATTCCTCCACCTGCTTCCCAGCAGCTGCTGGAATGGCCTCCTGAGACTCACTGCCTACCAGCTCTTCATCCTCCTCTTCCTCATCATAATAACGCTTCTTGGACTTCTTATCTAAGTGAATAAACAACTACTTCAGCAATTTAAACAGGTGATGATCAATCCTGCTATTGAAGATCTGATTTTAGTTCAAACCTTGCTGGTTCAGGTGTCCTTAGTAATAGTTTAAAGGGATAACGTCCCAGATAGCACACATACATCACAGAGACGTCTATTTGATGTGCGCGTTTACGTCTGGAAGACGTATTTTTAAGAGTGTTTGCTCATCTGCAATACGTCTACCCTGATAGCACAGGTACATCTCGGAGACGTCTATTTGACGTCTATATTTACATCTGCAAGACGTAGTTTGCTCATCTGCAATACAACTATTGGACGTTTCCTATCAGATGTCAAATAGACGTCTATTAGATGTCTTTAAGATGTTTATGATGTAGAATGTATGTAAAACTGACATCTTACAGACGTCTGCACACAGCAGATGCTTTCCAGATCAAGACATCTTTAACAGACATCTTGCAGACGTACGTGTGCTATCTGGGTATAGGACGTTTCCTGTCAGATATCAAATAGATGTTTAGATGTCTTTAAGATATAATGATTTAGAATATATGTTAAACTGACATCTTAAAGATGTCTATCAGATGTTAGTAAACAGCAGATGCTTTCCAGATGAAGTGATCTTTAACAGGCATCTTGCAGACTTGCGTGTGCTATCTGGGCAAAGCTATTCCAAACCTGTATGAGTTTCTTTCTTTTGTTGAACACAAAAGAAGATGTTCTGAAGAATGTCGATAACCAGACAGTTGACGGTGGCCAGTGACTTCCAGAATTTTTTCTTCGGTTACCGTTTTTTACAAGAAATATAGTTAAAATATAGTATTCATACAGGTTTGAAACATATTGTAAATATGTAAATATTGACAGAATATTCATTTTTGGTGAACTATCCCTGTAATAGTATTTAGAAGCAATATCTACACTGTAACCTTTGTGGAAAAAAGTACACGTAAATAATCTACTTTGTCTTTGAAATACGGTTGATGTAATTTCTCTCTGATGTAATTTCTATTGAACTTGAATGTCATGTATTTAAACATTTGTTTATACATTAAGTTACTTATGAACAAAAATAAGCTCATGGTTATCTTTTAACAATCGTGCCACCGTAGTGTTATCTGCTACATCAGTTAAAAAAGGTAGATATCAATAACAGCATATCTTGCATTGGTCAATCAAACTGTTTTGATTAAATTCATGTATTTATTTCTTAAGAATGGCGTCTATCTTACCTCGATCACTCTTATCTTTCTTTCCCATCGTGTCAGCCCTAGAAAACACTAACCTATAGTGAATTGAGTGATGGTTTAACACATTTTAATAATAAAACTGCAAGAGGATTCATTAAGACGTCAGTGCTGTAGCGGCCATGTCCAGCACGCTTTCTCTACGGAAAAAAACGATGAACAAATGTAAACCAACCCCGAACGGCTACCGCCACCTGCAGGCTGCACGTGCAAGTGCGCAAACTATCAAAGCGCTATATCAATATCATTCAAAACGCAGTGAAATAAAACACCGTTGACGTTTTAACTTAGAATTTATTTCACTACAATACAGTTCAAAGCTCAACATTGTCTAGAAAGGTACAATATTTAATAACAGGACGTTAAGTGTGTAAGAACTCAAAACATATGTTGTCAAAACATATAACTTCTGAAGTAAATAAAACTATAGAACACTTCACAATTTACTAATCTCACACAACTAAACGACAGTCATTTAATATTTGTTCTATATGAAAAGGCAACAGAGTAAAAACAGACACATGACTGGTTTCAGACACTGTATTGAGCATCATAGGATTAAACACTGAATATCAAAGCAAACAAAAACATAAGACTGTCTTCCATATAAAACATGAGCAGAACCTATGTGTAGATCATTGGTAAACCCACTCTTATTGTTGCACTGAATTTAATTAGATCATTTACTTAAGAACTGAATGAGACAATAGGCCTTATTCGTGAAACAGAAGAACAAATTTGTCCCATTGAATCAGATGCGACACCGTGCATAAGAATGGTTTTACACGTGATTTACACAGATGTGTTTGCCTCTCTAAGGCTGTAAAATCTTCTTGTCTGTTTGTAGCTGGTTTCCAGAATACAATTTATGTTATAAAGCAAAGGAGACGCTGCTTATGTTCCCATGGCGATCCTGAAGTAAAATGATGGATGCGCTGAGGTCTTGGCAAGAGAAGACAGTTCTATGCCCCTGCATCCGAGACGCAGGCGGAGTATCTGTATGTGTAGAGTTTGTTATCTGCTCCTCCGCTCAAGATCAACTAAAGAGAAAAGCAGACAAAGAAAACAGAGATTGAGATACACCCACAGAAATACCCTCTGAGTTTAATCACTGTTAACTCTTTCCCTGCCAGCATTTTTGATACACAAAAATGTCATGGCCCCCAGAATATTTTGTAGTACGATTATATGAACATGCACTATATTCAAAAGATAAAACAGAGCCTTTTTTCAAACCATTTTATTTTAGCTTCATGCATTCTTTATTATAAACACTTGAATTTTATGGTGGCTGAGAGAGCTCAACACACTGCAACTGAAGAAAACACATGCAAATAAAAAAACCCCTGCAAATTAAGAAAACATCATCAGTTTTACAACACAGGTGTGCTCCAAATACAGATTTGAGCAAAAATTGTGTCATTCTATGTTTAAATAAGTTTCATAATAATGTTAGGTAATGCAGGGTCCAAAGATGAGAAGGCAAGTTTTAAAGTTGAGACACTCACACTCACACACACATATAACGCATATTTTAAAAACCTTTTTGTATAAAACGTATATTTATTTGCAACATTAATGTTAACCGCAATAATAAGAAATTTCTGTCGTAAGAACAGATATTCAGCTGATTGACACCGCGCTGCGTTGTCATGGGAACATCCCAGGTGAAAATGATGAGGAAATTGAGTTGTCTTTAGTTGCACCCTTCACCAAGTGTGATCCAAACGGCTACATAATAGCACACAAGTGCCCTGATCACTCCAAAGTCCCCACTTCAAGGGCTCTGCCCTTCGAAGGGAGTAGGGCATATGGATGCTCACGATCAATATGCACGTCCCAGCCGGGTTCGTCACTTATTGGGGTCCCCAAACATTTCCTTTGTGATCTGTGCTATTTGCAGCGTGTTTCTGTATTTGGGCCCTGTCCCAAATGGCACACTGGACTTGTGGACTTCCTCAGAGTCCACACTTTGGTGACGTCACGAAGACCTATAGGGCCCTTGGCGCGAGTCCACGAGGGCGCATTGAGAGGTATTTTTGGGACAGACTCGATCAGCACGCCGGAAATAACAGCCTGGTTGTTGTTGGACAGGAGAAATCACATTTTTGCGCTTCGACGTCTTATCTCCATGTCAACTACACAGCCTAATTTTACAGTTCTATATTTTGATATTGTGCATATCACCTGGGCATTAGACAATAGATATATCATGCTTATTTAAATGATGTATACAGTTGTACATAATACATAATGTTCCATTTGAACTAAGATTACAATTTTAAAACATAATGAGAATGTGCATGCGTTTCAGATGAATTTACAGGTTTCAATATTCATACTATGTTTACATATGACTCAGTAAAGCCCTGCCATTTGGTTCTATTTATTTAATGAATCATAATGCGATCGTATTATTAAACGCGTTATTATTATGTTTGAGACATCAACCACTGGTCGATGACAATAATGTTTGTATAAACTGTAGGTAACAACTGGTAAAATGTACATTTAGGTCATAAAAACCGTAATATTTTCTTCTCAGCCATGTCAACAATTATCCGTGAGTGAAATCTCCTCCCATCTATTGTCTGATTGGCCTTTCGCAAGGATTCCTGGGTAGTTAAAGTGCGTGGAGCCTGCTTCTATGCGGGCTTCGTGGAAGACTGCTTCAAGGGTACAAAGGGGGCGCTGCTGAGCACACCTCAGAGCGGTAAAATGCTGAATGGGACGGCCTACGGACTCGTAGACTCAGCGAGCAAGCGTAATTCAAGTCCGCAATTCAAAACATTCTCCACCCTGTTTACATCTGTCACAATAACGTTAATTTATGCTTTACCTTTGCAGTTTAAGTAAACCATATATCACAGATATATCAACAGGGCATCTTGCTTTATCTTTATTATTTATTAATTTCTTAAATAACCAAACTTTAACAACATAAGGTCAGATCCTTTGAGCGCTGCTGATGAAGCTTTGAAGTGACGCTCGACTGATCAAGAATATTCCAATATATAAATAAGATTTCCTAGATTCCTCCGTCCACATTTTCTTTCCTTGCATCCTACAGTGGGTGGAGCTGAGACGAGAGGATGCACAAATAAGAAATGAGCACCCTGTGTTTTGATCCAGAGATTCTGAACTCTTTCAGAAGACGCTTAAAAAAAAACCCATGAAATGGTTTACATGCATTTAAACCATTTTCCATGTTCCCATCTTCTGCTATCTAAGCTGATGTACCTCTGGTACTTTTGTTGTTACCGAAACAAATAAACTAAAAAAAAATGTCAGTTTAAAGTAGATCTTTATTTTTAGAGCTTCAAATATTTGAATGGTTTGACATACCCCGTTCTCTGTCCAGTCAGCACACAGTACTTTGTCTTCATGGGCAGCAAGATCATACAGAGGAGCTTTACAGCTGTAAAGAAGAAACCAAGACTGTTAGGGACACGCATGCAGGAACAGGACGGTGTTGTGGTGCAAAGTATCTGTGAGTCACATACCTCCTGATATCCCACAGTTTGACCACATTATCTAGAGATCCTGACACCAGCTGATGCTCATGAGATGGAGACCACCTGACCACCGTCACCCAACCATTATGAGAAGTCAGTGACAAGAGAACTAGAGAGCCATCTGGAAAATGAAAATTGAGATGAGTAATGAAAATAGCTGTCAGTTTGAGATGGCATTATTATATTGAATCTCTGAGAGTCACCTTTGGACCTTGGGTCCCATAGACGCACATGTCTGTCGGTACTGCCCGAGGCCAGACGGCGACACAGAGGAGAGTATGAGATACAGTTGAAAACCTTACTGCCCATCTGCAATGCAAGAACATCAGTCTCTAAATCCAGCAGCCCTTAAAGATTATGTGTTTATTGCACTAGTGGTGCAAAATTCCTGACTCCAAACTCTATCTATTACTACTCTTTTATGAAGAACTGGTGTCACTCACTAGCGTACTCTTCTGCCCGCCAGTCTCTGCATCCCACAGACGGATGGTGTGATCCCACGATGCACTGCACAGTTCCTCTGCATCCATCCAGAGCACTGAGGACACTGCCTCATTATGGCCAGAAAGAGTCATGACGGGAGTCTAGAGCAGAACAAGAATTTATGAAACTGCAAACCATTAACTGATAGCAAGAGTCTTTGAGTCAAGAACATGTACAGACATACTCACCCGTGTGAGCCCTATCTGCTCCGTTTTCTGTTTTTTGCGTGGCCTGTTGGGTTCCTCTATTTCATCCTCTTCCTCTGTTGGCACTGAGGACAACAACAATGCAAGCAGGTTTTTATAAATGTATTACTATACATCATTTTTTGATGCTGGATGGTTTTCCTTGTGTAATTCAAAAGGGTTTCTAAAAACGTACCTGCTGACCATATCTTTAGCATTTTGTCCCATGAGCCACTGCAAAACTGAAGAGGAAAAACATGAGACATGACTAGCAAATCAAATCAATGATGTTACTTTTGGTGCAAATATAATTATAATTATTATCAATATTAATTAAAAAAGCAAAAATATACATAAACTACTGTTCATATTTTGGGGGATGGTAAGAATTTTTGAATATTTTTATCTCACGAAGGCTGTTTATTTGATGAAAAATACAGATACAGTAAAAACAGTAATACTGTGAAATATACTGTACAATAACTGTTTTCTATTTTAATATATTATAAAATGTAATTTACTCCTATGATGGCAATGCTGAATTTTCAGCTTCATTACTCCAGTCTTCATTGTCCCATGATCCTTCAGGAAATGATTCTCATATATACTGATTTGGTGCTCAAGAAACATTTCTTATTATCAATGTTGAAAACAGTTGTGCTGCTTAATATTTTTGTAGAAACCGATTTATTTGAAATTGAAATCTTTTGTAACATTATAAAATGTCTTTAATGTCACTTTTGATTAATTTAATGCATCATTGGTGAATAAAAGTACTTATTTATAAATAAATAAAAATGAGTACAACATACAGTGAAGTCAAACAGACAGAAAGACCAACGAACACACACAAACCTTTGTCCTAGTAGGGTCAACGGCAACTGTGTCTACACTTCCTGCGTGTCCTCGGCAACAGTGCCGGGCCTTCACTTTATTCCGTTCGGAATTCCACTCCCACAACATGATTGTTTGATCAAGAGATGCCGTCAGGAGCAAAGAGCTCAGACCATCTAAAAGCCACAGAACCATCAAACGGACAAATTCAGAAACCTCATGCATCATTAGTTCTCTTAAACGTCAACACAGATTCACACATAAATGCATATTAGGCATCTCATACTGGTTATCTATCAAATAAACACTTGTACGTTTCTTACCTCTCTTCACCCAGGCTACATCCTTCACAACATCAGTGTGTCCAGCCACAGTCATCACAGCCTTCCCTTCCATTGACCAAATCCGTGCAGTCTTATCATAAGAGCCTGTGAGGATCCTGGGCACAAAGCAGAGAACGACTTGAATAGATCAGCCACAAAACTGTCCAAGCAAAGACATTTTTGACTTCTGTTTAGAATGTTTTGAATGAAGCGCACCATTCAGAATCTGCCTCCACCGAGCTGATCCAGTCATCATGCATGATACACTCCTCTGGCTGTGGGGCTGTGAACTTCTCTACATATTCTATTTCCACCACTTCTTCCTGTAAACACACACGAGCATGTAACCATATATGTTTTTGCATGTTGAAAAGATTAGCTGTTTCACTTTCATAGCAGTTTAACTGTTAAACACAGCTTGAAAAAAGCTAAATGTCACACCAATTCATATGGATTACTTTTACAATGTATTTGTGCTTTTTAAAGTGTACATTTTTTAGTTGCATGGATAAAAATAATGAGCGAATATTTTTAAAAAATCTTCATTTGATTACCCAAGACAAACAGAAGTGGTATGGGTTTGAATGGCCAGAGGGCAAATAAATAAAATAAAGGGCAGAATTTTCATTTCTAAGCTTAGTCTCACATAGGCTACGTCTAAAATCGCATATTTTGGCTACTGTTTTATGTATAGTATGAATTTGGACTCTTTTCTCAAAGGCTGCATCCAAAATCGCATACTTCCCTAATATATAGTAGGTGAAAAACAGTATGTGACAAAAGTAGTATGTCCAAATTCACAGTACTCATAAAAAAGTAGGCAAATGTACTCTGAAGTGTGCATACGATGGGCCACTGGAGAGGATTCGTGAATGACAATGAAGCAACGCAACTGATGCTGGTAGTTCACTTGATAATGACAACATGCCGAATGTAGAATGTCCAGATTAAATTTATACTATATAGAACATAGTTTTTTAGTGGTCATGAAGTGATTATTTATTCCAAATAAGTAACTGCTCAAGAGAGTATGCGATTTCGGATGCAGCCGTACTGTTTTTTTCCCTGCTAAATAGTAGGGAAGTATGTGATTGTGAAACACAGAGAACATTAAAGTACACATTTAATTATCGTCATATCTGATGCGGAAGACAGTGAATTTATGCACACGCAATATAAAAAAAAACATACTTATAATACTTATAAGTTCTAACACATCACTGTCTTTACACTGACACCTTTCGCAACCATCATGATAACTTCAGGTATGTGAAATCTTTGAAGTGACTCCCATGAACACAGAATAGTGACGAATGTTGATCTAGAGTGACGTAAAAGTCGCATTAATTCCGATTTGACAGTTCAGACTGAGGTCGCATTGCAAAACATCTAAATTATGCATCTGTATTGAATTTAGGTCCACATATGGAAGTGGCTCAAATTGGAATTGAAAAGGTCAGATTCCATGTAGTTTGTGCTGTTCACACTGTCATGACAAAGTCACATATGGGCCAAAAAAAAAAATCTGACTTTGGGCCATTTGCCTGCAGTCTGAACGTAGTCAAAGGGTCAGTGAACAAACTGTAGGCGGTCTATAGATATGTGTTGGTGAGACTACATTAAATGCAATGCCATACCGTTGAGATGTTCTCTGTCTCCATGTGATTGGCCAGTGAAGTGCGGAGAAACTGTCCCCGAACCAGAAAATCAAACTCAACGTGTTTGTGTCCATCTGGAAAAGGAGATATAAATGATGTGAATTTAAATAAAAAAATACAAGAAAAATATAACCAAGAATTTTCAGCAGCTTCAAAAGTCAGAATCTAATCATTAAATCAACAGAGAGAATCGGTAACACTTCACAATAAGGTTAACATGGACTAAGAATGAACAATACTTCTACAGCATTTATTAATCTTAGTTAATGTTAATATCAACATTTACTGAAATGGTGTATTTGTTAACATTAGTTAATGCACTGTGAACTAATATGAACAATCGATAAACAGCTGGATTTGTATTAACTTACATTAACAAAGATGAAAAAATACTGTAACAAAGGTATTGCGGTAACACTTTATTTTACAGTGTCCCTGTTACATATGTTACATGTACTTACTATAGTAATAACAGTAAATTATATATAATTACATGCAACTAACCCTCAACCAAATCCTAATCCTACCCTAACCCTATAGTAAGTACATGTAGTTGCTTAATATTACTCAGTACTTAAATATATAATTACACTGTAACAATGACACCTTAAAATAAAGTGTAACCGGTATTGCTCATTGTTAGTTAATACATTAGCTAATGTTAACAAATGAGACATTATTGTAAAGTGTGACCAGATATTATAATTAGATTCCACACAATTTTTGGAAAATGATTTTTAAGAAGTCGTATAGTGGGCAAGTATGCTGCACCATAACATGATAAAAACACAAGCTCACCATTCTTCGCTTCCAGCAGCTTGTTGATGACACCACTGAGATCCTCCACCTCAGAGGCAGCAAGGATGGAGAACGGAACATCATCTATCAGATACCTACAGAGAAGAGCATATTACATCTGATACATACACAGCCTACATCTACCATCATATGAACACTGTAAATACTACTAAGCAAATTCAGCTGGATATCTCTTATCTAGCTACAGCTAAACGTTTCAGCTATTTGTGTTAAGCACACCATATATATACTCACTTTTTGTTTTCGGTGAAGAACCGGGCCTGTACCTGCGACATTTTATCTTATTAGACGGCAAAACTATATAGAAAACACATCTGAATACAGGCGAACTTCACTCTGTGTAG
Source organism: Scardinius erythrophthalmus (assembly GCF_964197995.2). Lineage (NCBI taxonomy): Eukaryota > Metazoa > Chordata > Actinopteri > Cypriniformes > Leuciscidae > Scardinius > Scardinius erythrophthalmus. The sequence continues at coordinate 35,937,752 of NC_138232.1, read as the reverse complement.
AGACACTTTCCCACCATGTGGTTCCCGATGCGTGCGGGTGGAAGACATGACAGTCGTTCGCAGAGCAGTCGATGACTGACTGACAAATGTGTTCGCAACTAGTTACGTCTGAGTTGAGCTCCAGTCCAAATTGCCTGAAGTTTCTTCGGATTTCCAGTGAGGAAAAGCTGGTAAAAGGTTTTTCAAAGTGAGTTTGTTACAGTGCAAACCCATTTAAACAACATTTTCTGTAGATATGTTTAATATCTCAGTTGTTCCACCAACACAGTAATGAGATGCAGCACATAAAAAAAGATCCTGCTTCTCAGATCTTTTTTTCCTAAAAAGCACCAATAATCTCACATGTCTAGACTAGAGGTACAGAAGAGATCTCAACAATGTATCGCATTGTACCATCTGTGATCAAAAATCAGAATTTAAATTAGATTTCTCATCAAATTCTTCTTAAACCAAATTTTATGGGCGAAACACTTTCACCTAAAGAAACAACTATTTTCTTTTACACATTTTTATCATAAGAGTTTTATCACCGAATATAAACATTGCATTTAACATTTTATATATATATATATATATATATATATATATATATATATATATATATATATATATATATAAAGATATAAAGACATGCTCATTGCCAAGTTTTGTGATTTCTCTCATGCTCTTACAAGGCATATGTTGACATTTTTTCTTATTTCATTCTATTGTTATTTCCCCTAAAGAAGAATGAAAGTATATAAATATGTGTTTATATCTTGAGCTATGAACATTTCCTTTTGGGAAACACTATTTCGAACATTAACATAGATTAGATGGAACTAGTCTTTTTTATTCTTCTGTGACTAGAAAGACCAAGTCCATAGTTCAAGAAATTGTGCAAGTACAAAAGAACTTTGTTCCATTTTCCTGCATTCTTTTCAAATACGTGATGTCTTGTCAGCCAGTAGCAGTTAGACAGCAGATGTGATAATACCCATGGCCTTCTACATCACTGGTCTAGAGTAACAGCAATATCTCATTTTTAAATGTATCATCACGTCTCTTTATCCAGACATCCTTGACATACTAGTCCCATGCAGTCTGATCAACACCCATCACGTTGACAGCCGACACAGTAACTTTTCATTGTTTTAGGTCACGTCGCCCCAGCAGGCCGAGGGGTCAAGGTTGCGTCTGCTGTGGGTCCGCAGCTGCAAAAGGTCTCTCTGTTTTTCCCAAGACCCTCCACTGCTGCCGACCTGCCTGGGGACACCATGCAACTCTCCTGAGTCTGCTCCCTTGGCAGTGAGCACCCGTGGGAGGCAGGGCGAGAGATAACGTACCGCTTGAAGATCCCCACATTACCTCACCAGATAAGGCAGAGGGAGGGGATGGAGCCGAGCGCAGTGGACATTGGGCCTTTGGGTGGAAGAGAGGGCCGAGCCCCTTCACTCAGCTCGAGGGAGACACTAAAGTGCTGTCATTTAGAGACTGGTTCGGGGGGCTCGCCGCTGGTTCCCATGGCTGAGCGAGCGGTACGAGAGGATGTGGCACAGGAGCGGGGAGAGATGGGAGGAAAGAGTGTGAGGACGCACAGATGGACACAACCATGCGTAAAACAGGCAACACATCAAGAGCCAAAGAAGTGGGTGAGTGAACGAAGTAGCGGATGGTTTGCGCTCAAAGGGATTTAAAATCATTTGGTTATTATGAGTAATGAGAAATCATCAGTTTGGTTTGTGTATTAACATGTGCATCAAAAGTTTCACTTTTCACATAGTGTGACTGTTTTCAAAATTAGTCCCAAAATAGCTTAATGCAGAATGTTTGATTTTGTTTAAAAATTAAAAAAATGCATATTATTGTATTTTAATTTCTTTAAAAAAAAAAAAGTGCTAACAATATAATCTGTGATGAAAACGTTTGTCAAAAAATCGAAATAGAAGCATTTTTGTTAGTGATTTCGTTTCTTTTTTTCAACAAATCTGTCTAAATCTGTGTTAGTGAGCACTTCTCCGTTGCCGAGATAATCCACCCACCTCACAGGTGTGGCATATATGTAGTTCAGATGCAAAAGCCTAAAGTGCCATCTGAAATTTTCTTGTAGAATGATCATTTTTATCAAGCACGTATATTTAAATTCAGTAATTTCACTTATCATTTAAGTGAAATTACTGAACCTAAATATACGAGCTTGATAAAAATGATCATTCTACAAGAAAATTTCAGATGGCACTTAGAGGCTTTTGCATCTGAACTCTTCATATATATATAGGTACATGCACCTCAAAAGCTTTTTTGCAATACAACATGAAAACAATAAATGCATTGTACCTAACAACTGTTTTTTTATTTATTTTTAAAGTAAATAGAAGTTAAAGACACCTAATATAAAGTGGGACCTATACCTCTAAACACTCACAAAACATTGTGCATCCTCATCCTCTTTCCTTTGGATTGTCTTAGGCAAAGTCTGGGCCGACAGCTCTATCCAGGGCATATAAGAGCCAGAACTCTCCCGAGAATGCAGCGAGAGAGAGGAGTCGTGTTCGAAACCTCAGACAAGCCTTCCACAGCCTGCAGGCGGCTTTACCCTCCGTCCCTCCCGACACAAAACTCTCCAAGCTGGACGTGCTGGTCCTGGCCACCAACTACATCGCCCACTTGACCGAAACCCTGGACCAGGGTGGGATGTTGGGGGACCATCCCATCCTGCAGAGAGCAGAGTACCTGCATCCCGTGAAGGTGAAAGACTCTTCACTACATTCACTACTTGCAAAATCTATCTATCTATCTATCTATCTATCTATCTATCTATCTATCTATCTATCTATCTATCTATCTATCTATCTATCTATATATCTATCTATCTATCTATCTATCTATCTATCTATCTATCTATCTATCTATCTATCTATCTATCTATCTATCTATCTATCTATCTATCTATCTATCTATCTATCTATCTATCTATCTATCTATCTATCTATCTATCTATCTATCTATCTATCTATCTACTGTATCTATCTATCTATCTATCTATCTATCTATCTATCTATCTATCTATCTATCTATCTATCTATCTATCTATCTATCTACTGTATCTATCTATCTATCTATCTATCTATCTATCTATCTATCTATCTATCTATCTATCTATCTATCTATCTATCTATCTATCTATCTATCTATCTATCTATCTATCTATCTATCTATCTATCTATCTATCTATCTATCTATCTACTGTATCTATCTATCTATCTAGAGCAGTGGTTCTCAACCAGGGGGCTGGGACACACTAAGGGGCCTCAACAAACTTCTAAAGGGCCTCAAGATGACCTAAAATTATTTAAAATAAGGCAAAACAAGCATGCTAAAACCGCTACAAATCAAGGCATTTCTTTTCACAGTTTTTCTCAGTCGCTTTGGTACATTTCTCGAATCATCCTTAAGATTGGCAAACCAGTAAGTGCATTTCTCAAAACGATTCATTCAAGCAGCATCACACAATGGATTACCTGCAAAAGCAAAAATCCTTACTTCATCTCTCAACAGTAAATATTTATGTCAATGAACATATCAGTGCCATTAGAATGGCAAGTACTTGAGTCATTGTTTACAATCAAGGTAGTCAAAATGCTTAGATGTTGTCAATATAACAGTGTATTCTGTCGGTATTTTCAGATATGATTTTGATGACAATGATTTAAAAAAGCACAAGACTTTTACAGCTGAATGGCATATATAAATTTCAACAATGCAAATTTACATATTACTCGTGGGATATTGATTGCAAGAGACTGGACAGGATTCACAGTGATCTCTCTCTCTCTATCTCTCTCTCTCTATATATATATATACAGTATATATATATATGTATTATATATACAGTATATATATACACACACACACACACACATACAATGTGTACGTGTGTGGTTGTGTGTTACATTATGTCTCTATAAAGTATATTTACTGTATAATGTAAAATGCAAGTGGACTACAGTAATATAGCATTACAGTACAGTATTACAGTATTACAGAATAGTGAACATTGTCTGATTACATAACTGTTCTGCCTACAATCGTTTGAATGATTAAGTACACGGTTGTTCTCCCAACATTTGGCTGTACCTGTCGACCCGCCTCGGCCATAAGGTCATGATTGAGAACATGGTTCACTAGAGGCCCTTATTCTCTACAATCTTGGCCTCTTCTACATCTTCCACTGTTTTTCCTCCGTACCCTTCCACCACACATCCGTACTCCTCTTCTTCTTCCCAGCTGTTGACCCTGTTTGTGTTACAGAATTTGTAACTGTGTTGTGCTCTCTCTATATATGCTTGCTTGCCAAATGAATCTTCATGAGATGCACCTCTGAGAACTGGCTGATCATTGGTTGATCTTATGCGTTACATTCCCCTTCATTAGTGAAATTCAAAATTCACCTTCGTAATTCATCAATTCAGGACACATTTACAAAAAAAATGTCTTATAGAAATGTATAGAAAATATGCTTGAGAGTTTATGACAACTTAACCATTTTGCATTCAATGACTTACGCAAGGAACTAATAAAACATATATGTTTTGAGGAGTAAGACTCAACAGGAAAACATACAGACATACAACATTCTATTATACAGAAAAGTATAATATATTTTGATCAACATGACATTAGCACTTGATAATGTAGGTAACAGCAGACATTTGTACATAATCAATCGCATGAATGTACCAAAGCATTTTTTTCAATTTAAAAAAATGAGAAATTGCTTTTATGATGTCCACAAGATGATGTGGAGGTTGAACAAGTAGTTTTGAGAAATGCACCTGAGAAAAGCAACTTAGAAAAACTGTATTTGGTTATTTTTATAATGAAAATACATCCTTCTAGTTTTGCCAAGCTCCAAAATATTTTATTGGGTAGAAACTGTGAGTGAGGGGAGGTTTCAAATATTGTTATGGACAAAAATTGTTGCCTTGAAGACAAAAAGGGTTGAGATCCACTGATCTAGAGATTATTTTACAGTTTCATATTGTGTAACGTTCTTCCAGGTTTTTTAAAGATTTATTTGGATATTTTTGATTACCTAAGCCAATCTATAAGCATTCTGAAGGTCTCCAAGTGATATACGTGTATCCTCTTCAACAGAAATGGCCCATGCGTTCTCTTCTCTACTGTGGGAACATAGGAGAGCGACTAGCAGGAGCACAGATCAGTCAGGAGGCATCTTGCCCACCTAAGGTGAAAGCAGACTAACGGACTGAGAAAATGTCTGAGAATTGTTGGACAGTTCCATTTTTTTGTGAATGGAAAATATAGATTTGAGCACAATTTTTTTTATCAATTATGTTTCCACATTTTTTACCTTTTATTTTGATAAATCACTATATAATTGTTTACCCCACATATATACTGTATAGTCAGTTGTTCACTTGCCCCAATCTTCCATAGTAAGTCAACTAAGTTGTATTCGTTTGCACAAACTGAGAGAAATGATTATCTGTGGTAATATCTCATCAGTTTTAATTTTTCATTTTAGGAATTCCTCGATTAGGGTGTCTTTAATTATGTCGAATATTTTTACTATTTGTTGGCAATTATTATTGTTATTTTTTTAAATATAAAAAGGAAAATTAGAAGTATTAATAATAGGAATACAAACAATTATAACAAGTATTTTACAAGAACACAAAGAATTTGGAAAACTCATATTTTGAAAAGTTAACATTATTAAAAATGTTAAGAGATAAAGTAAATAATTTAGGTCATGGGATAATATCCCATCATGTTGAACAACTTATATTGATTGTAGGGAAGAGAAGTTAGATAACTCAGAATATTCCCATTCAAAGCTTAACTAAAAGTGAGCAAATCGCTTTATCTCTGCCGGCTGTCCGTATCCTGAGTGTTTGGGTTTAATATGCATGTTTTGCACTTGATAGTAATAAAATGAATGTCTTGATTAGTGGGAAGGGAGGATTGTTATAGGGAACATTTGGTAACCACACATGAGTGGACAACCCCCATGTCCTCAATCATGGTTAGCTCAGCAGATCGTTTAAAATTATTACAGGCAGTAAAACTCATTCAAGAATATTTTTCCCCTTGAAAAGTTATAGTGTTCTCTTACAGTATTTGCTCGGAAAACAAACCATTTACTAAGCACTTACTCTTAGAAATGAGGACGCGCTGCCATATTTGGTACTGTGCAACTATAGCATTCTATAAAGCATGCATGTCTTTCAAGATAATATTCATCTATACGTTCTGCAGGTATAGTCATCATTACGTCTTCCTGTACCCTCATGTGGGCCACTGAACTGTATGACAGCTATTGTGGACAGATTGAGGTTGATGATTGTTAACTTTGACTTAGTTGAACCTTAAGTCCACTGCTTTACCCTCTTTTCTTGATGAACAAGAAAATTTGTGACATAGTCTAAATTCTTAATGAGGGAAATGAACACTTCCAGTCAAATGTTTGCACACACTGAATTTATGTCTCTCGTTATCTTAAAAGCATTTTGGTCTAAGCTAATTCTTAAACGCTTGAAGTTTATTTGGGACCTTCTTCAATGTTTAAATCATGCATGGATAGAACATCTTCATGTTTCATTTTATTTCAAAACTATAATAAAACGAATCTCAATTTTTTATTCTTTTATCAAAATAATGTGTTTCGAGGAGTTTGTTGCAAGATAGTAGAAAATGTACTTCACTTTCATCAGTCACGTTGAATTTATGTTGTTATAAGTAAAAAACACAATGACATAGAGAAGACAGACATGCAGAGTTATGGGTAGGGGTCAAAGGTCATCATCTATGGTGGTTTGCATGTAACTTCAGAACCTGAATGGTTAAAAATGGCTTCTTAGTACAGTAACATGCATCAGCATTTTTGTGGGTAACACATTACAAGTTACGTAATCAGATTACTTCTTTCAAGAAACTAGTAAAGTAACGCTACTACAACTGAGTTACTTTTTCAAATAAGTAACGCAAGTTACTTTGTTTTCCCATTGACTGACTTTGCATTTCCCTCAGCCAGAGGCTTATTCATTTCACTTTATGTGCCAAAAATGTAAATTTTGTTATTAAAAAACAAACAAGCAAGCCCAGCCCAGGTGAAAAAAAGTAACGCAAAAGTAACATAGCTTCATATAAAAAGTAACTAAGTAACAGTTAGTTACTTTTTTTGGAGTAACGAAATATTGCAACACATTACTTTAAAAATAAAATTTCCCCAACACTACATAATTCCAGTTGTGTTATTTAATAGTTTTGATGACTGTACTAAAATGTGGGAAAAAATATAATTATAACGTGGAATATAATTTAACAAACTAATTTGTTATTAAATTCCCACATTATTATTATTATAGGTAGTATTTTATGTGTAGTTAGTGTTCTTCAAAAAAAGCCTGATTTAACAGTCACATAGATGTAAAGTATCATGAAATGTATAAGGATTTAGATAGATTCTATCTAATCTTGCATTTTACTTGTAATATTCTTTGCTTCAAGCATTAGTTATTTTTACAAAATGAATGCCATTTCTGAGAAGACACTGGTTAAAACATGTCAACCACCATATATGTGGCTAAATGTGTGTTGTATTTTTGTGGTGTGGAACATAAATGCCTATCCTCAATCATTCATATCCAGAGCTCCAGGTCTTTGGGCTCCCATCCATATGAAATGGTCAAGGCTAACTCTATAAATCTGTCTATGTTCCTGATAAAACCTTTTTCTCATGTTAATAGCCAAAATGGACCAGAGAGAACTGCGCTACTAAGGCAAGGGTTACGGAGCCAGAGAACGAGGGCAAACGTTTGCTGCGTTAGAATCTCTGCCACCGCAACTCGTTCTCACCATTTAAGGAGCGATCTCAGCAAGAAACATTGAGGAAATTCTGGGATCTATGGGGAAAACATGTCAACACTTCAAATTGAGCCAATTAGAGCCAAACGAGTTTTACAGCCTGATACAATATTAGCTCTTTTTTAAGTTCCATTTAAACGTTATTTTCTTGGATGTTCATGAAAATAACCTTTGTACTCATTCTCCAAAAACCCATGATGATTATAATGAAACATCAAGAACATCTTTAATATCCAAAGAAACCAAAAAAAAAAAAAAAAAAAAGACGTGCCTTTTTCAGGATACTGTATTTTAAAGATCATTTTGTAAACCCCAAATAAGCTTTTAAGATCTTTATTAGAAAGGGCTTAAACAATGTTTTTCATGCTTCTTCAATGAACCATGAACAATTATTGCACTTGCACCTGTGGAACGGTCCTTAAGACACTGAGGTCTGGTTTCACGGACAGGGTTTAGATTAAGCCACGATTAGGCCTTAGTTCAATAGGACATTTCAGTAACTTTTATGAACATGCTTTAGAAGAAACCATTACTGGTGTGCATCTTGAGACAAAACAATGGCACTGACATGTTTTAAGATTTGTCTTATTTTAAGCTGTGTTGTTTTCAGTTAAAACAGCTTAAACATGCATTTTAGTCTGGGACTATAGGCTTAAGCCTGATCTGTGAAACCAGGGGTAACAGTTTACAGGCGGAAAACAATTAAAGTCACAGTTCCAATAACTTAGGACACTAAGGAGACCTTCCTGACTCTGAAAAACACCAGGGGAAAGAGGTCCAGGGTCCCCGATCACCTGTGTGAACATGCTATAGACCTGTTGCAGGAGCCATGAGGACTGCACATGTGAACAGCAATAAACTGAAATGTCCTTAATGTAAGACACCTAAGACAGTGCTACAAGGAGACAGGAAGGACAGCTGATCGTCCTTGCAGTGCCAAACCGTCTCCCAGACGTATTCGAGAACTTGCAAGTGCCTTGGTGGAAGAGTGGAGTACTGTACATCTCACATGCAAGAACTGGTGAATCTGCTAGTTTATGAGGACGATGTGCACTGCAGTTATTAAAGCAGATGCTCCCACTTTTAATATAGACCCCCCTTAGGGACTCATCATTCCATTTCTGTTCGCCAAATATTTACAATTTAAGAAATTTGCTGGAAAAAAGCATTTGGCAGTGGGAGGCAATTACTTTTATCTTATACATATATACACATATATAATTTATTTTGCCAAGTTCCGATCAGCGGTTCTCAGTCAGGGGGCCTCAAGATGACTTAAGTTTTATTTTTTTAAATAAGACAAAACTATTAAAATACACCAAAACAAAATTCACTCCACACTCAAAACAATCTGTAAAAATAGGGCACAATGTACTTTTAATGTGAAGAATTTTTCCATATTTATTTTTTACAGGTGTTTTATGAATTTTACTCTGCATTGTCTATAAAAAACAGATAATTTCCAGGTAATGAGCTGCCAGTCATTTTTCTGTTATTTTATGGATTTCCTACAGTGCACACATTTCCCATTGTCTTAAATTCTTATAACTCCATGGGCATTTCTATAAATGACTATTTGAATATACAATGAATATACAGTTTCTAGCTATGCTGAGCTCTAAAGCATTTTATAGGGTAAAAATAAAGAGTATAAAATAATTTACACATATTTAGCCTTGAAAATCATGAATAACTAGAAAAGTCATGGTGACTTTGGACAATGTGGGGCCTATGAATCAAAAGGTTGAGAACCACTGATCTAGATCTTGAGAGCCACACATAATGCTCTTTAGCTTTTTGCCTACGAATATTAAAAATGCACTGCTTTCTCCTTAAGAACTGTGATTTACTGCATCTTGGCTCAGAGATATCCAGATTCTGTCACCTCCTCTCATGTTAGACAGATAATCAAAATAGCTGCTCTATCTCCTGCTCATTAGACCTAGAGCATGTTGATGGCTGCCTAAATTTATGCTGTATTTTGGCCAAGTTTCTTGACTTTGCCTGATCTTACGGGAACAAGGAAAGAGGAGGAACCACAGTGGAATGTAAAACACACACACAAAACATGAAATACTCCATCCTAAGATTTGGCTAAATGTCCTCATTGTTCAGAGTTTCATCTCCACTAAATTTGTAAGCAACATCTTTTTTCCTCTTTGGGAAGGAGATCATCCTTGAATCAAATACATTGGATATGAATCAGAACATTTTTAAATAAAAAAAGGTTAAGTGCAGTATTACAGATTTTGAAAAGCAGTCCTTTAGCAAAAGTTCAATAGCCAATATTTTGCCGAAATCTTCAAAAAATGAGACCACATGCTAGAAACACAGTATTTAATAATCCTGAGACACAAATGACTCAGTTTTACATGACAAAACTGACTCCTCGCAGAGATTTCTTTTATGTGACCGCGTTCTCACTTTAAACTAAAAACATTCACTTATAAAAGACAAACTGAAATGAATGATCCAGTACTATTCAACACAAGAAGCATTAAATCATATAAATCTTATGAACTTTTCTCAATCAAGCTAAATGGAGAGAAAATGTCCTATAATTAAAAAAATCAATTGCTTAAAAAGAAAAAGAAAAGACAACAGTCCGTTTGACCTGTTGAATGTGAGCTGGGCCAGGCACAAAAAAAGGGATGAGACCATCATATGATGGCCAAAACTCTATAAAAGTCATTTTATATACAACAAAGTTCATGGAAAAGAAGTCCCATTCATCTATTCATCCTCTTCTTTAACCTTTTTCTTCTTTTTCTTCTTTTCTGTTGTCTGTAAAGGGAAAAACTGTGTTTTAGGACTTACAGAACTATAAAATATAACATGCTTGTATTCGTCATCACAGCTCTTACCGCTTCTACTGGACTGACTGCTGCTTCTTCCAGCTCTTCCTTCGGCTCCTCCTCCGCTGCTCGTTTCTTTTCCTTTTTCTTTTTTGGCATCTATAAAGTAAATGCAGCAATAAGAAACCGCAAGATCTACTTAACATACATCATAAGTAAAATTCAGTCTGTAGATAAGCTGAACTCGAATTGAAAAAAATTCCATGTGGGAATATTAATGATTCAGAGAATTAAATGCACCGTCAACCACAGATGAATTTATCACTCCACCCCCTCACCTCTGCTGGGTCGGCTGCAGTCGTCTCCTCCGCTTTCTTCTTTTTCTTCTTCTTCTTTGGTGTCTCTGTTTCTGCTTCTTCTCCTGTGATTAATATTCATTATGTTCATCTGCATTTAACAAGTGTCTGGAAAAGCAGTCAGCTCAGTGTTCTGCTGTATGGATGTTTACCTTCTGCGGGGGCTTCCCGCTTTACTTTCTTGGCTTTAGCCTCTACGGGCTTCTCCTCCTCATCACCCTCCTCTACCTCTTCAATCTTCCTCTTCTTCGAGGTGGTGGGGAGTGTTGAGTCACCAGATGGGTCGTATACCTTTACATCACTGGCAGGAAGTAAAAAGAAGAGACTTAAATCCAGGGCTGTCACAATTTAAGCTTGGCTGGTGATTAAATGTCATATAAAAAAAAGTGCAATTATTTTTTCTTTGAGTATCAGTTACAGATGGTTAAAGCAGAATGATAATGAATAAAATATTGTATACTAATACCATAAATAGAAGTTTAAAAACTATAAAATATTAACTAATCAAAAAAGTACTCATTAAATCTTTGTAACAGCCAAAATTGTTCAGAGAGTGAATAAACAAAACCATGCCAGCGACTAAAAAGCAAACTTTTTAAGGTGATTTAAAATAAGTTTTTTTAATCAAATAAGAGTAAAGAGTCATATGGCTTGAAATTAAATTGCAATTACATTTTTAAATTGCAACTTATTCCCATGATAAATGTTTTTTGTTTTTTTACAGCCATTCAAGTCTTCAGTAGAGATGCACCGATTACAATTTTCTAGGCCGATTCCGATTTTTCATTGAGTTTGCCCTGCCGATACCGATTTTAGCCGATTCCGATTAAAAAAATTTCTAACCACTTTACAGCTCACACAAATATTTATTTCGATCTTTTCTTTAACCCTTTCACGCATAAGTTTAAAATATTATTTTACCCCCACCCGCCACCCCCAGAGTGAGTTTTTTCAAGGCGAATGTTCCCTTTAATGTTTCCATGCGTCACGCGATACACCGCAGCTATAATACTATAATACTGTATGACAGATGTCGCTTTTATTTTGCTTTTCCTTTTTTATTCAAAATATTCACAAACTTGCTTACCATGTCATCAACTAGCCTATCTGATATTCCGATTCTCAAATACGTGTGAGTGAGTGTTTGGTCGTTTAAAAACCTTTATAAATAATCTTGATCTAAGGGCGCCGCAATGTTGTCCTGTCAGTCGGATTTACAGCACGTGAATTCATCAGTTTCTCCCGAAATAAATACAAGAACTGAACTGAGAAGAATAGAGTAAACTTTATAGTTACTTCCACTATGTTTGTCTGATATGAATAACACATGTCGGCAAATTATCTTTGTGAATAGATTGTTATTGCTGCTTCCACAGACATCAGTGTGTATTTTACAAACTCCAAATGTATTGTTTTACTCGTGCTTATGTGTATTTAAATATCTGAAACCTAAAATAAACATTATGAGGTTGAAAACAGCTTAGTCGTGATATATGACAGCGCTGAACGCGTCAGACTCTGGCTCAGCGCCAGCCAACGCGCGAAAGCACAGTTTGAATCTGGCAGTTATGCGACGTCACTGAACATTATAAATGTGGCACCGTACTCTCAGGGGCACAGAAATAAAAATAGACCGTACCTGTACGCTCTAAAGGTTAATCATGCGGCGCCCGAGAGTGCATTTGACCGGCATAAAATCGACATGTCAGACTCGATCACGTGAAAATCGGCCAATTCCGGTCACCAGCCGATCAATCGGTGCATCTCTAGTCTTCAGTGTAAATTGATCCTTGAGAAATCATTCTAATATGCTGATTTGGTGCTCAAGAAACATTTCTTATTCTTAATGTTAATGCTTAAGTGGAAACCGTGATACATTTTTTAGGATTCTTTGATGAAAGGACAAAAAACTGCATTTATTTAATATAACATTTTTAGTAACAACGCAAACGTCTTTAAAGCAACTATCAATTTATAGCTTTCATGCTGAATGAATGTTCCTTTCAAAAAAAATAAAAATAAAATCTTACTGACCCAAAACAATGTGGATAAAAAAAAAAAAAAAACTCACCTCTTGTGTTGATATTTATCAGCCCTTGCCAGAGCCTTGCCTGACCCGCTGATGCGTCTGATCTAGGTCAGAAAATAGACAACTAATTATCAGGGATTTATCATTCTGACTGCAAATGCAAATATTCCCACTGAAACTTCAGCAGAGTGCTGTATAAAATAACTACATAAAAAGACCAAACAAAACCAAGCTCAGAAGAGATAGTGACTTAATGACCCACATGGTATTTTCAGGACTGTGACATAAAGTCATCCTCATCACTGCTTGTGACATGATCAAAGATAAAATGTATCCCATATCAACTAACCCCTTTCTCCTCCAGGTAGCGTAATCGGACTTCCAGCTTGGCTCTGTTTTCGATTCCCATCTCTGAATTGGTGTCTTCCCCCAGGGCGTCGTAACGGATGGCAAGGGACGTTTTAGCGGCCAGCATTCTGGAGATTTTACCCTTGTTCTTGGCTGTGGTCTGCCCCACCAGAGAGGCGTGGTAGATGAGACCGTATTTGGGCGTATCCCGACGGGTTTTCAGAGCACGGAACAGAGCTTTCTCTGCCCCTAGAATCTGTACGGTGGACGCGGGGTGCTTGGCCAAGTTCAGCAGGGATCCTGATGAGTCAAACAAATCAAGTTTAAAAAGAAACGTAATATTAGACACTGAGTAGAGGTTTATTCACAAGTAACTTAACTGTCAAGTTAAGAGTCAAAGGTTTATTACTTCAGCATTTCATCTTGTGTGACCAGTGGCATCATGTTACAGACCAAATAGTGCTCACCTGCATGAGATATGAGACGGGCTCCCACTAATTCTCCCACCATGACTGTCAGGTTGGGTGCAATTGCCATCATACGATTCTTCAGATAATCATACAGCTGTGTGCGATACTCTGATATTTCTATCACCTACAGGTTGAGGGGGGAAATGCATAAATTCACAAGAGGTGAGGAGTTTCCTTGAAGAATGAGAATTAATTTAAAAGAACTATTCATACTAAACTTGGTTTTTGTTCAACAAACCTGGTCGCACAGGTGCATGATGTTGGCAATGTCCTCCTCGGACACCTCCGTTCCCATGGAGATCTCTGCAGCGAGTTTAACCTCTGCCTCAATCTCCTCTGGAATAACCTCTGACAAGTCTGTTGTTGCCACATTTGTGCGATCACCTACACAGTGGAAATATGAATACATAGTATATCAAAATAAACAATTCTTGTTTTATATGGAATAGGGCAGTTTTTATTATAAAGGACTTTCTCAGCCACATCATGTTTAAATTCATGTGGGTTTTTTCCCCAAAATATTTGTATTCAAAATAACTTCCGCTCGCTCTTGCAGCGACATCACTAATCTTGACATGTTTACTGGCGTGAGGGCAGGTTAACCAGTCACTCACATGAGATCGACCAATAGCAAACCACAACCATATAATCAATTACAGATGGACAAAATCCCACCCCGTGTTCTTGATCGATAAGCTATTTTACTCATATATACGTCAAAATAGGGAAGAAAAACTATCGCAACTTCCGTTTCATGCCGACTTTAAACATTTGAAATCTTAATTTGAAATATTTATTTTATTCATATAATATTTAATTATTCCTCCCAAAAAAATAATAATAATTTTAATTTAAACTTATTCTTTTAAGTTTATATAAGCTGTTTATTTCCAGGTTATTCTACATATAATCTATGACTTTTAGACCTCAGTGTACATCACTGTTCACAAGGAAAACTGAAATTACGTTTTTCTTTCCAACAAAAGGGAAGAGCATCTATAAGATGTATCTAGAAATCCTCGTCAAATGCTTTCAAGTGTGTACTAACCAATCTTGCGGACAGTCTTGCAGTACGCCAGGTTATCTGTGACGATCTTGCCAATCTCTGGGAAGTGCCAGCCGTACCATTCCCTGCAGCGCATTATGTAGTTATTGAGCTCCTTATCCAGATCATCCAGCAGAGCTGCAGAATATGGCAAGGTAAAAGAGTGAACCAAGGGTACAGCTGTTTAAAGCACTGCCATCTATACATGTGCTCAAGTATGTGCAAATATATAAACAAAAGTATTCTTACAAATGGCTTGAACAATCATGGTGTCCACCTTGTCTGGGCTGAACTTCAGCTTGTAACGTGAAAGACTGAGGAAAGATCAAACAAAAACCAGTCAATTGCTGTACAAAAGCATGCATGTTGAGATTGATGTAAATATCTGCTCAGAAAGTCTCAGTGGTAGTGACGAATGCTGATTAATATCCTCACAGAAGTCGGTCAGCAAAAATAATCATTGACGTGAACAAAGAATGTTTTAAATTGAGATTTATCCTTGACTTTTTTAAATGCAAACTAACCTGTGGGCCAAACCAAGAGACATGGCACTGAGCTCTCTTGCAGGAAGACCTGTGATAAGCCCCTCCATCTGGTTTCTGATGCCCCTCATGAGCTCAGCCACAGCAGGGCTGTGCACACAGCTCAGGTTCAGCTTCTCCTGCAGGGGGCGGCAGAGAGTCTCAGCAATTTTGTTTTAGATTTTTACACCACATTTTAGAAATTCCTGGAATGAAACCTACAATCTTTGCATTACCAGACCTGATGCTTAACCATACACCTAGCACTACCAAATAATTTTTTTACAGGTATAAACAAGCTCAGATGAGGTAGTGACAAAAATGCCTCATGATTTTTCAGCAACATGACACAATGGTCATCATCATCACAGCTTGTAGTGTTTCATAGGGCAAATATCAGTAACATGATTTCATTTGGAATGCATATAGCAGAGCTGATTTAAAACCACACTGGTATGTGCTGACATTTCCCCCCAAAAAATGTTGGAAAACCCGCCATTTACCTTAATGACTCCTCCTAGTTTAGCATCAGTGATTGCCAGCTGCTCGTGAGCCTCTTTGGCCACAATTTTCTTGAGAACTTTTTTCAGACTTTTCCCCAATTTCCCCTCCACCATCGCCGTGGCCGCTGATATTGACATGAGAAAAAAAAGTTTGAATGAGATTTTCCTATTTTTATGTTGCCTTTAATTTTCAATCTTATATTTAGATTAAGATAAATAAAAGGAAATCTGTGGTCTCAGTGGTAGTGACGAACTACTGTTTGACGACCTCATGCTTGAGTCAGATATACAGATACATCATAGACACACAGCTAATGGACATTTAAACTGCTTTGCATATATGAATAAAGCTTAAGGACTACAGGTGTCAATGTTTCAGTTCAGCATAGTTACCTGCAAGAGCTTCTGTTGTGTCCTGGAACTTCTCAAAGTGCTTCAGTTTTACACTGAAAAACAAAAAGGTTGTTACTGAATGCACTCAAGGAAAATGTGTGAAACATTCAAAGACTGGGATACTGTGAGATAACAGATTTGTTCACCCCTTTCAACCAAGGAAATGCAGCGAGATTACCAATTTGTGGTTAATAAATAAGGATTTTGAACACATTTATAATTAACTGTCCAATAAAATATCTCAATCTAAACGCATCAAAAACTCTCACTACAAAAATGTCTAAGACTAACATTTCTATTAAAAGATAGTTCACCCAAAAATTTAAACTGTCATCCTTTACTGACCCTAAACCCTCAAGTTGACCCCAAATCTGTATGAGTTGAACACAAAAGCAGATATTTTGAAGAATGTTTGTAACTAGACAGTTGATGGCACCCATTGACTTCCATAGTATGGGAAAAAATAGTATGGAAGTCAATGGGTGCCATCAAATGTCTAGTTACAAACATTCTTCAAAATATCTTCTTTTGTGTTCAACAGAAGAAACTCATACAGGTTTAAACCAACTTGAAGGTGAGTAAGTGACAACAATTTTCATTTTTGGGTGAATTATGCCTTTAATACCCAAGCTTTTCCCAGTCCTTTTTCCCATTTTAGAGTTCCCTGATATTTCCAGGTTTCCCATGAAAGTGGGAATGGTTAAAACATGCAGTAGTTCTCCCATAAATAAATACTTTATCATCACAGGCATTTCAGTGACAAAACAACATGGGAAATAATATATTCTCAAAAGTACTCACACTTTGTTAGCTTTTTCTGGTGTTTCAAACTCCTTCCACAGGCTGTCCACCTGCTGGAGTTTCTGTTCATCCAAGACCTGCACAACAGAAGAGTGTTTTTTCTCACAACTTATGATTAAACTGTACTTACACAATCTCTCAGTCACGATTGAGATGCTTAAATTTACTCAAATCCTAAAGTTCTCGACACGAAAGACCATGTGGACCCTTGCCCCAGTGATACCATACCTCATTTAAAGTCTAAATAGCTTCTTAAAAGTCGTTTATGTATGTACAACAGCATTCTTCGGTGATTTATAATGTTGTGTGCATTAACGTTTGCACTATGGTTTGATTTGAAAATCGTCTAAACGCGACGAACAGCCAGTGAGCGAGTCTTAAGGACACAACGTGGCTAATCTGCAGTGCAGGCCACATGACACACGCTGAACCGTAACTTACTGACCTCGCTTTACAAATTGGTCATGTACAGAGTTACAAAGAAAGATAACACATGTGTTCACGAAAATAGTCAGAATATTTAACTTCAGACTTTCCGAAACTCTGAATTGCATTGCTAACTAACTTACGCCGGCTAGCTAACAGACACCTCAAACCCTGTGACTACTAATGAAATAAAAAGTCACGATATCCATTTTCTCAACATAATAAATATGCTTACCTTGAATATGGCATAGCCGGCGGCAGTTTCAAATAACACTAACATTATGAAATATATTTTCTTGCTCTAAATCAAGTTTATTGCTGCGCTCCCCACATTGAGAGCCTTCCGCTACAAGGAGTCGCTCTCCACCACGAGGTGCACATGGGGACAGTGCGAGCATGCGCAGTACTACAATGGAAATGTGCGCATGTGCATTACCGTCTGAACTGGAGGAATTTTTCTCATGTTCTTTTCATTGTAATTTACAGGACCACGTGTACATGTTATGCACTCCTTACTGTTCATTTGTTTCATTTCCAGCTCCATGTGCTTATATTGTGTATTCATTATTTTTGGTTAATGTTGAAAGTAAAAATAAAAATGGTTGTCCAGTGGATTAACAGTGTTTATGTGTTTTTTTATCTTTTTGTAAAAATGTAAAACTGGATAAGATCTCTGCTTTGGCACAGTACATGCCTCCCCCACGTTTCCCCGAAGTATCCAACAATATTCTCTTCGAGGGCGAACGGGACCAATCAGAAAGAGCGCGATGAGAAAAACAACTCAGTTTGGGTCAACGATCCACAGGAAGTCCCGCCCCTTTCCAATGACGTAAACGGCGCTGTGTTGTGAGTCTGCTGGTAGCAAAACCTCACATTACTGCACATTTTACTTCATTATTTATACCAAGCAGTGTTGATCCAAAGAAGGGCTGCACATTGCGGAATATCATGTCAGATACGGTGAGTTTAAACCTATGTTGTAAAATCGAACTTGTTTGGGGGAGCAGAAGAGAAAGACGGACTTGTAGAAAATGAAAATAAGAGGGCCCATCGTTTAGCCTGTATGTTTCCATAGCTAGCTAACTGACTGTGGATGGGAAAGTCTTGCTGAATTAACAGCTGTAGTGTTTTAACCCGTATACCGTGTTTGCTTCCGGAATTTCGTACATTAGTCCCGTTTACTCTGTTTGTAAACTTGAAAAAGAGGCGAATTTCTTTCTCAAATCTTTCACTTAGCCTGAGTGCTATAGTTGCTAGCTGCTCTGGGCCCTGAAAGCAAAGTTCATATAGGCTTGAGCTGATGGGCCATGCTGAACATTTGAGTCATTGTTTATTCATTCATTTTAGAAATGTTAACTAGGAAAAGTTGTGAAACATTTGGACATGTTGTTTTTTTGGTATGTGGGCGCATTATCAGTCCTTGATGCTTTACTGTAATAGGGCTAGTTGTGTGTTTACTGTTAAAACACTGCTTATTACAGTTTCTTTGCTGCATATATTAATGAAATATTAGCAAACAAACTACATCAGGCTGACAATGTTGTTCTGCACGATTATAACCTATTAAAATCAGAACTAGTAATAGTATAATATATCCAAGGAATGTTTTACTGAACCCAACATGTCGTGCAAAATCTAATGACTCTCATTTTGCTTCAATAGGAGACCAAGCCCTCAAGTGATGGAGGCGAGAAGAAGGATGGAGAATATATTAAACTGAAAGTGATCGGTCAGGTAAATAGAGGTGCTTTCTAGTTCATTCAATTCAGGTTATCAGATCACTATTTGGTAATATTAAGTCATCTAAACCCAGTGCTGTCCAAGCTGACATGGGCTGCCAATACAGCTGCACAGTAGTAAGCAGATTTTATTTCATTTTGTTTTGCAGGATAACAGTGAAATTCACTTCAAAGTGAAGATGACGACACATTTAAAGAAGCTGAAGGAATCATACAGTCAGAGACAGGTCAGTGATCACTAGCACACATTTGCTCAAATTCTTTTCCAAATCAGGGATTTATAAAATCTTTCTGCACCACTGTTCAAAAGTTGGGGATTTTAAAAGAAGTCCCTTTTGCTAACCAAGGCTACATTTATTTGATCAAAAATACAGTGAAACAGCAATATTGTGAACTATTATTACATTTTAAGTAACTATTTGATTTGAATATATTTTAAAATGTAATTCCTATGATGACAAAGCTGAATTTTCAGTCTTCAGTGTCACATGATCCTTCTAATAATTGTGCACAAAAAACATTTCATATTATTATCAATGTTGAAAACCGGTGTGCATTTTTTCAAGTTTCTTTGATGAATCGAACGTTTAAAAACAGCATTTATTTGAAATAGAAATCTTTTGTAACATTGTAAAAGTCTTTACTGTTACTTTTGATCAATTTAATGCATCCTTGCATCCAATAAATCTTACTGACTTCAACTTTTTAACGCTAGTGTTTGTCTATATCAGAGCTGCACTGCAGTAGACCGGAAAATATGTTGCAGCTATACATGGCTAGTGTTTGTTTTTGCTGGTATACATTTAGATATGTATTAGAACATTTTTTATTCATTGCAGGTGTGATTTCCTGTTTTGACATGGTATGTTTTGCGTTTTTTTTTTTGCAGGGTGTACCCATGAACTCTCTAAGGTTTCTTTTTGAGGGACAGAGAATTGCAGACAACCAGACCCCCAAAGAGGTACAATATACAGTTCTATGAGTAAAACTGCAACAAGTTAAAGAGATCCAATCAAACTTTGTGGTATTTTGCCATAAATCATCTATCACTTTGTATAAGATAGCCAAATTATGCAGATGCCAACATGGACAGGGTTCATGATATATAAGGGGTTCAATAAATAAGGGTTTATTTTCAATGAGGATAAACTTGGAATGCTGTTTTGGTGTCCGATATAAAATCTGGGTCTTGAAATATAGATGTTTTCCTCACTGAGATGTTTACATAAAGCCTTTTCTGATCCTAGTTTTGTTTTGCAGGTTTCCTACAATAGGTTTACATGCATCCAAAGGCAAAAAAAATTCTCATAATATACATTGCAGCATCACCTCTTTTCTCTCAGTGTCTGAAATGGTTCAATCAAGGATTCAGTCTCTCTTAACCCCTCCTTTCTTAAAGTCTACTCTGCTCTGATTGGTCAGATGGCCCAGTCTATTGTGAGTGGTTGACCACGTACAGCATGTGTGAGAAACGCAACAAAAAGCGGATTTTCTTTTGCAGCGCAGAAAACAGTGTCTACTCGACATGTCGACAACACAAACCAAACTCTTCCAGGCATCTGCTATAACTACAGTGTTCGAGGGTCAAAGTAGACGTTTTTTCAATGGCAGCAAATGAAGACCTTAGGCTGGCATTATGCAAATTTGTTAGGTTTGAGAAGGAAGTAAGACTGGAATTACTGACGACTCGTTTGAGGCAGTTCAGAATCGGTTCTTTCTTTTTGGAGACAATAACTTTAATTATCGTGCACTTTGACCTTTGAAACTTTGCAAAACTTTTACATTCACAAACAGCCATATTACACACTGCATGAAAGGTTCTTAAAAAGCGTGATAGGCGGACTTTAAGAGTAGCTCATTTCTGTTCTGTGACTGAATGAAAACACACAACATTTTTTAACAGATGATGCACTACAACAGCATTGCCCAGCTGGTGGCCATAACCACAACTGCTGAAAACTTCCTTTCAGCTACACAAGAGGAATCAGTCATGATCCTGCTCACCATGTTTGTCTCTGTTTGTCTTTCAGCTGGGAATGGAAGACGAGGACGTGATCGAGGTGTATCAGGAACAGACCGGTGGCTGTCGGAATGACTAGACCTCTATTTTTCATGCTCTTTATTTTTATCATAATTTTGTATGTATGACATGTATTTCATCTGTTTCCTTTTGCTGTCACCTCAAAGGGAAGCAGAAAAAACCATCTGGATCAAATAGATAATCTGGTAGGACTGCTGAGTTTGAAAGAGTTGGGTGGAAAATGTTCTTCCCCTCTCTGTCTGTGTTTGCGCTAACCAATCCTTGCCTTCACGCGCCTCTTTTTTAAGGATTCCGGTCACGGTTTGCATGGACACATGTTGTGTTGTGCCCTGAGCTGATTGAAACCAGTCTTGCTTATCCATAAAGCAATGCTTAAAACCTTTACATTATGCTGTTAAATCCAATCAACAAATCAAGACAAATTTTTGATGGCAGCTTTAGTGTTCCTGTTGCTCACTTCTGTTTATGTATTTGGCCATCGTTAAGAGTTCTGTTTCATTGTTTTTGAACATCTCTGAAACTGACTCGTTTAATGCTAGTGAACACACTAGTTAGAAAACTCTGAGATGTTCAGAGGTGGTTTATTTGTGCAATTGTCGTCTGATGTTAGAAAAGTGTAAAATGTTTCTTCCCTTTTCTTGCACGTGTCTTACGGGATATTGCAAGAGGGAGGTCACTGTGTTGTTGTAAATGACAGGTAGGGTTTTGTTTTGCATGTTTTTGTCTAATGTATAAGAATTTGTGCTGCCCCTGTTTGGATCTGTGTTGTCACCTTCTATTCTGCCGTGTCTTGAATATTTGGCTCCCTTTTAACCTCAATAATGGATTTCAAAGCCTGGAAATAATGGGTAACCATGTTGTTTGATTGGTTCTCAGGGGCATCATTTACATACACACAATAAATACGGCCACAGTGTCACTGTACTCATGTTTCGTTTCCTACAATTTTATATTTTTTTTTAATGCTATGCGAGAGGCGAGGGAGTTTGGTCCAGATGGTTTTGTGGATATAGAAGAATTATGACTTTGCTTTTGTCTTGTTTTTTTTTTTAAATAAATAAAATGTGTCATAAAACAGTGTGTTCACATGTAAATCTTAATAGGAAATGATCTTGGGAATGTTCCATTTATGAACACTAGATGGCAGCAACACCTTTCAAGTCTTAGCTTATTTTAAAATGAATAAATATCAGTTGGGAAATACAGCAGATAACAATAAACAGATAATATTTAAAAAGGAATGTCATATAGAAATGTAAATGCACTTACAGCACTTTAGTATTTATATATCAGCCCAGTCTGAGGATGGAATCTGAACAGAGTTAAAGTAATAAAACAAATATTTTAAATTACTCATTTTAAATGAATAAATATCTTCAATGATTTCTGAAGGATCATGGGACACTGAAGACTGAATTAAGGATGCTGAAAATTCAGCGCTGAATCACAGAAGTAAATTGCATTTTAAAATATATTCAAATAGAAAGTTTTTTCAAAATGTAATATTTCACAATATTAGTTTTTTTTTATCTGATAATTTCAGCCTTGGTGAGCAGAATAAACATTTTTTAAAAACATAAATCTTAATAACTAAAAACTTTTGAACACCAGTTTATAAATGTAAATGCGTAAAATATAATATATAATTACACTTCCTCTTAGAAAAGGCGACATTATTTTGTTTTGAATGTTCTATTTGGTACTTTTTATCAGTACAAATAAAAAGTTATTATGTGGCCTTACAATGTAAAACTATGCTTAATTTATCTTTATACAATTTTAAAATACCAAAATCCTAAATTTTGATATTTACTGAAAATCTATATTTATCAAAATATGACGTTGCTCTTTGTTTGTGAATGCTGTGACTATAGAGTTTCCGATTTGATTACAGGAGAAATAATTTGAGAACCACTCCTGTAGCACAATGTTATTATCTAAAGCAATTACTTTGAGGATCTCAGTATTATTGTGGGAGTGATCCACTCTGACCGGACCTGGACACTTGATGAACAACCGTGATCTTTCTAATGTTAATTCTATAATGTTTGATGATAATATTCCTTAGACTGCAGCTCTAAAAAGATGAGTTTTCATGCAAATGTAACATTATTCCCTATGATTCAGTGTGTTTCCAGTTACAGTGTTGAGGATCCCAGTCTGCTGAATGTCAGTGTGGAGTGAGAGAGGGCCTTATGCGCTGTACAGAGAGATTGTTTATTTTAAGTGTCTGATTCCAGGAAGGGCCAGATATTAAGGCAGGAGGAAAAGTGTGTGTGGGGGGTGGGGGGAGTGAAACATGGTGTTGGAAAAACAGCAAAGGGTGGATAAAGTTATGAGAATGAGAGAGAGAGATGAGACACAAAAAAAAGAGGGATGGAATGAGGTTCTTGGAAAGAAAGGGAACACTCAGAAACAGTGTTGAAGCTACATGAGCCATACAAATGCCTAAGGGGTCTTTTTAAAACAAGGTTGTGTTTTACCGTTTAAGATGAAGTGTTTTTTCAAAGTTTTAGCTTCAGATCAAAGACCTTCTGATTCAGTCATCATTGATACCTTGAGGATTTGAGAAGGCCGCTGTGTTTGTGGTTTATGTGTCGGTGTATAAAAAGTATCATAGCAAGGCGTTGTGTCCTACTACAGTGTTCAAACATAATGCGTATAATTAACATGAATAATGTGTATGCTGGTTGTTAGGCACAAAGTGTTGCTGTGGGGGCCTCTGCTATAGCCGAACCCCAACGGGATGATCCAATTTCTGTGCCTGGGATACAGCACCTCCGAAAGCCTAAACACTACCAGATGAGCCCTCGCAAAAAAAAAAAAAAAAATGGGCTGGTGTGTGTTTCAGGGGGGAAGGGTGCAGATCACCTATGAGCATACATTTTCAGTAAAGTTTAGCATGCGTTAGAACAAAGCATATGTCTCTGTTACATGTACATTTTGTTGAAAGGATCATATCAAGAGTTAAACTATGAAAACATACTGTAACTTTTAGAGCTCCTCCCAAGTCCATAAACATCATATAAGCTAGGCTACATTTCAGCTAAACTGCAAAAACGTCTCGTTTGTATCTCCGCATGACTGATGAGTAGCTTTTGTGCATAATGCCTATTTGAGTTAAGAAACTTGGTTCAATTAGTCATGAAAGCAATAATATTAAGAGAGAGAAAAAAAAAATATTGCTAGTTGTAAAGCCTAAGGAATCTCATGACTCAAGCACTAGCAGGTCGTTCTTTTAAATTGGGCAAAAAGGGTACATTTAAACTACAATGATGTACTAAAAATGCAACAGTTTCCTTTGCGTTTTTCACATACAGATGACAACGTTGTCAAAATGATTCCCATTCACACGGATCCGTGGAAACGACTTAAAACCCTGTATTATGCATATCAGGTCAGTAGTTAGCGAAATCACTTCGAAAAGAAACACAACACGTCTAGACTGCATGCGCATGACGTCACCGTTTTCACAAATTCACATTTTTGTAGTTTAGACGCAGACAAAAACTATCATTTTCTAAAACTTGCACTTTCAAACCCGTTTTCAAAAGTTTGCGTTTTCAGGCCCCCAAAACGTTGTCGTGTAAATGAACGGCCAAAATGCATAAAAAGTTTTCAGTTTTTAGTTGAAAACGGAGAGGGAAAACAGACCCTAAAATGGAAGTTGAGATAGTCTTTTCTTCCCTATTGTGACATATATCAAAGTGAAACGGCTTTTTGAACAAGAAAAAAAATAAGGCGGGATTTGATTTTATCCAATGGGCATAGATTGGATTGTTGTGATTTGCTATGGACCCTTTTCACTGTGATGACGATTTGTAGCGTTCATCCACATAGTAAATAGTATGTTTTTTTATATTTTCTTCTTTTTTTTAAATGTATGTACATTTATAACACTATACTTTGTATTATATTACCTTTGCATCAAATTACAAGATACTACTTAACGATGCACGGAGGGTGTTTCTATTGGGACTGGGATTGACGGTAAAATTGACATCTTTCTCTCTCCTGACTGCCGTTACACATTTCTCTGTGTTTTTTCCATCTTTTTAAATTTCCTTTTGCTATTTGAACAACTGGGAACACAGAAAATATATTTGTCTCTCATTCACCGCTATAAAAGTTTACCCAACTATGACGACTTCCGCTTCTGAGTAACCGGAAATGTAAAAAATGTTCTTCTTCTTCTTCTTCTTCTTTCTTTTAATGGCGGTTGGCAAACAACTTTTCAGTGTGCATTACCGCCACCTTCTGATATGGAGTGTGGATCACAATAGCCTTCTCTCACTATCCTTTAAATAAATAAATAAATAAATACATATATAAAACCAATAAATAGCTTCATAAATATCTAATAACATTATTAATATTATTAATAATGTAAATTATTATTACATACAACTTTCTAAAACAACTAAACTCATATCCTTCTACTAAGCCCTGTTTTATTCAAAAACACAAATATCGCTCTATACTAAAAAATGTTCATCGCTGTGATCGCTTGTGAGTGCCAACAGGCCCCGCCCTCGCGACGGTAAACACGCAAGAGGGAGAGGAAGTTATTTTGATTAAAATTACTTAAAAAAGATTATTTTATGTACAGCTAATCATGTGTTGTGCCTAGCAATCTTCTTTGTGTTAACGCAGACAACGCGATTCAAACCATTCATGAACGGTGGATGTGTTTTGCGCAATGCGCATGCGCAGTATTATTGCAATTCTCCACCTGACCTGCAGAGAGCAGCACTGCGAAAATAATGAGTGAAAATAATCTGACTGCTCTGACTGTTTGCTGCAGTAACCTTGACTAACACTGTAATTGGACCTCAAGGAAGAAAATAAAATAAAAAAATACAAGTCTTTAAGGGTGCATATAATATACCTGATACACAGAAAGAAAAAAAGAGTAGGAGAAAATGTAGCAACTCAATCCAATATTTTTTGGCACAAATACTCCCTGATCTGTACTGTGGGAAACTACACTGAACTGGGGGAAATATAATGTATCAAGAAGGAATGTTTCCCTGGGCAACCCCACCATCAACTTCCTTTTCATAGCCTATTTCTATCAAGGTGAGAGCACAGAATAGGCATCAGATACCTCAACAATTAGGGTGATCTGCTGAGACAGCTCTTTACACAGGTAAACATTGTTAACACCTTGAAAAACAAAGTTAAAGCTTTGTTTGTGAGCTGAGTATCGATACAAAGTCAGGTAATTGTATCTCAAGGGGCTGAAAGACTGCTCCTGTAATGGGTATGCAGTTACCTGGGAAAACATGTTTCTTTCTTTCTTGGACACACAGTAGGTAACAGATTTCCACAAAAAAATGTGCTCAAAATGCTCAACACAGATAAATGTACCTGTTAACCAAAAAGGCTTGACTGTGGGTGACCATAAATTGTCAAGGTGTGGCCATATTCAGATAACCTGTGAGTTCTTTTATTAAAGTCACCATGAAATCAAAATGGACAATTTTGTATTTTCTATGGAACATTGCAGTATTTAATATAAATGATTTATCTGTGCACATCTTTATATTTTTTAAATTCATGTGCTCTTATAATCTTTAATCAAAACAACTTCCCCTCTTTCTTGCAGCGACATCTCTTTTAATCTCTGATGATGCATTTACTGGCGTGAGGGCGGGACAACCTGTCAATCACAATGAGATCACAGCAATAGCAAACATGATTCAATCAATTCCCAATGGACAAAATCAGGTCCCGCCCTACATCTTTTTCTTGTTCAAGACATCGTTTCGTTCGGATATACGTCACAATACGGAAGAAAAGACTATCACAACTTAAGTTTCATGCCGACTTTAACCGGTGTGTAAAAAGAGCTTTTTAGCATCTTGTTATTTCTGTAAAATATATATTCTTGAGCCTAAAACAGACAGGCTTCTTGTGTTGTATTGCAAAACGTTCATTCACAACCTGTTGTTATGACAAAAACATCTGAATTTTGTCCTAAGCATGACTTTTGCACTCTATATGGGTAATTCTCAGGAGACCGTGGCATTTGTTGCTTTGTTGTTACTGTTGAAATTTCAAGAAATATTTTTTTTCCACCTTGTGGCCCAAAGTATCACTGCCCTAACCAGCGATAAACAATACAATAAGGAGATTCATTCAATAAGGACATTCATATTTCCAAATATTTAGATGGTAGTCGACTCGTCAACAAATATTACTTTTAAAAAAGTTTTAGTTTTAGTTCTGTTGAAATGGAAGTAGAGACAGATCTTCTTTTTTTCTGTATTGGGATGTGTATCCGAGTAAAACAACTTGGCTCTAAACATCGGTTGTGGACTGAATTTTGAGATTGTGCAAGGCAGATCTGAATGCGAGCTTGCAGTCAATTGTAAGAAAAGGGCAGGGTTTAAGAGGACTGAAGGATTGGAGAAGTCTAGTATGTGACGTCTGCCGTTTAACTGGAAAACCGAGTTACCATATTTTTTTTTATAAAAATGACGAGGTAAAAAAAAGTAAACACTGATGAATAAATCACAGTAAAATTAGTAACAAGCATTTAGAAAAAAGGCTGAATTTTCTTGCTGCTTAATGGACAATTTTTCAATTTTATTCCCTGTCTTGAGGGTTACAGCCTTTTCATCCATTTTCCACCTTTCCATATATATAAGTATTTATTATTACTAACCATAAGCGCTGCATTATTTCAACCTCATAATACTAAGTTTCAAATGTATAATTTAATGTTTTTGGTGTTGAATATTGAAGCAATTTAAGATGAATGCTAAAAAAGTCTTTGCTAGCAAATATTGTCAAGCACATTATTTAGAGTGTTTTTCTGGCCAAGAAAACTTTCTTTTTTTTACCATAAAAGAGCTGAACTATTGAGCTTGATAAGGCATAATCATAATCACATAATGAAATATTGATGAAGACTGTATGAGAAATTTACCTCTGTTTGAACTATGTGGTCATTTTTAATGTAGCCTAGCCTCGAACATGGATCTTAACAAAATAGTAGCTTTTTACTTTTATCTGGTCTTTCAACAAAAATAAATTCTACAGGTGCTAATCAAACAACATGGTAGCCTATTGCCATTTGTTTAAGGACGTTACAAAATAAATCTACTGCGCCGGAATATAGGCCAACTTTACAGGCGAAAACACTTTTCAGTCTGAATGGAGTTATCCAGCGTTAATATCAGAGGAAATCGCGGGATCCAGCCAAATGATTGGATACAGAATGATGCACTTAAAATGTATCCACAAAGGATTTACGGTTAAGAGGGAGACATACTGTTAAGTGTTCTCGGCCCAGATGGCGTTGATAGACGAGCACGAAGACACGTAGGCTTCGAGTCAACGTGCCTCATAAAGTTTGGAGCAGGATTGTGGTACCCACTCCGGCCGAGTCTTCGTGCTCGTCTATGTCCTAAAACAAATGGTAATGCCATGTTGTTAGATAGCACCTGTAGAATTTCCTTTTGTTGAAAGCCCAGATAAAGTAAAAAAGCTACTATTATATTTATCTATCAGAAGCCGTTCGACTTCACGAGCCTGGGTCACGCCAAATTAACAAGTCCTACTCGACCCGTCCGAGCGAGATTCGAACCGAGGTGAGATTTACACTCACAGCTCTAACTGGCCTGCGTCCGTTACACCAGGACAAAGTAAAGGGAAACATTTTACATTTTCTTTGAGTTAAATGTATTTAATAGTGTGACTTATGCTGCCATCTTATTGGAATTATCGTAAATACGAGTTTCCTAGTTGGAAATTGGACATGAATGCCCTCTCAAGTCATATTTACTACTGGGAAAATTGGAGATAATTTTGATACCCAAGTTCCCGAGTTAGGCATGCCATAAACTTTAATATGGCGGAGGGGAGAACGATTGCTGCTGTGACTGGTATCATTTATTAGTCTCTTTCAGAACAGCTACATCACCTTGGCTTGTCATATAGTGCATATATACATATACGAATAACCTTTTGAAGCATATTGTATGTTTTATACACAGCGAAAAAAAAGCATGTATTTGACCTAAATTCCAAAATTTAGTCACTGTTTATATGGTTGTCAAGAATGAAATGCTACATTTTAAATGCAATATTTCAATAAATTTTGGCTTTCCCCAAGAAATAGGCATACATAAACTTGGCGTCCCCCATGATTCCTGTTTTTTTGTGACAACAAAGCACTTGAAAGCGACAAGCTCAATATCACGACTCCGAAGTGGGAGGCAAGAAATCTCTGATAGCATGTAAAGGCATGCATCATAAGTTCAGTATCAGTTAATTATATCAGTAGGCTATAGGGACACATACGTATAACATATGTTTAACATAACACATATGTTTCCTGAAGTATGAGTGTGTGTGTTTATGTGTTGGCAGCAAATCAGACGGTGACAGTTTATGCTGTTGTAAAAAAAATTCCATTAACCCAAACGTCAATCAAGGGATGGACGTTTCTTGGCTGCACACGCTGTGAATTTTACACACTTCACGTCCCCAGAGGCACCGAGTGCCAACAACACCCAATCAGACACTGGGGTGCATGTACCCACACAAATAATCATACTGGAAAAACAACTGCATGATCTAATGTTGGTGTGAAGTTTTATGAACATTAAAATGTGTTTTACAGAGGAAGTTTTGTAATCATAATCTGTGTTATTTCATTAGTGAAGTACCTACTGTATTCTCACAGATACTGTAACCCACCCACCCCCATCACCTTTCAAATGCTCTTACTGAGAAACATCCCCCAACCCCCTGGGAAAAAAAAAAAAAACAGGAGAAGGGGATGTGGGATGGGGCGTTTCCCTCACCCTAAAGAATGAAGTGGTATCTAGTTTCATCTGAAGAAGGGAGGAGATCTTATGTTTTGGTGCATCTCAGGGCTTCCTGTTGTCCCAGAGGCAAGGTGACAAACTTCACACCATCCGTGATTATATCCTGTTTTTGTAGGCCACTTTAGTTTTTTTCTTTCTTAAGAGAAATGTTTACTCTTTCACCATTAAAGACCCCCTTGATTCTTTTCTTCGCCCATTTTCTGTCATTTTCCTTGATTCAAGCTACACACTGAAACCATTAATGGACTCGAAACACATGGAGGGCTACTCACTTGAGGCCTGTTATTGTAGTAAATTATGCTTCTATCAGTTTAACAAGTCAACTACTTGTTAACAACTGTTTTGGGAGAAAAATCAAAGTGTCGTCAGGGCAACGACAAGTCACCCATTTGTGCAAACAAATTCAAGCCAATGAAAGCAGCTTTTAAAAATCTAATCACTTTATTAAGTGAAATTGAAAAAGGCCTTAAACAAAAGTAATCTGCTTAAATACATCATACATCTTTTGACAGAAATGTGATATTTACAAATAATGAAATATGGTAACATTTCCTCCTGTACATACCTCTTAGCTAAACATTTTTAATCCTGTCAGTCACTTTCACTCCGCTAAGGCCTTTAAAATGCCGGAATATTAAATTACTTCATGAGACCTGACTTAATATGGCAACATGGATGAATAAGCAACTCATGACCATAGAACATTAAATTGAACTAGTTCTAAAATCTAAATAAATGGCCATGTGCAACCAGATACTAAAATATGTAATCTATGAGCAAATGACCAAAAATGTGGTAAATAAACAAAAACAAAACAAAAGAGACATTCATTCAACAACAGGAATTGATCAGTACTGCAAGGCACGAGACTAAATTGCAGACATTTCTGGCCGCCGTCGGGCGTAAACTGATAACAAGTCAGCATTAAAGTTCCCACATCAGTATAAAAGATAAGAGTTAAGCCATCTTTTCCATAAAAATCATTAGTAGGGTTTCCAAGGCTTAAGGTTTTAAAAACATTTCGAAATTTAGTCCATTGGAGAAATGCATGTTCTTTGGAGTTGTGCTTTCAAAAGTGTTGGCAAAGTCTGGGCACTTTATACATGTCGCTTTAAATGAGAAAAGAATCATGCTGGGCTCACACAACAGTGTCTTTTACCATCAGCATGGTTCAACGTACTATGTGTGACCTGATCGCAGTTCACGTTTCCTTTCAATATTGACCTGTATTTCTCACATGCAGTCCACAAAGTTCAGTTCACACTGTTGTCTCCCCTTGGTTGTTGCCCAGCCGTTTGTAAAACCTTCGCCACGACTGTAGAGTTTTTCCGGACCATATCCAGAATCCTGATGTGATTCCTACAATCATTGTCATGAGGTACTTGATCATGAACACAGTGAAATCAGGCGTCATGGGCGCAAAGTTGTTGGGCGGGCACGGCACGGCAAAGCGCTTGCATGTCTGCATGTGCCAGGTTTTTTCCCACTGCTCACGGAACGCCTGTTCGTAGAAGTAACATGCAATGACGATGGTAGCCGGAACGGTGTAGAGGACGCTGAAAACGCCAATGCGTACCATCAACTTCTCCAGTTTTTCTGTCTTGGTGCCGTCGTGCTTCATAATGGTACGGATGCGGAACAACGAGACAAATCCAGCTAGAAGGAAAGACGTTCCGATGAAGAGGTAAACGAAGAGGGGGGCGAGGACGAATCCACGTAGGGCGTCAACGTTGTAGATGCCCACGTAACATACGCCGGTCAGCAGGTCGCCATCCACTTGTCCCAAGGCGAGGATAGTGATGGTCTTCACAGCGGGGACGGCCCATGCTGCCAGGTGGAAATATTGAGAGTTGGCTTCGATAGCTTCATGGCCCCATTTCATTCCAGCAGAAAGGAACCAGGTGAGAGACAGGATCACCCACCAGATTGAACTGGCCATCCCAAAGAAATACAGGATCATGAAGAGAATGGTGCAGCCCTCCTTTTTAGTTCCTTGCGCCACAGTCCTATAAGCATCATCCTTGAACTTGTCAATGCAGACCACCTTGTCCTCCAGCAAAAACCCGGCTGCATAAGCCACTGCCACCATAAAGTAACACCCAGAGAGGAAGATGATGGGGCGTTCCGGGTAACGGAACCGGCGCATATCCACAAGGTAAGTGAGGACCGTGAACAGGGTACTCACACAGCACAGGATAGACCAGATTCCCACCCAGAGCCGACCGAATCGGACCTCTTCCTCCTTGAAGTACATCAGCCCATGGGGTTGTTTGTGCTCGCAAGGGGCGCCACAGTTTTTCGCCCCCAAAAACTGGTAATTGAGGTAGGTAGGGACTGTGAGTTGAAGAGGGCAAGAGAAAGCCTGACTTTGGCGTGACAAATGCACACGTGGAGTGAAGGGGTCTGGTATATGTGGCGTGGGGTCTGTCGTCGGGATGTCGGGGTCTGATTTGTTCTGTCCCACACAGATCTCTCCGGCTCCATGCACGGGAAAGTTCTCACAGCGGAGTCGTTCGGGCCACTGGAAGCCGAACTTGTTCATGAGGGCCTCGCATCCTTGTCTTGCACGCTCACACAAGGAACGACAGGGTGGAATCGCCTGTTCTAGAACTGTACACACTGGCGCGTACATGGAACAGAGGAAAAACTTCAAATCTTGAGAACATTGAACTTTGACCAGGGGGTAGAACTGGTGCACCTCCAGTCCTGCATCCTCCTGGTTGGTGTGTCCCAGGAGGTTTGGCATGATAGTTTGGTTATACTGAATGTCTGTACACAGGGGGATAGATATGGGCTGGCAGAACCCGTGGTCTGGGGTGGATATACCCTTCTCTCCGTGATACTGGGCTGAACACAGTCCAAGCAGAAGTGTTGTGATGAACATGTTGCATACCGCCATGATTGTCGTCTGGAAAACACAGAAAATGGAAAACCATTTTAACATTTATTCCTCACAAATAACTAGTACCTATTTTTATGTTTCTAGAACTTATTTTAACTGCTGTTAAGAAATCCAGTAGTGATTACTATCTTTAACAATTTCACTAGTAACAAATCATTGAATATGCATACTTTTCTAAATGATCTATTCAGTTCATTGTTAACCAAATAGCAGAAACTACTCTACATTGTTAGTGGAAGCAAATGGATTGGAAATTCTGAGGGGGTTTACATTGCAACTATTCACTTCTGACTACAATGCATTGTATTTGTTGCTAGTACCCATTTTAACTTTACTATTGACTATTCATTAGGTTATACTAGTACTTAATCTTTAACGCTTAACTATTCAAATTTAATAGTATCTAGTCTCAGTTTTCTCAGAATATTAGGTTTCTAGTAACACCATGAGTAACACCCATCTTACTAGTAAAATGTTTTATTGTAACTATAAAAAAAAGTAGTCATTACATATTAAACAACTAACTACTGAGCTAGTGTAACTAGTGAGAAAAAAAGTTAGGCTACTAGTTCCATTAAAGACCACCCCCTAGAATTCAGTAGCAAAATCTGCAATTTGTTACCAGTAACAATGGAAAAGTTACAACGCCAGTATGGGGTTCGTGACTAGTAGCAAATTAAAAACTACTAGTATGCCGTGATTATTAGTGAATAATTAGACAAACACTATTCATTACTGGAAAAAGTGTCTCTAACGAACAATTAATATTAACCATTTCAAAAGTCACTATTGGATTTCTTAGTAGCAATAAAATAAAACATAAAAACATAAAACGTATAGACTAGCCTAGTAATACGTTTAAGGAAAATGTGAATGTGAAATACGTTTAATGAAAATATGAAAACAAGTTTTGGGGAAACTTTTAAACAAAGGAATGTTTCACTGACTAAGACTAAGTCGTAAGATGTATATCTACACAGATAAAGCCCTAAAAGAGACACAAACTTAATCTATTACCGCATGGAAACCGAACACAAACAAATGTAAACTTACTGGAATTTCGGTGTTCCGCGAAACTTGTGCAACAATGTGATATTCCTCCAGACGTGACCGATCACTCGTACAAGGCGAGTCACAAACTATCCTCCAGTCTTGCGTTCAGGTATTCATGACCCCTTTTTCGAGACTCATCCACATATTTCATCATCAGAATTCCCAAACATCTGCCTCCTTTTACGCTCGGCCCTCCTCTCCCTTAAAACAATGTAAGAAACTTTCTCCGCCACTCCGGTTGAATCTGCAGCTCTATCTCTGTAAAGTTGATACGCTGACTCCACATTGCTCCACACAGTAATGATAAAACGGTTTCAAGCGGCCCTTCATTCAAGGCCCCTAGCACCTCTCCGCGGGGCGCCTTGAAACCTCATACCTTCCGACCAATGGGAAGATGTGTTTTTCATAACGAAACGTTCCTTATTGGATCGGAAGGAATATTTCAGAAAAAAGGTGGGGTACTGGGATTACAGTGTCTTCCTCACCTAATTTAATTTCCTTTCATTTATTTTAAATGTATGAATATTTAGGTATGTCTCTGGAATATTAGAGACGAAGTGAAATGAGTGTTGTTATAATGCTTCGGTTCAAAGTCAAAACTTTTTTGCTTAGGTGATTTAAAATGTCTTCAAAAATTGGTCAAATTTAAATGGGACAGTTTTTTTTTTTTTGGCGATCTGGGATTCTGGTGCAAGAACTTTAGAAATAGATGCTTGTGTTGTTAAACTAATAGATTTATAGCGGTGACTCCTCAACTGAATGTGATTTCTGCCACATACATCATAAAGCCATTTGGTGATGAAGTGGGAGCCGGACTGAATTATTAATCTCAAACAAATAAAAGAGGACATTTAACTTGTGAAAATGTTAAGTTTGGTGATTTGTAACCTGAAAATGGGCAGAAAGCCTGTGCATGTGTATTTATGATAACTGAGAAATCTGTTATGAGAAAACGCTGGCCAAGGACGGGTTGAAAGCCATAGGCCAAAGCAATGACATGCTCCTGCTGTAATGGCCGTATTTATGGGGATGTTTATAGCTTAGATTTGTTGATAAATCTCGATGGTATGTGAGCTTTGGAGATTTATACAGCCAGAAAAAAGCCAGGACAAAACTCACAATATTCTTTTTTTTAACCCCTATATCTGTCTAAGCCAAAAGCAAGGCATATAACAGATGCTTTTGAGACAGTATTATTCAAAGCATTTTTCAGACATAGTTTTTCCATTTCTCCATGAATGTGTGCTTGACAAATCTGATAGCAATCATCCTTTATCAGAGTTTAAATAAACCTGATCAATGATTCTAAAGTTTATCATTATGTTTGGAGTTAATGTCTATTACGAGTATTTTATCAATCTGTCAGGGATCCTAATCTCTTTGCTTTCTCATGAATTAATGACACAAATACACAGTATTCAATATCCCTTAAAACTGATTCATTGATTTTTATAGGAGCAGTTTGGACTCGCATGTGAAAGAAAGTCCCTCAAAGAAAACTGATTATGTGAGAGTAGAGCCGTCTGTACTGTTTCAAATGCTTTTCTGCAGATCTTTTAGCAAAATATGACATTTAAGAATAAGTGAAGAAGAGTTTTTGATCTTTCACCAGGCCATAAGAAAGACATATCAATATTCCACTCAGACAATGCAACTAAATCTAACACCTAATTACTTCAATGTTTATCTCCTTTCTTTCTCCATTCTTTCCTCTCTCACACACACACTCTGACAACAATTTGTCGTTCCTAACACTGTATTGTGGCTTTCATGGTGCCAAAGAAGCATTTGGTTTTCTTTTGGTGTGTGAGAGAGGTGAGACACTTCACGCAATTCACATCTGTTTAGCCTAAAATAACAACTAATTCAATTTAATGAATGGTAAAATAAAAAAACATCTTTACCAAAGGGCAAATCTAACTTGAATCGGTTAGAATCCAATTGTTTCTCATGCCGAGGATAAAAACTGTGGTGTAGAGTAACTCCTGTTTCACAGTATAGAGATTTAGTGATTCAGAGCAACTTGTACACTAAATGCTGCCAGTGTGAAAGCACAATAGACACATGCTTCTCACGCGCCACTTACGTATTATGCTCTTTTACGCTTATGTATTTAGTGTGAAACGGCCCTTACATTAAAGGGATGGTTCACCAAAACATTCATCATTTACTCACCTCAAGTTGTTCCAAACCTGTTTGAGTTTCTCCCTTCTGTCGAACACAAAAGGAGATATACTGAAGAATGTTGGTTACCAGACAATTGAATTTTGGGTCAAAATTATAAATTTTTCTTTTATGCCAAAAATCATTAGGATATTAAGTAAAGATCATGTTCCGTGAAGATATTTTGTAAATTTCCTACTGTAAATATATAAAACGTTTATTTTTGTGAGTGAATGCAGGCGTAATCGTGAACATAAATGGACAACTTTAAAGGTGATTTTCTCAATGTTTCAATTTTTTTGAACCCTCAGATTCCAGATTTTCAAATATTGTCATATCCTAACAAAACCATACATCAATGCAAAGCTATTATTTATTCAGCTTTCAGATGATGTATAAATCTCAGTTTCAAAAAATTTACCCATGTGACTGGTTTTGTGGTCCAGGGTCACATATTGGCAATAAAAAGCATGGAAATTCTTATATAGCCCCTTTAATTATTCCATTATTTCAGTGTCATGAGATGGTGTTTTGTCTTTGTATGACCCTGCGCATCTACTATATATGAATATTGGCCATGTTTCACCTTGAACTCTGATTCATCAACTTTCTGTTTTGCCACCTATTAATTATTTTTATGGTAGTTATCAGTACATTTTAAAGAAAAAAAAAATGATTTTGTTAGTCCAAGATTGGTGTAGTAACATTATATCAGTTAATGAAATATAATGTTACATAAGTTGAATTATGCAGCCACCCTGAATGCACATTTTAGGGTGAATTTAATAGAATATTTTTTTTAAGTGTGTGCGATCTTTGGTCTGTTTTTTAGCATCTGTTAAGTGAGTACAAAAGTCAGATTGTTTAGAAAAGAGGTCATGGAAAAGTCACTTAAAGATCAAATTATCACATGATTGCCATATAAGAATGTTATCTGAATTAAGCTGCTCATTAACTTAACTCACCTGACATGATCCTCAATAATCCCAGCTTTCATTGCTGTACATCAATATGGTATAACAGCAATAAGCAATAACTAACATGGGGAAAAATGTTCATCAGAATAATAGTTCAGTGTACTCTCGGATACTCACTTACTTAACAAAAGATACTAATAGGTGTTTCATAATGTGCAGCGGTTTCTGGGGTGCTTTTCAGTCATTGTTAAGTCCTTTCATTAATTTCCTTGCTTGTGGTGCATGAGTCCGAGTGAGAACAGGCCAGGAAAGTCAAACACTAATACCCAAGCAGCTCCGCTTAGGAAAAACACCACATGTAACATTGTGTCTGTGTAGTGTCCAGCACCGCTAATGGGTTGGTATACATTTGACTTGGTCTGGTCTCAAATCTTCTCTCAAATGGAGGAAAAGTACATTTACACACTCCTGCTGCTGATACACCTCATCAACGGCTCTCTGCTGACCGAACGCAGGGAAGGTTCATTCTAAATGGGTGGTTGTGTTAAAAAATCTGAATCAGGAGGGGTGAGTGCAAGAAGGAATGCAGGAAAGAGTAGCGCTCCAGTTGGCCTGAAACTGACCACAGATTACTTAGTGCTTAGATGCAGTCTAATGGATTCAGAGCAGTGTCAGAGCAGTTTTTTTTTTTGTTTTTTTATTAAGAGGTAATATTTTCACCCTAGAGTTCATTTTCAGGGGCATTTTTTTACCTTATGCATGCTGACACATTTTTTTTAAAGCAAATAAAACATACTATGCGTAATTATTTTTATTTCAAAACATATTATGGCTCAATTAGTTTTGGAAATAAATTGTCTATAAAATTCTGAAAAAAAAAATAAATAAATTATATATATATATATATATATATATATATATGTATATATATATATATATATATATATATATATATATATATATATATATATATATATATATATATATATATATATATATATATATATATAACCTATATTTCCCCTTGGAAATGTTTTTCAAGGCCAAAATAATAATATAATATATATAAAATGATTCAAAATAGAAAATAAATATTTGGCCCTATTTTTTTTTTTTTTTTTTTTACTATATTTATGTCATTTTCAGTGGCATTTTTGCTCTGCGTCCTGTTTAATTTCTGAGCCTCATTCAGAGTCTGGATTAATTTTTACTTCAATTTACTTACATTTTTTGAAAGATTTGTTTGACCAAAAATGTTTTTTTTGTTTTTTGTTTTTTTTTTACTGCTTATTATATTTATATATGGGTTATGCCATATTAAATTGGATGCCATAAAAATGTGTTACATTTATGCATTTAGAAGACGCCTTTATCTAAAAGGAGCAAATGTTGGCATCTTGTATTACTTCTTGCTGAACAGTCTTTCATTCAGTTCGCAACTGTTACAAGTTTTCGACAATAAGAATTAGCACATCTGCTCTTTCTTTCTTTCTTTCTTTCTTTCTTTCTTTCTTTCTTTCTTTCTTTCTTTCTTTCTTTCTTTCTTTCTTTCTTTCTTTCTTTCTATTCTCTAAAATACACATTTTGACATTCCATCTGGGAGAAAGTGCAGCTTACAAAAACCAGGCAACAGTCTCCTTAATGAGCATTTCTTGATCATTCTGTCAAAACCCTCACATTTTCACATTCTCCCATTTTATTCATGTAATGTTTGCATGAACTGAGACACTAAAAGTGGCGTTTGAGCCTCTCTTGTGTCATTCCTCTGAGCCCTGTGTCTGTGTTCTTAATATAGCAGGAAAATCCTGCCTAATACCTCCAGTGCATTTGATGTACCTCGTGGTGGCCGTGACTGGCCTGGTCCCCCATGTGCTGCCCTACTTCCATGTAATGTAAACTATACTATATCAAACTACACAGCCGAATTCTTGATGGGTCAGACTAAAGGAGAACTGGTGGATGGGGCAGCGTTTCTTTGCTGATGTAACATGTGGAAAGACAGAAGACATCAGATGCTGATTGGT
Organism: Scardinius erythrophthalmus; assembly: GCF_964197995.2. Classification (NCBI taxonomy): domain Eukaryota; kingdom Metazoa; phylum Chordata; class Actinopteri; order Cypriniformes; family Leuciscidae; genus Scardinius; species Scardinius erythrophthalmus. Next base: position 35,898,517 of record NC_138232.1, on the reverse strand, counting down.
GTAACAAAGTGTTGGACTATATACAGTTCAGTTTAAATTGTTTTTGACAATTGTTTTTGATCTGTAGTGTGATAAAACTGCAAAGTTACACAACTAATATTTTTCTTTATTGTTTTTAGAAGAAGTCTCTTATGCTCACCAAGGCCATTTATTTGATTAAAATACAGCAAACAATCATATTGTGAAAGGTTGTCTATTTAAAATATGTGTTTTCTAGTATATTATATTTTAAAATGAAATCTGATTTTTTTCAGCATCATTACTCAGAAATCATTCAAATATGCTGATTTGGTGGAAACATTGATTCTTTTTTAAACTTACTATGGCAAACTGTTAAAAAATACTTGTGCTGCTTAATATTTTTGTGGGAACGGTCATACTTTTTTTCAGGATTCTCTGAAAGTTCAAAAGAACAGCATTTATTTGAAATAATTTTTTAAACAATTTTAAACATCTTTACTGTCACTCTTGATCAATTTAATGCATCGTTGCTGAATAAAGTATTAATTTCCTTAAAAAAAATTAGGAACTGAATAAGTGCATTTGCACTTTAAAAGTTTGGTTTCAGTTAAAGTTCATTTAAGGTTCAGACTGAGGCAGTAATTTGTCTTTATTGTTATGTAAAGTGTCAATGTCACGTAAAATCTTTAGTTTTATGATGAATAACTTATTTCTCCTAGAACAATCTTTACAGCTTAAAAAAAAAATAGTTCGAAAGAATTCTGAGCTGTTGATTTCTGCTTGAATGCCTTGATCAATAGATACAGCTTAGATTGTTTTGAACCTGGAACATTCCTTTTAGCTTTCTTCCGAGTTCTGACTGTTAAAACATGTCCGGTGTGCTCAACTAAACTGTTGTCAGAGGTGGTTTTGCAGTGTGAACAATTGCTTGAAAGTAGCATGTGCTCAAAGTATTTTGGAGACAAAAGTTGACAGTTTAACAGGTTTACCTTATCAACAAAACCAAAAAATTGAAGGGTTTCAATGAGCTGCCAAAAGACAATAGCCCCCTTCCCCCTATTGAAATCCCATTATGTTAAAGGAAACCCACACTCCTCCAGCAGACCCCCCACTGGGCCTCACTCTTTCTCTCTCTTTCTCCAAATAACTATTTGCATGCTAAGTATGGGTGGCTATTTTGTTGATAATGGTCAATGGAAGAGTGATATGCAGATTAAATGAGCAGGCAGAGGGATTTATTGTTTGAAGACTCAATCTCACATGGAGCAGGGAGGAGAGGAAGACAGGAAATAAAGAGCAGAGCGGGATGGGGAGGAGGGTAAGAGGAAAATATTCTCAATAGGAAAAAAGCCAGTGTTTTATAAGATTCCAGATAGTTGCACAAGGTAATAAAGTAGCGATAGTGTCTCTTAAATTTCCTCCCTTCCACTAAAAAAAGAGACTTTTGAATTGATTCAAGGCCATTTTAATCAAAAAAGGAAAAATTCAAGACTGTTTTGATGGAATATTCCAAACATAGCTGAACTTGTTTAATTCACTCCATGCTCCGAAAGCACAAATACATCTATCTATCACTATCACCTTCCATACTGCAGTTAACAGTAAAAAGTTCTGTTGTGACAGCTCCCACAAATCCTCACACTCCACCCCTGATGCAGTGACACCTATCTGGCTGGTGTGTGTAAATCCAGCCCCAGGCTTGTGAGGCCTGCATGGAGGTTGGGCGTAACAGCTGTCTCTTGCATGTGTTTGAGGAGCCATGAATAAACAGAGAAAGCTACAAAAGCCGAGAGAGCCCGAGACCACACACGCGCAGAACCCGAAACACTCTCTCACACTTCACAGTCGCCTTCCTAAGCTACACATGGTGCCAAACAAATGCTACTGCAACCTTGAAACGTTACCCAACCGGCCACATGCCTTTCTCATGTTTATTCTCAATGTAAAAGCCTAATGCAAAATCCTGACACATCGCATTCATGATTTAGCGCCTCTGTCATTTCATATAGCCTGTTATGTGCATTTGATTTGTTTTTCCTATCTTTATGTACAATCACCACATAACAAATTGATGATAGTGAGTTATAGTAGATAGCAGACTTTTTTTCAAAGCAATTTGCAATCAAGCTATACACTTTTTTTCAGTCCATGAATTGAACCTTTGCCATTAGCATCATGCTACATGAACACCATTGACTGACGATGAACCAAGTGCAACATGTTCCTGAATCAACATTTTTGTTGATCCTAGAACAACATTCCAATCAACCAATCAGATCTGAGGGACAAGTTTAAAGTTTATGTCAAGTTTAGGCTTACAACCAGGGTTAGGTGCTTCTACATCAGTGTTATTCATAATTTTCCTTCTGATTTTAAGGATTAGTTATGGGTAGGGTTAGTTTAGGGGTAGGGATATGGTTACTAAATGTTCAGAGAGGAATGTTGTTCCAGGATCAACTAATTATGTTGAACCAGGAACCTGTCTTGGCAAAATCACAGAAAAACAAATTTGAGTTGTTTCATATAGCTCTGCTATAGTTGCAATGATGTTCTGAGGGGGTTACTAAGATGTTACTAGTGTTTTGAATGGTAGGGTGTTGCCAAAGCTAAAGTGTTTTTTAGTGGTTGCCAGGCAGTTTGATAGCAAAATAGCCTTGGAATAACTGTAAGTAATCGATCTGATGTTGGATTGATAAGATTTCCATTAAGGACTGGACTACGCACATCTACTGAGGAGTTTGACTCAAGTTTTCTTTTCCCCTCTAACAAATCATTTTTAAGTGGAGAGAGTGTTTTAAGGAGCTCAGAGGAGAGCTCAGGGTGTTAGACTGGAGATAACAGTAGTTATTCAGTATCCTTCAGTGGGTGGAGTGGGTGATGACAGATGAATGGTTTAAATGGAATGTCCTCATGCATTCTCAAATCATCAGGATATCGGATGAGATGCCTGGACACTGGAGACAGATGGCAGATTAATTTTTGTTCTTTGTACTTAGGGATCCTGTGTTTCTGTAGGAATAAACTGGAACTGACTCTCCTCAAATTGCACCCTTAAACACACTCACATGTGAAACGAGTATGTGCATGATCGCAGATCGCTTTAATTTAGCTGTGAGTAATGGATCTCCACCACTGTACTGTGCTCACTTTATGAGTGGGTGTTTGTTAGAGTACTTTTGTGTGACGTTTTTGGCTTGTACGTGTGTTTATACAGGCCTATACTATTTTATATCTGTCAGAGCTTTACCGACATCAGTAAGCACTTAATAGTTTCTACTTTACCTAACGACGGTCTTATGACCTTGTGCTTTGACATTAATTAATATCATAAACCCATATAAAACCTTGCTGGCGCTGCAGTAACGTTAACAAGACCACATCAGAGTGAGTTAAGCCTTGGAAAATACATACTGAGAGAGACCATCTGAGCTCTCAGCTTTTCATTTCATGGCCTTGAATCACTTCGTCAAAACTCTCTCCACCCACTGACTCCCGAGATGGAAACCAACACATACATTTAACTTGCTGAATTCAGCTTTAGGGAGAAGGTGCAGGAGACTAAAAAAGTCCAAGGCTATAGTTGTTACCATTTTTACTCAAGTGAAAATTTCTCATGGTATGTTTATTTACCTTGAAGTCTCTATTGCCTAAGGATACAGTGAACTGAAAACATATTGACCTATTGTGACAACATGCCATGTTGTTTAATGGCAGCTTACATTGTGACAACATAAAAGATCAAAGAAACCAAAAATGTAAGATTATAGGTTAAGCAACATTTTAATGATAAATTATGAAGTACAAAACAACAAATAAAAAAATATATTATATTATATTATGGTCAGTTGCTACCCTGGAAATCCAGAGTTCTCGCGAGAGATTTGGGTCTGGATTTCCAGGCTTGTCGTTTGCCTGAATGTATCCAATGTGGTGTTATTGTGTTCATTTGAGTTTTGTATTCATTATAATATTTTAATTTAAGAGAATATTGTATCTCTATTTGATGTTTGCAACCAACATACTAAATCAGCGCTAGAGAAAATACATGATGTTTGTTTAACTGAGCCCTTGTGTCAACTAGCCCCGGCGTGGATAGTCGTGCTACTGTTGGGTGAATTTGTGCGAATTAGGGCGGCCTAACGTGGCTGGTGAAGGAACTGCATGAGTGCTGCATTTTCAACAGAGCCAGATGGAAAATGAGAGACGCAAGTAGGCTGGAGGAAAAGAAGAAAGACAGAGAGGTTTGATATTCCTGTGTGTGTGTGTGTGTGTGTGTATAAAGCCCTTCAGGTTTAAATGAAATTCGATATCTTGAGAGCTTGTTGGAACATTGTGTTGCCCATTCACTGCTTTCATAACCAGAAAGGAAGTTTCTCTTCGGACCATCTTCATACAAAACTCCAGAAGTTACACAACACACCTGAAACAGCACAATGAAAAGACACTCCTCATTTGTACCAACGGTTTTTTTTTGTATTATCTTGTCACGTGTTTTGCATCCCTTTTGTTGGAGTGTGTGGTGTGGATGGTTAGCATAGCGACCGAAGAACTGGAACATTCATTGTTTGTTATCGTCGATTTCAGATTCAGCCATAAAACAAAACAAACTGTGGTCGGTCACTGTACATGTCGGTCAGATCAGGTGGTATCTTCTTGTGGAAATGAGTGGTTACTTACCAAAAGCTTATAAGTGGACCATATACTAGTAAAATGGAGGAAACTGTTCCAGTAATAATAGTATATTTATGAGCTAAATGTAAAAAAACTATATCAGATCCATTTACATTGTAGAGTAAAAATATACTGTAAAAATGGCTAAAAATGTATATTATAATTTTTTCCACCCACCGTTTAAGCAATTATTAATTTGTGTACATTTTTTTTTTTTTTACAGGTTGAAACTACCTATGTTCCCTCAGGTGGTCCCCTGGAGGTACATGGTAGTGTTTTGTTCATGGGCAATAGGTGAAGTAAACCACTACTTGGTTCCTGCACCTTCTGGATTTTGAACAAGAACATTTGGGACATCAGTGAACGACCACAAACCCACTTAAAGGCAGGGTAGGTGATTTGTTCCAGAATTTTTTTTTGTTATGCTGGTTGAAACAGCAGCCACCTTTTACAGTTCCTCCAGATCCAAAACAACGAGCTTATGCTGCGTTCATGCCATAACTACTGTAATTTGTAAGCGATGGAAACCTGTGACTCGAATTTATGCGTTTCAGTGGCAACACTATCAACGCTGAAATGAATCTGCAGCAGTCAGGCGGTACAGGTCAGTGCTCTTTAAGTTGTTTATGTTCATTATTATTGTAATGATATGTGCTTGGAGACATGAGGTTTAACGCCGTCTTTTATGACACTTTTATTTGCTCCTTGCTGTTCGTGTTCATGTGTTTTGAAAATTGCCTATCCTACCCTTACCGATGTCGTTTTCGCGGTATTTATTCAGAAGTCAAGACACAGTGGGATTGTATACAATTTTATGAACACGTACACAATTTTCACAGTATTGCAGATTATGTTGAAGTGTGTGGATATGTATGACATCAGCATTGAGTGATTGTTTCTATTATTTGAAGCTGTTATTGTTGGTGACGAATATTGCTGTGCATTTCTCACTTAGAACATTGACTTAGAAGCAGCACATGTTTGACTCTCTGCATCTTATACATACATACATACACATAAATACATAATATGCAAAATATACTGAAACTATTAATTATGAACTTGATACAAACTTAGCTAAAAACAGTACTAAACATGTTTTGACACGCCGGCCACAGAAATTGAGTATGTGCTGTACAAAAACAGGTAATTTCAGGAGAGACTCTCCAGGTGTTTTATGAATGCATACAAGTATTTTTTTCCCCTGCACACTATACAATAGAGCTTTGAAATATTAGTAGGTATATTCTTCCACGCACTTTCATATCACATTCCCAATTCATCTCTCTCACACTCTCACTCTTTTCTGTGCAATATATACAAAAAATGATTACATAATATCAAAATTAATAAGTGCATTTCATTCAAACTTATTCACAATGAAAGTGTGCTGTAAACATCACTTTGCTGAGAGGCAGGAAAGCAGACATAACTGATCCTCTCTCAGTGAATTTGAGTGTTTGAAATGTGGATCATGGTGATAAATCAGCTTCGACTTGGATCGTCATGATCTACCATTAAACTTTCTCTAAGGTATAACTGGTCCAAAATGTAAAAACATGAATCTTATGAAATTTAATCTGATATTCCTTAAGAAATATATTTGATAAAGCTGCATATACAAACTGACCGTCATGCTGCAACAGTGTCACGTTTACTCATGCTGGCGTGTTTTTGGTTTACACAAGCACACCAACTATTTACAAAGACAAGTCTTTCACCAGCACTTGGCCAGCGGAGCAAGAGGCGATTTCATTCGTCTGCTGGGGCTGAAGATATCCCTCGCTTCCGTCTCTAACCTTACGCCCGGCACCTTAAAGATGGACACGGCTGACGGAGAAAGAGAGGCGGTTAGGGAAAGAGAAATGACAGGAGGAAAAAGACGTTTCTAAGATTGCATAATCTCTTTTCATCTCGAGTCGGTGTTGAAAAAGGTTGCCAGTTTTGACAGAAACTATAGAGGGATTTAACTTTGATCTCGTCTGAAACGGGACCGGATTAGCCTTTGAAGCTGGAATTGCGTGCATTCCGCTCATATAGTGAAATTCTTCAGCACTTACTGTCCCTTAGATGCATTAACGGAGGTGGAAGAGTGTTGAAATATGGGTGCAGCAATGCATCCTGGGCTGAAATCCTGTCCTTTGGAATCATCATCAGCATCTGCTGGGCCAGGTCCTCCGTCTTATAAGGTAACTGAGCGAGTCTGGGCCAATGTACACACACACACACACACACACACACACACACACACACACATACACACACAGAGAGAGAGAGAGAGAGAGAGAGCTTTGGGTCAGACATCCATTAGAGGGGGTTGGTGGAGGGGAGATGAGGACCGTTATACAAAAAACCCTTCTGTTCCCACTCGGAGCCAACACACACACACACACACACACACACACACACACACACACACACACACACACATACGCGCACGAGCATGAATGCATGAACTGGTCTTACCTTTTCCAGATATCTCGAAATTGCCGGGGCTTGCAGGGCAGGAACCACTCTACAGGAACACAAAGAGTCCTCTTTTAGCTTAATAGACCACTAAAACATCCAACTATGATCAGGTATCCTCACTTAGAACATGTTGAGACAATGAGACAATCTTTGAAATCCTTCATCATTTACTATTCATTGTGTTGTTCCAAATCTATATGACTTCCTTTCTTCTGTGGAGCACAAAAAGAGATGTTTGGCAGAATGTTCACGCTGCTCCTTTCCACAAAATGATAGCAAGTGGTGACTTGAACTGCCAAGCTCCAAGAAGGATCATTATTTAAGCCAGAAAGAGATGAAAATTCAATATCCATTTTGTAAATGCATGTTATAGATCTAAAGGTGAATAAGTTATCCATGTATTTAAATGTTTTTTTGTTTTTTGAGCTTGTAATGTTAAATCAAAATGTCATAACTCGACCTTCTGGTGAAATGACAGACTTCTGTCTGGTGACAAATATCTTCAATCTTCTCCAATCATTTACAGCAGTTCTCTTAAAACCCGCCCCTTCACAATTGACTGCAAGCTTGCATTAATTCTTGAATGAAATGTCCACATCTTAAAATACAATGATGGATAGAATCAAGTTCCTGCTCTACATTTCTTTATTTTACGATAATTCATTACACGTTCATTTAAAGTACCATAAAATATTGTGTAACTCTAAAGTCTCATTTGGGCTTCACACTATATACAACTGTTTATGTTTATGAGCTGCACCAGAACCAATGGCAATTGCTAATATCAGACCTTTGCACAACATGTCTCAATTTACTCTTGGCAAATGAAGTTATTAAAGAAATGCTATGTCTTTGTTTTTTACACAGTTTTTAATAACACAGGAAACTGTCTTTGCTGTAAAAACCTGAGCTCCTGAAATAACTTTATATTGCAACATACATATATATTGAAATTTAGTTATTCATTGTTTGTTTTAATGTGTTGTTTTAGAACAGTCTTATTTGCAATGTGACACATTTTGACTAACATGTAACTTAGTTCAAGTTCACTCCTGATTAATCTCATGTGTTAATTAACCCGTAGACAAAACATTTCAGTTTACCAATGTTCATTCATATCACCAGTAAACTAGACTTCAGTATCGTAAGAGCTGTGAAGGCCACTTTTATTTTGCTTTTTGTCATTTTTCTTTGGAGATGACAAGCCATGATCACTGTATGCTTTTGTTACATGGAAAAGAGCAACATGAACATTCTGCTGAATTTCTCCTTTTGTGCAATTTTGTCATTATTAACTAAAACTATTAAAAATAGTATACGTTCATTAATTGAAATAAAGCTCAAATAATATAAAATATAAATATTAAACGAAAAACTTTAATTTGAAACAAAAGTAAGAAATGTTGTCTTGGCAACTAACTGAACTAAAATTATATAAATAAAATACAAAAGTTGAAGTACTAAAGTTACTAAAACTGAAATAAAAATAAAGCAAAGCTAAATAGAAATATTAAAAAACAAACTAATAAAATGCACATATCAAAGTCGCTAAAACTTAAAAAGAAAAAAAGAAAGAAAACGAAAGCTAATTCTAAATATTAAATAGTATAATAGTGGAGCTAAGCGGTATGATGATAAATATCATGGTGAAGATATAAAGTGTCTATCAATAGAGATTTTGCTATATTGTGTATATCACAGTATGCAAATATAGCTGCGCAGAACTACTTAAAGTCTTTGACACTTTAGAGCAATAAAGAAAAATGCATGAATGAGAAAATAAAGCGCGTTTTGACGTTAAAAAGATTTATCAAGCACATTTTTAAAAAATTCAATGCAGTACTGATGCTGACTAACATACCTTAAGTACTCATTTGCATCTTTGTTCTGTTTATTAATAACAAAAATAAAATAAAAATAACTATATTGTGATAAATATCTAGTTCAGTCATGAAACTTTAAAGGGCACAGGCTGATAGGTCTTTTACATGCCAAATGCAAGCAATCACATCATTACCACATAGCACAAGCTGATTGGCCTCAGCTGATCCTGCAGCCAATGAGATTGTTTGATGTAAAATTGTCCTGCAACATGCTATCAGATTTCCTCGGAAACATAAGAAGTGGAGAGAGCCATCTCATTGGAACTCAATTGAGTGAAGCCAGAGCCCGTCTACGGAGAGCCTGCCCACTCCCTATTAAACCCTATTGTACCGAATTTTGGTTGTAGTACCACCAGAGTTCCACTGGGGGCGATCGCCATGAGTGCAAAATGAATGGGAGTCAATGGGGCTAGACGGCTAAATTTGTCTATTTCACCTGATTGCCGTTGAGAAATCTCAGATCTGATTGTAGATTTTGCAAGTTCAACATGGGTTTTAGGTCAAAAGTTGAATGAACGAGTACTTATGTCGTTTTGATTTCTTACAGGTTGAGTTGTTGTTGCCCATAACACGCTAGCATTCTGCTAATGACGTCAGCATTCTGACGTCATTGACATTTTGAAAGACTTTTTAAAGCAAATAAGTGACTCTAAAAAATCTAACACCCAGCAATGTGTAATTTCTTTGCATCTCCTTTCGAATAGTACAACATTCAAATTACTAGACAAAAAATTATATCCTGAGAAAAGTGGATTTTGAGGGGTATACCGCCATAGACCTCCATTCATTCTGCACTCGTCCTGTGAGCGCCCTCATATGGAATCAGAGTGGAACTGCAACCAGTTCAGAAGCCGGAAGTGTAGTGAGAGTGAAACTTCTCGCCATATTAGACATTCTCTGGTGAAGCCCATTTTTAGCGATTTTTTAGCACTTCCGTTCCTGACGCGCAGACTCAAACCGACTCAAACCTAGCTTGATGACGTGAGCAACCTGTCTGACAGATGTAAATCTTCTAGTAGCTGTGCATGAAAACTGCCAACGTTAATCTTGCAGAGACGGCGAGCTTGAGCAAAGAGTTCTTTGGCGTGAGTGAGCAGGAGTAAGTATCCTGATTAATTATTTTGTATAGTATTTATTTTAAAATGTATCTATGGGCTTCTCCCTTGACGTCCCCCCGATTGCCTGCGAGCTTCTCCTCCTGTCTGTACGGTAATCTCTCTACTGTGCGACAGAGAGTCGAGTGGTTATGATGCAATCGCTAGCCTATTTTTACAAAAACTGTTTCTACGGGGCCATAATGTAACATAGAAGGTAATGGAGCCCTTTATACATTGTCGTGTTTCTTTAGAAATAAATAATGGACAAATGGAGTCTTTAAATGCCTCAGATGTAAAGTTATTCGCTGTCAAAGTGACGCCAAAATGAATGGGAGACAATGGGATGCTAACAGCAGGTGAAGTTCTGCTACAAGATGGCGGCACGCGGCCGGCTTCAACTTCCGGTCGATGGATTACCCGCCTGGAAACTGTCCACCTCCCCCAGCTCCACAGGATTTATATATGTCTATTTATGCAGCAGCAGCATATCTTACATGCTCACATACTTGCAGTCAATAACCAGCAGCAATAATCAGCAGCAGCAAACATGGCAGATAGTACACCAAATACACTAACATTGCCATATTTAATAACATGCTGACTGAAATAAAATGTCTTGTATCGTGAAATAAGATTTTCATCATTTTGCACACCCCTATACGAGTATATAAATAATACTAAAATAACATTGCTTTTTAAAATACCATTTTTGGGTAAACTATTAATTGAACAACTTTAACATTCAAGGAAACATTCAAACCACTCAGATTTGTTTTTTGCTTTAAAGAACTTTTGAGGAGCCTTCATTATGAGTGTCCCTCTGTCAGTGGCTGTGGTCTCGGGCCACCCGGTCATTCTTGGCTGAAACCTGAAGCCACACTTTGCTTCAGCACACCTGGATATACCTGAGAGACCACAGCGGGTTCATGTAGCTTCTCTCCAACACACGGCACACACACATACAGAGCAGCCTGGGGCTTGGGTAAACCCATATTCATGGAGAAACACAGCAGGGAAGTCCTGCCAGCAGTTTACCTACCACACACATCATCTCCATCAGTACCCACACACTCTAAATGAGGCATATTTCCCAAAGCCACCTCACATTGCTCAGTTGTGCACCTGTGTAATGAGTTTGGACTTAATTTCCAGTACTGCAGTGGAAAGACATCAATCCCTTTCCTGCATGAGTGTGTGAAGGTGTGTGTTTGTGTCTGACTCGGAGGTGTCAAGTCAACTCATGGCCAACAAAACCACTAACAGAACCCCTATACACACAAAATGATTTATGTTGGAAACACAGCTTCAGCACGACTTTGTGAATTTGCTCTAGCGAATTTCTGTTTGTATGACTGCATGTTATTAAAATGACAGACCTTTGGCAACAAGTTTACACCCACACATAGCTAAGTACACACACACACACACACACACACACACACACACACACACACATTGGCCCTCATTTATCAATCTTGCGTAGAAATGGGCGTATATATTGGCGTAAGATTATGCTTACACTCTTCTCATCGCCTGATTTATGAAGCTGTGCGTACCTTTGAAATTCTGGTGTACGCAATACCTGCCCTTGATAAATGCCGCGGCTGAAATCGATCGTCATTAGAATAACACGCCCCTAAATATTCAAGTCTCCGCTTCCCCCACGCCCTCATTTTACGCCATGGACACACGGAAGACGGCAAAGAAGAGAAACTTCTTTGAGAAAGAGAAGGGAAGTGGAAAGAAACAAAATTGATTTCTAGATTTTTATTATTAATGACGCTTATTGTTATTTAGAAGAAGAATTTCGTTATTATTATTATTTGTATTATTATTATTATTATTTAAAATAAGAAGAATGGCATTTTTATTATTTTGTCAGTCTGAATTATGTTTTTGGTCATTGAAAGCCTTTCATTACTAAACCCAGTCCGTGCACACCTGCCGGGCCTAACCCTGGCCTAACCATCGTTTCAAAGAATAGTACAACGGCGAGCGCGTCGAGTATAAACGCCTCGTCCGTTTGGGGAGGTGCGCGCGCAGTCCGCGGAGACTCGCGCTGCGGAGCCAGGCGAAAGTATAATCAAGGCTTGAAACGTCAGGTAAAGCGCACAGGCTCGCAACTTAAGGAATACATATGCCTACAATTCAAATGCTTTGGTAAATTCACACAAATTAAACATTGAAGTCCATGTTGCACAAAAATAAACACTGAAGTTTATAATTACTATGTTGTTGTTGTTTTTTTACAGTGGGTCATAATATATTATATCTTTTAGTTTGTCAGTGCTTTTTGTGGTGTTAGGAATTGTTTTTCTGCGCATTCCCGCACTCAAAACGTGCGTACACCACCTCCTGAGCTGGCGTAGGATTTGAGCGTGCCGTACGCCAACGTCCATATTGATATTGATAAATCTCAAAGTCACCGTGGTTTTGGGTGTACGCTGGAAATTTGGTGTACGCACTTTTGATAAATGAGGGCCATTGGGTTTCCATGTTTTATGGGGAATTTCTATAGACATAATGATTTTTATACTGTACAAACTGTATATTCTATGCCCTTAAACTAACCCTACCCCTAAACACAACCCTCACAGAAAACTAACTGCATTTTTACATTTTCAAAAAAACATAATTTAGTTTGATATATAAGCTGTTTTCCTCATGGAGACCAAAAACACGGTTTATTTTGTTTTTTAAGCCATTTGGTTTACGAGGACAAAGGAAGTGTCCTCATAAACCATGTTTACGTTGTAATACCCATGTCATTATACACATTTATGACCTCTAAACCATATAAGAACATGCACACAGTGCATATAGATGACGGTGTCTATGTGTAGTTCTAATTCTAAATTAATGGGTACATTTGTATTTACTTGATGTTTAAAGATAACAAAGAAATCAAATCTGTAAAAAGTGAGGATGTGCTGGAAAAGTTCACTAAAAATCTGACATCATTTACATATGACTTTCTTCCATGGAACAGAAAAGTAGAAAAATTCAAAACTTTTATGTGTCACAAAAGTACAAATTTGCATATTAAACTTATTTTTTACATTGCAAAATTAAGTCATTCTCCTGTGAATGTGCCTGACTTTAGATTTACTAGCTGTTGTAAGGTAAACAGAATATATTATTATAAAAATTCTAATTAGAATATAAAAGTGCAGTAACCAATTAAACTATTTTGCACTACAACCATTTGTTTATTATTACAATAAATTAAAACTGTAGAATAATAAATACCAGTTTGCAATGTCAAGCAGCATAACAGACATTAATTATACAGCTAAAATAACTGGAAGCGCTTGAAACGGCCACACTCACTTTTACGTTAAAAATAATGCATAGCGTATTATTGTATTTTATATGTTACAGCTGATTATAAATGGGCAATATTAAAATTCTACACAATTCTGTCAGAATATATTAAAACAAAACACTAAAAAGTAAAACTACTCTACAGGTGAGTTTTCAATATGGAAAATGGATATTCATCTTGTGATCAACTAAAGATTACTCACACACACACACACACACACACACACACACACACACACACACACACACACACACACACACACACACACACATATATATATATATATATATAAAATGTAATTTTAAAATTCTAAGCCTGCAAATGAATACAAATTTTATAATGAATTTACATTTTTCTAGTTATGCCAAGCTCTAAACTATATTTTATCAGGTTTTATCAGTTTTAAGTAAAACAAAAAACTACTTATCCTTAATTCTAATCCAGTAAATCACAATCAACTGGAAAAGTCATGGGGCCTTTAAATATTGTTGTGGACAATGATTGTCAAAAGGTTGAGAACCACTGATGTAAAATGAACCATAAAAGTAGCCCACATGATTTGTAGGTTAAATTTCATACTTTAGAGGCCATGAGATGAAACATGCAAGGATCAATGGCTTTGACTCTACCGACAGTAGAGTGATGCACCTGCATTTAAAAAGCCTGAATATATGCATCATCATGTGTGAATGAGATTTGAGAGCTATGATTCAGAGGAAGATCATCAGAGAATATCAACTTAATTTGAACATAATTATTTTGTGTTCCATAATAGAAAGAAGCTGTACAGGTTTGAATGACATGAGGGTGAGTAAATGATGACAAAAGTTGAACTATCCCTTTTAAGTCCCTAAAAATTACTTTCATTGCTGTAACATAATATAATCGAGCTTATTCAATCATATTTAAACATTTCTTTGACTTAAATAAAACCAGTTCATTTAGATGTTACCATACGAAATACATTTTTTATGTAACTAACATACCCTGACATAAGCATTTAATGAATGAGACAAATCTGTTGAGACAGGAAATCACCTCTCATAGCAGACACATCTGTGAGATTACAGTACAGAGACAGATGAAAGAAGGATTTTGCACACACCTGGTTTGTAGTTCGGCAGATCACCGACACCTGGCCAGCTCTCCTCGGTCGGGACCCCGAGGACCTCAGGAGGAAAGAAGAGGAGAGATGAATAATGGGAGGAGAGGAGGATAAATAAATGGATAGAAGAGAAATTTCACACAATTATAGTACAGACTCACTGTCCAAATCTTCAGCAGCTGCTCAAAGACATCAGCAACTCCAGGAAACGCTGGTGACCCCTGTAGCATCTCAATAAAAATGCAGCCAGCTCCCCTAAAGAGACACATTCTGAGTCAGACATTACTGTTGCTCTCACTATTTTCTAAGAGGAATGAGTGTTTGTGTGTTTGCAGGCACTCACCAGATGTCCAGGGCTGTGGAGTAATCAGTGGAGCCCATGAGAACATCTGGCGGGCGGTACCATAAAGTCACGACCTCGGCAGAGTACGTTTGGCACGGTATGGACTTAGATCGGGCCAGACCTGAAGCAACAAGTTTAGAATACATGATTAGTTAGCATTTGAGTGTTTGCATGTGTGTAGTTTAAACGAAACCTACCAAAATCGGCTAATTTGAGTTCTCCCAGATAGCTGATGAGCAAATTCTGAGGTTTGAGGTCTCGATGCAGGATTCTTCTGCTGTGAATGTAAGACAATCCTCGCAGCAACTGAAACATGAAGAGCTGAACAAACAGACAGAGTGTGAGAAAGACAGCTCATTATTTCTGCCCCCGTTGTGTTTGTGTGCGTTTACGGGTTTGTTTACCCGGATGTTGTACGAGTGAAGTCCGCCAGGATGCTGAATCATATATTGAGCCAAATCTGTTTGCTGAAGGAGTGAAAGAGAAAGATGTGAAATAGGTCAGAAGGACAAAAATAAACCAAAAACAAAATAATATTAGAAGGCGACAGCTAACGTCTTAGACTCACCATGTACTCAAAGACAAAGGTGAGAGACTCTCGCGTGTGAATGATGTCATGGAGCAAGACTATGTTGGCGTGTTTGAGGCCTTTTAACAAGGAGGCTGGGAATAATCACAAATAACATGGGCATACGGCATCAACAAGTGCAGTACAATCACATATTTAGAGGAGACTGGGGTGAGATGAGCCACTTTTCACTCAGGTAGCCCTCTAGGCAAGGGGAAATTAGTTATTATATACACCAGCGTTCAAAATTTTGGGGTCGGTGAGATATTTTAACGTTCTGGATAGAAGTTTCTTATGCATTTATTTGGCCAACAATACAGTAAAAACTAATATTGTGAAATATTATTACAATTTAAAATAACTATTTTCTATCGATATATATTATTCATTATATATGTATTAATATTAATTTCTGTAATTTATTCCTGTGAATTTTAGCTGCCATTACTCCAGTCTTCAGCGTCACATGATCCTTTAGAAATCATTCTAATATGCTGATTTGCTGTTTTAGACACATTTCTTATTATTATCAATATTGAAAATAGTTGTACTGCTTAATATTTTTCAGGTACCAAAAGAACAGCATTTGTTTAAAACAGAAATCTGTTATTATAAATCTTTATCTGAATTATAAATGCCTCTACTGTTATTTTTGATTAATTTAATGTGTCCTTGCTGATTAAAAGTATTAATTTTGTTAAAACAAAAATTAGTGACCTCAAACTTTTGAATGGTAGTACGTCAAAACGTAGAAACATAACATCTAAAAAATAAAAATTTCTATAAAAACAGTTTATTAATGCACTATTCCATCATATTTCAGTCACAGACATCTATATATAATTCTTCCCATATATATATCATTTTTTATTATTATTCATAATTACGTGGACAACACAATTTGTACACACTGGCACATTTTACCCCACTGCCCTACGTGTGTATAAGCACTTTTGTTTCTTGGCTGTGTGTGTATGTGTGTGTGTTATGCACTTGCAGTACCTTCTCTAATAGCCGTGAATGGAATTCCTTCTTCAGTTTTCATGTGAATCACCTTTAAAGCCACAAGATGACCATTTATCCTGCCAGAAACACATAAAAACCTCAGCATAATCCACAAACATGCGTCTGCTGGTAAAAGTTTACCTAAAGAAAGTAGAATAAACACCATCACAAGCTCTTCCTTTTTCTGACCTTATGAAATCTGAATTGGAGTTTCAGATGTCCATTAGCCGTGAAGTTATTAGCTAGTGTACTAATATGACAAATGTAAGTTGTAGAAAACACACATTTAAGTCTTTATCTTCTATTTTTTGTCTGATTAAATGTGAAGAGAATGTGCCATTGGTCTAATTACACCTGCCTATGACTGTAGTATGCAGCAAATCATGGTTCATGGCTGTGAGGTAAATGAAAGCCTATTGGCTATCAACAGAAAGCCTAATAAATTTCAATGGAGGGACTGAAATCTCTTGATCTGTGTTTCGAAGAAGTCTTATGGGTTTGGAACGATATCATTTATTGTACAATTCATGGAAAAAGCATTTTTATTCTGTAACTGAGGTAACATTGTTCCTTTAACCACATAAACAAGCAAAAATGTTGCTAAATGTAAAGCTTTCTATCCTAAAACATCTGCACAGAGATGAATGGGAGCTGTTTCTCATTAAAACGCATTTGTTGTTGTACAACAACATCAAACTGCCTATGAGTTGAGGCCTCAGGCGGGTATCCATATGTTGCAGGATGACCTTATAAAATGAATCCATGTAAAACAAGCTGTTATAGAAGAACTCAAGGAATGCCTACAGGGAGGCAGTGAAAAGAATAATTTGCTGTCTATTATACAAAGGAACAAAGCCACAGGGTGGTGTATCTGAATAATGTGCTTGCCAACTAAATGCTGCCATAAAGGTAAAACATAAATCTCGCCTCAGTGAATAAATGTCCTACAGGCAACATCTAACTGAGCTCTATCAATTACACTATTTATTTGTGTGTCTGTGTGAGTGATTACATATGACTACTAACCTGCTAATTCCTTTGTAAACTGTGGCATATGTGCCCTCTCCAAGTTTTTCAAGATTAAGATAAGATGTTGCATTCCCAAACTGCAGGCCAGTTTTCTGTGAAAATAAAACACACACACTGTTATTTCACCAAGCAACAGCCATTGAAATGAATGAGCATGTTAACTGATATAAAAATAGCACTTCCAAAGTAAAAAAAATGTCTATATAAAATATATAATAATATAAAATAATAGTTTTATTATTATTTCATTAGGCTTTTATGGCCCATTAAGTATGATATCGTGAGAATATGGAGCTAAATAATGCAAAAAATAATGCAATTTGCTGCAATGTTGTTATTTATATTGCCAAAAAGTAAGATGAAATTATGAGACTACTTACATAAAATGCATATAAATATCAGTTGTCAATCTATATCTCCCAATATAATATATTTAAATTCAAAAAATTAGTATAGGGATACTCGATTAAATCTAAGTTGCTTCAGCCTAGTAAATGTTCATCTTGAAATTTTAGTAACAATATAAAATTATTCTAATGTTTACTTCATAAACATCATTAAAGATTTCAGAGCAAATAGATGTGTGATACGTTTTTACAATTATACTAAAAGGCATTTTAATTGCTAAAAAAGTATAAACCATCAATCAAATGACAGAAGGCATGTAGTAGATTTATAATTCAGTAATAATTAAGATAATTCAGAGGTCTTATAAATGAACGTATCTAATATTATGCATCTGCCTTTATAGGGTTAACATTACTTTCAATGTGACATTACAGTTTGTAATAAGTAACGCAATATTTCTCAACACTGTGCATTAGGGTGCATCAAAAAACACAATTCTTGAATTTTGATATGGCTGGGTGCTAAAAATGTTCCAATATATGTAGAAACAACACATGCAAAATATTTGTCCAGTACATGATGATTTAGGGGTGCCACCGCACATCTGTTTTTGTTGGATAAAGTGCTTAACAGTGCTCAATGGTCACAATGGAGATTTGAGGTAAACAATACTACAGCTCAAGAAAACTGAGATGATCTTTCTGTTTGAGGTGATCTTTCTGTGTTGGGTATGTATTATTACATAATTACTATCATATCTGTAATTGTGTCTTTGTATACTTATTTATTATAAGTCATTTAAGTCATATTTATAGGTATTTGGTGCTCATTACATCTAGCTAACGTTAGCTAGCAACAGTTTGCTAACCAGTCAGCTATCTATGTTAGCTAAGCTATTAAACTTAACATCAACAGTATTCTAGAGTGGACACTGTCATATTCAGAGTATACAGTGGGGAGAACAAGTATTTGATACACTGCCGATTTTGCAGGTTTTCCCACTTACAAAGCATGTAGAGGTCTGTATTTTTTTATCATAGGTACATTTTAACTGTGAGAGACGGAATCTAAAACAAAAATTCAGAACCTGTATAAAAGACACCCGTCCACACGCTCAATCAAACAGACTCCAACCTCTCCACAATGGCCAAGACCAGAGAGCTGTGTAAATACATAAGGGATAAAATTGTAGACCTGCACAAGGCTGGGATGGGCTACAGGACAATAGGCAAGCAGCTTGGTGAGAAGGCAACAACTGTTGGCGCAATTATTAGAAAATGGAAGAAGTTCTAGGTGACGGTCAATCTCCCTCGGTCTGGGGCACCACACAAGATCTCACCTCGTGGGGCATCAATGATGATGAGGAAGGTGAGGGATCAGCCCAGAACTACACGGCATGACCTGGTCAATGACCTGAAGAGAGCTGGGACCACAGTCTCAAAGAAAACCATTAGAAACACACTACGCCGTCATGGATTAAAATCCTGCAGCGCACGCAAGGTCCTCCTGCTCAAGCCAGCGCATGTCCAGGCCCGTCTGAAGTTTGCCAATGACCATCTGGATGATCCAGAAGAGGAATGGGAGAAGGTCATGTGGTCTGATGAGACAAAAATAGAGCTTTTTGCTCTAAACTCCACTCCACAAGAAGGATGAGTACAACTCCAAAAACACCATCCCAACCGTGAAGCATGGAGGTGGAAACATAATTTTTTGGGGATGCTTTTCTGCAAAGGGGACAGGACACCTGCACCGTATTGAGGGAGAATGGATGGGGCCATGTATCGCAAGATCTTGGCAAACAACCTCCTTCCCTCAGTAAGAGCATTGAAGATGGGTCGTGGCTGGGTCTTCCAGCATGACAACGACCTGAAACACACAGCCAGGGCAACTAAGGAGTGGCTCCGTAAGAAGCATCTCAAGATCCTGGAGTGGCCTAGCCAGTCTCCAGACCTGAACCCAATAGAAAATCTTCTGAGGGAGCTGAAAGTCCGTATTGCCCAGCGACAGCCCCGACATCTGCATGATCTGGAGAAGGTCTGTATGGAGGAGAGGGCCAGAATTCCTGCAGTGTGTGCAAACATGGTCAAGAACTACAGGAAACGTATGATCTCTGTAATTGCAAACAAAGGTTTCTGTACCAAAGTTCTGCTTTTCTGATGTATCAAATACTTATGTCATGCAATAAAATGCAAATTAATTACTTAAAAATCATACAATGTGATTTTCTGGATTTCTGTTTTAGATTCTGTCACTCACAGTTTGTAGAGTCAACTTTAGAGATCAAAATTACAGACTTCTACATGCTTTGTAAGTGGGAAAACCTGAAAAATCTGCAGTGTATCAAATACTTGTTCTCCCCACTGTAGATGTCTCATGTGTATTGAGAGTAGCATTGTTGTTACAGTAAATTAACAGGGTA
This sequence comes from Scardinius erythrophthalmus, assembly GCF_964197995.2. Classification (NCBI taxonomy): domain Eukaryota; kingdom Metazoa; phylum Chordata; class Actinopteri; order Cypriniformes; family Leuciscidae; genus Scardinius; species Scardinius erythrophthalmus. The sequence goes on along the minus strand of NC_138232.1, from coordinate 35,878,294 downwards.
AGGCCACATGAACATGTCCCATTGACCTCCATTCATTTTGTCTATAGGACAAATGAATGGACAATCTTGAAAGTTGAATTCTGAGAAATGCCCAAGTTGCCCAAAGGGTTCAAACAAACAACTTTTACTTTGATAACCCTATAGAACATGTTACTGTATAAAAGTTCACTGTACTCAACATTTCCAGGTCAACCTTTTGGCAATTAGACTAAAAATTGCACATTTTTCGAAATTTCGCCAAAGTTCATGTGTTAGGTGTCACCCCTAAATCTCAATGGAATCCCTCAAAACTTTGCAAAAGTCATTTTTATGTTAATTGGAACAAAATGCAATGCCAGTCAAATTGATATTTTGAAATTAAAATTTCCCATTCAAATTTGATGCACCCTACTGTGCATGGCTGTGTATGTGGACATGCTTAAATCACATGTTGTATGTCTGAGTTGTATCAGTGTGTCCCTCACCCACTGGAACTCTTGCTGGAAGCTCTTTCCTCCCATGGGATCGCTGTTACTGCGGCCCCTCTGAACTCTGAGCCGTCGCACCTGCAGCGTGTGAAACCAGTGCGGCTGTGGTTTCTCCACCCCGTCCAGCTCACCCAGCTGAAATAGGAGACAAAGACAGAGAGAGAGACAGTTTGATCTATATTAGATACAGTGTGAGATGTTATAACACCTTGTTTTGCTGATACAGCCATCTTACTGTATCCATATCTGTCTGTGTGTGAAGCGTGTCCTCATATTTAGGTCTACGTGGCTTCAGGATTTTTATTTATTCCAGCTCAGAACTGTACATGTGCTGTACATGCAGATCAGATGATTACAGACCTCAGATCTTCAGCAGGGAGAAAAATGCTCTTTATATATATATATATATATATATACATATATATGTATATTTTCATGTTTTTAAAAGAAGTATCTTCTGCTCACCAAGGCTGATTTTATTCGATTAAAAATACAGTACATGATCCTTCAGAAATCATTCTAATATGCAGATTTATTGGTGTTCAATTATTAATAATGGCTCTTATTATCATTGCTGAAAACAGTTTGCTGCATAATATACTTTTCATAATTCTTTGATTAATAGAAAGTTTAAAAGCATTTATTTAAAATAGAAATCGTTTGTAAGATTATAAAGGCCTTAACTGTTACTTGAATCAATTTAATTATTAATTTCTAATAAATAAATAAAAAGATCTTACTTGCCGGAATTTTTTATATGGCAGTATATCATGGTTTCCACAAAAATATTAAGGAGCACAACTGTTTTCAACATTATAATAATACGAAATGTTACTTGAGCAGCAATTCAGCATATTAGAATGATTTCTGAAGGATCATGTGACACTGAAGAACGCAGTTGTGATGCTGAAAATTAAAAATAAATTACATTTTAAAATATATTCAAATAGAAAACGATTCTTTTAAATTGTAATAGACTAATATTTCACAATATTACTGTTTTCACAGTATTTTTCATCAAATAAATGCAGCCTTGGTGAACATAAAATACTTCTTTCAAAAACATAAAAAAATCTTAATTATTCCACTTTTTCGACTACAAAGAACACAACCTATCATAACTTTAATGCAAACACTGAACAGAAGAAACAGGACAAGTGGAAAGCGTGTCTCTAGCAGAGGAAGAAGGGAGGGGATCTGGAGGAGGACGAGGAGTGGGCAGAGGGAAACTCCAGGAGATGACCAGGAAGGAGAAGAAGGTGGGAGGAGCCAGAGCAGAGATGGGAGGAGCCAGAGGAAGAGAAGCTGCAGGTGGGTGTGACCAAGGTGGAGACGTGTGCTTGGCAGACAGGGCCGGAGACGACGGGAGTTAGGACAATGGAGGAGCCTGGCAAAGCCAGAGCGATGATGGACCAAGGTGGAGCCATAGGGACCAGGGAGCCCAGCGAAGCCTGAGGGAGCATTGAGGCATGGTGGAGCCGATGTTTTGGAGGGCTGAGGTCGGAGGGCTGGGCAGAGCCAATGGTGATGAAGGAGACTTGGAACTGGGCTTAACCAGTGATGACTGAAACGACTTGGAGCTGGGCTTATCCAGCAATGATGAAGATGACTTGGAACTGGACTTATCCAGCGATGACGAAGACGACTTAGAACTGGAGTTATCCAGCGATGATGAAGATGACTTGGAACTGGACTTATCCAGCGATGATGAAGATGACTTGGAGCTGGGCTTATCCAGCAATGATGAAGATGACTTGGAACTGGACTTATCCAGCAATGATGAAGATGACTTGGAACTGGACTTATCCAGCGATGATGAAGATGACTTGGAACTGGGCTGAACCAGCGACGACGAAGATGACTTGGAACTGGACTTATCCAGCGATGACTAAGAGGACTTGGAACTGGAGTTATCCAGCGATGATGAAGATGACTTGGAACTGGACTTATCCAGCGATGATGAAGATGACTTGGAACTGGACTTATCCAGCGATGATGAAGATGACTTGGAACTGGACTTATCCAGCGATGATGAAGATGACTTGGAGCTGGGCTTATCCAGCAATGATGAAGATGACTTGGAACTGGACTTATCCAGCGATGATGAAGATGACTTGGAACTGGACTTATCCAGCGATGATGAAGATGACTTGGAACTGGACTTATCCAGCGATGATGAAGATGACTTGGAACTGGGCTGAACCAGCGATGACGAAGATGACTTGGAACTGGGCTGAACCAGCGACGACGAAGATGACTTGGAACTGGACTTATCCAGTGATGACAAAGAGGACTTGGAACTGGAGTTATCCAGCGATGACGAAGACGACTTGGAACTGGAGTTATCCAGCGATGATGAAGATGACTTGGAACTGGGCTGAACCAGCGATGATGAAGATGACTTGGAACTGGACTTATCCAGCGATGATGAAGATGACTTGGAACTGGGCTGAACCAGCGACGATGAAGATGACTTGGAACTGGACTTATCCAGCGATGACTAAGAGAACTTGGAACTGGACTTATCCAGTGATGACAAAGAGGACTTGGAACTGGAGTTATCCAGCGATGACGAAGACGACTTGGAACTGGAGTTATCCAGCGATGATGAAGATGACTTGGAACTGGGCTGAACCAGCGATGATGAAGATGACTTGGAACTGGACTTATCCAGTGATGACAAAGAGGACTTGGAACTGGACTTATCAAGTGATGACAAAGAGGACTTGGAACTGGAGTTATCCAGCGATGATGAAGATGACTTGGAACTGGAGTTATCCAGCGATGACGAAGACGACTTGGAACTGGAGTTATCCAGCGATGACAAAGAGGACTTGGAACTGGAGTTATCCAGCGATGATGAAGATGACTTGGAACTGGAGTTATCCAGCGATGACGAAGACGACTTGGAACTGGAGTTATCCAGCGATGATGAAGATGACTTGGAACTGGAGTTATCCAGCGATGACGAAGACGACTTGGAACTGGAGTTATCCAGCGATGACAAAGAGGACTTGGAACTGGAGTTATCCAGCAATGATGAAGATGACTTGGAACTGGACTTATCCAGCGATGACGAAGACGACTTGGAACTGGAGTTATCCAGCGATGACAAAGAGGACTTGGAACTGGAGTTATCCAGCGATGATGAAGAGGACTTGGAACTGGAGTTATCCAGTGATGACAAAGAGGACTTGGAACTGGAGTTATCCAGCGATGACGAAGAGGACTTGGAACTGGAGTTATCCAGCGATGATGAAGATGACTTGGAACTGGGCTGAAACAGCGATGATGAAGATGAATTGGAACTGGACTTATCCAGTGATGACAAAGAGGACTTGGAACTGGACTTATCCAGTGATGACAAAGAGGACTTGGAACTGGAGTTATCCAGCGATGATGAAGATGACTTGGAACTGGACTTATCCAGCGATGACAAAGAGGACTTGGAACTGGAGTTATCCAGCGATGACGAAGAGGACTTGGAACTGGAGTTATCCAGTGATGACAAAGAGGACTTGGAACTGGAGTTATCCAGCGATGACGAAGAGGACTTGGAACTGGAGTTATCCAGCGATGATGAAGATGACTTGGAACTGGGCTGAAACAGCGATGATGAAGATGACTTGGAACTGGACTTATCCAGTGATGACAAAGAGGACTTGGAACTGGACTTATCCAGTGATGACAAAGAGGACTTGGAACTGGAGTTATCCAGCGATGATGAAGATTACTTGGAACTGGACTTATCCAGCGATGACGAAGAGGACTTGGAACTGGAGTTATCCAGCGATGATGAAGATTACTTGGAACTGGACTTATCCAGTGATGACGAATATGACTTGAAACTGGGCTGAACCAGCGACGACGAAGACGACTTGGAACTGGAGTTATCCAGTGATGACAAAGAGGACTTGGAACTGGAGTTATCCAGTGATGACAAAGAGGACTTGGAACTGGACTTATCCAGCGATGATGAAGATTACTTGGAACTGGCGTTATCCAGCGATGACGAATATGACTTGAAACTGGGCTAAACCAGCGACGACGAAGAGGACTTGGAACTGGAGTTATCCAGCGATGACGAAGAGGACTTGGAACTGGAGTTATCCAGCGATGACAAAGAGGACTTGGAACTGGAGTTATCCAGCGATGACAAAGAGGACTTGGAACTGGACTGAACCAGCAATGACAAAGAGGACTTGGAACTGGACTGAACCAGCGACAGTGAAGACGACTTGGAACTAGTTGTACAGCAGATGATGTCAGAATGTCCTGACATAGAAATCTCTTTTAGTGCTTATGTTCCCTATTTCTGTCTCTTTGCCTAAATTCGGTTAATCTGAGTGATTTCATTGTACACAGGAACAACTGACACTCTCAGAGTGGACTTCAGGTTTAGCTGTACAAGAATGTGCTGTAACCAGACAACAATATCTTCAGGTAATTTGGAACTAAATGGCTGTACATTATATCTTAAGACTCCTCTTCAAGCAAATACATTACTTTTGACTCTCAATATTTGCTTGGAAACGGCACAAGAACAATTTAAAATGTAAAAAATCAGAAACGGTAAATTAGTTTAATCGTTTGACATTACAGTAAATTAGAGACGCCTATGATACAGTTTTCAACATAATCAGACCTATTTTTCAATGACATTACAAAGTTAGTGACATTTTTATGAGACATTCTTCTATGATGTTGCAAATGTCAATATTATTGTAATTCAAAGGACAAGACATTATCATTTATCCCTGTTTGATGTTACACACTCTCTCTGTCTCTCTCGCTCTCTCTCTCTCACACACACACACACACACACACACACACACACAAGCCCATCTGACCTCAGCGACTGGGAGGGAGGACACACTCCAAGTTTTTGATGGTTTTTCTTCCGTTTTCATTGTTTCTTTTATCTCTTCTACTCTCATCTCAAACATTTCCTCTTTTTCTTCCCTTCTGACTGTTTTATCTCCACAACACCAACAACATTTCCTCAAGCACACGGACGACCAGACCCGCATTCTCCACAGGAAATCCTCCATCTCCAATTCTTCTCCGCTCTCACTTACTCTCTCTCTATCTCTGATTAAGCCCTAAAACTCATATGACTTGCATGGGAAAGCGTGTGTGTGTGTGTGTGTGTGTGTTTGTGCGCGCGTGTGTGTGTCTGCAGGCCTGGTCTTATGACTCCATCTCCCATCCATGAAAGCCAAACACAAACAGCCATGTTATACTTTCTAAGGGGAACAAATGCATCCATTCAACCGCAGGAGAGAAAAGCATGATGGGACGGACAGTGAGAAATGGTGATTGTGAGAGAGAAATAAGAGAATAAAAGAATGTAAGTGTGAGAAAGAACCCATACCATACAGTCACATCTATACAGTGGTTTTCCGACTTTCTAAAGTATTTCTCATCAGACTAAGATGAACTGCAATGTTGGTTGTGATGGAAGTCAGCTGGATCTCGTTCCTCCGTCCACACGCTATGGTTCATCGCTCTCTAAGAGGGGCTTTTCTAACTGTGGCTAAAATGTTTCACCCACATTCAAATGATATTATATTATATTATATTTTATATTCACTGTAAAAAAACTCAACTCATTATTTTTTTATTTTTTTGTGGAAGTTGAAGTTGGACTTTTTAGTTTTACCTACTCCCAAAAGATGAAATAACTTTTTTTATTTTGTCAATTCAAATACGTTGGACAAATGAATTGGATAAACACAGTAAATTAAGTTTAGTTCATTCAAATAAAAAATATATATATAAATATTTTTTCACAATTTTATATTATTTTCTTATATATATATACTACCCTTCAAAAGTTTACATTTGGTAAGATTTTTAAATGTTTTTGAAAGAAGTCTCTTATGCTCAGCAATGCTGCATGTATTTATCAATAATACACTAAAAATAGTAATATTGCATAAATATGAATTTTCAGCAACCATTACCTCAGTCTTCAGTGTCACATGATCCTTCACTCAAATAAAATGATTAAATTACATGACATTCATACATATGTAAGTGTCCAAATATTTTTTTGTATATTTTGTGTATAGCCTAGATTATATTATATTAATTATAAATAAAAAAAAACTCAGCTCATTATATTTTGTTTTGAGTTTTACCTACTCCCAAAAGTTGAGATAACTTTTTTTTATTTTGTCAATTCAAATACATTGGACAAATTAATTAGATAAACGTGACATGATCCTTTACTCAAAAAATAATTCAATTTTTTTTTTTTATTACATGACATCCATACATATGTAAGTGTCCAAATATTTTTTTTGCAGTCATTGTATGTGTGTTTGAGTGTGTGATTTTCTATGCTCTGGTGAGGCTGGTCATTACTTGTCCAGTATAATCATAGAAAAAGAGACAGAGAGATAGAGAGAGAGCGAGAGAGCATGATGGATGTTTTCTCTGTTCTTTATTGACTTTGGCTATCTGGACTCTGTGCCCAGATGGGACATACTCGGTTGAGCCAGGAATGAGACACCAATTTACTGACAGGAGAAAAGTGTTTGCTGTGTGCAGCTATGCTGCCTCTCTCTACATAATAACATACTAGCTGTACTGAATTCTGTGCAGTATATACTGTATACTGAATTCTGTAAATAATAGTATATAAAATATGCTGCATTGTTGTCACATGTTGATCAAAATAAATGGCAATTAAGCACCAGTTGGTACAGGGTATATAGTCTCTACTGTATACTGAATATTTTAGCAAATATAGTAGATAGCATGCATACAGAAAATGCGCATCACTGTGTGTGTGTACTATATACTGCAGAACTAAGAGTAGAATGGAAGTGTCTTTCCAAACGTAGCCTCTCTATCTTTCCCCCAGTAGAGGGCAGTGCTGCATTTCTTTTCCTCAACTCTCTTGTTCTTTTGCCTTTTCTCCTGTCTCTCTCTCTCTCTCTCTCTCTCTCTCTCTTCCTCCCCCTGTAGGGGGTAGTGCTGTATTTCATCTGTCCTGCGTCTGCGGGTGGAGAGATGTTTGTTTGTGCTCATGTAATGTCATGTCAAAGGTTCTTACCTCCTCATAGCCCAGATGTCTTTGCTTTAACCCTGTAAAACAAAAAAAGAGCAGTTTAGATGGACCACAACGCTTTAAGTGTCCACATACATAGTTTCCACTGTGGTACGCTTCATGTGTGATAAATGGCTTGACTGTTTGTAATGGCTTTATGATGTTTTAAGAGCTTTTCACTGAAACTATTATGTCAGATGAGTGTGTGTGTGTGTGTGTGTGTTTGTATGGAGAAAAACAGTTATTTCATAATGATTTTCCCCTCACTTTTAATTATTTTACTTCAATGAAAGGTTAGATTTTTTGTGAATTTTTTAATGAAAGATCAAATGGATAAAGAATGAAATTTATTTTTACCGCCATCTTTGATCATATTTACCAGGGGTGCCAACAATTCTGACCACAACTGTATACTTGTATGTGTGTGTGTATAATATGTACGGTATATAATAAATATAATATTGTCCCACTTCTATGGTCCCACCGTGTAATCATAGATGTAATTACAGTAATCAATTGCAAATGCAATTACATGTAGGTTTTTAAAAAATATAAATAAGTAATAATGTAAATATTTGTTAATACAAAACATGCACACATTGCATTGTATCAAATCATTAATTTAAATGTTAGTACATAGTAGTTAAATTTAAACACTTACAGTTTTTCTCGATTGCTTAAACACTATAACCAGGCTTTTGAACTAAAATTTCAAAACCATAACGCCATTTATCAAAAAGCACACCCATTTCACTAAACTATAAACACTATTCCCTGTTTTGACACATGAGTCAGATTTGACGAACTTTCACTGCAAAACTCTACACACAAATCCCTTAATTTCTCATTGCCTTGACCATGTTGTCATGTATAAAGCACTAGCGTTCAATATTGTTCACTCAAGTCAGCACAGCTTCAGCTCAGTTAGCACACAATTACCCAGGTGGAAACACTAAGAGTCAAAATTTAACACACATCAATCAGAACCTTCAATAGATAAAAGGGCCCAAATCAGTTTATTGCGTTTTGGAACAATGGATCCAGAAAGACATGAAGGAAGAGGGATAAGAATGAGGAGGAGGAAGGGCAAGGACAAGAAGACAAGCAGTCTCAGATGAAATTCAAGCCACTCTAGTTGCCCATGTCTTTATCAATGGTTTGACTATGAGGGAGGCTGGGCTACGAGTAAGGCCAAATTTGAGTCGCTTTACCGTCGCCTCGAGAGCCTTCAGGGAGGAGTGGTGGCAAACAAAATCACTGAATAAGAGACAAACATTTCCAATAGTCTTTGATGAGGTGTATTTTCTTGCAAAAAAAGGCCAGCAGTCGAACAGTCACACAGAGTGGCTGCAGAGTGTGACAGTGAAGGGAGGGCATCCTTTCTCCTTTATAGTCTTGACTACCAGAATGTTATCTTTCTAGGCAAATGATGGTATTTCAACCATATGTGGAACATTCATAGACGTGTTCATCATATTGTATCCTTGAGTGGAGGCCCTCCTGTCACGTCCAACACTCTTTACCAGTCCAAAACAATTCGAATTCCATATTAGAATATGGTTTGTGTGTGCTCTTTTACTGTCATATGTTGGTCACACACATCTTACTGTAAGTAAATATAAATAAAAAAAATAGAGGAGAGAGTAAAAAAAAGAGTAAAAAAAAAAAAGAGTAAACCAGTAAAAAAAAATATTTTTGTGTGTGTGTTTTCTGTGTATGAATAAAAATGTGCCAATGTATCCACTGGTTGTGTCTTTTGTGTTCATCATGTGAAAAGGTTTGTGAGGGGGGAACCACAAGCAACATAACTTACCAGTTTTGGAAATGTTGTTTTGAATTTATTGCACCAGTGTCTTAGACTATGTTGTAGTGTGTGTGATTTTGAGGGCTTGTGTGTCCTGTCTGAGGGCAAAGTTTGGTTTTTCAGCAAGAGTGAATGGTTTTGAGTGTAGAGCTTCATTTTGACCTGAAAATAGGATGTTTGGGGAATTGGGTGAGACGTTATGGATTTGTGTTTATAGTTTTGAGAATACGAGGCATAGTTTCAAGAAATGTGTTTAAGCAATCGAGAAAAACTGTAATATAAACTGGGTCCTATAATGTAAATATATAAATTAAATACAAATTAGGTATAATTATAATAATATTATGTATTTAATTATATTGAATACATGTATATACATTACTTCCATTTAACACATTTAAAAAAAAGACAACTTTAATTTTATAGACAATGGTGGAAGAACACATAATTCTCCATAATTCTCAGTATATAACTGTTTGTGTGTGTGTGTGTGTGTGTGTGTGTGTGTGTGTGTGTGTGTGTGTGTGTTTACATTTGAAAATGTAAAAATACAGAATGGGTAGGGTTAGGGGATAGAATATAAAGTTTGTACAGTATAAAAATCATTATGTCCATGGAAAGTCCCCATAAAACGTGTGTGTGTGTGTGTGTGTGTGTGTGTGTGTGTGTGTGAGTGTGTGTGTGTGTGTGTGTGTGTGTGTGTGTGTGTGTGTGTGTGTGTGTGTGTGTGTGTGTGTGTGTGTGTGTGTGTGTGTGTGTGTGTGTGTGTGTGTGTGTGTGTGTGTGTGTGTGCGTGTGTGCGTACATGTGTGTGTGTGTGTGTGTGTGTGTGTGTGTGTCTGGGATTATAAAGCAGGTAGAAGGTGAGTCACGCTCAGTGTTTAAGCTCCTGACGGGAGAGGCGAACAGGACCAGGTGGTTGTGGACAGGGGGTCTGAGATTTACCCTTCACCTTCATTTAAATTTAAACAGCAAATACAACACTAAATGAGATCAGAGAGAGAAATGGACAAACACGGGAAGAGAGAGACCCCATGATCACAGTTCAGTGGATGGGTGCTCTGTAAAACAGCCCACAGCTATTAAAACGTCCATTTTGGTGATGTACACTTGAAAGGTGTCTCTAAGAGGTGGAGGGCATCTGCTATGTAATGTGTGATTAGATATGTTCTGACAGCCAGTCACAATGAAATGAACTCCGTTTAAGCAAAAGATACAGGGAATATAAAAATAAGCCCATCTTTGTAAGTTTTATGGATCAATGTGACTGCAGGAAGACATTCCTGCCCTAAAAATGTCAGACAACTTTTACCATGTCAAATAACATCTCAGTTCAGAAGAACGTTTTTAAAGATAACTTTTCTTTAACGCTAGAATGATTTAAAGCCCATAGCAGAGACTAATACCAAAAATAGTTATTATGATTTATATATAGGAATGATTTTATTAAAGGCTCCCGTAAGTGTTGATTGCATTAATGTTGATATAACTACATCACATTAGATGAATGAATTACAATGCCCTGCATGTTGACCCAGAAGACTGTATGTCTCTGTTGGATTGTTCTAGATCTAATTTGCTAAAAACTCTTTTTGGCACTGCTGCAGGTGTCACCCTGAGGAGCGGCTGATGCCATCAGATTAGCATCGTCCTTGACAGGAAAGAAAGGTCATCATAAAGGGCTCCATTAACCATAACCTGCCATGAAACTGATTCAAGGAGGTTGTAGGGAGTCCATTTCACATCAAGCATCTCATCAAAAATGTATTTTTGTAAATATGTAATGTAATGTAAAGAAATATTTCTCATACTTGATGACAACGCTAATATGGATTTTTATTAATACATGTATTTAAGACAAGGGGGTAGGAATGCACTGAAAAAATTTCCAGTAAGAAACCACCCATGACACTACCTAGCAACACCCTAACAACCATTCCTGGCTATTTCTCCACCTAGTTTTTTTAACATAAGAACGGGTACAGCCATTTGTGATTGTATTGCAAACTGGTATTTGTTATCATAATATTTTAATTTATTTTTGTAATCATAATCACTAGTTTGTAGCGGCAATAGTTTTACCGTTTACTGCATACAAACGTCACTCACACAGGTTACTCAGTGGAGTATATTTTTGCGTGTCAACCAATGATCTTTGCTGTCTCTGTGTGTTTCTGCATCCCCCGGAGCATTTATCGCACAGATATTTATGAGTCAGGGTAAGGGAGGGCTCAGAGAGCTCATAACTCATGCTCAGATGCATCAGGGCTTCCCGTTCTCTCTTTTCATCCTCTCATCCATCTCTACACTCCACTCTTTCTGTCTCTGCACAAGCATGTTTCCATATTCCATCAAGATTGTTTTCTCCTTCATCACCACTTGACATCCTTTTCTTACTGTTGCCAACTCACGTTTTCCCTCCTTCCCTCTCTCTCTCTCTCTCGCTCGCTGATCTGTATTCTGTAAGCAATGTGTACAGCCACCCATCACTCACGTAGGCTATCAGACAAGTGCAGACAAACAAGCTAAACAAGTCAAGTTAAAGACCACAGTAAATGTCTGTTAGCTTTGATACCATCTAAAAGCTAGCGTATATCAGTTCAAATATGTGGATTTAAAGTCACCATGAAATCTAAATTGACAATTCAATTTTCTTTCTTTAAATGGAACATTAAAGTATTTATTATAAATTATTTATCCATGCACATCATTAAAATATATATTTATATGAATGCACCCTCGTAATCTTTAATCAAAATATCTTCTCCTCCTCTTGCAGTGACATCTCAAGGTCAATGTGTCTTTATTAGTAGCTGAGGGTAAATTTGTTGTGCAGACAGGAGATTCAGCAATCTATAATTAAGACAAAATCATAAAACATCAGAACATCAATATACCATTATAATATAATATCAAAAAAGGTCAAATAAAAATATACAAAATTCCTAAGAAAAAGGTCATGGCAATGTGCCTATACAAACACACATAATCACCCACCCCCTCAAAAGCATTAAAGGCATAGTTCACTTTGAAATTAAATTTCAAATATAAATACTGTTCAATTTCTCACACAAACCGCTCGTTTCATGTCTTAGGCCATCAATGTGTACTTACCATGGGGAATTGATTAATTTGGACTTCTCTGTGCATGCTCTTTGAGGTGGTGACCATAGACCTGCATGATATGACTGACAGACAAGAACGGTTTGACCTAAAAATATCAAAATTGAAACTACTGCGGAAACAAAGACACCTACATCTTGGATGCCCTTGAGGTAAGCTAAAACATACCAAAATTTAATTTCAAAGTGAACTATCCCTTTAAGTGCCATGCATGTCATCTCATACTTTTTTTATTTAATAATGCAATTGCTGCAGGTTTAAAAGTATTCCTGTATCACTTCATTCTTTACCTAGGGGCCACAAACCAAAAACAGGAACGGAGGAGCTAAAATTCAACATGTAAAAGAAGGGAATCTCTTCTCTGATGATGTGTTTACTGGCGTGAGGGCGGGACAACCTGTCACTCACATGACATCACAGCAATAGCAAACCAAAACCATTCAATCAATTCCCAGACAAAATCAATTTCCACCCAACATTTCTTCTTGTCCGAGAAGCAGTTTTATTCGGATATACGCCACAATAGGGAGAAAAGACTATCACAACTTCTGTCTGCCGACTTTAAATACACAGACTTTCTCTTCTTGAAAAGCAGACCAAAGTATTGATAATCTTGGAATATACTTTTTTTTTTTTCAATAAAATGTTCTCTAGACTGAAATTTGAGAATGTCTCTCCTGCCTCTGACTAGCAATAAGCATCAAATCATAGTTCATGATTGTGTCATATACACAGAAGGCTATTGGCTATTAAAAGACAACCTCTTCAATATGTCCCACCCAGTGCTTAATTTGTAAAGTGGGAGGTCCCGGAGCGCAGAGGGGGGTGTGGATCCGGCAACTCAAAACGGGGGTTTTGCTGCGCAAAACTTGGCCACTAAATATTTAATATTCAATTATTTTAATGATCACAATTAAAGTTTTAATTCTATTAAATTGAACAAGCGCAACATTCAGCATTCAATCAAATATTCCAAAAGAGGCTATTATTAATGATAATGTTATTTCAACATAATATCTCGTTATTTCGACATAATATGTGTGCATGCAACAAGCAAGATGTGCATTTGTAATCCGGTGACGCATGTATTAATTTTTATTAATAAACTAGTGTTTTCTGACAGTGTCAGCTGCAAAGATGAAGTTGACGATCGCCATAATGAATGCGCGTTATAGAGAGAAATTATGCACATAATGGATTACATAATCAGAGAGTAGCCTTTTTCTTTTCGTTTTGAATTATTTCGTTTAAAGACATTTCAAGCTTTGTGTATTTGATGTATTTCTCATGTCTGTGTGAGGCATACACTGAGTTTCGTTAAGTTAGGATGAGATGCGCTCCAGTTAACGTGCAATGCAAGTGACCGCGCGGGCGCCTCCATGATTATTGTCTGTTATAGGCTATTTGCTTCTTATTCATTAAATCCAGGGAATTGGTTGATGAAAAATTGATTAAAATTAAGAAACAATTTATACAAAACGAAATTCACTTTAAAGAAACGCTTTCTACAAAACAAAACTTAATGAAGTGGTCAAAATCATGTCTGACCCACTCGTCTCATATTGCACATCCTATCTCCTGCTGTTCACTTTTCATAAATCAACATAAATGGAAAAAAAATATAACATTATAATATTTTAACAAATATTTAATTCTGAATTTTGCACACACAAGTTGAAAGGCATTTGTTCAAATCAAGTTCACGGATAATTGTGCTTATATTTATTAATCATTATGATACTAAAATCATAACAAAGTAGGCTATGCTATGTTCAAAAAATCAGATGATCCCAGAATATGAACGCAATTACACGTTAAGCATTTCCTCCCATAGAAAACCATTATAAGAACGCTTAATGTGGCTTAATGCAGAGAATGTCCCCTTATAATGTCGAAATAACAAGATATTATGTCGACACTATGCTGTGTCCACCGTCTCCACATTCTTGATCAGCGGAAACGATTTTTGCTTGTTTAGGATCTGACTAGCCAGCGTATTTGAAAAAGTTAAGCAAACTTTGCTGTCTTTTTGACATTTCATCGACATTTGACGTCATTTTTGACATTGAGGCTAACAGCAATCTCAAAACACAAGATTTTTGTAGAACTTCAATGGGGAATAAAGACTAACCAGACAAATAACAACATTGAACACTACACAAACAGTAGGCTAATTTAATTTTTTTAATTTAGGCAATTAATTTTCCGATGGAACATATTACGGCGTGTTCCGGCTCAAATTAAGCCCTGGTCCCACCCTAACCCTCACCCTCATGTTGTTCCAGACCTGTATGAGTTTCTTTCTTCTGTTGAACACAAAAGGAGATCTTTTAAAGATTGTTGGTAATCAGAAAGTTGACGAAGCCATTGACTTTCATAGTAGGGAAAAAATAATATGGAAGTCAATGGCTACCATCAAATGTCTGATTACCAACATTCTTCAAAATGGCTTCTTTTGTGTTCAACAGAAGAAAGAAACTCATACAGGATTGGAACAACTTGAGGGTCAGTAAATGATGACAAAATGTTCATTTTTGGGTGAAATATCCCTTTAAGTCAAGTCAAATTTATTTGTATAGGGCTTTTCATTATAATTCTGTCAAAGCAGCTTTACAGAAAATAATGATTTTAATGATAATAATAATTTAATTTCTTCATGCTGGGTTATAATATAGTTTTTATTTTGCGACAATACAAGCAATGAAGCCGTTGAGATGTGTTATGTATTTTTCGCGCTACGCAAGTATATATATGAATAAAGTTACACATACTTATTTATCCAACTTTATGTAAAGAGCTGGGTGATAATACAGTTACATTCTGTGACAAAAAATAAATAAAATTCAGGTACTGTAGTTGAGATTTGCTATATACTATTATAGAATACACCACTTTAGTGTAATGTTAATAAGCAGATAAAGTTGGATGAAATATATATCAAAGTAGGATGTATTATACATCCAAATTTTAATATCACTGGGCGATAATATAGTTTACATTTTGTAACAATATAACAATCAAGCTGTTGATATTTGCTATATAGGCTACTGCTTAACGTGTGTACTGTATATCTCCAGGTAAGGTTGGAAATACTTATATCAGTAATCGTAAAATTCATTATTAATTATTAATTTCTAATGAATACAAGTTATTAATTTGTTATCTGGTGATACTGATGATTCTTCAATAGCAAATATGTCAACACAGAAACTCATCAAGCCATTTAATGAGGCCCTTAACCCAGATCAGGAATAAGACTTCAGATAAACCAATTTAGAGAAAAACAGAACATCCACAAAATTCAGGAAAATAATCACAAGGAAAGTGATTTCAGGTTGGTCAGCCCAAGAAAGGCAGACAAACTGGCAGTTCTGAGAAAAATTATTTATAAATGATGATTTAGAAAAAGATTTGCTGGCTGTTCACAGGACAGTAATAGGCTAATTTCTTACATGGTGAGGAAGTGTGCTTAAATTCATCTCCAGAAATAGCCAGCGACAGGTTTACCACTAGTGCGGTTTATTTAACGTCAATGCCTTTCACTTTTTTCACATCTAACACACACAGTTTTCTTAACTCTCAGCCCCCCTGCCTCTCAGGAGAGGAACACAGATGCTGTTACAGGCTGTTTTTCTCTCACCTACAGGAGCCTTCCCTTCTCCATCACAGCAAAATCACACTTCTGCCATACAGTTAAGCTAAGCACGGATAATATCTCTACAGTGTAGTAGGTCATTCTGTCTTGTATCCACAGGTCAAGCAGAATCCTCTCTGTTCTGCTACAAGCACGTTTGGGCTATTTGTCATCCAGAGCACATCGACAATGACACGTGCTTAGCCACAACAATCTATCGGTTATGGTTCAGAGTCGCATATACCCTTCTGGAAAAACATCATAGATTATTATTTTATTTTATTTATATACTATTATAATTTTGTTTTTTTTTAATTCAAATGTATTTTTATATCTCCTATACCTATTTTATTTGACATATTTTTGACATTTTTTGTATTCTTTTATTTTATTTATTTTTTAATATTAATATTTAGGTTAAATTTATTTTTTACATCAGTTTTATTCACAATGAAATCAAAATGACCAATTCTTATTTTTTATATAGAATATTGCGGTATTTATTATAAATGATTTATCCGTGCAAATCATTTTTTTTATTCATTTGTTCTCTTAATCCTTCGAAATTAATCGAAATAACCTGATGACACGTTTAATGCCGCAAGGGCGGGACAACCTGTCACTCACACGAGATCGACCAATAGCAAACAACAATGATCCAAAGATCCAATCAACTCCCGCTGGACAAAAGTTCCCACTACATTTTTTCTTGTTCGAGAAGCCTTTTCACTCAGATATACGTCACAATAGGGAAGAAAGGTCTATCACATCTACTGTTTCATGCTGACTATTTCACTTAGTTGCCTAGGAAACATTTCTATTTTTATTTAGTTTAAGATTTTCATCTAATATTTGTATTTTATTTTATTTGCAACTTTATTTCAACTACCAAAAATCTTTTTCATAGTTTTAGTTTTAATTAACAATAATAACTCTGGGTTCTACAGGACATTTTGTCAACTGGCCAAACTGGGAGACCAACTAAACCAGCTCAGACCACCTTAGACTGGTTTAAACAGTTTTGTTTGTTTCAGGAGATGAAATCTATGAGTTAAAGGGGCTAGTATCTTCTCACATTAAATTTACTCTAAGCAACAGTTTGTGTTCAATTACATACAACTGATACATATAGGCTATCCTTTATAATCAAGGTATTAATCAATAATCAATACTTTTCCTTCTACATATTAAATTGGTTGGTCAAGGATGCATCAGGAATGACCCTAAGAAAAATAAAGTTATGATCCTGATTGGAATGGGACCCTTCACTATTTTTGGCACAAATGAGAATGTGAATGTAACCATTATAAGCAGATCATGAATCAAGTTATTTACAGTTTCAATGTGCAGCTGAGATGCTGGGGATGAAGAAGATTTATTGCACTATTCCTCTTTCCAACATGTGATGAGACATCATCAACACACCTTATCAAGGACAGATTTCGGTACTGTTTGTATATTCTTAGAGCTGAAATGCACTTACCGAGACGCTGGAAAGCCTCAGAAGCTGCATGCCGGAGGTTCTGCATGCTGTCTGCTTCTTCTGCTGGACCTTGATGGAACTGCTGATACGACAGGAGGCTCTCACTGTGACCCATACATTTTGAGTGTGGTACTGGACCTCATCACTGTTCCTTTACCCAGCATGTCATCCTCTTGCTTCAGGCAGCTTGTGGCAGACAGCACCCACGCTGAGACAAGTTCCCTTCTCTGTCCTCCTACGTTTACTCTGAGAGCTCTCCTCCTGTCTCCTTGTACCTCTCTCTCTCTCTCTCTCTCTCTCTCTCTCTCTCTCTCTCTCTCTCTCTCTCTGTCTCACTCTGTTGCTCTCCTGCCTCCTGCAGCTGCCACTGCCGCTTGTGTGGTCACACTCACAGGCCAATCAGAATTCTTCTGCAAACCACCATCCGATTGGCTGAAAATTAAAGAGAGGCAAGGGAATTGCTGGTTTGTTTTGAAAGGCTGGTGCATCTAAAAAAAAAAAAAAACCCAGAGGGTGTAAGTGTGTGCGTCTTTATGAGTGTGTGAGAAAAAGAGAGTCTGAAGGATAGAGAGAAAAACAAATGTTTGAAATTTCACTTCAGCAAATAAGCTAAATAAATATACAATAGCAAAACAAATATACAAAAAATACAAAACAAATAGCAAATCTAAGCTGATTTATTTGTTGACGTAAAGTGTCAGAGTAACTTAGGCTAGCTGTAAACGGGGGGACAGAAAGCTCTCAGATTTCATCAAAAAAGATCTTCATTTGTGTTCCGAAGATGAATGAAAGTCTCAAGGGTTTTGGAACAACATGAGGGTGAGTAATAATGACAGAAATTTCAGTTTTGGTTGAACTAACGTTATCCCTTTAAGAAAAATAGTCTACGTCAAAAAAAAACTTTTAGCGAAAGTGACACGAAGACAACTGCAAGAGC
The DNA here is from genome assembly GCF_964197995.2 of Scardinius erythrophthalmus. NCBI lineage: Eukaryota > Metazoa > Chordata > Actinopteri > Cypriniformes > Leuciscidae > Scardinius > Scardinius erythrophthalmus. The sequence goes on along the minus strand of NC_138232.1, from coordinate 35,859,789 downwards.
AAAACATGAATCTATATATTATTATTAATCTACAGTTTCTATAGACTAATAAAATAATATATTTAGCTTACCAGCTGAGCATTAAGCAACCAACTCATCTCTCATCCGCTACCTGCCCGAGTAAAAAAAGCGAAAGCGTAAATACTCCATCTGGTTTGTCCCTCCTGCTTCTCCGTGGATTGAAGCGTTCACAACAACCACAACAACACCCGATTAATATCATCATCATGAACTTCGCTCTGCCATCTGTCTTCTACTTTCATTACCGGTTATTCTACATCTCTGATCAAGCGTTTTAAAAAGCTGACAAGATATATTTTAAACCAAGAATCATTCGCTTCGGACATATCGGGGTAAGAATGAACGAAGCATAATGTATGTCAGATTGATATTGAAGCAGCGAATAAAATGAAGATTAGGAATGTTTCTGTCTTCAAGGGACTGCATTGTATTTGTATGACTTTACAGTGGTGTAACGATCTTCCACTCATCAGTTATTTAACATGATCCCCACCTGTCGATGCTGTTTCTCCAAATCTGTTGAGCTTTGGTGTCATCAGACATGTCTAGTTTCATATTAGACATTATCATAATGGATCATTGTTATCAATTACAATTAGTATATTGTATCTGATAAGCGAAGTTTTCTTATTGCTGTATTTCATGTCAATTTTTTCATGACCATCTTAACCTGCTTGACAGGTTGTGCTTAAATGAAGAACTTCTTTATAAGGAGTTATTAAGAAAATGTACATTTATTAGACAGTACCCCAGATCTGGTGTTGTGTTTTTGTCAATTCAGCTGATGATTTCATCACAGCTCTACGTCACCTTTGTCCCTGATCGGTGTGTGTACACACATGTGTTTACACAGTTAGTCTAGAGTCAAGGGTCTTTGCTTTACACATAATCTAGATTTATTATATTCTATTCTTATATACTCAGAATTAGCTCACTCTCGTGACTGTAGTTCAATGAAGCATTGTTAGTTCAGTATGTTAACGTTATTATTACTTTAGTATCATTACTTGTTTTAGTCATAATCACAAATTGTCATTCGAAAGGTTAAAAATTCACTCACACACTCAAAATTAATGTGAAAACCGTTTTGAAATTGGACATTGCATTATTATGAAGATGGTACTTTAAAATATTTTAGCAAGCTCCATTTTCGTGACATCAAATTTAAATGTGTAAAATTGGAAAATTTAAAATTGGAATTTTAGAGTCGGAATTATTTTGTAAAATATATATTTTGAATAGAATAAAAATGTTTAATTCAGACACATAACCTTTAACTCGTAACTTTTTTACACTTTCATTTTTAAAGCTGCTTTCACTTCTGTAATAATCTTTAGAAGGTCTGTATTTCAAAGCATTCATGAATTACAACCTATGTTCAAGGGGTTGTGTGGGGACAGTTTTAAACAAACAAGTTGTTGGCAAACCTTTTGTTGTGATTCAGCATCTGAAATCATTTGTCACCTGTTCTCTCACAGGACAATCATCTACGGTGACATGGGGAACGTTTAGAGATGGAGAAGCAGATAAGGTGAGTGTGTTCAAAGACAGACTGCCAGCAGGGTTAAACAAAGAAGTGTTTGTTTCTTGTCTCATGACTTCTCTAAGAGTGTGTGCATCTCTGTGTTTGTAGTTCTGGAGAGGAGGACGGTTCTGGGGAGAGGGGTTTGCTCCACACGTGGAGGGGATACTCCTACAGCACCACACCAGAGAGGGTGCTGCTCTCCCGGCCCGTGCTCCAGGCTGCCCTGGGAGCTAGACATGGTGTTCTGCTAGTAGAGGGTAATACATTTATAATTCACATGTGAACAAGGCATAGATACACATGCAAATTTGGCTGGGAAACTCTGTAGATGCAAATAACTAATATTTGATGAGCTTTTAGTTTAAAGTCGGTGTCAAATTAACACTATTTATTGATGCTATTTATGTTATGCTAAATGTGTGCAAGTCATCTCTTTTATCAAAATATAATAACATCTGCCTTTAAAAGTCGGGAGAGGTCTTGGTTATGTTAGCACAGTAATTTAACAGGATAGGTCTTCCAAAAATTAAAATACTGTCATTATTTACTCACCCTAATGTCAAACCTTTATTTCTTCTATGGAGCACAAAAGATATTCTGAAAAATGTCTGTGTTTGTCCATGTAATGAAAGTCTTTGGTGTCCAGTGTTGTTTTAGACCCCACTGACTTTCATTTTATGGGTTCCACAAATGAAAGTCATACAGGTTTGCATTTTATATTTGGGTGAACTATTCTATAATGGAAAAAATTAATAATTTGAAAAGAGACCATTTGGATACATTGAGGTATTTTCGAGGGTCAATGGGCCTGCATGACGGTTTCGGCAAAATGTCACAGGCAAAAAATGTCTATGTCTGTTGAAAATAGTGTAGTGACTAGTGATGTATTAAGCACAGCTCACACAGAAGTCACTTTCAAAGTAAGCGGATTTCTGTTGGTCAACACGGCGAATCTGCGTGACCAATTTGAATCCGTCACGGAATCTGTGTCAAAACTCACTCTTATAGGAAATTCAGGAAAATTTTTGCCAAACAATGTTATATGTGACCTCACCTTAAGATATTTCCTCCGGTATGTCTCCTGTAATTATGACAAAGCATCTCGTTTTCTTTTTTTATTTACAGAAATTAGGAATGCAGAAATTAAATTAAGCAGGATTCACGTTGTGATCCCAAAAGTTTCAGGAATTGTACATTCTTGAATAAAAACAGTTGTTATTAAGAGAGAAAGTACTTTTTATTAAGTTTGATTATGTTAATATAATTAATAGATTTTTTTTAAAAGTCATTCTATGGCCCCCTTAGAAGTTTACTGAGGTCCCCTAGGTGTCACCAGCCCCTTGGTTGAGACCTGCTTTAAACAGATGCTTGTGAAAAGATAAAACTATTGCTTCTCATACATTTTGCAATGATATTGCAATCCAGATATGTAATAATTTCTATGCTATATTTAGGGGGACAAGTCTACAGTTTTGGTGAGTTGCCTTGGAAACAGAACCAATCATCATCAGTGGTGAATGAGCCCGTTTTGGAGGCAGTGCTTAGCGAACAACATGTTGTTTTTGTGGCTGCTGGCTCCGCCCACAGTGGAGTAGTAACGGAGGATGGAGGCGTGCACATGTGGGGAGAAAACGCTCATGGCCAGTGTGGCCTTTTGGGACTCTCTGTTATCCCTAACCCCACCCCTGTGGGCGTGCTTGACTCGGAGTCCACACCCCCTCAGACGGTGAAGATCCTGGAGGTGGCATGTGGGGACCAGCACACTCTCGCTCTCTCAGCCAAGCATGAAGTCTGGGCTTGGGGCAGCGGGTGCCAGCTGGGCCTGAACACTTCCACGTTTCCTGTCTGGAAGCCCCAGAAGGTAGAGCCCCTGGCGGGAAGGCACGTGTTGCAGGTGGCCTGTGGAGCCGCTCACAGCCTGGCTGTGGTGCGAAGTTCTGAGGCTCTGGTGCCTCGGAAACCCCCTCAAGACAAGTGCGGTCAGTGCCATCAGCTGCTGTACACTATGACTGACAAAGAGGACCACGTCATCATCTCTGATGGCCATCACTGTCCACTAGGTGTTGAGCTGGACAGCGGCGAGACCAAGTCTGCATTAGAGGGCAGCCCAGAACAGGTTAAACAAGGCAAGAGCTCTCCTACAGAACCTGTTCCATCCATGTCCACCCAGATCCCAAGATCACCCAGCTCCAGCACAATCCCTGAATCTACACTTCTTCCTGACAGCACACCTGCCTCTGAACCTCAAATTCAGGTTCCTGCATCTAGCCAAGAACCTGTAGAACCAACCATAGAAGTCTCGACTGAACATGAATCTCCGGTCGCAAATGGAGAGGTTTGTGTGGAAGCCTCAGAGTCCTGCACCCTTGAGCCGGACAGCTGTCGAGCCACAGGGGGGAAGTACTCCCCATTCCCCGATGAGCAGGCCGTGAAGGCCTATCTTAAGAGACTTTCTGATCATGCCCTGGCAGAGCACATCGCCAAGACCCCCAGCACACTTCATTCTGCTCAGGTTAGTCTCTGGCACAACAGTAGCATCATTTACATGCATCCAAATAATCCGCTAGTTGGCTCAATCGGATTGAAAAGCCTTCATATAAACAACTTAATTGGTCTGATAGAGCTCGATTAGAGTGAAATTTCGATCGGAGGGAAAGGAGTGGTGTAGACCTGATATAATTTGATTAATAAGAAAAATCATATATCATATAAAACGAATCATATAAAACCCTTGAATAGGACTCTTCTCAAAATGATTTAACATTTTAACCTTGCACACTTAAGCAGTGCTATGATGCGTATGTTGACCAGAGCCCTTTTATTTAATAAGATCTCTATAAACATTTTACTCCATTCGAAATTGCATATGTTTATTAACATTTTTAATTCATTTTTAGTTCATTTTTTTCAGCTTTCCTTTTAGGTATGTAATCAGGGCATTATATCATGGCTCTGGCGACATAATATCGGTGGCTTTTTCCAGTTCTGTGAATCAGATTGCAAAATTTAGGGTTCATATAAAGTTTATAAATAGAACATTCAGAATATGAAATTGGATTGGACTAGTACATGTAAACATACCTAATGCCCAGTAAACATTATGTTGATAAATGAACACTCTTAGATGGATTTCTCTACATACGTTTTATTAACTTTTTCACTTAAAATGGTGTGATCATTTTGAAAATAGCAGTTAGCTCGCTGTACAGAATGCAGTATTAAAATTCTAGCTGATACTTATAACTGATAACTGGCCTGCATTATAAATCCAGTACTATTTTGTCTAAATTAGTTAAAAATAAACACCAACAACTAAAATAGGTAATTGTAAATGTTAGAAGTGAGTTTGGGCTTTACAACATTATAATGTATTGTACAGTATAAAAAAATGGAGATTCTGTTGAAGATTACTTTGAACAGTATTATTAATTTAGCATTTAAAAAAAAAAACTTGAAGTCAGGCAGAAGTAATCTAAATGTAAATATTGAAATAAATGGTAATGTACATGTACAACTACATATCTATATCTCTATATCCAGATATAATATAAATGGTCAAAGGGATAGTTGGCTCAAAAATTTAAATTCATAATTTACCCAAAAATGTAAATGTATCATTTACTCATCCACATGTCATTCCAAAAATGTATGATTTTCTATCTTCTGTGGAACATAAAAGAAGGTATCTTGAGAAATGTCTCAGTGTTTTTTGTCCATACAATGGAAGTCAGTGGTCACTAAAACTGTTTGGTTACCAATAAATGGCCATATAGGTTTGGAATGACATGAGTAAATGATTTGTTCAGAATTTGTCATTTTAACTATTAGTTCGTCAACATGCTAAAACCCCCGAGAAGTTGACAGCTTCACTTTTAACAAATATTATAGCTAAAAATGTCTATATTTATTTAAATATACTAGCTGACCATCCCTGTCCAACAAGTCGACCATCCCAAGCCATCGTAATTCAAATTGTTCAATTTCTTCTAAATGTGCAATTCAGAACTTTCACGCCTAGCTCATATCTGTCCTATCACAGCTCTCCAGTGACCCCGCTGATCCTTTCACCTCTGACCCCTTGATCCCGGTCGCCCAGTCTGTGACTCCAATGGGCTCTGCGTTGAACAACTTGATGGTGTCCTGTGCCTCTGCAGTTGGGGAACGTGTAGTGTCCACATATGAAGCTCTCTCTCTGAGAAAAGTCATTGGTTACTGGGTAAGTGTATTTTCCAGTTTTTATACTCATTGACATGCCAGAATCACGCTCTTTAAACATTACACCAATACATTTTCTATATAATTATGTCATTTTCATACTTGCCACTTTTATTGGAAAGAAACTGAAGGATGATGATTAGGGATGTAACGGTACATGTTCATACAGTCAGACGACAAAGACAGTCAGTCACAGGCGATCCACACTCCAATCCAGAAGGGGCGCGCGCGGTAATGCAACGCTGTTTGCTAGCCACCACAACAGGAAAAAGCACAGAAGAAGAAGAACAGATGATCTCTGCATAGATATATTTACTTGTAATCTCTCAACCATTGTTTCAAACGCAGAAAGGCATCAATTGCTCAGCTTGAGAATATCTCGCATAGCATTAAATTTACCTCAGGCAAGTCATATAGTGTCAATCTCCCCTCTAGAGTTCATTTCTCTCGTGAACTAACATGCTGTAGAGTCTATGAACTCTAGAGGGGAGAATTTCACTAAATATATGCACTATGTTAGCTTATATATTCATTATATTTACTTTACCCATTAGTAATGTCTTAATTATTTTAATATATGTTTAAATAAATGTGCTATGAAAACAAGTTATGACTGTAACTGTGTAAATGATTATATTTCAATAATGAATTGGAGAAGTTAATGCACAACCTGCCTCATGTGAAATTTACATGGTTTTTTTTTTCATTTGAGTGTTGCACCGAATACCCCTGCTGTACCGAATATACCGAAGTTCTTACCGAACCGTCATGTTTGTGTACCGTTACACCCCTAATGATGATCCAGCTATGATGTGTTTGACCAGAGTTATTGTGCTCCAGGCTCCAGGAGAGGGCCGTGAGCGAGTGGAGGAGAGACTCCGTCTGGAGGAGCCCATGCAGGGGAAGAAAAGCTCCAGCCTGGGGGACATCCGAGAGGAGGAGGCGGAGCTCAGCCGTCGCCTGTCCCTGCCTGGCCTGCTCTCTCAGGGTACACACGCTCTCCTTCTCTTACACCCAGTGTACCGTCTCCGTAAGTCTGCGTGGGGATGTGCATCTACGCTTGAGTTTTCATGAGCATGGACTAGTTATCGAGCATCTTACGGAGTTTTGCCTATTCTGTCAACGCGCTTGGTGTTTCTGCTGCAGAGGCTATGAATAACTAACAACTCCATTCCTTTTTGTGACAAATTTCATAAATATTTAAAGAAAATGGCCTGGTTTTATAATCATCTGAGTGTAGAGGGCGTAACGAGACTGTACCGCTCTTTAGACCCATGTGAACCAGAGGGAGGATTGCTATGAATGTATTCTTTTATTAGTTGAATATGTTTAATCATAATCCTGTGCAGTGTGTTAAGACTTAGTTCATTCAGTTCAAAGTAAAACCCTCCAAATCACCGATTGGCCAACTTAAGCGAACTGTAATGTGTTTGTTATCGCCATGGCTCTTCAAATTTCTACCGACGAGACGTGTGAACAGGTTTCCCATATATTGCTGTTGCCATCGTTACAGACAATGCGGCATTTGAGGTGACGGTGTGGGCATCCTACACAACATCTGAAGGTATTTATATGCAGTTGCAGTTGTACAAAGCGTAATGTTTAGATTAGAAGTAGATTTATTAGTGAATCTCACAGAAACAAAATTGAAATAATTTTTTTTATTTAGCATAAAAGAAAATAAGCTTATTTTTGAACTATTTGCATTATGATTATGATCATTTTCATGACATTTAATCAAGCACATTTTACACCCAAATTCTTATTGCTGTAATGTACATTTGACATCACTTTAGCTATTTTTTTAAATTTACAGTTGTTTGTGTAATTCTCATTTTCTTTGATGAGTCTGATTTGATTATATTGCAATTACAAATTTAGAAATTAAAATATACTTTAATACAGAGTTTATTTTTATTGAAATCAGACTAATCAGACTACAGAGTAAATTAAGGGCAGTATAATTTTTTTTGTAATTTTTTTTTTTAAAGAAATTAAAACTCTAGAACATTAAGCAGTGCTACTGTTTTCATCAAAGTGTTTCCCCAAATCAGCATATTAGAAGTATTTCTGAAGGATCATGTGACACTGAAGAGTGAAGACTAAATTAACGATGCTGAAAATTCAGCTTTGCATCACAGGAATAAATTACATTTCAAAATATATTAAAATAAAAAGCAGTTCTTGTAATTTGTAAATACTTTTTTACCATATGCTGTTTTTATTGTAATTTTAAGCAAATAAAAGCAGGTTCAGTGAGCATAAAGACTTAATTAAAAACAATAAAAAATCTTACAGAACCCAAACTTGTGAACGGTAGTGCATATGTTAAAAGAAAATATTTTTTACAATTAATTATTTGAATAATATTTTTGAGAATGTTTACATTAGAGTAATTGAATTTGGTTGAAAATGGGCATCATTTTCATAAAAATGTCATAATGAAGAAAATTCTTGCTTCAATGTTTTAATTAAAATATAATAAAAAAAAATTATATTTGTGTTTGGGAGAAATATGACCAAGTCATGTTGTTGACACTTTGTGCGATTCAATCTAGCGAGAAGTAGACCTTCTGATTTTTAGTAACAAGCAGGTTGTAGATACATGAATACACCCCCCTTTTAATTTCTGTAATCAAAACTTTCCAGAGATGTCAGAAACTTTCTGCTCTAGTGCTTTGCATGTTTTTAAAGTGATTTACATTTAGTTTGCTGAGTTAGAGATTGTGATATGAGAAAATGTTTTGGACCTCTCTGCTCATGAGGCTCCAGGACACACTCTTAAAAATAAAGTTTCTAAAAGAGGGAAGAACCATTTTTGTTTTGCCAAAGAAGCTTTCAGTGAACAGTTCCATTTTCCAGAAACATTTTCTTCTTAGAATCTAAAGAACCTTTTTCCTCTGTAAATAACCTTTTATATAATGAAAATGAATGTTCATGGTTCTTCAGCAAACCATCGATGCCAGTAAAGAGCCTTTATTTTTAATAGTGTACCTCAGCCTGGTTGTGTGTTTGTCTGAGTTCATAAATCCGCTGATACACAGGCTAGAGAAGACAATGGCGTCCAGCTACCTGCTACATACACACCTTTCTTGTCTCCTCGCCCCCTCCTGCGCGACAGATGGACCCCAGTGGGGCTGGAACATAACTCAGCATGACAGCAGTCTGTGTGTGTTTATTTGTGTGTGCACCTGGCCATACCGTGTATATATGAGTGTGTTTTACAGAGAGTTAAACTGAAGTTGGCCTAATCTGTAGGTCTTTGTCTGTGCTGTTAAATGATTCATGGGAATTTTCCCTATGCTCTTTGTTTGTGTTCATATAGCAGAATCAAACTAATGCATATTCTATGAGCAACAATCTGACATGAGTTGCATTTTCTTATGATCTGTCTTTGTTTGGATGTAGACTGTGTTCTGCCTCTAAGGGCCCTAGCGCAAAGCGCAAGTGCACTTAGGGCGTATCCGAATATACTTTTGCTAGTTTAACGATGGGAAAAATGGTCGGCGCATGGTCCAAAACGGTTGTCCCTAGTCTCTTAATGAGTAATGGGTGTGTTTTGGGTGTAACGTGCAAAAAAACAGTGTGTAATTTCCCATTTCCTTTAAAAGCCAGTTTCGCTCACGCCATGCCGGATTCACTATTTACATGGTGGAATTTTGCAAGCGGAAAGAATGAAAGCTTCTCTAGCGAGGAAACGGGTCGTGCGCGAGGTTAAAGTGCACAAGCAGACCATCAGGCCGGACTCCACCATATCTATATGTACACAATAATAATCTTTTACATTGTAATCCTTTTATTTTTTATATTTGGCATGTCTGTGTGCTGCTTCGCGTCCCTGTGTGTGTAATAAGCAGAGTGTATGTGCGTTGTGGACCCGCCTATAGGCACACATTACTAACGCGCTCTTTAAATTACAAAAAAATATTGCGCCTTTTGACTTTAGACCAGGTTTTTGTTGGTAAATGGCACAGTCTATTTCAGTTGCCTCAAAATAGCAACGCGCCAACAATGCGCCAGAACAGAACACATCTCGTTTTCAGACCAGCATGCCCATGGGCGCAAATGCATTTGCTATTAAACAACGTGGCGCAGGACATGAAAATGATAACTGCGTCGGGCTGAGACTAGCAAATAACACTCGCTGCATTGTGCCGGGTGTATGATAGGGCCCTGTATATTGATGTTCTACATTTATTTGAATATGTTTTGTTGTTTATTCTCTCTCGTTCCTACTCTCTCAGTGTCTCCTCGTCTTTTGCGGCGAACGAGCCGCCCCCGTGCACGGGCCATCCCGCTCACTCCAGGAGACATACCTGAGGCCGATGCCCACCTACCTTCTTTGCAGACAGAAGTGTGGAGCTGGGGCCGAGGCCAGGAAGGGCAGCTTGGACATGGTGACCTCCTTCCCAGGTCAGAGTCTTCCCATCATCAGGGTTGGCACGAAGAGCTTCAGTCTTCCCTAACAACTCATGAATTACATAAGAGTTCAGGGCTTTAAATTTAATGTGCTCTGCCAAAATGAGGACAGCCTCATTAGATGCATCACAGAGGAACCTAATGTAGTGATTTCTCTCCCTCTTTCTTTCCAGACTGGAGCCCGACTGTGTAAAGAGTCTGAATGGTAAAGAGGTGTTGAGAGTGGCTGCAGGTGCTCATCACTCTCTCGCCCTGACCGCCCAATCACAGGTGACACACTTCACCTGCATATCTGTGGCTTTTCTCTTGAGCGGAGAGTGTGTATTAGTGTAATCCTCCTGTAATGTGTGTGTATGGCAGGTGTTCTCCTGGGGATGCAACACTTCTGGGCAGTTGGGACACATGGAATCACCCACCAGCTTCCCTCACTTAGCCAAGGTATATCCACACATGCACATAACACAGAAAAATATCACAACAGGGAGATTAACGTTTTGAAATGGATCAAAAGGTTTGGAAATTTTAAAATAGTTTTAAAAAAGTCATTAAAAAGCTAATATTTGTCAATTTATAATCTATATTTTTATATCTATAAAAGTGAAAGACAGTAATACTTTAATTCATCAAGGATGAAAATAAAGATATTTATAAAATTCAGCTTTACCATCACAGAAATAAATTACATTTTACAATCAATTAGTTTTAATTATATTTATATTTTTTACAGTTTTTACTGTATTTTGGAGCAAATAAAGACAGCCTTGGTGAGCATAGGAAAATCTTACCAACCCCAAACCTTTGAATGGTAGTGTAGTTATTAATATTATTATTATATTTATAATATATTGATATTTAGATTTTATTTTATTTCTAGAACCATTTGTAAATTTTATTAATTCAAATTTTACAATTTTTTTTATTTCTCATATCATTTCTATAACATTGTATCGATATAGCAACACACATTTACTTAAATGAGGGTATACCATTCATTTATTTAATTGTTTTAATTATTTTTTATTTTTTCCTTTTTAATTATATAACTGAATAACACTACCAAAAAAGAAAACTTCTGGATTTTTAGAATTAAGAAAATAATTAACATTTCTTTTCCCTTTGAGGCGGTCCCCCCAAAAAGTAATTTTTTTCTGGTCTAGTTGTGTATGGGAACATTGCCTTGAAAGTATGGCAATGTTAGAAACTTTTGACACTCGCGCACACCTTTCAGCAATGTGAGTCTTTAGACATCTAGTGTACACATGAATCCAGTTGGTTTGGATGGGTCTTAGTCAGCTCCCTAATTCAGTAGTCAGAACACTGCCAAGGGTGCACTTAAACATTAAATATCTAACAATTCCCACAATGCACTGTAAAAACCAGTGAGCATCAGCTGTTCACTTAAACGGTTTAAAATGAAGGATGAGTACATATTTCATGAGGCCACTGTATTATATAACATCTACAAGGAAGATGCATGATAAACAAAACCATTTAGACCAATAGGATATTGTTCCTGATGTTATTGAATTACCAATGATGGTTTAATGCACAGTTACACAATCATGTAACAGTGTCATCAGTGCTCCAATGTTTATTGGATTAAGGCCCTTGCTAGTGCCCAAATTTGTTTTGACATTGACAACATACTGATTCATGACTTGTTTTCTTTGTTTGTCCTCTTTTGCTTTGTTTGTCCTCTTTTGTCTTTGCGCAGCTGTCAGATGGGATTCGCGTGTGGGATATCGGGGCGGGGAATCAACACACTCTCTTATTGGCTGATGGAGACTGTATGCAGCCAATCCTGTACTACAGCGGGCAGCAGGTGAAAGAAGTGGCAGAGCAAGCGGAGGAGGAGGAGCAGACCGGAGAGTACACACAGCAACCAGTGCTGCTGCCCTTTTGTATGAATGTGAGCAAGCCTTTGTCATCATTATCATCATCATCATCATCACTTCGAATTGCTATTGTATATAATAAACTATATTCTCAGATTAATGTGCTTTAAATTCTGTAAATTGATGATGTGTTATTACAGTTATTTACATAACTATGTCTCTTTTTATTGTGTGTGTGTGGTAGTTGGGCTATGTAAGCAGTGTGTGTGCAGGTGGACGGACATGTGCGGCGCTGACGGATCGTAATGTAATGGGTTTTATTGCTAGTCTGCATGAGCTGGCGGCTGCCGAGAGGAAATATTACTGCAAACTCAGCAATATCAAGAGTCTTCTGCTCCAGCCATTGCTCAAACTGGGTATGACAGTGTGTGTGTGTGTGAGACAGTTTTTGTTCTCTGATTTAGACTTTCATTAACATATCTTCATTATAGCCCTGCACAAGCTGTAAAATGATGGTCTAATTCAGTGAAAGTGAAATGAATGAAATAATTTACAATCTCTTGATGTGTGCAACAAGGTTATTATTTTTAACTAAATGTAAAACCATGCAAAAATGTGTTACTTGAAATGAAACTAATGTTTGAAACTAATAATTAAACTAATAACTAACTAATGTAAAAAAACCAAGGCAAAATTTCTCAGTACTAAAATAATTAAAACTAATAAATAACAATTATTAAATACTCTATAGACAATATAATACAAATTACAAATATACAAAACATTTATATTATTTTGAACTAAAATTTAAAGTGAAAATATAAAAATATAATCTAATTCAAAATATTAACAAAAATGGTATGTTAATGATGCTAAACTAACACCTATATACTATAATATAATATGGTGTAGATATTTAAAGATGGCTATCTGTAAGCCTTTTTTTTATTAAATATTTTTTATTATGCAGTTATACTTAAAACTGTAAGTATTTTTGTGTTCAGAATTATTAGAAATGTTGCTCAATTTTTAGATATATAGCCCAAAACAAGAAATGTTTGTCCTGTGTGTCTGGATAATCATTTGGGATTTTTAGATCTTACGTTATTTATTTTTCTTTTTTCTTTTTTTAAGATTCGCTTAGCTCCGGCCTCGGTCAGTCCACTGCAGGGCTGCTGCAAAATCTGATTGGACGACTGAGTCGGCTGTCTCAGCTCACGGGTCAAAACTCGGCCTTTCTAACCTCTTTCCTGCGGCGTTCGCGCGATATACGAGGTCTTGTTATTCTTGACGACGCACATCTGTTCCTGGACACATATTCAGAGCAAGTATACAGCACACACACACACACGATTAAAGAATCTGAAGTCATGAAGTGGTTACCTCAGCGGATGGAATAAGAGGTTGAAGGTTGTTCGTTACCCCATGCTCATTTATAATGACATAACATGAAGTACAGGATTTTAATTGCTCTTTAAAGTGTACTGTGTAGATGTGTCACAGCCATCACTATATTCAACACAATATCAGACATGTTTAAATAGCATTGCCTGTTCAATGTTCATCAATTTGTTTCGCCACTGGAAAGAGCCAGATAAACACAGATAAACAGATAAACAGTCTGACCAGATAAACAGATAATCATTCTGACTAGATAAACACAGTAACTTGAAGTCAGTTTCTGAATTTCAGGATGTTTTCAGCAAGTTATTTTCTCTACAGAGCTTTACTGAATTAACTTCTAATTCATAAGAAATATATTCCAGCTTTACATGTTTAATACTTCTAATATGATGTATAATTGAAAAAAGAAAATCCTCAAATGTCTTTAATCAGACAGAACCTCAGTTGGACCTTTACGTTGTTTAAGATGATCATAAGTTTCAATTTTCTTTGAAAGTCATTATATTTTAAGAGTCAGAGGTTCTGAACTGCCTGAAACGTGTCGTCAGTAATTCCAGTCTTACTTGCGCTAACCTTTGTAGGTTTGTAACAAATTTGCATAATGCCAATGGTCTTCATTGGCTGCCCGCGAACAACTTTGACCGTCAAATGTTGTATTTGTAGCTGAGACTGGAAGAGTTTGCTTCATACTGTCGACCTTTAAAATAGCATAATAGGGGCACTTTAAATTAAATAAAAGTCATGGGAATCTCTTTTTTAAATACTTTTATTCTATTAACTAGAAAGTACTCTTTCTGGCTGCAGTCTCTCTATACGGTCATTAAAAAATATTATTCTGTAATAAATGATTGTAAAATTCATGGGAGTTTATTGCTCAAAAATGTTGTACCCTTCTTCACAAGTCAGCTGGTTTTCCTAGCTGTAATAATGCTCTTATCTTTCTTATTGTGTCATGCAGGTACTGTTGTGCTGTGGGTGATCTTTTAGTCATGGGAGGATTCCAAGCCCTTGTCAAACCTTGCCAGTAAGTGGCGTATGTGTGTGTAATGCCCTGTCCCAAATGCTTTCCAAAGCACTTGCTGCAAAATTCTAGAAAAGATCTCAAGTTAACATGATTACAGATTGATTTAGATTAACAATAATCTGTCTGTTTGACTCTGTTTTATAGTGATGTGTTTGGCAAAGGGGCAGAGGTTGTTCAGAGGTTGTCTGAATGTTCTGAAGAGGGTTTGCCCTTAGCGGATGTTCTGCCACATCTCTTTTACCTGCCCATAAAGCACCTGCATGAATATGGACGACTGCTGCTAAAACTGGCTACCTGCTATGAGGTGGTGGGTACTTACTGGAAACACTGGAAAACTTTCATTTCACATCCACGTTTTCCAGTTTTATTGTTACAGCATGAAACCATAATGTGGTAATGTAAAGGAACATTGTAATGTTTTGCTGGCTCTGATTCGTCTTCATAAACAACTAATACAACAGTGGTCTGAGAAAATACTTATTAGAACCACTTTTGACTGAAATTAAGCACAAATAAAATTTAAATATCACCTAATATAAAACTTCTCATTAAGCATACAAAATGATAAACGCATTAATCCTGAATAAGAAAAAATATATACTGTATATATATATATATATATATATATGAAGAGTTCAGATGCAAAAGCTTCTAAATGCCATCTGAAATTTTCTTATAGAATGATCATTTTTATCAAGCTCGTATATTTAAATTCAATAATTACACTTAAATGGCAATGAAGATTACCTATTAATTGTCATTTAAGTGAAATTACTGAACTTAAATATACGAGCTTGATAAAAATGATAATTCTAGAAGAAAATTTCAGATGGCATTTAGAGGCTTTTGCATCTGAACTCTTCATATATATATAAGCTGTCAAATCGAGTAATCAGAATTAATCTTATCTAACAAAAGTTTTTGTTTACATAACATATTATGTCTGTGTGTGCAATGCATGTCTGTGTATACATACATATACTCATAAATATATATGTATCAATATGTGTATGCGTGTGTATATACAGTGTGTGTTGTGTGTGTGTATATATATATATATATATACATACACACACACACACACACACACACACACACACAAGACATATATAATATATATAAATATAATAATATATACACATATAAAATAACACATAAAATACATAAAATAATATTTAGATAAATATGCCTTTTTTTTTACTTATTCAGATTGGTCGGGTTACTAATTTTGTTATCAAATGATAAACTGAACCAACCTGTAAAAGCAAAAAAATAAATAAATAAATGTGCATAATTTTCATTCTATTCAAAAATAGCAATACTGGCAGAGTTGCAGTTTCCACTGATTTTCAGTCGAAACACTATCATTACATAAATCTCATTTCTGTCTCTGTGTGGCAGAGTACTGTGGATTATCAGAAGCTGCAGGATGCCTGTTCAAAGTATGAGTCAATGGCTCTTCATCTGAAGAGGAGGAGGAAGGAAGCCGAGTGCACGCTCCACTTCTGGAAGAGTTTTCCTGGGAAGATGACCGTGAGTCACCTCGCTGTTGTCTCAGGCCCTTAGAAGCACTTTACCTGTCAGTTTAATGCACACCACACAGCCAGGTGCTCTTCCTGCTGAGCAGATCGTTTTATTTCAGTCCACTTGTGGAGGAGAGAGAGAACGTGAACGAAGTCGGGCTGTTAATTAAGAGTTCTCCTCTTTTCTCAGGACTCTCTTCGTAAACCATCCCGTCGGCTGATCTGTGAGAGCAGTAATAAGGCTTTGACTCTTCAGAACGCGGGGCGTTTTTCCGTCAACTGGTTCATGCTGTTCAACGATGCGCTTGTTCACGCACAGGTTTGTCTCTTTATATGTACGTTTCACCGCCATTTCAGTATCGTTTCTGCTTTATCTCTGCCTTTTCTGTTGGTTTCATGCTTCTTTCCTTACTTAATGCTTTCACTTCTTTTTTATATTCGCTTATAGGGCCAGACTAACAATCTGTTTCCAATGACTGATGTTTTAGTGATGTTTATCTTTGTTTTGGTAGGGCATGGTCCCCTATAAGAGTCTTGTAAGTATGGGCTGTACGAATGAAGAGTTTCCTCCATAGCATACTGTCCCCTAGTGCCCAAGGATGCACCCTACAGCTGTAGTGTTTAGTCAATGCTTCTGTTAAAGGAATATTAGCAGTTAAATAAAGCTTTTATTTAATGCTTGAGGCATCCAATTAATCCGAAAATAATTTTGACTCGTCCTACAATAAAAAAAGGAATATGTGTATGCTAATCAGTGTTTATTTTATTTCAAGTAATTATTGTTTTACGTTTAAATTTAGTTAACTATACTAACTGATGCACTTACAATAGAAGTCTATGGGGCAAGTCAGTTTGAAGTAAGACTTAATTTCAAGGTGGGTGAATTTCTGATTATGCGTTACATACTTAAAGGAAAAGTTTACTTCAAAATGAATATTCTGACGTAATTTACTCACCCTCAAGTTGTTTCAAACCTGTATGAATTTCTTTCTTCTGCTGAACACAAAGGAAGATATTTTGAAGAATGTCTGTGACAGTTGATGGACCCCATTGACTTCCATAGTAGGAAAAAAATCACTATGGAAGTCAATAGGGTCCATCAACTGTTTGGTTACTGACATTCTTCAAAATATATATTTTTGTGTTCAGCAGAAGAAAGAAATTCATACCGGTTTGAAACAACTTGAGGTTGAGTAAATGATGACAGCATTTTCATTTTGAAGTTAACTAATTCTTTAATTCCTGTGGGTGGAGGTTTGCTCCGCCAAAAAGTGCTTTATTGATAATTATGTCAGTTATGTCATATTATTATCCTTTTGCAACAGTGTTCATGTTTTAAACTTCTTGTGCTGTACTGTCTCTCCATAGGCTTCCATTTGAAGCATTTAGTTTAATTTATTTGCACAATATAAAATGTATACAATAATAACTAGAAAATAGAATCCATATACTGTGCGGGGAGAGACAGAAACCCCAAAAGTGCTTATTTAAAGCATAAATAACAAAGAAAATAAAGAAAAAAATGAATTATGAAATTAAAGAAAGAGCTAAATTACAATAACAAATATATAAATGTATATGGCTGCATCAAGTTAATTACAACATATATAAAAAAAAACAAAATAATGTACACCAAAAACAAACCCTATAGGGTACATAAAATACATTTAAGAAAGCGTATTACTCAAACTGATGGACGAATCAAAATGATTTTCTGTGGTCAGAGATGCTGTCAGGAAAACTTAAGTTGTATTTGACACTAAATATTCCTTTAAAGAGAATGTAATCAGTTATTATAAATGATGTATATTTGTAATGAGTTCAGTTTGAACCTGTAGTTTTGACAAATTCCTGTAGTGCTTACACTCTACCTTGTCCAAAATGTTTTTGTGTGGTCTAAAACTCTAGTAAGATGACAGTACATCTGGTTGGGTACATTCCAAGGCTTCCTGCTTGCAAACCCTTTGTTAAAGATATGTTATAACACTTATGCATAATTGTACCTGTATCTGGTTGTAATTTAAGGGGCATGTTGTGCTGGATGGTTTTATGTTATACAGTAGTGGTTCTGTTTAATGCCGATTCTTGTCTTAGTGAATGTATCAGTATTTGAGATGATAATCCATTATTTTATATCCCTGTTTTTTTTCCCTTGACACCTCTTACAGTGTATATATGTGTCTGTCTTTCATCAGCATTATCCCTTTCCATCCTAAAAGAACAAAAATATGCTCTCAGGAAAAAGAACAATGTTTAATATTTTACATTTTAAAAAACTACAGTTATGTAAGTCAACAACTGTAAATCGATTCACAGTTGGTTTACCAGATAAAGTTTAGCTTGACACTTGTAAATAAACCATATGACATCCGAAATCTAAATTTCAGATATTCAGATTCTGTACTTTTTTGCCTAAATAAAATAAAAATAAATCACAAATCTAAATGAAGTCCTTTAAGTATGTTTTTTTTAAAGAAATTAATGCTTTTATTCAGCAATGATGCATTAAATTGATCATGTGACGCTGAACACTGGAGTAATGATGCTGAAAATTCAGCTTTGCCATCACAGGAGTAAATTACATTTTAAAATATATTAAAATAGAAAACAGTTATTTTAAATTGAAATAATATTTTACATTATTACGTTTTTTTCCTTTATTTTTTATCAAATAAATGCAGCCTTGGTAAGAAAACAAAAAATCTGTTAAACTTTTGAACGGGAGTGTAAGAGTATGACATATGGATATTTATTTTGACATTTGCCAATTGCCATAGATTAAATTGTAATAAAGTCATTTAAGTTATTAGTGTTTTTAAATAACTTTGAGTGAGACAAAGGTAATCTAAATGAAAATCAAAACAAAACAAAAAAACAGGGGAAATACATGCACAATTAAATATTAAATCAATCTATATATATATATATATATATATATATATATATATATATATATATATATATATCCTAATATCTGCTGATAACTGATATGGTACTGATATATTGTGCATCACTGATCAGGAATGGGCAGCAGAATTGGGTACATTCCTAGTGCATTCATTTTCAGGATATTGTTCTTGCTTTAGTTTGTTCTTTTTTTAATCTCTCCCAGTTTTCCACTCATCACATCTTCCCATTGGCTACTCTGTGGGTGGAGCCGATTCCTGAGGAGAACACGGGCCTGTGAGTGTGCCAGTCATTTATATTAGCATTATTTAGTAGTAAAGTGTATATAAAACAACATATACAGTGTTGATTTGTGTTGTTTTGTGCAGATATGGTTTAAAAGTGACTTCACCAGAAGAGACATTCACTCTGCTGGCCTCTTCTCCGGCTGAAAAGGTAGACCCAGCTCGACTCGAAATGATAATGAGCTTTACAGAAACGAGCATGCATAGTTGGTTAAACGGTGATGTCCTGCTTCCCAGGCGAAGTGGTTTCGTTCTATAAACCAGGCGGTGGAGCAGGCGCTTAGCGGACTGGGGCATGATGGGATACCGCCTTCTACAGGGGTGACACAGAGAGCAGACCCGCCCATTTCACGGACGGCATCGTACACGTTCTACAAAGACAGTCGGCTCAAGGAGGCCACGTATGAGGGCCGTTGGGTCTCAGGGAAACCCCACGGGCGGTAGGTCATTGGACAGGGAACTGTGGGTGTGAAAGTCTTCTTAAAAGAGAGATGATGATTGGCTATGTGTGTATTCTAGGGGCGTGGTCAAATGGCTCGATGGGCGAATGTACACAGGGACATTCAAGAATGGCCTTGAAGATGGGTTAGTTTTTTTTTTTCAGATTATTATGCTGACTTCTCTTATTTTCCATTTCTGGAAGTATTTCAATTATTGTTTCCTTTGCAGATTTGGAGATTATGTTGTGCCGAACAAAAACCTGAACAGCTGTGATCATTACCAAGGGCAATGGAAGGATGGCAAGATGCATGGCTTTGGAACGTTCAGGTTGGTGGTTGTGTGTTTGTATTATTTTTCTGTAATGTAAATGTTTATTTCTGTATGTACACTACCGTTTTTAAAAGGTTTGGGTCTGTACGATTTTTTTATGTTTTTTTTACAGAAGTCTCTTATGCTCACAAAGTCTGCATTTCTTTGATCAAAAATACAATAAAAACAGTAATATTGTAAAATATGATTAATTTATTTTTATTTTTAATATAAATTCAAATATCATTTCTGTGATGGCAAGTGCAAGTCTTTTGAGTTTTGATAAGTAAAATAAATATAAAAAATATAAAAAAAAAGTAAATAAAAAAAACATATAAACTGTGTAAATCAAATTGTGATATGATTTCATGGAACTGACAGAGAGAGTGTGTGTTTGTGTTCAGGTATGTATCTGGTGAAGTGTACGAGGGCTCGTTTCAAGATAACATGCGTCATGGTCATGGGATGTTGCGTAGTGGGAAGCTGAATTCCACCTCTCCCAGTGTCTTCATCGGCCAGTGGCAGTACGACAAAAAATCTGGCTATGGAGTTTTTGATGACATCACCAGGTATGCAAATAGACAAGAAGGGTTGAGGTTGCATAATAGTTGTGGCATTTATATGACTTGAATTGAAATGTATTAAAGTCGCCCTGTAGTCAATAATTGTATCCCTTAAAACTCATCTTTAGCCCTATTCGGACGGGACTAGTTTCACAGGGGGACGTTAGAGAAATACCTGTTTCACAGACGTACTTTGAGATTTTAATCCTGTCCGAATCTGCCATGTCTGTCTTTTTCCCAAACGACCTCTGTAAAAATTCCAGAGCAAATTACCTACTGTTTTTCGTCAAACTCGGCGGTCCTCAGAGAAATCTAATCCCGTCCGAATGCGAATGTCTGTGATTACCGGACATTTTTTTTCCAAAACGCTTTTTCTTATGTGTTTTGGTCAACGTGAACTGCCATACAATCTCTCACTATCGCGCCGGTATTCAAGTTTCTGCTTTTTGCGCACCGATAATGGATGTAAATGTGTTTGGTAGCCTACACTGCGAAGAAAAAAATTAAATAAAAAATGAAATCAACAAGAAGAGCCAAATCACGTAAACTGTTAAGACTGGCTACTGTAATATCAGTTTCAGGTAAGATTACTTTCATTTCTGCACTTAATTACATAACGTGTAAATTATATTTAACGTGTAAGTTAAAACTTTTTATTCCGGTGGGTTTATTATAAGAACCCAGTTCTATAAAATCATGATGATAAATCTATGTTTAGTTTTTTTTTATACTACAATTTTTATAAAAGGTTTACAAAACACTAAATACGTTAGGACGTTTTACTTTATATTTCAAAGTGCTTAATTTTAAAAGTACTTAATTTCAAATGACCATACGCAATCCACGCATTCTGAACACGTGATCTTCTGCAATGCCCACATGTAAAACAGACACTCCTACCTCGGTAATAAACACGGAGATGTTAGTCCCGTCCGAATCCGTACATGAAATCACAGACGTAGGTTGATAAGAATTGTAACTCAAACGTCGTTTGGAAAACTAGTCCCGTCCGAATAGGGCTTTAGATCACCAAAATTACATCTTTAAAAGTTTTTTCCTTGAAAACAAATGCCTTAAAGGGATATTTCACCAATAGAAAGATGAATGTGTATTTAAATTGGGTCATTTATGTAGTAGAAATGTGAAATTATTATAGAAGTTGGTGCCTTCTAGACTGAGAAAAGCCAGAAAATGTATTTTTGGCTCATGTGGATGAAAGACAACAACTCCCAGAATGCACTTGCTTCGCTGCCCTACGAGGCCACACCCAAGCCACGCCTACCAGTTACAGAGGGCAGTATCGGAAGAAATGATACAACTAGGCTATAGTTGACTCGAAACTGAAAAGACGCCGTTTTATCGTGAAATCCCACCCCTTATGGGCGGGTTGAAAACATGCGGAATGAGCTTCTACTACTGGCTGTAGTCTCTCGCCTCTGGCCAAAAAAGCCTCTGATGACGCAAAATGATGATTTTTGCGTCATCTGAGTTTTTTTCCAGACACAATACAGAAATCTCTCGTCTCAGGGGGACATGAGGGAGGGAAGCACGGTCATTTGAAAATACTACCCAGTTTCCACTGATACAAAGCTTAATGCTAATCGGTGAAGTATCCCTTTAAAATAGCTTGAATATTTTATGAATATGCAAATTAGCCCTGCCTCCACTCACTCGCACCAGCTCAGAGATCCACTTTTTGACGTGATTGGTGACAAGGTAGTAGAGGGCTGCATTGGGATTGAGTCCCGCCGGGTCCCGCGGGACCCAACGCAAATCTCGCGGGAGCGGGCGGTTTGAACTTTGCTGCGGGCGGGAATGGGCGGCTAAAAAAAACACTGCGGGATCGGGAGGTAGCCTTGCAACATGATGGAGATGTCAATAATGGCGCTTTTCCACTACACAGAACCAGCTCGCCTCGGCTCGGCGCGGCTCGACTCTACTCGCCTTTGTTTGGTTTTCCACTGTGTAAAAGTTGTAACTGTATCTGCTTCCAGGTACTTTTTTTCGTACCCCCTCCGGCGGGGTTCTGAGCGAGCTTAGGCGATACTAAAATGTGACATGAAAACACGGCAGACTGCTGATTGTTCAGAGAGAAGCATCACTATTCACTGCGTCATCATTGCACGCGCAAGACAGAGTATCCTGAATAAAAAACAGCAAAAACGAAAACAAAACCATCCAAAAACAGCACACTCGATTTCCTCCATTATCCTGTGTGTATGTGTCCAGTAGGCTATGCCGGCCAGGGAAACGAAACAAACAACCCCATGAATCTCTTTAATAATAGCAATACAAATATGTGTTTTTTTCTGCGGGACGGGAGAAGACACAAAATCAATGCATCTCTATTATTGTGCGGGAATAAATTCTCAGAGTTTTGCGGGTGCGGGCGGGAGTGGACATACATAGTGCGGGAGCGGGCGGGAGTGAAACACATACGTTGCGGGAGCGGGCGGTAATGGTCAGAAATTCGGCGGGCGCGGGCGGGAGCGGGATGAAGAAAACAGTCCCGCGCAGGGCTCTACAAGGTAGTTTGTGACGTCAGAAACACCAGTGATTTCAAACCACGTTTTTGAGACTGTCTTTGGTTCACCGCAGTTTTAAGAAGAAAATGCTCAGCAATGGTAGTTCAAAGCATATTAAAAGCACCACATTGACATATTAACAACATTATAAACTTGTTTTTCACCACAGGGGGTCTTTAAACATATTACACACATTAAGACAAGAGTAAGTATATATGCTCTATACTAACTGTTGTTTGTGTCAGAGGGGAGAAGTACATGGGCATGTGGCTGGATGATCAGCGTCAGGGGAACGGAGTTGTTGTTACACAATTCGGCCTCTACTATGAAGGTGCTTTTAGCAACAACAAAATGATGGTGAGGTTCACACTCACACATTTGGTTTTATTTAAGCAAAGTAGGTACTCTGTATGATAAGCCATGCTTGATTATGACCATATTCACAATATATAATGGCCTCTTGAGCATTATTGCTTTTATTTAACAGTTGTCACACAATATTTATCAAATATTATGGTTATAATTTTTTGTTAAAATTATATTTGAATAAGTGCCATCTTTTCACTACAAAATATAGCTCCTGTTTTTTTCCCCACACATTAAGTTTTACTGTTTTTGAACCTACAAAAATGACAAAACCTGACATAAGTATAATTACTTTTTTGCTTGAAAAGTATAAAAAAATACTTTTTTTAATCTTGTAATTTGTTTCTCTCCAAGGGGACTGGGGTGCTACTGTCTGAAGATGACACCACATTTGAAGGGGAATTTTCAGAAGACTGGACTCTAAATGGAAAGGTGATTTATAATGCTCACAAACACTTGTATGCACACACATCTACGCTACCGTTCAAAAGTTTGGGGGTATTAATATATATATATATATTTTTTTAAAGAAATGTATATTTTTTAATAAACTCTTTTGGAAAATGTTCTGTTCATCAAATAATCCTGAAAAAAAATTATCATAGTTTCCACAAAAATGTTACACAGCATTGAAGATAATAGGAAAGGTCTTGAGCAGCAAATTTGCATATCAGAATGATTTCTGAAGGATCATGTGACACTGCAGACTGGAGTAATGATGCTAAAAATTTAGCTTTGCCAAAACAGGAATAAATTGCATTTGAAAATATTTATAACAGAAAGCTGTTTTTTAAGTTGTAACAGCTTTGCATTTACTAACTTTTAAAGGTGCAGTTAGCAATTTCTGAAAAAATGCTCTTGAAAATTAAAATGAACACCAATGAAAACAAGCCTTTCCTTATTTTGGAGGCGGAGCAATGAGGGGAGTGGTGTGTTTGTTTGGGTGTCAAC
This sequence comes from Scardinius erythrophthalmus, assembly GCF_964197995.2. Taxonomy (NCBI): domain Eukaryota; kingdom Metazoa; phylum Chordata; class Actinopteri; order Cypriniformes; family Leuciscidae; genus Scardinius; species Scardinius erythrophthalmus. Next base: position 35,835,477 of record NC_138232.1, on the reverse strand, counting down.
AGTGTTCTCAGAAATCGCTTACTGCACCTTTAAATGGTGGTGTATGTTCACATAAACAAGCCTGTCATCTTCTCTTTCTGCAGGGCATGTTGACCATGCCGAATGGAGACTATATCGAAGGCTCTTTTAGTGGGGTTTGGGGAACTGGACTAAAGATGTCAGGTTCCTACTACAAACCCAGCCTTTACGACTCAGACAAGGAGAAGGCTCATGCACTGTAAGAGCATGTGTTGAACTGTGTAGCATATTCAAATGTTAAGTGACATGGTCATTTTTGATAGAGAGCCTATATCTATGTGTGATTGTGATTGTCTGCAGTAAACTGGGCAGGTTAGCAGTTCACTCCGAAGACAAGTGGAAGGCCGTGTTCGTGGAGTGCTGGAACAGGCTAGGTTGTGATTCTCCCGGACAAGGGCAAACCACTACAGCGTGGGACAACATTGCTGTAGCGCTCACTGCTAACCTGAGACAGCAAAGAGACAGGTACACTTGCACATATGCACTCACAGTTGATTCCAGTAGAGCCTGACATAAGCATGTTGCTAAGCTGACAACCAAGAACTCAAAGCAGAAAAAATGGCAACACTTTATTTTACGGTGTCCTTGTTACATATGTTACATGTACTTACCATAGTAATAGCTGTAAATTATGCATAATTACATGCAACTACCTATAGGAAGTACATGTAGTTGCTTAATATTACTCAGTATTAAAATATAATTACACTATAACAATGACACCTTAAAATAAAGTGTAACCAAAGGGTAGGGCTTAAATGGATGATTGCTGCTGTGACTGGGATTCTTTATTAGTTTTTTTCCACAACAACTACATCACCTTGTCCTGTCGTTAAAGAAGTGCATATTTGCATATATGAATATTCATTTAAAGCGTATTGCATGTTTTATACACTGAGAAATTCCAGAATTGTCAGCAAGCAGGTTATCTAGATAGCGTGGTCAATGTTTATATGGTTGGCAATGAATAGGATGCTAAATATTTTTGGCTTTAATAAGATTTTCCCAATAAATAGGCAAGAATAAACCTGGTGTCTTCCTTGATTCCTGATCCTTCCGACAACAAATCATTTGAATACGGCGATCTTGTAATCATTACTTCAGAAGTGGGAAGTAGGACGTTTCAAATAGCATGTGAACGTGTGTGTTTGTTTTTTAGTCCAGAGTTGCTGAGTCGCTCTCATCACAAAACACTGGAGAGTCTTGAGTTTATCCCTCATCATGTGGGTCCTGTGACTTTAGAGGTGTATCAAACAATCCGCCGGTACCTCGTCAAGGTAAGCATTGCCTCTTGTCATCAATTAACTGATAATAACCACATTTTCTTAACATAATTATGTCTTTCTAGTGTATTTTGTCCCTCTTTGCTCCTCTAGGAGTTGTGTGATGATTTTGCACTATATGTCACTGACCCCTAATGTTTGACCCTAGGCATGTGATACCCCACTGCATCCTCTGGGTCGACTGGTGGAGACATTGGTTTCGGTGTACCGTATGACATACGTTGGTGTTGGGGCCAACCGCAGATTACTGCCCCAGGCCGTCAATGAGATCAAGTCCTATCTCAGCCGCATCTTCCAGCTCGTCAGGTAAGTGCTTTTAAACTGACAACAAAGTCTGTTTTAAATGTCTTTTCCATGAATATTTATGTGTGTGTGTTTGTGTTTAGATTCCTCTTCCCTGATCTGCCTGAGGAAGGAGGTTCATTGGCTGACCCTCCAAAAGAGACGGCCGGCTCAGACCCTGCTGGGAAACAGCTTGAGTCTCCTAAACCCGGGTATGTAAGATATCATGATCTCATCAGATATAATATTATCAGAAAAATAATACCTTGACCAAATTCTGATATTACTGTGCGAGTACAACTGTAATTTGTTTGTCACAGTTAGCTTTTTTACTGGAAGTGAAACAAAAAATGCTTACATATTAAATCACCATGAGGTAATACTTATATTTGATAAATTAGTAAATTTTATAGGCGCAACCTCTGTAAGCCCATTTCCACCGCATAAGAAAAAAAATCATGCTTTGATAATCATAATTTTGATAAAAGTTTAAATTGACACAGTTGAGATATAATTTCGACTTTTTATATCATTGGCTTTTTATCTCATAATTTTGACCTTTTATCTCATCCTTTCATAAATTCAGATGATTTACCTGTGCTTTTATGAGCTGTTGTCTTTAACACATTTTTTTTTTTAGTAGTCATATGATGTGTGTGTGTGTGTGGCAGGTGTGTGGTCAGCAGCTCTGCTCTCCTCCTGCCGGTGCTGTTGCCACGTCTCTATCCTCCTCTCTTCACTCTCTACGCTTTAGAGAAAGAGAAGGAGGATGATGTGTACTGGGAGTGTGTGCTCCGACTCAACAAACAACCAGACCTGGCGCTGCTCGCCTTCCTCGGGGTGCAACAGTGAGTCCCACACACAACTACAATGAGACATACTTGGATTTGATTGTGATCCATCTTACTGCCACTAACAACTGTTTTTATAGGAAGTTCTGGCCTGTGACTGTTACAATACATGGAGAAAAACAACAGGTATTTAAAAATGTCCTTTTATAAGAGAGACTCTATACGATTTTTTTTAAAGTGCCCCTATTATGCTTTTTCAGATATTTCTTTTCGTGTAGTGTGTAATATAGCTGTTTGTGAATGTAAGGTCTGCAAAGTTTCAAAATGCACCATAAATTAAGTTATTGTCTTCCAAACGGAAGAACCGATTCTGAACTTCCTGAAATTAGTCGTCAGAAATTCCAGTCTGTCTTTGTGCATGAACGTACATACATAGGTTTGTACAAAAATTTGCATAGTGTTGGGAAAAGTTACTTTTAAAAGTAATGCATTACAATATTGCGATACTCCCTAAAAAGTAACTAATTGTGTTACTTAGTTACTTTTTATGGAAAGTAATGTGTTACTTTACTTATGTGTTGCTTTTTCTTGCCTGGGCTGGGCTTGCTTGTATAATATTCTGAGTTTGTGTTTCATTTTGTTGATTCATTTTGAGGAATACTAAGTCTGTTTTTGTGCAAGTGAGATAAGTAAATGCATGTTCACATTTAGTCTAGAACTACAATAAGCATCATGTTCACGCAGCGCACACAACGCCTCTGCACTTACTCACAATTTCTCTCAACATTGGGACAGGAGAGGTGTCAGTCAATACAATAAGTAATGTTACTTTACTAGTTATTTGAAAAAGTAATCTGATTACATAACTCAGATTACTTGTAATACTTGTAATACGTTACCCCTAACACTGGTCTTCATTGGCTGCGAACAACATCTAATTTGACCATTAAAGTGTTTTTGACCTTGGATGCATGTAAACCTGTTATAAGAAACCTCCAAAACAAAATTAGAAACTTTTAAAATAGCATAATGGGGCACTTTAAAACATCTCATAAAACTCTCATTGAAGGCAAAATGCTGATTATACCTGAAATAAGAACCTGGAACATGAAGCAATATTCATGGAAATATTTTGGGTGTTGGTGTGTAGGTTCTCTCAAGCACTAAAGACGCCTGTTTTGCCTCAGCAGTTGAGACTTTACAGCAAATAAGGTTGGAGATCTTTTTTTTTTTTTGGTCTGGTAACTTTTGTAGTTTCTCTCTCTGGTGTGTTTTTTTCAAGGTTTTTTTCTCTTTTTATTTCGACAGCACAACTTTTACCCCCTCAGATAAGCTTCAGGTCATCCAGCTGACCTTTGAGGAGATAACCCAGCAAGTCCTTACACTTCTGAAACAGGATTTCTTGTGGTCCATGGATGACCTGTTTCCTGTCTTCCTCTTTGTTGTTCTGCGTGCACGGTAAAGATGGCATGGCATTTCTAATGCACCCTTTTTTTGGAATATGTATGTATTGTACACTACTTTTCCAAATTTGGGGGATGGTAAAACTTTCTCTTATGCTCACCAAGTCAAAAATACAGTAAAAACAATCGGTTTTGTGAAATATTGTTACAATTTCAAATAACAGCTTTTTGTTGTAATATATTTTAAAATGTAATCTATTTCTGTGATGCAAAGCAGAATTTACTCCAGGCTTCAGTGTCACATGATCCTTCAGAAATCATTTTAAATGATTATGTGTTCCTTTTAGAGATAGTCTTTTTTATCAGCATGTGCTTTAGCTCAGAAAGTAACACATTTTTAAAAACAAGGCATGTTTTAGTTGACAGCTGTTGTTTTCCTCAGGATAAGGAATCTGGGGTCAGAGGTCAGTCTCATTGAGGACCTTATGGATCCATGTGTTCAACATGGAGAGCATGGCATCATGTTCACCACACTCAAGGTATGTTAATAGTGTATATAAGGGTATATAAGTGTATATATTTAACTTTTGCTATAATTAAAGCATCATTTCATCCTTGTAATTTCTGTAAAATTTCAGCCAAATATCATTTTTCTTGCATTCACTATAGCAGACATTAGCTTAAACTTTGCCTTTCAAGTTATCAGATTGGCAAAATTTTGTGAGCAAAAAAGGTCCTCTGTCAATTGTCAGTAGTGTAGCGATGCATGAAGTCACTTTCAAACCAGGCAACTTTCTATTGGTGAATCCGCATGACCAACTTGAACCCTTTGAGAAATCTGCGTATAGAAATCTTTTGCCCTCACATGATATTCCCAATCCCGTAGATTCTCGTTCAAATGACTGGAATTCATCTGTAAAAATTTGCTGAACATCGCACCTATAGAATGTAAAAGTTGTTTAGTAACAGACAACTAATCATAAACTGCCTCAGTGGTCTTTAAATATTAATTGAATATGACATTTTTTAAACATGATCTATCTGATTTGCTTTGTATAGGCATGCTACTATCAAATCCAGCACGAGAAAGTCACGTAATGAAACCCATCTGGTAAGGCAGTGCAATGACGGACCAGCCAATAGTGTTCAAGAAAAGGACTTGATGTGTGAGGAGCCAATCATGTTCCGAGCCTGGATCACATGGCCGGTGAAGGGTGATTCCATTAGAATCTGACATTCTCATATTCCCGTTTATGTGCAAGTCAGACTTTGGTTTGGCATTTATTTACATTTATTCGTTACATTTTTGTGTCTTCCTCGCTCAAAAAGCTATAATTGAGGCTTTTTAACTGCTGCCATTCCATCATGCTACAGATATACATTATTCATTGTTCTTTTATTAAAGAGCCTGTACTTAATTGGCTCAGAATGTATGACGTTTGACAGCATGTCACCTCTCCCCTTCAAGCACACACTGGTCGATCCAGTGCCAGTTGTCGATTAATGATGTATGAAGTTCATTAGTGTACTGTAAGCCATCTGAAATAATGGTTGCAATCTACCTCCATCTTTGAAGTAAACTACTACATTTTCCTGATCGTATTACATCTTTCATGGCAAACAGCACACTGCCGTGGACTTAAATCATGAATCTGTTCACATAAATGAAAAATGATGTGCTTCTTGTGCTTGAATGTCCACGAAAAGAAACTTTTATTGCTGACGTCTGATCCATTTTGAGCTTTCTTAACCAACTGTGCAGGGATGGTGACCTGCGTTATTATGTACAAGTCTTTGTTTACCAGCTTCTTTGTTCAGCCAAATTGAACTTGGTATTTTAAACGGTTGACACTAAGAAATAGAAAGTGTTTATGGGTCAACACAAATTTTTTGGTTCTTTCTATATGCACTTGCACAACAGTTTCCAGCAGTTTTTTTTTTGATGCACTCTTAAGTATTCTTTTAGTCAGTTTTCTGAAGCCTTTATTTAAAAAACACTTCAAATGGTTTCAACTGCATCTCTGAGTAACCGTCGGCAGTGTTTTAGTGGATGTGACTGGCACACTGGAACAAAGCAACGAGCCACAATTTGCATGCTAAACTAATTTGGTTATGAGATTTATTTTCTGCGTTTTACTGCAGAAAGGTCACTTGACATAGGCAAGCACTGTAGTATTCACTGCTAAAATCAGTTCTTTCTAATGAAGTGTTCTTAAAAGTGCCTCTGACAGTGTTATGGATGTGTGTCAATACCTCTCTTTACCCAGCAATAGCTTTGAGTTGAGTCACACGTTTTAAAGCTCAACAGCCTAATGCGTTATTTCCTTTTATTGACATTGTTTTATTTATTTGATGGTTAGATCTGGCTGCAGCACAGATAATCTGAGCGACATAGATAATCTGCAGGGGTATATCACGTACAGAGCACCAGAAGGACAGTGAGTTCGAATAAATGGCCAGAAAACCCATTTCCGCGGATCAGAGATCAGGATTTGGATGCTAGTGTGTGATTGTATGTTACTAAATGTAATCGTGCAAACTGTTACGGCGAAGGACTGTTGATGTTTGCAACCATTGACACATGAGATGTTGCATGAATATAACGATTCATGTTGTACTTTGCGTACAGGAAGTTACGGTTTGTATTCCCACACCAGTTTTTCTAGGCTGAGCCAAGGTGTGCATATTAACCTGTGTTTGAGTGTGCGTATGTGTATGTGTGCAAGTATGTATAAAGTTTCGTTTTTGAAGAATATTGTATGTTCAAATTGTTTAATGACATAATTCAGATAGATGGCAATAAAACATTGATTGGGAATTAAAATGGTTGTTTTGACTCTCCTACTTGGCCTTTTATTACAGCTGTTTCCAAAACTTTTTAGGGGGTTTGAATTAAAAAAAAAGGTTACCCTTTATTTCGATGGCTCATTTTTAGACATTCTACTAACTATGAGTAATTTTGCAACTACATGTCAACAAACTATTAGAGTAATTAGTATAAAGTAGACGGTTAAGTTCGGATTAGTAGACGGTTAAATTTGGATTAGTAGAATAAGTCGGCATGGTGCAAAGTTAATCACTTTGTAGTACTTCATAGTAGAATGTCTAAAGTTGGTAGAATGTCTAAAGTGGACCATCATAAACTGTTACCATAAAAATAGCTGGTTCTTAATAAACCAAAATCAATTTTTTCTTAGTTGTCTTTTTCCACTGAAGTGGCAGCATTAAGCTGTTAAAACTTCATCAGCGACTGTTGAAACCATCTATTGAACTTTGTTTTTTGAAGGGGAAAATTAAATGAAATGAAAATTAGAATATTTTACTGGCAAAAATAATAAGTCATGTTTGTGTATAATCTCCAAAATAGCTTCCAATTAGCACATCATTTGATTGGATGCTTGACCATTGGGTTTGGTAAGTGTTTCTACTCTCTATGAAAGTCGATAAGCTTATTTATTTGTTATCCTATGTCTGATTAAATGGTTTGTTGTATTTTTAATATTTGTGTTTTCAGCCTTGTCAGAATGGAGGAATTTTGACATCTTTGGAACGACTGATTTAGACTGGCCTTAAAGGGTTAGTATCGGCTTCTGTTTATCCTTTTTACTTTAAACTGATTTTATAGGGTGGTTGAGAGAGGGACGAGATGAAGTAACATAATGAAAATGGATACAGTTTCCCCCAATCAGCTTATGCCTGTATACAACATTTTTAAGCATGGGGCGCTTCAATATATTAAAAAGTCTGCTTTTACAGAGATGAGTTGATAGGCATCTGCTAAACAGTATAACCTTGCTCTGGGTCATGTTGTGTTCAAATGACTTTACTTTTTAAACTGTTTAAAGTCCCAATTAACAGTTAAAAAAATAACAGTTTTATTTTAAATGTGAAAAAAGTGTGATGAGAATCAAAAAACAAGTCAGAATGTGTCATTCACTCCACTGTTTTAATCAAGAGGATTACATGTACGTGTGACGCAGAATGTATTGGGATCATCAGCTGGTAAATATGTGTGAGTGGGTCAGCGGAAGAGAGAGAAAGAGAGAGAGGTGTTCTGTATCTCATGCAGTGGGTGAGCAATGATTAAATCTTAATAAGAATGTGACACTGATTGTGTGTAATGATGAATTAACAGCTGAAAGACTGGAGTTTTGTGATAGATTGATGTTTGAAAGAATATGAAAGGAGACATTCACTCTTAGAGACACCCTGACTGTCCAATCCCTCCCTTCCTAATTTCCTCTCTCACATTCCTACACACTCTCTCTCTCCCCCCCAGCTGACTCATTTGCTTGTGAGGGATTAAGCGGGATAGAGAGGGATTACGCTTCTTTTTTCCAAGAGGACTTTTCTGTGCTCTGTTATGGAATACTATCCACGTTATTCCTCTGTTTATACTATCATATTTGAGCAAGTTAAAACTGACAGTCATCATGCAAACTAAATTCTCTTCAGAAGTTCTTCAGTGTGTTAAATTCTAAACTGGGATCTAAACTGAGAAGACAAACTGAACGTGAGGGAAGAGGGAGGTAAGTGAACAGGATTTGCTACTAAGTCTCTCTGCCTGGATGTGAGTTTGTGGTTCTTGCCTTCCAGGCTTATCAATGAGGAAGCTCCCTGTGGGACAAATGTAGTAGGCTTTTTATTCACTGTAATTGTTAAATCCTTCCTTGTGTTTATTCCTGGGATGCTCCAGTTGGAATTCAGCAATGTTATGTGTACATTCTATACATATCCTTCAGTCAAGAATCAGATTTGGCGATGCAAATTGACTCAAATACAGAAACACTGAGTTAAAACCACTTTTAAAAGGACAGTAACTCTCAAAAAGAAGAATGTTTGAAAGTATGTCAAACCCTTTTAAGTTATAAAGTCTGAAAATTATGTGCTAAAGATCTAAAGATCTGCAAACTAATATTCAGTGTCTTTACCTACAGTGTTCATAACCAATTCTGTTGAGATATTTATATTGCACTCTTTCATGTGATCTTTTGGTTATTGTTCATGCAGCAAATGTGTTTTAATCCAAAACCACTAAGGTTGTACTTATAACCAGGCAAGGTCCTTTGGAGTAACCTGTACTTAAGTGCTTTGCTCAAGGTCAAAACCGTGACAAGGGTATTCATGGACCCCCCCCATTCTCGGATTTCTGGATTTCCATTTTGAAATCTAAGACCTCTGGGTTATCAGCCCCAACACAAATGTGTCAGACCGTTGACACTTTTATCCAAAGTATAGGACACTGATGACAAGGACAGTCCAAATGGACCAAACTATGGTTAACTGCCTTGCACAAGAGCACAATGATGATCCTTGTTGAGTTTGAACCTACAAACTTTTGGATACCAGCCCTGATCGCTAAGCAACACCACCTGAAACAACCACCATTTTTTCTCTGTAAAGGTTTTAAGTACATATCTAACTCATTATGAAGTATGCGTGAGGTAAGCCAGGAAACAGGAATTGTATTTACAACAAAAAAAAGCTCTATACTGCATTCCCCAAAAGCATTGTTAGCTTAAGTGGATCATAGGGACCATCGGTGCGCCAATGGTTCTATGGTCTACTTAAGGTTACGGTGCTTACCATGCTTTTGTAAAACATGACATTTCTACTGAATTTACAATTCACTTGGAAATAACAGGCAATAACTGATCAGCAGTTGTACTTTAGTTTCATGTGGGTTTTCTTGCAGCTGTATATGAGGAGGATCAGTGTATTGTTTGGTTATTCCCTGAACCTCAAAACCCTCCTGGATTAACAATGAGACCAAACGTGGAGACTGATCAAGGGTCGGCTCCACTGGAGATGGGAGACAAAGGTAAGAAACTGCAATACAGGCAACTACTTAAATTTGGAAGCTGCCAACTGAAATTTTAGCAAGATGCTAATATTAACGTTACTATAGCTGCTAAAGAAGCCATCCAGCATCACTGGCATATAACTGGCATTTACCCATCAAGCTTAAAGTTAGAGGTGTTTGCTTTGTATGTTACAGGCCTGACACAGATCTTAGCACTTGTGATTGCTGAGGTGAGGGGTTCTATCAATAAAGATATAAATGGAGCTGAACTATTACACAGTCTCCTCAATGCCCCCTGGTTGCAGTCTCTACTAAAGGTAGAGTCCATCCTACATAAACTTTAACAGTGAGTTATATGCCAGGGTTCATCATTATTTATTTATTTTTTCTCTGAAGGTGTATGAATGTCTACAGAGGCACATAAAGGGTCCAGCTAGGCCGTATCTCTCCTATTCATCTGGACTCTCACTACAGGTCAGCTCTACTCTCACTGTCCTTAATTTTCACCATAGTTTGGTCTGCTCTTACCATGTACTTTCTGTTTATACTTCCTTGATGGCTTGATCTCTTCCTGTGACTGGGGACTTGCAGATTGTACCAGTCTGGAGTCTTGATCTTGTGGTCTTGGTCTTAAGACCTCTTGTCACCAGTTTGTGACTTTGGGGTTAGGTTGTGGGCTGAATCTGGGGCTTGTGATGTCTAGTGCTGGTCTGGGCCTTTGGGGGTCTGGATCTAGGGGTGTATTCACACCTGCCTCGTTTGGTTCGATTGAATCGAACTCTAGTTCGTTTCCCCCCTTGGTGCGGACCTTTTGGGCAGGTGTGAATACAGCAATCGAACTCGGGTGCGGACCAAACAATCGAACCGAGACCCAGCTGAAGAGGTGGTCTCGGTACGGTTCCAAACGAACTCTGGTACGGTTCGTTTATGGTGTGAACATGAACCGACCCAACTGCAGAAAACTGCGTCTTTTTTATTTGACTGCTCTTATGAGGATACTTAACAAAACGGACATTTTGGCATAATGGTGTCTAAAGCGAGCGAGCAAGAGCGCGCGCACGGCAGAGAGAGGGAGCGAGAGACCTTGCGTGTGTGTGCCGTTCCTCACGAAGCGCATGTAAAGACCCAAGTCAGTGCGGGCGGGCTTTTATCTATACCATATAGTTTCTTCATATTGCGTTTGTAGAGAATAACATCAAATCAGTAAAATAACAAATATTACATTACGAAATATCTCCATGCTGAGCCTGTTTGTGCACTTCCTGCTTTTCACTGCTTGAGAATTCCTGTCCAATGAATGGACGACCTTAGCACACGTGTGGTTTTGTTTACACATTTTGGTTCACTTGCAAAAAGAACAGTGTGAAAGCGAACCGTACCAAACAAAAAAAAAATCAACATTCTATTTGGTCCGGACCAAAGCAAGTGAACTATCGGACTTTCCTGGTGTGAATACACAAGTCTTAGAGCTGGGGTGGCAACTCTGGCCCGCAAGGTCCACTGTCAATCTAATATAACCAAAGAAATTAGAATTACTTGAAAATTAGAGGCAGGTGTGTTTGATTTGGATTGGAGCTAAACTCTGCAGGACGATGAATCTTGAGGGCTGGTGTTGCCATCTCTGTCTAAGAGGGTCTGTTTTTAGGGAGTCTGGTCTTGACTCCAACTTTTTTGCTAATACATTTCCTAATAAGTCATGACTCTTGTTTTGGAACTCTAGGTTCTATCTGACCTGCTTGCAGTCCCAAACCCCTCAAATGAAGCTCGAGAACTGTATGCCCTCCTCAGTCAACCCCACCTTCAGGTGAGCATTCTTTCTAAAGTTACAATTATGTTTTTAAAACAGTAAGTGGTTTAGAGGGGCAAAGTAATTCGTTTTTTGGCACATCAGAAACTTTTTTAATTCTCAGGCCAGACTTTATGGACAGATAGATGTTGGGAGACATTGTTGTTATGTTTCTTTTATGTTTTTAAAGATATTCACTTTCAGTATTCAGTTAGTTGTGTGGAATGTTTTGTCAACCGTAAAAATAATAAAAACCGCATATATTTTTCAGGCTCTCCTCTCGGCTCATGACACAGTAAGTCTGAGGGACTATGAGCCAGATCTGCCAGCACTGCCTAAAGACCTACCTGAAGATGAAGAAGCCTTGAGAATTGTTTGCTTAGTCAAAAACAATCAGCCTCTGGTGAGCATGACCAGAAAAAGGAGTGGCAGGCAAATCTAAGACTTGCTTTTACTGACCTGTCCTGTGATTTATTTAGGCTCTTTTAATATACATTGCTGGAGACTTTCTTTCAGATAAGCATGGCAAAAAGGTACAACGGTAAAGACTGCTAGTGGTTTAAAAACTTCTTTCTTCTTGTGTTTATTATATATTAGTTTGTTTGATGCTTTATTTTTTTTAAATCTCACTAATAGCTGATCTTTTAAAGAGTTCTGTTTGGTAACTATGAGCTGTGTGTTGTCATGGATAGACCAGAACTGGAAGAAGGTTTCAAAACCACTGGGAAACGTTAAGGCAAGCAACCCACCGTGGACTCTTCTCAGCTGCGGGACGGCTGGATGGAGGCTTAGAGGCCAAGTTGGAAGGTCCCCGGGTGGGTGGTTCCATATCCACCAAGACTGTGTCCCCAAGTGTTGTTGCTCCCACTGCTGCACACCTCTACAACACTTTTGGCAGTTGCAGACAGAGCAATGCATTATGGAAACAGAGCCTCAGTTGCTCCACCCCTTGTGTCTGTAGCACAGTTGTGATTGGTAAGGACCAAAACTGTGGATTTGGAGATTCCCATTATTACATTCATCAAGATTTGCGACATGTTTGCCTCTCTTGAAAGCATCATCTAATTAGTGTTCTTTGTTTTCTTGTCTTCATCCATTTCACCATTCATTTCTCATTCTTTCTCTGAAGACAATTTGATTGAGGATTTAGACACTGGGGAGGAGTGTGATGTTGCTAATTCTGTGCCACATACATTCTCTCAACCTTCCCCATGGATTTCCTCATCATTTTGCTACTATCATCCTCCTTCGGAACCTTCTAGAACAACCCCTCATACCCGAACTGCTCCCCCAAGCCCAATGCACTGTCATCGGGTAAGAGAGACCATGACATGCTCCCATACAAGGCTGGCAAAGGAGGAAGGTCTGGATGAATTGCGGAGTACGTTGCAGCAGGCCACCAGCTGCATGGAGCGCAGTTCTGAAAACGTCCACCTGCTTGGTGAGAGGATGGCCGTTGCTACTGAACGCATATCTGAGAGTGTGCAGGAGAATTCTCAGGCTTTGACAATGCTAACACATGTAGTGGAGAAGCTCCAGGAGCTAGTATCCTCAAGCAACACAAATTCAGTGTATCCACATTGCGCTGAGACTGTTGAGACAAGTACAAGGGTTAATCGGATTGGTAGCAGATCGTTCAGTGTTCCCACTAGTCCAGCTATTGGTTCTTCCTCTCGCTTTTCTCATTGTCCTTCCTGCTCCTCCTCCTCTTCTTCTTCCTCATCTGCCATCACTCTGCTGGAGCAGCCAGTGCTATCAAAGGGGAGGTCATTTAATCCCAAAACAAAGCCATCACTATCTTCTCAAAGGAGACAGGTTGATGTACAGGACTGGATGACCAATGGGTCCTTGACATCCAGCCCTGCTCAAAACCACAAAGTGAACAGCAGCACATTTGGATGTTTCTTTAACCAGAAGAAGAAGAAAAAAGAATGAGGCTACTTCCACTTTTCCACGTTATGAACATCCTTTCAGATTCTTGCTGTCTCAAGGATGCAGGTCTTTCAAATATTTAATATGTGTGTTTTTATATGTCACCACTCACCACCTGCCCTTGATGTTACCATTGTCACATCAGTGCTTGTCCTACCTTTTTGGAAGTGATGTATTGTTTTCTCATTGGTCATTCTCATTGGTTTAACATCTTCATCATCTCCATGAATCTATCCCTTATCAGATCATAGTTTCTCTTTTTTCTCTTCTTCTTTGACTTTTTTCTCTTTCTCTTCATGTAACATTGCAGTTCAGTTTGTCATTGAACAATGTTCCTAGCATGCCACTTCCATCAGATGTAGCAGTTTGATGAATGCATGTTTTGTGCTTGATGCATATCGAATTAAGCCTTGCAGATATTTGCATTGATATCTGCTTTTTTAGGGAGCAACAATCAGGAGAGATGATGTGACAGGAGAAATATACATTGCTCGGGTTATATTTGGAGGACTGGCTGACCGCAGTGGTGAGAAATCCCTGACTGTACTGTTTTTTCTGAACCTCTGTTCTCTATTTGGGTCTCTGATATGCCATACTCAACTATCACAAACTCTCAACAAAAAATGTCTATATTACATGTCTCATGGAGTATCCATTCTTGTCTATGTGCTTCCTGTTGAAGGTCTTTTGCATGCTGGTGATAGGCTGGTGGAAGTAAACGGTAATCCTGTGTTTGGACTGGAACCAGAACAGATCATACAAATTCTGGTTAGTACACACACTCACTCATATGAGTGTATATTATATGTTGTGTGTCCTCTTACTGTTTAGATAACAGGTTCTGTAATAGCTCGTAGCAGCTGACCTTTGTGACACTTGACACTCACTTAAACCTCACTTCCCTCCGGGTCACGCCACCAATATGACTGGTTCTGCTCGTCCCAATTTAAGAAGGGCTCGAACCGGCAACTGATGGCATGGGAGGCAAGCAGGCTAACAAGAGTCAGTTGCTAGTGTGCCTCTTAAGGCCAGGAGAGTGAGGTTTACCAGCACTGCTCTTGCCAGCTGGTATCCATTACACTAGCTTTACCAGCAAGACCATCTTGACTAGCTTTACCAATTCTTTCATTGAACATTATAGCTATTCGAGTGTACTAGCTAGACCAGCCCCAAACCACTTTGGACCAGCAAGACACATCCATAATATATATCCAAAATTACAACAGATAACCAATATATATATATATATATATATATATATATATATATATATATATATATATATATATATATATATATATATATATATATATATATATATATATATATATATATATAATATATCCATAACCAATGCAAAGTGTTTTGAATAACACTTTGCATTGGTTGTTAAAATGAAATAAATAACTCTCTTTATCTCAAAGTCAAACCAGTGGTTTTACTGTACCAAACAACAAAGCTATTCTCATTTCATTTAAAGGAAAATAAAATAAAATAAACCTATGATAAATCAAAATTCATGAAGTTGTTTCTTCATTTCCTACCACAGGCTCACTCCCATGGAACCATGATGTTTAAGGTGGTTCCCATCACTGACAGGCCAGTCAACAACCAAACCATGGTGAGCTATCAAATGTCAACACTTGATTAGTCTATAACAGAAATAGCATGGAATACCCGATGATAAGGCAGGAATCAAGCATTCAGACCAGTTCTTTGGATTAAGTAGTATAGTTGGATAGCCAGAAGTTTCCAAAAAAGCAGGAGGAGGTGCGAGACCAAACAGGGCTGTCCTTGTTGTCACTAATATATGTGTATTTAAAAAAAATAAAAAGGCAGAAATCAAGCAGCAGCAACCCATTACTGTTGTTGTTTTTTTTAAACAAAAGCAAAACAGCGACACATAGAGTGTAACTGATAATACCACACTACTTCATTTTTCCAAAATGTATGTATCCCAAAATGCAATGCACTAGTCTTGAGCTTTCATTTTCTGTATGACGAATGTTCTGGAAGTGAAATCAGCTTACTGCCTTTACTTGACTAGTTATTAGATCAAACATTTTATAACAACTTGGAATAAATAATTATACATGATTATTTACATGCTAAGTGTCAAGGTGTATTGTATAGATCTATGTCTGTAACTGAATATTATGACTTTTGCTCTCTTTTCACAAGCTGTATGTGCGAGCCATGGTGGACTACAATCCCCACGTGGACCCTTCCATTCCCTGCGCAGATGCCGGCATGGCGTTCCGGAAGGGAGATATCCTAGAGATTGTGGATCAGTCGGACACCCTTTGGTGGCAGGCTGTAAAACTACCCAGCGTCTCTGCCTGCGCTGGCCTCATTCCTTCCACGAGCTTGCTGAAAAGGTCAGTTCTAAGTAGTCAGGGGTTAAAGGTCGGTGACTGAATAATTACACATCTGCATAGCCTATGATTTGATGAGATTTGGCAGCTGAATTGAATGTGATTTGAGATTACGCTGATAATCACTGCTGTCCCCAATTTTAAAAGCCAAATACGATTTTGTGTGTGTGTTTGTAGGAAGCAGAAAGAGTTCTGGTGGTCTCAGCCTTATCATCCTCACACTTGCGGCAAAACCTGTGAGTAAACTGTATAAATGCTGTTATTGTTTTATATGTGCATTTATTCAGGATGTGTTTAATTCAGCTGATATGTATTGGTTATCTTTTGTTTCCATGCTAACCTGCAGTGAGTACTGTGGATGAAGGTGAGCATTTTGTCTAGAAATACACAGGTCTGTTCTTGAATTTGACTTTGAGAAGTCATATTAAAGGGATAGTTCACCCCAAAATTAAAATTCTGTCAGTAATTACTCAACCTCCTTAGACTTTTGTTTTGTTCATCTTAGGAACACAAATGAAGATTTTTGAAGATGTGAATAAGACTAAATTAAATCTGTTCATCAAATAAAGCGATCGAGTCTCTTTAGAAAATTCAGACTAAACCACTTATTTTTACGATATCTTTATGAACTTTTTGAAGCGTCAAAAGTGGTAGTTGCGTTGCTGTCAGTGGAGGGACAGAAATCTCTCAGATTTCATCAAAAAGATCTGTGTTCTGAAGATGAACGGAAATCTTATGGGTTTGCAACGACATGAGAGCGATTCATTTATGACAGAATTTTTATTTTTGGGTGAACTGTCCCTTTAACAGGTTACAGTATTCATACTTCCCACCCAAATAGAGTGGACATACAATTTAAGGTTTAGAAGAAGTGTCAGTGCAGAAAATATGGTGAAATTTCATGCCCCCCCCCCAAAAAAAAAATTCAATCTGCATGTGAAACAGACCATAGACTCATCGCTGTTCGCAGAAAAATCATTGTTTTTTCCTCTTTTTCCTTCCCCCAAGAGGATGACATGATTGCCATAGATGAGAGATGTGTAGAAACAGGTAAGTTTTCTTTTCTGATTTAAATGAGTATTAAAACCGTATCTTATATAATGCTTGTTAAACCTACACCTGTGTGTTTTTCTTCCCTGTGCACAGATGAAGAGGCGTTTGAATCTGGTAGGTAAGTCCTGAACATATCAGGAGAAACATTTTCTGAATTCAGGTTTAGGGTCAATGTTTAACGGTACTGACCCCCAAACAAAACCATTTCTGTGACTATAGCAATAACTAGATTTGTGTACAAATGATGATATTATGGTGTTAAAGATGAAGTGTGCCACAACATTGAGTGCATCTTTAAATACTTTAAAATATTGCCTTTGATATCTTATGTCGCTGTTTCCTTCATGATGATTCATCAGAAGAGCTAAAGGATGGTGAGTGTGTATATAACACATTACTATAGAAATCCTAAAGTTTAATATTAATCGCCATTGCTTGTGCTGATTTACTCCTTTTTTCTTTTCTTTTATTAAGTCACTGATAATTATTCTGTATTTGTTCAAATATAAACTGTGTCTTGTGATGTGTTTCAGAGGAGAGCGAATTCACCACGAACGTTGAGGGGATTTATCTGAGTGAGTGTCTCTCAGATATTACAAGATTTACTGGTTTATGTTTACCACAGCAGATTAGATGGTTTACAGCATCACAAACACTGACCTGATGATGGCAACAAGTTTTTTTTTATATTGACCAGTCAGGTGGCTGGGGATGACAAAACTAATTTTTTCGGTGTTATTTTAGTTGTAAAATCACAATTAGATAACATGGCGCATTGAGTATATTATATTAATAACAAAATACAACACATACCACATACAGGTATTAAAGGGATAGTTCACCCAAAAATGAAAATTCTGTCATTTATTACTCACCCTCATGTCGTTCCAAAGCCATAAGATCTTCGGAACACAGATGATGATCTTTTTGATGAAATCTAAGAGCTTTCTGTTCCTCCATAGACAAATAAAATCAGCAACTACCACTTTGACACTTCCATTTGAGGTTCTGCAAGAACCAATGAGGTTTGTTCTCCCGTTACGCAGCACGTTTGAGGTTCTGCAAGAACCAATGTAGATTGTTCTCGCGTTACGCAGCACTTTGAGGTTCTGCAAGAACCAATGAGGTTTGTTCTCGCGCATCAAATAAGTATGGTTGAGCTTCTGTTTATGTAACATATGATCGCTGATCAATGTTTACATGTGAATAAAAACCTAAATTAAATCTGTTCATCATATAAAGTGATCGTGTCTCTTCAGAAAATTTGAACAAAACCGCTCAATTCAAATGGATTAGTTTTTCGATCTCTTTATGAACTTTCTGAAGTGTCAAAGTGGTAGTTGCTTATTTGTCAATGGAGGGACAGAAAACTTAGATTTCATTAAAAAGATCTTCATTTGTGTTCCGTATATCTTACGGGTTTGGAACAACATGTAATTAATGCTAGAATATGAATTTTTTGGTGAACTATCCCATTAAGTATCTGTTCCTGATTCTGTAGCATCATATAACTGTTTGCATTTTTAATGTGCTTTTATTCTTTGTATATCTTATGATGTGTATGTCAGCTGGTTTTCGACGAAGTCTGCGTCTTTGTCGTCGGCGGAGAAGTCAGGCTTTTGGAACGTCCCAGTTCTGCACCATGCGCTGCCCCACAAGCTGTTACAGTTCCCTGGTCAACCCTTATGAGGAGGTGGTGCGGTACCAGCACCATCCAGAGCACACACACCGCCTCATAGCACTGATGGGTGAGTGGGCTAAAATCAGCAGCAAAATACACATACATTCTACAGGTCAAAATTTTAACAGATTTTTTTATGTTTTTGAAAGAAGTCTTATGCTCACCAAGGCTGCATTTATTTAATCAAAATAGAGTAATAACAGTAATATTGTGAAATTTTACATTCCTGTGATGGAAAGCTGAATTTTCAGCTTCATTACTCCAGTATTCAGTGTCACGTGACCCTTCAGAAATCATTCTAAAATGCTGATTTGGTGCTCAAGAAACATTTCTTATTATTATAATGTTGAGAATAGTTTTTGCTGATTACAATATTTTGTGGAAAACATGATACACTGCCATTCAAATGTTTATGGTACGTAAGATTAATATTTAAATACAAAACAGTTATTTTAAATTAAACAATATTACCTTTTGCATTGAAATAAATGCAGACTTGGTGAGCATTAGAGACTTCTCTCAAAAATATTAAAAGTTCTTACTGACCCAAACTTTTCACCGGTAGTGTTGATCTTGTACAACTTTGTGTAGCTCCATTCCTGTTTGCACATGATCATGTATGAATATGACATGCCGTCAGGTCCGTCCGGTGTCGGCGTGAATGAATTGCGCAGGAGGCTAATTGAGATCAATCCAAAGGTCTACCAAGGAGCCATTCCTCGTGAGTTTCATACTACAAATATGACTTTGTGTGATATAACTGTACTGATTTTGAAGATGTCTAACTTTTATTTCCACTCAGATACCACAAGGCCACCCAAATGCCATGAGGAATCTGGCAGAGAATATCACTTTATCAGCCGAAAGCAGTTTGACACCATGGTCTGCAATCACAGGTGGTCTAAATATACTAGTGTATGTTTAACACAGTCAGTAGTTTAATATCTTACAAAATGTTTTTCTTAATCTTAAATAGGTCAGTGACACTTTTTTCCTCTTTGTTCCTCAGGTTCATTGAGTTTGGGGAGTTGAGAGGTCATCTCTATGGCACTAGTGTGGATGCGATTAAAGATGTTTTGGCAAGTGAGAAGATCTGTGTGATTGACATTGAGCCATATGTGAGTTTTTCTCATCTCATCTGTTGTTATTAGTGGTGTTTGCTAATATTTAATGTTAGGAATGTGAACAGCCTCTTAAAGTCGGCATGAAACAGAAGCTGCAATCGTTTTTTCTTCCCTATTGTCATGTATATCCGAGTGAATCGGCTTCTTGAACAAGACAAAATGTAGGCCAGGACTTGATTTTATCCATCGGGTATTGATTGGATGGTTGTGGTTTGCTATTGGTGGATCTCATGATATTGACAGGTTGTCCCGCCCTCACGTCAGTAACATGTCATCAGAGAAGAGATGTTGCTGCAAGAGAGAGGGGAAGTTTTTTTGATTAAAGATAATGAGCGCACATGAATAAAAAAAAATGCATATGCACGGATAAATCATTTATAATAAATACTGCAAAATTCTATTAAAAAAATAAACAAACAAGAATTGTCAATTTTGGTTTTATGGTGACTTTAATCCTAATTATTAAACATAGATGTGTAACTCGTGCTCAAATATCAAATCTTGCCGCTTGCTGAAGAGAACTATTTTATTGTTTTTGAAATACTATTTTTATAGTATACCTGTTATTTTTATATTTTCATTTTAATGTTACATTTTTAGTAATTTTGTTATAACTTGTCATTTTTATTAATTTATAGTTTTAGTTCAATTAGTTCCGTTTTAATTTATTTCTATTTAGTAATTTTAGTGTTTCAACTTAACTTATTTTACTTAGTTGCCCAGGCAGGAAGTTTTTCATCGAATATTTATATTTTATTTAACAAAAATTGTTTTAATAGTTTTAGTTTTAGTTTATTTAATGAGAATAGCCTTGAAAGAGAAGTGTGATATAACCTTTCTAAACAATCAGATTTATGATTTTCAACTAGTAGATGATAAAACAGGTTAAAAAAAGAATTAATTCCCATATCTTATGCCAACTTTGGATCGACAAACAATGCTTTCATATATTATGCTTAAGTTATAATCACTTCCTAACACATTCAATGTTTCTGCCAAACTGAATACATGTTGTTTACTAATAGGCTAGTTATATAGCTTGTATATTACTGCCATATGGACATTACACTGACACACTCATCTCTGGCTGATAACAGAATACTTCCTAACTGTAATGCTGCTTTGAAACAACATGTACTGGGAAGACGCTATAGAATTAATCTTGAGTTGAATTGCAATTGAATTAGGCAAAACCATTTGTTGTATATTGAATTACGCTTGACATATTCTGACGATTGTTCTTGACCTTCAGGCATTAGAGTCAGTGAGGACCCCAGAGCTGAGGGCGTATGTCATCTTTATAAAGCCTCCTACTGTTGAGCAGATGAAACGCACACGAATGAACTCGCATATCATCACAAATTACTACATCACCCGACCCTTTAAGGTGAGCTTGCATCTTTATCTGTCTCGGTTTATCATTGTTTTCACTTTTCAGATGTCTTTAAAGTACCACATCTCCAATGTTCTCTATATTTTCTCTCTCTCGAGACAGGATGAAGATTTTCAGGAGATAGAGGATGCAGGACGCAAGATGGAGCAGCATTACTGTCAGTTCTTCGATCATGTGATCGTGAACGACGGCCTGCAGGCTGCATGTGTTCAGCTGCTGACTGCAGTGAGAAGAGCTCAGGATGAACCGCAGTGGGTACCGACCGCATGGATCAGGCCAACAGACCAGTCTTAATAAGAGCTAAGGGATCATATTATAGGAGTGCAGATGGGTGTGGATATACAAATAAACTTTCTTTTTCACCTTTTATGGTGAATTTAATGTGTTTTGTTTGTAAAAATGTTAGACTTTATAAAAAAAAAAAATCTGTTCACATTTTTTTCAGTTGTCAATACTTTGTTGACATTTTGTTTGCCCTTGTGAAAACATTAATAAAACCTAAACCTTTATTAATGTCAATGTCACTTTATTTGTATAGCACAATTAAAACAACACATTGACCAATGTGCTTTACATCATTTGTAAAATAACATGCACCTCAATAAGGCATACTGTAAAACAGTCAGTCAGTGGTTAAAAGCTACAGAAAACAAGTGTTTTAAGCTGTTATTAAGTATTTTTGAGCACTCTTAATCCACTTTAAACTACTTGATTTTGAGGATTTCAAGGTCTGGAGTGACGAGGAGAAATAAGAAGAACAGAACTAACACCAATTAAAGGGATAGTTCACCCAAAAATCTCACCCTCAAGTTGTTCCAAACCTGTATGAATTTGAGAAAATTATGAAAGAATTTTTATTTTTGGGTGAACTATCCCTTTAATTTGGCATGTGTTTAATTTGGCATGTGCACTGGCATTTTCATCTGAAATTTGAAGACGTGAAAATCATTAATCAAACAATTTTAATACTATGCACGCCATTTAAAAGGATAGTTCACCAAAAAAGAAAATGTCATCATTTACGCACACCCTCAAGTTGTTCCAAACCTGTATGCATTTCTTTTTTTCTGCGTAACTCAGAAACGATGGGAACCAAACATCATTAGAAGCCATTAATTTCCGTTGTATGGACAAAACAAAAAACAAACAAAAAAAACACTGAAAAATTTATAAAAAATTTTTTTATATATATTTATATGTACCTTTGAATAAATAGTCATACAGTTTTGGAATGACATGAGGGTGTATCACATAATTTTTATTTTTTGGGTCTGTCCCTTTAAGGCTTTCCATTAATGATAATGTGTGACTTTTATTTTATTTTTTAAACGAGTATTTTATTAATTGAAGGTTTTACTCATTTAATTTAGTTCTAAATTCTTTATTTTGCAACCTTTTCATTTATTTTAAACAGAAAACAATAGTCATCTGCATTACACATAAGTTAGCCTACATGATTATTTACATGCTCTAAGGGAATTTCATTAAATAATTGTAAATATGAATAATACGAGAAAAACATTAAAATTGTTTTCTGTTTCTATTGTGTACATTGCAGTGTGACCTATTTTTTACAGTCTATGAGTGTGACTAGCTACCTGACAGTGAGTAACAGCATTTGCCCTTATATACGTATAATTACGGGCTGAATTGTTGCGCGCCTCTAGTACAGACAATACTTCAGGAAAGTGAGACGCGCCCACTCGTCTCCAACATCAACAATAGTCAGCGTGCACAACAAAATCTCAGATCACAAACGACATGTACAATCAAAGATAATTTTTACTCATCAATTAAATCGATAAAGCTTATGTTATTCAACTCCAAAGAATGGATACGGAAGCAAAGGTTTGTTACTTGCCTGAATGATAAGCCTCGTGCTCTGTACAGTAGTTTTTTGGCAAGCAGTTGCTCACAGGCGTGAATTAATATTATTGTACGTAGGTTCCCAGCACAAGGAGAAGAGATCTTCCTCCAATTCCTCAAGGACAGAGGGTAGGTCTGGGATATTCATGACATTTCAAATGTGTTTATGTTTCTTTGAGCTTTGTTCATCAGGCTTTTGCTCTCCCTGGAGGGTTGTAAATGTAGAGAACTGGGCGTTCCGGGCTTATCCAGTACAATCTGTTTATCTCTGTTAAATTATGTTGTTTAAGACAATCTGGACTAAAGTAATACCCCCCCCCCCCCTTTTATTATTGCTTTTTTCTGCATTGTGGCTAATTTGTAGTTTATACATCCAAAAAAAGTCTCCCTATTTTCCTATGTCTATGGCAGTAATTTTTTTACACCATTTTACTGGTGTGCATCTTGAGACAAAACAATGGCACTGACATATTTTAAGATATGTAAGTGCAAGATGTTTTCAGTTAAAACAGCTCAAACATGCATTTTAGTCTGGGAGTAGACTTAAGCCTTAATTGTCTGTGAAACCGGGCGCAAGTTTCGTCACTATGCGATGATGTAAAATAATTTTGGTCAAAAGTTACCAAAGAGCACCAGAGGGTTAAAATAACTGTTATGTATTTTAATATATTTTAAATCTAATTTGTAGTGTTGGTGAAAGCTACTTTGAAAAGTAATACATTACAATATTGCGTTACTCCCGTAACAAGTGACTAATTGCGTTACTTGGTTACTTTTTTAGAAAAGTACTGCGTTACGTTACTTTTGCGCTACTTTTTTTCATCTGGGCTGGGCTTGTTTTTTTTATAACAAAAAAGTTATATTTTGGGGCAAATGTAAAGACCCTTTCACACCAAAAGTGAAATAATAAGCCTCAGGCTGAAGGAAATGAAAATTCATGCATGTATAATAGAGGGCACAGCTCAAACAAACATTTCCAGCATCTGTCGTTCTGGATGACGGAAGAATAGGATGGAGGAGAAAAAAGTTTAACACTTACTTTACCAATGAAAAATAAATAAATCTATAGTCATTTTTGCTTATGGTTTAACTGAATCATCGAAGGCCAGAAGCAAGTACATTGGTTTGCATAGTATTCTGATTTCTGATTTTATTAATTTTGAGGAATATTGAATCTTTTTTTGTGCAAGTGAGATGAGTAAATGCTCACATTTAGTCTAGAACTACAATAACCATCGTTTACACACAACGCCTCAGCACTTCGATTTATTTTAACATGGGGACAAGAGAGCTGTCAGTCAATAAATCAGAAAACAAAGTAACTTGCGTTACTTATTTGATTTGTTGTAAATTTTAAAAGTAATGCGTTAATTTACTAGTTACTTGAAAAAATTATCTGATTACGTAGCTCAAGTTACTTGTAATGAGTTAACCCCCAACACTGGTAATTTGTTCCTGTGATGGTAAAGCTGAATTTTCAGCATCATTACTCCAGTTTTCCGTGTCACATGATCCTTCAGAAATCATTCTAATATGATGATTTGGTGCTCAAGACACATTTATTATTATTATCAGTGTTGATAATGAAGTAAGTAACAAATGTTTTAGTTAACTACAGTAACCCTGGTGTGTGTTTATGTCAGAAGGTTGAGTAACACCGTTTGATCCTTCCTTACATAATCCTGCTGCTTGGCAGATGCTCGTCTCAGATTTAGACACGCATTAATCCTTGCTTTAAGTGCATCAAGATGTTTGTTTGTACATGCGCAAATGTCCATTTCTTCCCTTATGTTCTCCCTGTACTCTTGAGTGGAATGGCGAAAAAGACGGTGGTAAGCTTCATTAGACAAAATAAATAAATGTAGAGCCCTCGACAAGTTTAGCATCTGATGCTCGAGTTTGACTGGAACTGTTTTTTGCTAACCAAATATTCCCTTTTAACATTTTAGCGGGGACCACGAGCACTGCCATCTATGCCAAGGTAAGATCACCTAGCAGATTAAATGTTTACATTGTAATTTATAAAGGAAAATCACACGCTGAGTCTCTTATTTCCTTCCTCTTCCTTCATTATGCATTCAAACACAGTCAAGACACAGCAGGTGAGTGTTTCTCTTTGATTTTTTTTACATATGAGATCTCTTTGCAATAAGTGTCTAAAAATCATATTCTGGCATTTAGGTGATAGTGTTTAAAGGGCTATGATGTGTCTGTTTGATTGCCTTTGAGTTTAAACTTAAAATGTAACATATTCATTATATAATGAAGCTCTTCTGTTGTTCCACACAGAGGAGATGCCTGCTCCAAAGAGTAGGAAAAAGAAGGTCAAGAGAGACATAGAGAGTGTGGACGAACCTGACGGTGAGTTTAGGTGATAAACAACACACATGATGGGAGAGAGTGGGGCTAGTTGTCACACAGTAAAGTATGTATAATAAACTATATATTACTGTATATTGTATATTGGTTTTAAACACGGGTTTATAACTATCGATGTCTGTTTACATCCTGTTTTTCAGTTGAAGTCCAAAGTAGTCGATTGCCGAGTTCACGCGCGTGATCATAGGTAACTAAACCTATGCGAGTGAACTCGGCAATCGACTACTTTGGACTTGAACCGAAAAACAGGATGTAAACAGGTATTTGCGCTGGCTTAAATAACATCATTTTTATACATATCTTTTACATCTACTGCAGTCAGATCCACTCGTTTTCACTCAGAAGGAATCACTCACATTTTCTGTGCACTCTGTTGCACACATTAAGGATGTTAAGAGCCTAAAAGCAGGTTTAGTACTTGCCCTATTGAAGTCAACAGGGTGCAAATTTTAAAAATAGAATAACTCGGTGTAGGCAACACCGATTTTTGTCGTTGTTCTCTGTATTGACAGTACTCCAAATGTACAATAAAATGAGCTCAATGTTAAAATTGACCGGAGTTCTCCTTTAAATGGCAGGGTCCCATTTGGGGCATGTTGTCACAAAAGTGGATGCTCTAAAATTTAAAGTCACCATGAAATCAAAATAGACAATTATTATTTTTATTTTTTTATGGGATATTGCATTGCGTAATTTTTTTTAAATCCATGTGCCAACAACGAATTCTCTTTGATGATGATGATACTGGCGTGAGAGCGGGACAACCTGTCACTCACATGAGATGGACCAGTAGCAAACCACAACCATCCAACGAGCCAATCATTTCCCAACAGACAAAATCGAGTCCTGTCCTACATTTTTTTTCTGGTTCGAGAAGCCGTTTTACTCAGATATACATCACAATAGGGAAGAAAACATTATTGCAACTTCTATAAATCAGCAAATTAGAATTGTTTTGCCTACTTTATGTATACACAATACATATTTACTTTTGAATGGCTGTCAATGGAGAAAGATGCATTTTTGGAAGATGATGTTGTAGTTACAACTTCTTCTAACATGGTCTACTAGACATTGCAAACCAGCTAAACTTGACTGCTGGGTATTACCTGTAAAAGCATGGTGTTGCACTTGTGATAAGTGTGTTTTACCCACTGATCTATATAATGACCAGTGGTTTTACCCTTCACCTTTGTAGATGTTGGAATGGAAATGGGTGGACTTACCAGTCGCAGACAATCCGAATGTCAGGAACCTTTGACCCCGGAGCCTCTGGATAATCCGCCACAAAGGAGGAAAAAGAAGAAGAAAGCACAAGCCATTGGTAAAAACAGTGTTCATTCGCATTTTGCATGTCCTGTTCAATTCAACTGATCTGATATCTGTATAGGCGTGATTTTATTTACATAGACTATAATAATAATAACACAATAATGCTCATTTGCTCTGATTGATCAGATGTGGAGGGAGATCAGACAGACCTGGTGTCAAATGGAGATATGGTGGATCAGAACACTGACGAAGAGGTGACACGCAGACCAAAAAAGAGGAAGTAAGTCATTTTCTTACCTTAAACTGTTTGATTATTGAAAATTAAGAAGGATCCAGATATGCACCATTGATATGTTTGGGTTTTTTTATGACAGCTTTCTGGATTTAATTTGCCATTGAATTAACAATTATATTTCTTTCTTTCTTCAGAGTGAAACCTAAAGTAACAGAAACGCAGTCCAACAATGAACTGGACATAGAGGATGATGATATCATCACAGACCCCCAGGCGCCAGTTCCCCAGCATGCCTTGTTCACCGCTCCTCAAGGGCAGAGTCAGCCTGTGGGGAAGGTGTTTGTGGAGAAGAGCCGTAAGTTTCAAGCACATTGTGTATATGGTGCAGGTTTTTAAAGGTTCACCCAAAAAATTATATTCTGTCATTAATTACTCACCCTCATGTCGTTCCAAAACCTGTAAGACTTTAGTTCATCTTCTGAACACAAATGAAGATATTTTTTATGAAATCCGAGAGCTTTCTGTCCCTCCATTGACAGCTGCGCAACTAACACTTTGACAAAAAGATCATAAAGAGATCTTAAAACTAATCCATATGAATTGATGCGCGAGAACAAACCTCATTGGTTCTTGTGGAAGCTCAAACGTGCTGTGTAACATGAGAATAAACCTCATTGGTTCTCTCACGTCAAGCAAACATGCTTGAGCTTCTGTTTATGTTGATGTTTATATGTGAATAAAAGCCTAAATTAAATTTGTTCATCATATAAAGCGATCGAGTCTCTTTAGAAAATTTGGACTAAACCGCTCAATTCATATGGATTAGTTTTACAATCTCTTGAAGCGTCAAATTTGTAGTTATGTATTTGTCTATGGAGGGACAGAAAGCTCTCCGATTTTATAAAAAAGATCTTCATTTGTGTTCCGAAGATGAACGAAAGTCTTAAAGGTTTGGAACGACATGAGGGTGAGTAATTAATTGTAGAATTCAAATTTTTGGGTGAACTATCCCTTTAAGACTGTTTGCAAGTTCATAAGTTGCAACATTTTACATATTGGGCCCCACCCAGCGCAATTGACTTTGTACACTGACGCATGTATCATTCCTATTTTGCAACCGACATACAGCGGACTTTTCCCTCCACAGACGCACATCACTAAATTAGGGAATGAACTTGCGCTCCCGGGGGCGGTTCAGAGAAAAGAGGAGGCGTTTTCTAGCGCAAATGTTCCCTGGTGCTATTTTGCAGTTTCAGAAAACAATTCCGCTACAGACCAGGAAAAACCTAGTCTAAAGTCAGTGGCGCGTTCAGATGCTATTTTAAGGACGCATGCTTGGCCATAATGTAGAGTGTGCGCATACACTTTGCTTCTCTCATCTACACAGACGCAGCAGTTTTCATTTTTGCAAACCATACATAATTACAAGGAAAAATATTCCACACGAGGGAAATCATTGTGGTGTCCATGAAGATGTGAAAAAATAGGCATAGATCTAGCATTACACATTTACCCAAATTATCATACGCCTGTTTAACTGAAACTAATTTGGGTGGGTTTCTCCCATCCTCATACAATGTCACTTCCCGCCAGTATAATAGCAACAGATCCGCCCACAAAGTGACTTGTGTTTCGCGTTTGATACTTGCGTTTCAGATCGTTAAAATAGGACCTCTAAACTTTTACTTATTTGTAAGTTGAAATTGTTTGCATGCAAGAAATGAAGGTCAAGTGTAAGTAGTGAGCATGTTTCTTTGGTCACAGGTCGTTTTCAAGCAGCTGAGAGAGTGGACCAGTGGAAGCCCAGTGTCCCGATGGAGCAGAGCTTTATGGACATCCGTTCAATGTGGACCACTAGAGATGTCTCCTTGAGAGTACACAGTGGCTTCAGGTGTCCTTTCCATTAAACGACATGTTATTTTCCAATTCTTTCAGATCGGCGCAATTGATTTGGCCTGAGGTGCCTTTTTGAGTAAAAACAAGTTTTTTAAAGTGCCCCTATTATGCTTTTTCAGATATTACCTTCATGTCATATGTAATATAGATGTTTGTGAATGTAAAAGGTCTGGAAAGTTTCAAAGATCAAAGTGCATTAAAAATGGAGTTGTCTCCCCACCAATTCTGAACTGCCTGAAACGAGTCGTCGGTAATTCCAGTCTTACTTCCTGATTGAACCCATGTAGGTTTGTAACAAATTTGCATTATGCCAGACTATGGTCTTTATTGGCTGCCCGTGACCAATGTCTACTTTGACCCTCAAACACTGCGCTGCGAAAGCAAATCCACTTTACAGGCTTGAATTGATACGGTAAAATCGCCATCGTTACTGTTCGTATCACTGTGTAAACGAGTGCCGAGGAAGCCTCTGGAGCTGAAATTCAGATATGTTAATGATCGTTTAGTTTCCAACACGCACTGTAAGTGGTAGAAAAATCACAACAGACTGGGCCTTGGAAAGGAGGGGTTTAGAAAGTCCGAATCCTTTATCAAACTGTTTCAGACACTGTGAGAAAAGAGGTGATGTGCAATGTATATTATGAGAAAACTAAAGTGTTTTTTGACTTTGGATGCATGTAAACCTAGTTCTGCAAAACAAAATTAGGAACCTTTAAAAAAGCATAATATGGGCACTTTAATCACTCAAAAATGGAATGTAGCATTAGAGGGTGGAAGCAATATCAAAGTTTCTTAAATTAATTGCATGCTGTTTTGTTCAAATATATGGTCTGGTTGGAAAATAATGACTAATATACAAAATTATGCATTTTAATCCTGTTGAAATCATTATAATATGCTGATTTGGTGCTCAAGAAACATTTTCGTGTTATCACAAAAATAAATTGGTTAAAAGTTGTTTTAAACCTTGCTACTTTTTTTCAGGATTCTATTTGAAATCTAAATATTTTTTAACATCATACATGTCTTTACTGTCACTTTTGATCAATTGAATGCATTCTTGAAAATGAAAAATGAAAAAATGAATTTCACTGACCCCAAACTTTTGGATGGTAGAGTACATCTATGGAAAGACTATTTTCTAAAGCGTGACTTTTCCTACTACACAGAGTGATTGGCCTGTTTTCTCATGGCTTTCTGGCTGGTTATGCTGTGTGGAATATCATTGTGGTCTATGTGTTGGCTGGGGAACAGTTGAGCACTCTCTCCAACCTCCTGCAGCAGTATCATACGCTGGCCTACCCCGCACAGTCCCTGCTCTACCTGCTGCTGGCTCTCAGCACCGTCTCTGCCTTTGACAGGTGAATCACCAAACCTAACCATGACCATTCACTTGGACCAGCAAAAGTAGTTACACTGTAGTCACAAGTGTTTATAGCTTTCAGAACCCTTGAGATTAAACAATGTTTTTGTTCCCTCTCCTAATAGGTTAAATCTGGCCAAAGCCTCTGCGGCCATGCGGAGTTTGCTAACCCTGAGTCCTGTGGCGCTTGCCTCCTTCTGTGAGTTCAGCATTTCCTTCTATATTTTTCCTCATGTACTCATGCAGTGGACCTTAGTCAGGGTAGCGCCATGTTTATTTTTTTTGCCAGGAATGTAAATGAGGCTGTGAGGGTTAGAATACAGTGTTCAATGTATTAACAACATACCAACTGTTAAGGTGACAAAATGTCTTATTGAAAAAAAATTGGTCACACTTTATTTTAAGGTGTCATTGTTACAGTGTAATTATTCATTTAAGTACTGAGTGATATTAAGCAACTACATGTACTTACTATAGGGTTAGGGTAGGATTAGGATTTGGTTGAGGGTTAGTTGCATGTAATTATGTATAATTTACAGTTATTACTATGGTAAGGACATGTAACATATGTAACAAGGACACAGTCCAGTGTTACCAAAAATTCTATCCCTCACAGCCTTGTTTTAATCCGTTTCAATATGGCATCTACCTTGACTAATGTCTGTAGCCATACATTTAAACAGCAATGTTTTAATGTATTCCTTTTCTTTTTCAGTTTACTTTTCTGCGCTCGTTTTATCGTTAAGCCAGCAGATGACGAGTGACCGTATCAATCTCTATAATCAGTACTCCAGTGATAATGTAACACTCTGGTAAGATCCATCGCATTAGAGCATGCTGGGTAAATACCCTACAGTATTAAAAGTGAAGCGGTTGTCGTGTCTCCTTTCAGGCAGCCGGGCTCAGAGCACAGCTTTCTTTATCCCTGGATCATAGTCAATCTTGTGGTCACTTTGCTGGTCGGGCTGGCCTGGGTTCTGATGTCAACAAGTCCAGATATCGACCACACAGAAGGTAAATGCTACAGGATGATGAAGTTCAGAGAGCAGTCTTCTGCTCTCCTGTGGCTATGTTTGGAATTGAATACTAGTGTACTGTACTGGATATGGTTTTTTAAAAAATACATGTAAAACAGAGCACATTATGCAACGGTTAACATTTCTATGATACCGTGTCATCACAGAACCATGTCAAGTAATTCATTTAATTTAGCGGCAGTTATTTCAGAATAAAAATAAATATATTCAAAAAAAGCTTTCTGGTCTGATCAAATAATGAACTTCCATTCAAGCATTTGGAATTATTAAGATTTTTTGGTGACTCTTTATTTTAAGGTGACCGTTACACATTACTTGTACTTACTATAGTAAATTATGCATAATTAAAAGTAACTAACCCTAAACCAAACACTAACTCTTATAGTAAGTATATGTAGTTAAAGGTATAGCGGAGGATCTTTCCGAATTTTAGATAAGAACCGCCCTCTCCACTTTTTGAAAAAATGCACATGCGCAACACTCTACTTGCTCCCGAGAGGGAACGCCTATTAAACGTGTGCGAGGTTCTCCTCGTGCACGCTCTGTTTACAAGTTGCTGTCGGCATCACTCATACAAGATTACTTTCCAAAAGAAGATTTGCACTTTTTCACCAAATAGCATGCCAAACTTTACCTGTCGAGTAGAAACTTCGCGACTGAGGCATCAGTGGGAAGCCCAACCTGTGTTTTCAGCGCACGCCATCGTGTGAAACAATCTCCCAAAAACACTCTGATCTTGTTTCTCTCTTCTGAGGCCTTTCTCTTCTTCTCATACAGTTCGTACAAACTTTTTCTCTTGCGACCCTCAGACATTTTCAAAGGACCCGGTGAAACGGCGAGCTTCAATGAATTGCTTAAACCGTAACTCTAGCTCACCACCACACATAAACACCTGAAAGTGCGCATGCGCAGAAAGCGAAAACTAAGGGACGAGCACGTACGACGGCCTTACGTAAACATATCACCAGAATGATTGACACTTAGGTGGACCAATAGTTTACACTACCCACCCGGAAAAAGAAAATCCTCCGCTATACCTTTAAAGGTGCATTGTGCAAGTCTCTGAGTTTTTGCAGAACTATGCCCCCTCTGGCGACAAGCGAAACTGCAACACTGCAACTGAACGCGCATGACGTCACGCCCAGTCTCAAATTCCGACCCGAATCCCTCTTATTTATTTTACTGTACATGATTATAGAGGCAATCGCAGTGATCAGAGAAGGGCTCATTCAGCCCATCAGGCAATTGTTTAAGCATGTATGGGTTAGAAAAACGGGTATTTTTAACATGAAATGTTGCGCAATGCACCTTTAATTAATTTTACTCAATACTAATTTGATTAAGTACAATGTAACTGTTACCTTAAAATAAAGTGTAACCGTTTTTTT
The DNA here is from genome assembly GCF_964197995.2 of Scardinius erythrophthalmus. Taxonomy (NCBI): domain Eukaryota; kingdom Metazoa; phylum Chordata; class Actinopteri; order Cypriniformes; family Leuciscidae; genus Scardinius; species Scardinius erythrophthalmus. Next base: position 35,803,117 of record NC_138232.1, on the reverse strand, counting down.
TAAAGAAACTTTTTTTCAGCAAAGATTCAAATGTAACAGTAAAGACATTTTATGTTACAAAAGATTTATTTCAAATAAAGGCTCTTTTGAAATTTCTATTCATGTAATCCTGAGAAAAAAAAAGTATCATGGCCAAGTATCAAGCAGCACAACGGTTTTGAACATTCATACTAATAATAAATGTTTGAGCACCAAATCAGCATATTAGAATGATTTCTGAAAAATCATGTGACACTGGAGTAATGATGCTGAAAATACAGCTTTATCACAGGAATAAATTACATAGTAAAATAAAATACATTGATTTGATATTTTAATGAAATCTGTTCTGTACTGGATCTTCAAATAAATGCAGCATTTTCTTTTCTCACCAATGCTGCATTTATTTGAAAAAACAGTAAACACTGCTTTTTCACAGTAAAAAAAGGTAATATTATTAAAATGTAAAATGAATGCATTCCATTCTATTATTTTTATAATGTTATTTATTCCCATGATTGCAAATCTGATTTTTCAGCACCCATTACTCAATCTCTTACCAACTGCAAACGTTTGAACGGTAGTTTATATATTGTAAACTTTGAAAAAATAAATATATATATATGAAATTAGTAGGAACATTAGCTTACAATACCCACAGAACAGTAATAGAGTGCATTTTGAATATAAGCCGGTGTGTTCTAAACTTTCATATGTTTAGATACAACTTTATCTAAAACGCATATGCATGTTGTTTTTCCCTTGTAGATTTTATAATGTCGATGGAAATGGAATATCCAAAAGCAGAAGAGAAGGACATCACTGCATAAGGCACCTGAACTAGTTTTTTTTCCTACTATATTTTGATACATGGTCATTGTATATATATTATAAATGCTTAACCATTGTAAAGTCTCAGCAATAATAATAATAATAATAATAATAAAAAAAAAAAGCTAGATAAACATTCTCTGTCTGATCGATATAAGTGATCACAAAAAAGAGGCCAGATTATTTAGTTGTTTTATTAACATCACACTGGAGCAGGCTGAGGACGAGGTCTGGTCCGCTGTATTATAACAGCCATCACAAGCCCACAGACACCAAACACTGTAAGAGCTCCTGCAGCCCATAATCCATAATCCAATATCTGCGGGACTAGAAGAGGTAAACACTTCCAGGTAGAAGCTAGTTTGGATTGGTCGTTTACTGTATGAATGTTAACAAATATCACAGTGCTTTCATACCTTCTTTAGACACAAGATTGTCAGAAACCGGCAAATGGGATACAATTATGACTTCCCCACTCGAAACTACAACCTTTTCCTTAGAATCCTTTAAGTCTTCTGAAACAGCCCTTCCTAAAAGGTCAGGAAAAAAAAATTACACAATGTCTAGAATCTATGTAGCTGTTCTCACTTGTCTTGCTGTAACATAAGCTTATATACATTTTATCATTATTTTTGTATTATAATACTACACCACAACATCTAGAATCTTCCATGTAGCTGTACTGTGTCCTGCTGTAACATTATATGATAATATTAAATGTACATAAAATTATATAATAGACCACAACATCGAGAATCTCCCATGTAGCTATACCCACTTGTCTTGCGGTTACATTCTATACATTTAATTAATAGTATTATACACCACAACATTTAGAATATTCCATATAGCTTTGCTATGTATTTATATTCAATCATGACAACTCTCGGAATAGTTTTAGTATGTTATTAAATATAGCAATGTTAATGTATTTGGTCTTGGCGGACTAGATCTGCTATGCTACTCTTAACAGATACACTGTGAGCATGTAAGATACGCTGCTGCATAAATAGACATTCATAAATCCCATAGCAGATCTAGGCAGGTGGAGCTGGGGGAGGTGGAGGGTTTTTAAAGAGGATCTCTGATCGCATGCTGCAGGACTAATTTACAGCAAACACTGAACCAAACTATTTAAAGTTGAGCAAGCAATCTCATTGGCTGCAGGATCAGCGGAGGCCAATCAGCTTGTGCCATGTGGTAATGCGATTGCTTGCAGTTGCATGTAAAGGACCTGCAACCTCTATTTACACATGCACACACTCACTTTCCCTGCTGCCACAGCTGGGCTCACATGGCTCAGTGACGGAACGGTGGCAAACAGACGTAGTGCAGTGAATGAAAATCTGTTGAAGAGAGGGCAGAGGACAAGAACATAAGTAGGAGCTAAGAGAACAACATGTGGTGGGCAAGAGGATACATACCCTTTCCTGTACAGGCACAAAAGAGGACTGATCTACAAAGGTGAACATCTTCACCACAAAGCGTTTGTAATGAGATGGGTACTGCAGCCCTGAGGCTCCAACAGGAAGCGGAGTGGTCAGATAATGGTCGTCCTTATATGGACAGCTATTAAGAGTAATTAGAAAAATGGTACACTTCAAATAGTGATTAAGTTCTTTGGCATTGAGGTATGTGGCAAGCTTTGAAGTTAACAAATTCCACTAAATGCCCATTTCCTAAACTTTAGATGATAAATTAGAGAAGTGGAGAAGCTATGAAAGAATTCAGGCTTACCCTTTAAGCACTAGGTCCCACTGAGGCAGGCTCAGGGGTTCAGGAGTAGAAGTGGCCCAGCAGTGGTCCAGGACCAGGATAACATTCGGATCCGTCCTCTCTAGAATCCGCACCTCCACATATACAGGTTCTCTCAACACTTTTGTAACAGGATAGTCCTCCTCAGAGTAGTATGATGTGTACATATCCTCTTAAATGCATAAGGAGATTACTGAATTAATTAACTGCATCTCACTCTACTACAATGATAGTAATTTGATAGACCTGGTATTAATGATGGTCATATTACTGGTATTCAATGCAGAAAAAATTAAAAATACTGGGGGAAAAGCATCACCGTTTCCACAAAAACATCAAGCAGAATGACGAAAAATTATTCTTGAGCAGCATATTTGAATGATTTCTGAAGGATAATGTGACACTGAAGACTGGAGTAATGATGCTGAAAATTCAGCTTTGTCATCACAGGAATACATTACATTTAAATATACAGTAGTCAACATTTGAAGTGGATCAAAAAAAGTTCATCAATGTTGTCCTAAGACAAGAACGGGTATTGTTCAAAATTCATGTACAACTTTGATGAAAGGTTGATCCATTTCAAATGTTGACTACTCTACAGTATATTAAAATAGAAAAAGTTATTTTAAATTATAATATTTCACAATTATAGATTTACTGTATTTATCAAATGAATGCAGCCTTGATGAGCATATTATCCCTCTTTAAAAAAACAAATCTTACCAAACCCATACTTTCGAATGATAGTGTATATAGAAATTGCAGTTATTTTTGTATCATGTCTTTATTATTTAATTTCTGTAACTTTGGAGAAAAAAATTGCAGATTTTTTGTGACCTTGCTTGTTTGACAATGAACATTTCAGGATGATTTGGTAAACTGGATGAGTTTCATGATTTTATTTCAGTCCTTATCATATTTTGCCAATAAGCCACATTTGAAAAACCTGACTCGTATTGGTTATGATGTCAAATAGTTCGTTTCAGGATTCTGCTTACCATCAGAGCATCCTTTAGCGGTGCACTGGCCCTTGGCGAGCCTGAGCTCCACTCTGAGTGGCCCAAGCTGAGAGACAGGGGGAGGAGGAGGAATCGTATTCACTTCCACCACCAGAGCCTCAACTGATGTTCCCGAATACCTGCACTGGAACTCCAGCCTTCGAGACAGACAGGAAATACTGAGGGCCCTTTCCACGGATTTTCTTACCAAACCGTTGAACACAAAAACAGACCACCAAGGTGAACTCCAAAAGTGCACATGACGAGACGAGCCCTCCTCACTCATAAGCACTGTCTCTCGTAATTGATCCACGAGGTCCAATGCCCACTTCATACGCAGATGACATTATGTTTTCATAAATAACAAAACCGCTTTCTTCCTGAAGGAAATAAAATAGGACAGATAACAGTGACCATAGGCTAATAACATACTCGGGCTCTCCCTCCGTTCACACCCACCTTCATTCTGGTGCCACAGGAGCTAACAGCAAACTGATAGATGGCAAAGGTGGCAGTACTGCCGACAGGCACGCAGTGGCCACTGGGGTCGTTCTCCAGCATGTGGATGGAGTCTAAACTGATGTGTGGAAGGGTGGCATCTCGAGCTACGACCAATACAAACTGCCCATCCCTCGTGCACTGCAGGGTTACTGGAACAAACGGGGAAAAAAGAAAAAAAAAAACACTTCAATGTAATTAGACTTTTTGCACACAATAACGAAGTCATCATACAGTTACAGTGGTATCTAGATTATATATTGCTTATATATAGACTTAAACACTGCCTGACCAGAAAATAAAAAAGAAGTCGCTGTTTGGATTTAAATAGGCAAATGCTTAAGAGCATATGATTGGATCATTACTGCAGTGATTACTACATTCTGTAGCATGTACAATGGAAATAAATGTGACATTATTTCCATCAAGAGATGCATATATTTTTGGTCAAGATCTTGTGTTGACAATGCAAGAGTCCAGCACTCTGTAAAGTCTCCTCCAGCACATCCCAAAGATTCAATGAATTTAAGGTCTTTACCGAGCGCTGCCAATTCATGTGTGAAAATGACTCTTCATGCTCCTCCCAACCATTCTTTCACAATTTGAGCCTGATGAATCTTAAAATTGTCATCCTGGAATATGGCCATGATGTGTGTGTCTTCATGATTGTTTAAAAAAATAAAAAGCTACACACTCCATCAATTAGGGTTAAAATAACTGTTCCCAAACATATTACATGCTAAAAACATAATGATCCAGTTATAGACTCTTAAGCGTTTCCCCATTTAAACCCAAACCCATTTTTTTTTTTTTTTTTGCCATAGCGGTCAAATTAAATTTTCACTATAAAAACTAGTATGACTATACAAATTGACTATTTACTACTGGTCAAATATTTGGAATAATTACGTTTTTTTTTTTCTGAAAGAATTTGCTTACGCTCACCAAGGCTGCATTTATTTGATCAAAAATACAGCAAGACAAACATTAATATTGTGAAATATTACAACTCAAAATAACTTGTTTTAATACATTTTAAAATACAGTTTATTTCTTTGATGCCAAAGCTGAATTTTCACTAACCATTTTTTGTAAAATTATAAACATAACTTGTTTTATCAGTTTAATGCATCAATGTTAAATAAAAGTTAAAAAGTAACTTTATAATCCCAATTAACTTTAGAGTATAATGTCCTATAAAGTAGCTACCATGTAAGCTAGTCACAAAGTATACTCATCCACTTTCACGGTGTCTTGCAGGAACTCACCTGCCTTGGCATAATAACAGCCCTGTGCATCATGACAGCAGCTGATGTCCTCACATTCTTCTGGAGTGAGGTCAGGTTCTCCACACTCAATGCGCTCGTGCAGCTCCACCACACAGCGCTGAGACCCGGAGGTCCTCGCCGGAGTCCTCTCTTCCTGCTGCCGGGGAAACTCCTTCAGACCTGGTGAGAATGGTAAACCACCGGCCTGATACTGGGGCATTTGCCAGGAAAACTGTGGATCCTGAGCATTGCTCAAACATACAATAAGCGTAAACACAACTGATGATGCAATTACCAACATTTTTGCGGCTTACTTTCGTTAAGTACGTATTCTTTCCTGCGTCTCACATTTAAAGAGCTCATAACGACCCTAATTAACATTTGCTCCGCCCCTTTAATTAATAACAAACCCATGCGGTAAAGGTAAACGAGTTATTTTATAGCTTAGACAACCACATTTAAAATTTTACGAAAACGTCTATTTAAAAAAAAAATACTCATATTACAAAACAAAAAACGTATCTTTAATAAGAGCCATACAATAATGTTTTATTTGAACTTGTTTGGGTACGTGAGGTAAAAAAAATAGATTTAATTATAGAAGATGTAGGCTATCGATTAAAATAAATCCAAATATCCATAAAAAGAACCCATCCTCTCTGCGATTGATTGTTTTGGTCGTTTACAGGATGTGTAGTTGAGTGCCGATCTACAGGGGCGCAGCAGGTTTCTGATGGTCACTGCAGACGTGGATTGTTAGCTACTAGTTCACTGAACAGATTACATTTATGAGGAACCTTAGACATTTCTGAAAAGCAAATATGCTGGATTTTGCTATATTTGCAGTGACCTTTGTCATTATCCTCATCGGTGCCGTCCTGTATTTGTATCCGGTGAACAATTTTTGTATATTATCTGATCAGTCTTGCAAACTGTTGTGTAGTTTGTTGTGATATTTATGTACAGTAATGTTTTATATTACATATATGTTTGAAACGCTGTTAAATATGTTTGGTTTCAATTCTGACCTGCTGCCTTTAAATGTAACTTAGTCATTGGAGGGGGTAGTCAGCCCTTAAAACTATGGTTAACTGTATTAACCTCTACGTGTTCTTGTTTTATTGCCAGTCATCTAGACGAGCCTCAGGTGTTCCTGGACTAAACCCCACTGATGAGAAGTAAGTAAATTAAGATACCCTCCTTCTCTTTCTTTTCAAACTTTTCTTTCTTTTCTTTTCATTTTTTCCAACAAACATCTTTCTTCACTTTTCCAGAGATGGGAATCTGCAAGATATAGTGAACAGAGGAAGCCTGCATGAGTTCCTGGTGGGTCTTCATGATGAGTTTGGGTCTGTGGCATCTTTCTGGTTCGGCAGGAGACCAGTGGTCAGCCTGGGCGCTGTGGACCAACTGCAACAACACATCAACCCCAACTGGACCAGTGAGGAGCCTTTTATAAAAAAAGGATTTTATATATAAAGAAGCTCTGAATTTCAAGGAGTAGTTTTAAAAAATGAACATTGTTACAATTTACTGACCCACAAGTTGTTCCAAACCTGTATAAGTTTCTTTCTTCTGTTGAACATAAAAGAAGACATTTTGAAGAATTTTGATAATCAGGTAGTTGACGGTTGCCATTGACTTCCATAGTAGGAAAAAACTACTATGGAAGTCAGTGGCTACCGTCAACTGTTTGGTTACCCATATTCTTCGAAATGTCTTATTTTGTGTTCAACAGAAGAAAGAAACTCATACAGGTTTGGAACAACATGAGGGCGAGTACGTACAAAATGTAAATATTTGGGTGGACTATCCCTTCAATGAAATTCACATTTTTGATCATAACCTGATATATGATTTATATACTTGTTTAATTCATAATATACACTACTGTTTAAAAGTTTGTTGTTTTTTAAATGTTTTTGAAAGAAGTATCTTTGCTTAAATAAATGCTCACCAAGGCTGCATTTATTTGATCAAAAGTACATTAAAACAGTAATATTGTGAAAAATTTAAATAATATTGTTTTCTATTATAATATATATTAAAATGTAATTTATTCCTGTGATTGCAAAACTGAATAATCAGCATCATTACTGCAGTCTTCAGTGTCACATGATCCTTCAGAAATCATTCTTATTTGCTGATTTGCTGCTCAAGAAACATTTCATATTATTCTCAATGCTGAAAACAGTTGTGCTGCTTAACATTTATGAGGAAACTGTGACAGTCGTTTTTCAGAATTCTTAGAATAGAAAGTTATTTGAAATAGAAGTCTTTTGTTACAGAAATGTCTTTTTACTGTCATTTTCAATCAGTTTAATAAATTCTTTCTGGATAAAAGGATTCATTTCTTTTAAAAAACATTACTTTCTGACCCTAAACTTTTGAACAGTAGTGTATAAAGTAGCATGAAGTCGTTTTTTATGCATATTATTATGCATGCTTTATCTAACAGATATGTGTGTACCCTTTCCTCAGCGGATTCCTTTGAGACAATGCTCAAGTCGCTGCTTGGTTACCAGTCAGGTTCAGGAGTGGGAGCGACTGAGTCGATGATACGAAAAAAAGTGTATGAGGGAGCTATCAATAAAACCCTGGAGAGCAACTTCCCTCTATTGCTTCAGGTCTGTGGAGGAGTTTATGCATCACTTGTTTCACATTTTTTCACTATTAGGACCAACAGCAACAAAGTTATTTTCATTGCATTAATCTGACCCAATGATATTTGCCTTACACTAAGTAAATGAATTATTTCTAATATTAAACCGTTGCAGATTATGAACAATACTGAATATAAAGATTAAATAAGAAAGTGCCGTTTTTTGTTTATGGACATGTAATTCCTCTCTTTTTTTTTTAGCTGGTGGAGGAGCTGGTCGATAAGTGGGCATCTTATCCTAAATCACAGCACACTCCACTTTGTGCTCATCTGCTTGGATTGGCAATGAAGGCTGTCACTCAGCTTGCCATGGGGAGTCGCTTTCAGGATGATGCTGAGGTCATTCGGTTTCGTAAGAACCATGAAGCGGTGAGCGTTCATCAGTAGTTATATTTAGCGTCATGCGTATCAAAATGATATATTACATTTTACACTTAAATGTATACAATTCTGTATTTGAATAGATCTGGTCAGAGATTGGGAAAGGTTATCTGGATGGAGAGAAGAGTTCCAGCAGAAAGGCCCATTATGAGAGTGGTAAGAAAGAAGGCAGCTCAGCAGCTTTTTGATAGTGCTGACTTTATTTTTGATTGTTCAATGTCAATTGATCATGTGGGTTTGTTATTTGCAGCTCTGGCTGAGATGGAGTCAGTGTTGAAGTCTGTGGCAAAGCAGAGAGCTGGGCAAGGATCCAGTCACTCCTCTTTCGTTAACTATTTACTACAGGCTAATCTGACAGAGCGGCAGGTAACATCTCAACACATTTTTAAATCGAGATACTGACATTATTATTAACACATTTATCTAGGGATGCATGATATATCGGCCACCGTATCGGTATCGGCCGATATATGATAATTTATAATGTTATCGTTATCGGCCCGATAAGAAAATTTGGCCGATATATTAAAGCCGATAAATAATGGATTATTTCCTTCAGCTGAGACGCTTCAGATGCGCACTGTGTTTACCATTATGGTTTTGAATTGCTTGAAATATGATTGAAATCACTTCAAAAAAGGGAAATACAGTTAAGTGCAACATGTGCTGTTCAAGTCTATCATTTAGGCTATATACAATTATAATGAGAACATTATAATTGTGTGCTTGGGTCATGGCTTTTAATGGTGAGACTTTTGTTTTTGTAATCAGGGTTCTCAAAAATTATATACAAATTTGGATTTAGATTTATCGGCCAATATATCGGTTATCGGCTTTCAAATATAAAGAATTATCGGTATCGGCTAGAATTTTCATATTGGTGCATCCATACATTTATCCATACATTTTAAACAAATTATCATTAAATGTGTTTTGCTGTGTTCAGGTGATGGAGGATGGTATGGTTTTTACTCTAGCTGGCTGTGTTATCACTGCTAACTGTGAGTTTCAATTTCTCTTTTCTGTTGCTCCAGTGCTATTTTAGTATTATTTGTAAATAGTTTTTTTATATTTTGAATGAGCTTTTATTTTTATTAGTGCTGTCAAATCGATTAATCGTATCTAACCTAAAAGTTTGTGTACTGTATGTGTGTATATATATATATATATGTATTATTTTTTATTTTTTTTTTTTACAAACTTATGTTAGATATGATTAATCACGATGAATCGATTTGACAGCACAAATTATTTATTTTTATTTTATTACATTTTATTTCAGTTAACAAAAAAGTTTTAGTTTTACTTAACGATAATAATCCAGTGTATCTCTTCTGTTTCTCTTTCATGTTTGCATTTCTGTTATTCTCACCTGTATCATTTCCCAGTGTGCATCTGGGCAGTTCACTTCCTATCAGTCTCAGAAGCAGTGCAGGATCGGCTCTATAATGAACTTGTCGAAGTCCTCGGAGATGAGCCTGTTTCCTTAGAGAAGATTCCACAGCTTAGGTGAGTCTTAGGTGAATTTATTCATTCAGCAGATGATAAATCATGATGACTGTAAGTGATTAATCTTCATCTCATTAACTGGTTTCACAGACAGGGCTTAGATTAAGCCATTTAGGACATTTAAGTAGCTTTTATAAACGTGCCTTAGAAAAAAAAACATTACTGGTGTGCATCTTGAGACAAAACAATGGCACTGATATATTTTAAGATATGTAAGTGCAAGTTGTTTTTAGTTAAGACGGTTAAGTTAACATCTTACATTGTATGGCTAATATTTTAGTCTGGGACTAAGCTTAAGCCTGTCTGTGAAACCAGGCATAAAGGTTTTCATATTAGTGGACAAAAATTTGATGTTTTGGTAAAAAGAGATGGTATTTATAATGTCCAATTTTTTCTTTTTCTCTTTACATATACCACCAAGGGGGTATATGTGCGGAAACCAAGTTTACGTTTTTTGAAGTTATACAACATGGAAATCATCATACTTCATGTCTTCCCCACCAGATACTGCCAGCAGGTGCTGAATGAAACCGTCCGCACAGCCAAACTGACACCCATGGCTGCCAGATTACAGGAGGTGGAGGGGAAGGTGGACCAACACGTCATTCCCAAAGAAGTAAGAACCTGCCTTTCTCATTACCAGGCCAACACAAAAACAACAACAACAAAAACACTGCAGGATTTAAGTGCCAATCATTCACAAAATTCTACACACCCATTGCCCCTTGCATGTTCATTTTATTTAGCTTTTATATACTGCTAATTACATCTAGTCTAGTCAATATAGTGCTGTGACTTGCATATTATGTTATTATTAATACAGCTTGACTTTGATTGAGGAGAGGCATGCTAACAAGACTTGTTGTTCTGTGATGTTTGTAGACATTGGTTATCTATGCCCTGGGTGTCGTCCTTCAAGATGCAGATACTTGGTCACTTCCATACAGGTACGGGTGTGTTTGTGTATGTTCATCCCATATAAGGTTGCGTAAGTCATGCTTTGTTGGTATTCTTATCGGTTTGTCTTCCTTGAAAGGTTTAATCCTGACAGATTTGCTGATGAGTCGGTGATGAAGAGCTTCTCGCTGCTTGGGTTTTCAGGGAGTCAGGCCTGCCCTGAACTAAGGTACAACGAAATACAGATATAATCTTAAAGGGATAGTTCATCCAAAAATGAAAAATGTCATTTTGTCATCATTTGTCATCATTTACTCACCCTCAAGTTGTTCCAATCCTGTATGAATTTCTGTCTTCTGCTGAACACAAAAATATATTTGGAAGAATGTTGGTAACCAAACAGTTGATGGGCACCCATTGACTTCCATAGTACTTTTTTCCCCCATACTATGGAATTCATCAACTGTTTGGTTACCCATATTCTTCCAAAAATGTCTTTTGTGCTCAGCAGAAGAAAGAAATTCATGCAGGTTTGGAACATCTTGAGGGTGAGTAAATAATGTCAGAATTTTCATTTTGGGGTGAACTATCCCTTTAAGTAAATAGCTATCAATGAGATCACAAGAATAATTCAAGTTTATTATTTACTCACCCTTGTGTCTTTTCAAACCATGACTTTCTTATTTTCTGTGGAACACAAAATAAGACATTTGGCAGAATGTTCAGGCTGCTATATTTCATATAGCAAAAGTGAATGGCAACTGGGTCCGTCAAGCTACAAAAATGACAAACAAGCCCCATAAAGTATTACTGAGTATCATATTGAGTCCTATTGTCTAGTGTTTCTGAATTTTTTTACTCTAAGGCCCTCTATTGTCCAATTTTCAATTAGACAGTGGAGACTATATTTAAAAGCTGTTATGACAAATTTGTTTGTTTTCATAATGTTATATTTGCACAAACTAGGAGTGTCACTTCATTAAAATAATTAAAACTGTGTAATTCTAGAAGTTTCAAGAACTGAATGTTTTTCACCGTTTACACTCTTTTTAGCAGTTACATATTTTAGAGCTTGAGATAACTATATATATATATAGTTGGATGAATATATATATATTCACTATAGAAATTTCCATGACTTTTCCAGTTCTAGAAATTACACTTCCAGGTTTTCCAAAACAATCGTAACCCTGGTTTTTAAATGGCCCCTATTATGCTATTTTAAAGGTTCCTAATTTTGTTTAGTTCCCATACAATTGGCATACTTTCATCCAAGGCCAAAAAACACTCTGATTTCTTATACATTGCAGCATCACCTCTTTTCTCACAGTGCTTGAAATGGTTTCTGAGGCCCAATCTGTTGTGATTAGTCAGATGGCTCAGTCTGTTGTGATTGGTCACGATCATTACCATATCTGAATTTCAGCTCCAGAGGCTTCCTCAGCACTTGTTTAAACAGTGATACGAACAGTAACAATAGTGTCGGTTTTCATATAAATTCGAGCCCGAGTCTTCATTCTTTGGAAGTGCATGTAAAGTGAATTTGCTTTTGCAGCGCAGAGAATAGCGTCTTTTAGAACAACACGAACCAAACTCTTCTAGGGCTCTACTACAACGTGTTTGAGGGCGGGTCAAAGTAGACAATGAAAACCATTGACTGGCATTATGCAAATTTGTTGCAAACCTACATAGTTTTGTCCAGGAAGTAAGACTGGAATTACTGATGACTCTTTTCAGGCAGTTCAGAATCTGTTCTTTCTTTTGTTCTTCATTTATCAAGCAGGCCGTTTACATTCACAAACAGATACATTACACACTACGTACATGAAAGGTAATACCCAAAAAAGCATAATAGGGGCACTTTAAATGAAAAGTTTTTAAGAGAATTAAAATAACAAGTATAATATCAGTTTATATCTTGATTTTCAGCTGTTTTACAGTAGCTTATTTTAAAGCTGGTTTTGTCTTATCAATTTATGGCATCTTGTGGCCCGCTTTGAAGTGTGCTGAGGCCCCCTAGTGGTCCCTGGCACCCTGGTTGAGAACCACTTATATAAATGTGTAGGACATTCTGCTAAATCTCTTTGTCTTTTTTTGTTCTGTCAAAGAAAGAAAACATAGAGGTTTTAATCAACATTAGGGTGAGTAAATAATGACCAGATTATCATCATTGGGTCATCTAGTTCACAAATCTTCTCTCCCTGTCTCTTCTCTTCCTCTTTTTAGATTTGCATATACTGTGGCCGCAATGCTGCTCAGCACGCTGGTGCGCAGGTTGAGACTGCACAGTGTTAAAGGACAGGTGGTTGAGGCCAGGTATGAGCTGGTGACCACACCTAAAGATGACACCTGGATCACAGTCAGCAAGAGGAACTGAAGGACTCATATCTCACGTCCCTGACAGCCTCTTCTGGGAAATGTGAATTATACATGGACAATGGCATGTGCTCGAGATCAACGCAATGTCATTTAAAAACGGTCCAGGTTGTTAACTATATGCCACAGTTTTTAGAGCTTCATTCCATCAAAATGCCACGGACAACAACATTTTATAAACAACGAATCCAATCTTTTAACTGGAATCTTTCAATACTAATACAAATAAAAAGTGTGTCTATCTCTGTATGTCTATCTTTGTCTGTCTGGATATCATAAAAATACACCAAAATGACAGAAAAGAGTGACGAATAGAAAGAAACGTATAGGGGAGGAGGAAAGAGAATGTGTGAATGTGAAAGAGAGAGAGAGAGAGGGTAATGTGATGGTGTTTTCCTCCTGCATGTCTCAGTGAGGGAGAGGGAGTGTGATGGTGGTGTTTTCCTCCTGCCTGCATCAGTAAGATGTGAAGATGGCGGAGCTGCAGATGCTGTTGGAAGAGGAGATTCCTGCTGGTCGAGGAGCTCTGCTGGACAGCTACGCCAACCTAGAGAGAGTCGCCGAGTACTGCGAGAGCAACTACATACAGGTGACATTACAAAACCCTGAAAAATATTCAAAAACACCGGAGAAATGACACGAGAGATGAATGATCCGACTGCTTGTGTTGTCGAGTGATAATGCAGTCGAGTGGACTGAAATCTCCACATTACAACTGCTTTGTAATTCGTTATGGTTTATTATACACTAATTCAAAACATAACACACTTTATGGACGTTTTATTGCCAATTTCAGTGTTTTAGTACAGATATGGGGCCTCAAACGCTGAGCTAGGCTAACGCGCTAGCCGAAGCGAAACCAATGTGTAAACCTCAAATGTATCACATCCAAAGACAGTTTGTTTCCCCTATTTTTACATGTATTATGAGTTTATCATGTTTAAATGCTTAACTTAAACCGAGTGTTGTGATTTAAAGTGGTGTATTAACGAGTTATACTTTTTTTGGAAACCTTAATCAAAGCAGCGCAATGTTATTGAAGTTAGCTCAGCTGCTAAATGCCGAGGGCTTATGGGCAGTGTTTTTATTAGATAAATGTACATTTAGTGTTGTTGTCTATTAATATTAATAGTTTTTCTATATATATATATTTTTTTGTTAATATTAGGGTGTTGTTTAAGTTAGGTTGTAGTCCAAAGGGGAGATGTGTTTGTGACGAGTACTAGTTTTCGAAATCGCGAAAAATTACTATGGTCCAATTGACTAACTGTGGTATCCAAGTTACTTAATTTCTGTGAGTTTTTAAATCTGTTTAGGCTGCTCTTTGACAACAAACACCGTTTGTTTGTTGGTTATGTTGGTCTATCCATTGTTATGTTGGTCTATCCATGGTAATGCTTACTCCATTACACTAATACCATAGTTAAACTAGCCTATAGCTTCTATGCAAGAACTATGGTAAATACAGTTTTTCCTCTGCTCGCATGAGTTTGATGATTCACTCTGGAAACTGTGAAATGCTTCTGGAACAAAAATGAATGACTAAATTCATGTTATTTTCAGCATTCCTGGGGGAACCACAGAAGTGGGTGTGTAAGGATATAAACTTCTCTGTTTAGAGAGCATCCGAAATCAAACTCTTGACATTTATTGCTCCAAAAATACAGTGCATGTCACATGGACCCTGGCAGATCAGTGACTGAATGTCACTGGATATGAGTTTGTTCTCTGAGGATGCTGATTCAAGTACTTTTGAGTCGTGATGCATTCTTTATAAATATTGCATACTTGCTGGCCTGTCAATGCGCAAAACCATATGGTTATAGTTTAAGAGTGAGAGCTGATAGTTGTAAAGATGTTAAATAGTTTTTTCGTTGTGATTTGACCCAGGGGGATCTCAGTTCATATTGTATCTAAATCAGACCCATAGGAATCGTGCAGAGCACATAGTGTTGGTGCTCTCTGAGCCTGAATGCATTTTGTAAAGAAATTCTGCTGGTTGTGATAAATCATTGTATTCCGCTCACTTCATAGCGTTGTCACAGCAGGCTCAGAAATACCATAAATAGCTTAAAGTGACCGAGCTTAGATTTCTTTCCATAACAGCCTGAAGCTCGGGTTGATATGAGTCTTGCTTGCATGTGGTCTGTGGTCTGGTTTCAGTTTAGTTTAGTAAGTAACCCAATATTTCCCTCATCCTCAATGCATGCATATTGCATAAAGATATGTTAGCAAGGTTATTCAGAGAGGTTCTTATTATTGTCATGATGGTTGTTTTTGCCACAAATAATGAGCATGTTTGTTGTTGGAAAAGCCAGATTAATTGTTGCATTATTTGCACAGGTGTCATAGAAGAACCTTTTTTGTGTGTGTGTGTGTGCATCTGATAGTAAAATCAGCGAGTTCTCTGGATTTCTGGTGTTTTATTGAACAAAACGGAGATCTGATGTTTTTCCTCAAAGCGTAGATGACCAAAGAAGGTTTTTATCTCGAGCTGACAGTGCAATGACTGTTCTCCCATAGTTTATCTCCTCATTATCGTCTCATTAAAACCCTATATGATTGTCATTCTTCAGGGCAACATCAAATGGCCAAATGTCCATACAATGAAAATGGAGAGCATAAATGCAAGATAAAAGTAGTCCAAACAATTCCTGCACAATTCTTCAGAAGTGTGAAAAACAAATCAAAATTCTCTGAAAATCTGAGCTGGAGCTCAGAAATCTTTAATTTGTTTTCATTTTAAAAAAAATGTACCTTTCATGCCAGATATGACATTATTATTGACGCCAAAGCAACATTGGTTCTTGCATTTGTCGCGTTGTAATAAAGCTGTTGTTTGGCTTTCGAAGAGGTGCACAAGTCTTATAGAATACATTTATGATGTTCCTTTCATCCTCAGTTGCTGTATAGAAAAGAGCCACTCAGACATTCTGCTTAACATCTCCTTTTGTTTTTCACAGAAGACAGAAAATAATATAGGGTGAACTATTCCTGAAATGGCTACTAGTCTGTTCAAGCACAGTTTGTTGACTCGGCCAGCTGATCTTTTGTTGAATTACTATGTTAGTTGGTTTTGAAGTGATCATTGAAGCAGTTTCATTTGCTGTGAATGCTATCGAGCGTGTTTCTCACACACTACCCTCCTCCCCCACTATCCTCACTCACCGTACCGTTCATCAGTGGGCCTTCCCATATATTTGACAGCATCACCATGGTTACGCCGGAAGGGAATGAATGATGGCTGTGTGGGCAGCCAATGAGGCAGTGATCCGAGACGAGGTTTTTTTTCATGGTAGTGCTTTGCTCTGATTGGTTGCTTCAGTGTCTGTTTAAATTAGTTTGTTCGTATATGGGAAATTAATCATAAAGGGGAGTAAGGTTGTGCCATATTAACAAATGTTATCCCAATATTTTGGGGGATTTTGTTTACAACTGTAATTTGAACTGTGTTTTTGTGCTGATACCATGACTGAACCCAAAGCTTTTCATATTCTTCATGTTCTGCGCGGTGGTTGGTTCACCGCATTGACAGAAACTGATCCAATTTTTTCACTAAATTGATTTCCATTTTTACCTTTGTAAGTGTGTTTCTGACCTAATTGTATGATTCATCATTCATATCAAATTCTTACATTTCGTAAATAAATATTGTTTTCTATGTTTATTAAAATATGAAATAATAAAAAAGTTAATTGATACTTTAAATATGGGGCCGTTCAAATAGAATGTTTTTGTGTGCTGTTTTTCCGTTGTTTCTGTGTAAACATACTAGACGGCCATGTTTGACCATTCTGCTCACGTGTTACGTCTTTTGCAGTGCCACTCATATGGCATGATGTACAACATAAACGTAACATTACAACTTGTATCTGTACAACAGGAGGCAAATACAAGTGAACTTGAAGTCGGCTACATGTTAGCCAGAAAGTGTTATTCCCGTTGTGAATGCCCTCTTTAACTACTTCATTTTCATCTACTTCATCAGGTGATTACAGATATCCCCGTGCATTTTCGAAGCCATTACGAGAAGTGATTTTAATTAAAACATGGGCTTCCTGTTGAAAAAATATGACCAGATAAAAGAACATTGCTGGATTACTAATAATATCCTACATTTTTCTGAAAAAGAAACATCTAAAAGGAATATGACTGTCTCAAATAACCCAATCAAAGTCAATAATGTCGGGCATTGCCGTTTAAGTGAGTGAACAGCGGTAAACTGAAGTGCTTTGCTGGCTAATTAATTATTAACTCCATCAAATGCGTCCTATGTGAAATTATTCATATGCATACAACATAAAAGTAATATTACAACTTAAATATGCACAAAAGGACGGAAATGACACGTGAACTTGACTTTGCTTGTCTCAGTCTTGCGTAGCTAGACCTTCAGACTGACTGCAGAAGGTCTGGACTCCATCGCAGCTTTCATTGTCCAAGAACCGCCCAAGAGGACGTCCGAGTGAGATGTAAAGTAACTAATAACAGTTTGTTTTGTTCCGCACCATGTTTAGGGGCGTGAAAACGGAAAGTTGACGTCCATATGATAACAGACCAGCATGCATCTAATAAATTATCCATTCAATAATGTTGTCCAAGTTTACTGCAACAATGGAGCCGTGAACTTCACATATTTTTGAAAATCCAACATTTAGTTGATACCGATAAGCACTCATTGCCACAGTTGTAAACACAATGGCTTTCTTCTTCCATGAGGGGGTTTGGCATTACGACAGATTTATTCAACCAATCAGAATCCAACCAATCAGATGTTGACTTCAAAACGCCTGAAGTGTTTCCTATTTTGTGTGCCATATGCATCAGACGTTCAGCCCTAAAGGGGAGTGAAAACGAGGGAGTAGAAATTAGGCCATGTTGCAATATAATGTTCTCTTTCACCTCTATCCATCCTTCTGTGCTCAGATTAACTCCCTCTCTCCTTCTTTTCTCTCCATCTAGTCTCCAGATAAGCACAGAGCTTTAGAAGAAACCAAGAGCTACACCACTCAGTCTTTGGCCAGTGTAGCGTATCTGATCAACACTCTTGCCAACAATGTGCTCCAGATGCTGGATATACAGGCGTCCCAGCTACGCCGCATGGAGTCGTCCATCAACCACATCTCACAGGTAATTCTTACTGCTATAGAAACATCTAGGATTGTGGGTATATTGCACTTTGTGAGATGAACAGACTTGTACATTGGAGTTTTGTTTCTACATTCAGTTCATTTTCTAACGAAAGCATCACTCTTAATATTGCTCATACTTAAAGTAAGTGGTTTATTAAAATCAAAAAGCCTAAATATTAAACTTTGGCACATAGCAGTACTTTTATATTAATCAAATTACATTTTATGTTTTATGGTCTTTTGACTTTGGAAATCTCTTCTACAGACTGCTTGTCATTCATGGTTTACTTTTTTATTTAAACATGATTTAGGCATGATTTCATACAAAAACCTGTAATTTGCTTTGTTACTATGTACATTACTGTATACGTCAAATCACACAACAACGTTTCTCCGCAGACGGTGGACATCCATAAAGAGAAGGTGGCCAGGCGAGAGATTGGCATCCTCACTACCAACAAGAACACTTCCCGCACACACAAGATCATCGCACCAGCCAATCCCGAGAGGCCTGTACGCTACATCCGCAAACCCATTGACTACAGTTTGCTGGATGACGTAGGCCACGGCGTAAAGGTAGGGATGAAGCCAAACTCTCTATGTCTGCATTTGTAAGAGCGCTGACTATGGTGGAATTTGTATTAAATTAAATATGATTAAACCTGAATATATTTTGGGGGTGGTGGGTATAGAAATATGATATAGAAATTTTGGGGCACAAAAAAGAAGTAATCTGTTGAAAATGAAATAAATAAGTCTTGATATTATCTGCTTAAAATATGGGGAAATTCAGAGCTGTAATTTTAAAGGTATCATTTTATGTTTTACATTTAAAGTAATTAAGTAAAAGAAAAATACCGTTTGTAAAATGTGAAAATATGTAAGTTCACTTGATAAATATGTGTTTTCTTTTACATCCCCCTTGTTATTGGATACTTTGGCTTGTGGTATAAATTAATCATGGCTGACTGCAAAAAGCTTGATTCTATATCATGCTGTTAGGTGGCAGTATACATTCAAAACAACTGCTATTTCAGCCTGGACTACATAAACAAAAATACATTTAAAGGTGCTGTAGGACATCTGGGAAAATGCTAACTTTAGCCTGATAGCAGTGAAAGCGTACGTCCCACCCAAAGTCACGCCTCCTGAAAGCATGTACGCGCACAGCCTAGAAGACCGGAGACAACGTTACTGCAATACCAATATCATGTGTCATTCACCAGTGAGAAAACTTTATTAGTACAGTTAGTAACACTACAATACCAAACGTAAACAAATTCTTAAAAACAGAATTAGATGCAGCAAGTTTTCGGTTTGTTTAGCTAGCAAAACTTGTCAGTGTGTTATAATATTTCTTGCATGACAGGGTTCCCACGATGAGAGTCTGCTTGGCTCCTTTGCCAGTGCCACTTGTTGTCGGTTCAGAAGGAAAGTGAGGTTGTTGCTGCTTGCCATTCTCGCTCTGTCTTCACAGCGTACTTGAACGCGCTGATGAATTCATATATCTGCGTGAACAACCTGCGCAGTGGCATGCAAACACACATTGACCGACAGGGAACACATG
The DNA here is from genome assembly GCF_964197995.2 of Scardinius erythrophthalmus. Classification (NCBI taxonomy): domain Eukaryota; kingdom Metazoa; phylum Chordata; class Actinopteri; order Cypriniformes; family Leuciscidae; genus Scardinius; species Scardinius erythrophthalmus. The sequence continues at coordinate 35,783,261 of NC_138232.1, read as the reverse complement.
CTATTGGACCGTTCGGACCGAACGCAATGATTGAACGAACATTTTATGGTCCTACACCTTCCAAAGACGACATATATTTATAAAAATACATTTAGGCCGCTTAACTGAGTGATTGCTATCAGTATATGAGGAGACTTTCAACCAGCATAGCAAAAATGTTTCTGCAGAGAATCACCTACGGCATCTTTAAGTTACCATTTAAAAATGGTAATATTGGCATATTATGCATCCTTATTAATATGAATGTATTTTCTCTTTGCGGTGCTTAACTAGCTGCTCTGTGCGTGTTTGCATGTGTGTGAGTTTTTCTTTACTCTTTACACTAACAGTTTGTATCTTTTTTTCTCCTCACCTCTCTTAATGCCTTCATTTCTGAATGTAGTGGTTACTAAGGTTTAAGGTAAGGATTCAGTCGGGTTTTGGTTGATGTGTGTGTTGTGTATGTGGTAGAATGTCCGTGTCTATATATTTGTTCCCACTCAGATTAATAATATTTGACACTTGCCCCACAGGTCAACGCTCAGAATATGAAAGCAGGTACAACTCCACGCACAGCTGCCCCGACTCAGAAACCACCCAGCCCGCCTGGCCCAGGCAAAGGAACACTGGGGTAAGTTAGATAGAGGACCTGCTTTTTTCATGACATATATAAAATTAAAGTAATAATTTGTATTGTTGTGAAACACCAGTAACATAAGATATTTATGAGATATTTACCCAGACATACATTTCATAGTTGTTTACAGATGTAGAACAGAAATATTCTGTCAAACAGCCTTCTGGAATGGAGATGAAATTTGCTGCGGTTCATTAATATAAAAAAGGAGCTTCTGTTTGTCAAGCTGTTTTTCTGTAAAAGTTTGTGTGGTCTTGATTTTTATAGAAAGAACAGAGGCAGTCCTTAAAAGGGGGATCAAATTTTCCTTTATCTTTCCTAGATTAAAAGAGCTCATTGTACTATGAAAACAGTCTGAAACTTTCAGAACTCAAAACTTGGGCTCCGGTCCACAAAACTCATTTGTTGAAAATAACATTGTGTCCTAACCAGTCACAATTTATATATCAGTACTGAACATTTAGATGTCAATAATGCCAATTTGGTAAGGTAATATAAGTACAATAGGCACTATTATTTCGAAACACCTGTAGAACTAATAATTAGAGTAAATTGTGGGAAGGTCCTACATATTTTGGGCTGTTACATTAAAGGTGCCACTCAGTAATTTTTTTCCTCATTAAAGTTTTACACAAAAGAATTAAACAAAATAAATAGCCTGATCAGTGGCTTAATACAATCATTGGTGTCACCTAATTGGACCAGTTGAAATGCTTTTCTCTTTATCTTGCTAACTCCCCTTTCTCTCACAGAATAATTTATTTGTGAGTAACTGAATAGCACAGATAACTGAAAATGTTTCTTGTGCTGCGTAATTCTGCATCCGTGCTGCTGGAAGTTGACATTGAAAGTCATTGGAGCAATCTGAGTAAAATTACATCTGAGTGCATCTTTAATAAGGTCTCTGAGCATTTTAAGTCTGATCTGAATTGTTTTTGCATCGTATTTCAGTGCAAAAACCTTGCATTATATGTGGACATCTAGGACAAAAATAAAATGATTATGTATATGATATGACCCCTTTAAATGATGAGATTCTGTTGTGCACATGTGTTGATATGGTGTTTGAAAAGGAAATTCTCTTTCTCTCCATCTCTTATCTAATCTTGATCCCTGACAGCCAGGCTCACACACGTCTACGACTCTGTGTGTTGTAGTTCACAGTTTTGGCTTGTTCTCTGTTCAGGGACTGACACACTAATTTGTTCTGGATCTTTGTGTTTTAGTCTTTGTGCCTTTTTCTGCCACTGCAGGTCACTGTGGAGAACAAAATGTCATGTTGTGTTTGTGATCTGTTATTTTTATTTCATGTCATTGAGTTTTTACAGCTGATGTTTGTTACTGTTAAACCTCAACTGTGTTCTTCCCGCTCATGCCCATGTCCACGGCCCCTAACCCCTCACTGTCACCATGGCAACACAACGACCAACCACAAGCAATTCAGACAATCTTAATACACCACAACAGGCTCCTTTAAATATCTACTCGGCCGTTACATAATAGTTTCCTGCTAGGGATGGGCAGTTTGACGATATATAATATGCAACTGTATGAATGTATCACCGTTAGAGTTTCCTCATACCGAGAAGAAACATACATTATTGTGAACATGCAGAGTGGGACGTATCCCAAACAAGATGAGGAAGAACCCGTTATTGTTTAAAAAAACATTTCTATGGATTCTATGGATTTTTTGGGGACACACCTAAAATGTCTGTGTTTTCGTCCATCAAAATACTGCGTTCTTTTCATGTCGTGCAGCTTTGTCAATGTGAACTCAGTTTCTTCAGCAACCCAAAAATGTGTTGCCTCCTTTACCGCTATGTTTGTCATCCCTGTACGTCATAAGCATGTGCACACTTTAGTCAGATTGGAATAGTTGTGATTAAAGGGTTTACATGCCTGTTTATCGTGACCCAGAAATTGGCATACACCACGTTTTACTGCGATTATGGTTAATACGATTATGAGCTTAATTGCATCAGTTTGATTGAAATATTGTGTTTACATGGTTTAATCGCAGTATTGCCTGAGTCTCATTATAATCGCATAATGAGGGTACATGTAAACGTAGTCATTTATTAGTAGACTTTTAAAGAACCAATAACCAAGTATTGGTCAAACCAATTTTCAGTCTACTTCTAATAAAGTATCTTTCATTTGTAAAGTGTTTAATTCACTAAATTGTCTATAGGCAAGGCATTTTCAGGTGACTATTTATAAATTCAAGCAAAAATAACTTTAGTGTCTCATATTCCATTAAAATATTCATATTATTTGTAGATTTGGAAATAAAATGACTCATACCTTGATCTATTTTGGTCATGCTGCCCACTAGATTTGTCAAAAAGTACCGATTTCGGTGCCAAGTCAGTTCTGAAATTTTAAAATTGTGACGCTGTTGAGCGGAAACGTAAACACCTCTGATTGGCCATTGTGTTCACACGGTCATTGGATATGTCTGTGATTGGTTACAATGATTAACGCACGGGAGCGTTTGAGAGCGAACAGAAGTGTTTGAAAGTGTTAAAAAACGGGAGCGTTTGAAAGCACAAGCAGGCGTATATCAGCGGACCGGACTGCTGATAGACGCCTGCTTTCAAACACTCCCGTCTGTATCTGTGTAAGTGCTCGGTGAAGAGCGTCATTGATGTATATTTACAATATATTTTTGAAGCATTTCATTCAGCATTTCAAGATTTGTAGCCAATCACAGACATATCCGATGTGAGCGTGAGCACAATGGGGAATCAGAGATGTTTAAGATTCCACTCAACAGCGCTCAAAGCATCACATTTTTTCAATTTCAGTACCGACTTTGTACCGAACTCTACTGCCCACCCTAGTTACTCCTGAGATCTACAAATAACTATAAATTAGACATGACTCATGAGGTTTGCTCTACGCTACTGTTGAAATATTCTAAATGGATTTTTACTCTTCAAGATGTGATACAATATCTCCCAGTATGTAATTATTGGGGTCTGTCATCAATGATGTTTGACTCCACCCCTTAGAGGATATTAAAATATTTTAACCCCGCCCCCCTGGCAGGCGGCACTCCCCTTACCGGACGCTCGAGCCTGTGCGTCCACCCGTCGTCCCTAACGACTATGTGCAGAGTCCAACACGCAACACCGCACCACCCCTGCAGAGCCCGGCTAGAACTGCATCTGTTAATCAGAGGACCCGCACGTACAGGTACTCGCACACACACACATACACACACACACAGCATTATCCCCTAGACAGGCTTAAAAAACAAACTTTGAAAAGCAAAAAAGGTCCCTCACACTTCCTCACCCTTTTCTTCTGCATCCTCTTCCTTTCTTGTCTGTCTTTCCTGTCGCTGTTGTTCTGTTTTTAAGCTGTCTTTGTTTGGTGTATGTCGTCTGGCAGTGTGACTCTCGGCCAAAGTAACAGTCACTCACTAACTTTCTCTTTTCTTCTCCTTTGCTTTCTCTCTCTCATACTTGGATCTTTTTTTGGGTTCAAACAGCCATAGCCTACTTAAAGAAGAGCTCTTTCCTGCTCTTTCACTCACCGTCTTTTTCTATTTCAGTCTTTCTTACCCGTATCGCTTCATCTCTTTGCTGTTTGCATCCTCAGCGCTCTGATTTTGAGAATCTCAGGGGACAAACAGAGAGCACATAATCACATTCTTACAGAACGCTTCCTCCTCTTCCTCTTCTCAGATTTTCACCCACAATTCCTCAATTCATGGCCTCAATTCAAGTTTTTTTTTTAAGAAATGAATGCTTTTCTTCCACAAGAATGCATCAAATTGATCAAAAGTAACAGTAAAGACATTTAAAAAGTTACGAAAGATTTCTATTTCAAATAAATGCTGTTCTTTTGAACTTTCTATTCAGCAAATAATCCTGGAAAAAAAAAGGATCATCCATTTCCACTAAATATATTAAGCAGCACAACTGATTTCTACGTTGATAATAATAAGAAATGTTGGTTAATCACCAAATCAGCATATTAGAATGATGATGCTGAAAATTCATCTTAAAATTTAAAAACTTAAAATATATTACAACAGAATACAGTTATTTTCAATTGGATTATTTCACAATATTACTGTTTAACTGTATTTTTGATCAAATAAAAAAGCTTTTTAAAAACATTAAAAGAAACTAAACTACACTAAACTTTTGAATGATAGTGTATATACAGTCATGTGAAAAAGAAAGGACACCCTATTGAATTCTAGTTTTATTTATAAGGACATAAAAAGTAATCTGGTCCTTGGCAGGTCTTAAAATTAGGTAAATACAATCTCAGATTAACGACAACATATGACATATTACACAGTGTCATTAACTAAATACACTCTTACTGCTTCCATGTGAATTAAGAGGGTAAGTAGCAGTCAGGCACTGCTAATCAAATGTCTTTGATTAATTGATCATCAGCAAGTGTCATCACCTCTATAAAAGCAGAAGTTTTGGCAGTTCGCTGTTCTGGAGCATTCAGGTGTGTGTTAACACAATGTCAAGGAAAAAAGACAATGATCTTAGAGGAGCAATTTTTGCTGCCATCAATCTGAGAAGGGTTATACGGCCATTTCCAAACAAAAAGTCCATGTACAGTGAGGAAAATGATTCACAAGTGAAAAACATTCAAGACAGTTGCCAATCTTCCCAGGAGTGGACGTCCCAGCAAATTCACCCCAAGGTCAGATCATGCACTGCTCAGAGAAACTGCAGAAAACCCAAGAGCTACACCTCAGACATGGTATCGGTTAACATGTTAAATGTTAAAGTTCATGGCAGTACAATTAGAAAAAGACCGGACAAGTATGGCATGTTTGGAAGGGTTGCCAGGAGAAAACTTCTCCTCTTTAATAAAAAGAACATTGCAGCACGGCTTTGGTTTGCAAAGTTGCATCTGAACAAACCTCAAGACTTCTGGAACAAAGCCCTTTGGACAGACGAGACCAAAATGAAGATTTTTGGCCATAATGCACAGCACCAAGTTAGGCGAAAACGAACAAAAACCTCATACCAACTGTCCATCACGCTGATGTATAGTATTGCTGATTTTTGTCTTGTTTCGCAGACACAGGACCCTGGGCACCTTGTAGTCATTGAGTCTATCATGAACTCCTCTGTATACCAAAGTATTCTATTCAAATCTGTGAGGTCATCTGTCCGACAGCTAAAGCTTGGCCGATATTGGTTAATGCAACAGGACAAAGATCCCAAGCACACCAGCAAATCTACAACAGAATGGTTGAAAAAGAAAAGAATCAAGGTGTTGCAATGGCCCAGTCAAAGTCCAGACCTCAACCTGACTGAAATGTTGCGGCGGGACCTTAAGAGAGCTGTGCATAAACAAATACCCACAAACCTCAATGAACTGAAGCAGCGTTCTTACATAATTCCTCCAGAACGATGCGAGAGATTGATGCTGTCATACAGAAAATAATTCCTCCATCGTATCTCTGCTAAAAGTGGCTGTACAAGCAATTGAATCATAGGGTGTACTTAGTTTGGCACCCATGGCTTTTCCATTTTGGCTTTATCTTTGTTAAATAAATAATGACACGGTGTAATATGTCTGAGGTTGCATTTACCTGTGAACGACCAGATGATTTCTATGTTCTGATACGTAAAACCATAAAATTCTAAAGGGTGTCCTTTCTTTTTCACATGACTGTATATTGAAATTGATCATCAAGGGAGAGTGATTTAAAAACACAGTAGTTTCTATTTTGACTTATGGTTAACAGAGCAAAATCATTTAAACTAAATCCCTCAAAAATATTTAAAAACAGGGAATGCACAATATTACAAGGCTGTTGGTAAATTTAAACCTGATATAAAAAGGAATATGTGGTTATGTGGCTATGTGGACATGAATGTCAGTTGATGCTGATTATCTGAATGGCCAAATACAGGGATTTTAATCTGCCTGGTCGATAAATCAGTCTACCACTTACTATTAACTGATAATATGACAATGTTTTAAAAGCCTGCCCAATGTTCTACCAACATTTTGAACAGTCTGCCACTAGTAATAATTAGCCGATAATATGACAATTGCCAAATATGGGACTGTTGTTCTTCCTGGCCATTTCGTAGTCTAAAAAAAGGCCAAATGTCGACCAGGCTGATTCAATTTTTTACTTCTAGTTATCAGGCTATAATCTGAAAATAGCCTAAATATTGATTGATTAATTGGTCTCGTCAATGAAATTTGTATGATTTTGTGAAATGTACTGAAATTTTTATATTTCATGTGGATTTTTTGGTAAGGGCAGAATGAAATATGCAAGACTGAGTGTGGGGCTGTTTTAAGAAATATTTATGTTTGTTTATGTGTGCTGTTTAAAATCAACCTGAAGTTAACCTTAATTACTTTCTTGCTCACTCCTTGTTGTGAATGATTCATCTGTGCAATTTATTGTGGCTGTACAGTTATTTAGCATTGTTTAAGCTAACTCTCATTCAGTCTGGCTTCATTCTGGTGTGAAACGGCCACTTTTGAAGATCTAATCAGTTCTTGATGAACAAATATCAAGTCCCACCCTACTCCCCCCCCCCCCCATCCTTTATCCTGTTTCACTCTGAAAAACGTCAAGTTACGGAGCTAAAACAGTCAAATGGCAATTTACATTAACTAGCATGATGTGTGTTTTGTGTGTGGCAGCAGTGGCAGCAGCGGTGGCAGTCATCCCAGCAGTCGTAGCAGCAGCAGAGAGAACAGTGGCAGCGGAAGTGTGGGCGTGCCCATCGCCGTGCCAACTCCTGCCCCGCCCACGGCTTTTCCCGGTGAGATTTCCACTCTTTGTGTAAGAGCCCCCAATATAATTCAAGTGAAATCGTAGAACGAACTGGTGTGATGTCATTCCGAACAAAATCAGGCCAAAACGTTTGTTTCGGGAGAACTAGAACACACTAGTGTAAATTGAAGCCGTAATTCTAATTGAAAGAAACACTGGCATTGTTTTTCATGTTTAACATTGTGTAAAGCTGCTTGCTTTAAAGCAGTCTCTTGTATAAAGTGCTATAAAAATAAACGTGATGTGACTTGGAGTGCCGACATGTGCAAACTAGGGGTTGAACGACTTCAGAAGTCGACATTTATGTGATTAAAGTCAAGTTGATGTCGACTATCGCTGATGACGTCATTAATAAACAAATAAGCCTGAATCTTGAGCTGAGACTCGAACGCGGGCACTGCTATGGCATATGACACAGCGCTGCCCACAAGGCTATTGCTCCTACATAACAGCTTATTTTTATCAGTTCTTTTGTCTTTGGATTGTTACATTTCTCACACATTTCTGCTCGTTCTAAATCAGATACTGATAAAGTACAGTAAAGATTACATTTATATGAATGCATTAGTGAGAGAGCGATTGTGTACTTACAATGCAGCAGCACATTCATTTAGAACTGCAAATTTTGAGCATCTAGATGGTATAATCGAACGTATATTGTGGAGCACTCTCGGAGTACGCACTTATTTGTCATTTAACGGAGCGTGAAAGTGGACATCAAAGATTGTGCCCTCTATAGGCCATGATCAAGCTTAAAGCATCATGGTAGAATAATCGACTAGACTTTGGATCCCCTATTCAAACATATTCACATGTCAAGTCAAGTCAACTTTATTTATATAGCGCTTTTCACAATACAGATTGTATCAAAGCAGCTTCACAGTATTAAATAAAATAGTACATCAGTGTTTGTTTCTGGTGTAAAACATCCACGTTTGGTAATGCAGATCAATAGCACTGGTGAATCGATTAATCAATTTAAGTATCCCCAACTGAGCAAGCCAAAGGCAACAGTGGCAAGGAACCGAAAAACTCCATCAGGTGACCTAATGGAGAAAAAAAAACCTTGGGAGAACCCAGGCTCAGTCGGGGGCCAGTTCTCCTCTGGCGTTTATGAAGTAGAGACCGGATTTAACTGTAAGATTAAAATATTATATGAATGCCTGGCTGAAGAGATGCGTCTTTAATCTAGTTTTAAACTGGGAGAGCGAGTCTGAGCAACGAACAGTATCAGGAAGGCTATTCCAGAGTTTTGGTGCTAAATGTGAAAATGCTCTCCCTCCTTTGGTGGATCTGGATATCCTAGGTATGACCAGAAGCCTCGAATTTAGTGATCTTAAAGAGCGCGATGGATTATAGGGCGATAGAAGATCCGTTAAATAAACTGGAGCTAAGCCGTTTAGGGCTTTATAAGTCAGTAGCAATACCTTGTAATTAATACGGAACTTTATAGGTAACCAATGTAGTGATGATAAAATTGGTGTTATATGGTCAAACTTTCTTGATCTAGTAAGAACTCTAGCGGCGGCATTTTGGACTAACTGTAGCTTGTTTATTGAGGATGCAGGACAACCAGCTAATAAAGCATTACAGTAATCTAGTCTCGAGGTCATGAATGCATGAACTAGCTTTTCTGCATCAGAAACAGATAGCATATTACGTAGCTTAGCAATATTTCTAAGGTGAAAAAAGGCTGTTTTTGTAACATCCCTGTGATCAGATGCTTTCTTAACTGCTTTTTTTCTCACCACTGTCATTTTTGTTGTTTATTGTGTTATTGAGAGGAAAGTTGAACAAAAAAACTTTGCCGTGAGTATATCAAGGCCTTAAGTATTAGTAAATGAATCTGAGGACTGTCCAAGGTTCTGAAGGAAGTATCTTTGCAGCATTGAAAGTGCTATTTCCTGTCCCACTGTTAGCGATGATAACTTCTCTTTCTGTTCACTACTTACCTCTTTTTTCACTCGCTGTTCCTATCCCTCCTCCCTGTGGCCTTGTTTCTCCTTTCGACCTTTCTTCCCTCTGTTCTGTCACTCTTGTTCTCTTCTCCCCTGGGCTTCCTGTCTCTGTGTGGCGTGCGGAGCTGCAGGTACAGCACCCACCCCTCCCAACCCTCCGAAACCCCCTCCAAGCGTTACTATCCCTGCCCCTCCCGTACCTCCGCCACCTCCCACCCCAGAGCCAGTGCCCCCCGCCCCTGCCCCTGCCCCCGCTCTGCCAGCAGAGGGCCCTCCTGAGATACCACCACCCCCACAGCTGCCCCCCAACCTTCCTGTTAGCACCAACACCAACCCTGCTGCTGCAACTAGCACCCCCGCTCAAGGTGAGTCCCCTCACCCCCCTCCTCAAGTCCATCGTTCATTTTTTAATGACAACCTGCACGTGAACATACGTGATGCGTGATTCACCCAGCACTCATCCCTCCTCCACCTCACCCAGGTTTCACCTGCATGGGCTTGGTTTGTCTTGGCTCATTGTGCATCTGTGCTCCAGTTCTTGGCAGGATTACATTCCCAGTGACGTCTCCATCACATCATTTGGTCCATCTCTGCTTCCTGGTCATGCTTCTTAGGGACTGTTTTGGGACTATTTACTTTTAATGATGAGATGTTTCATACCAAATCAAAATGAGGAAGTTATGATGGGCCAATATTTTTACTTGGACAAAGGTTATATTGGAGGTTATGTATATTGTTTTCTATAGCTCTGTTCAAGAACTAGTGAGCTAACTACCTAGACGGTGTTTTAAGGCATGATTTTTAAGGAGCATATGTTGCCTTCTATCATACCTCTTTTTGACTAAAATCAGCATTACACAAGGCAGTATTATATGTGTCATTCATGGAAAAGGGAATCCCAGAATGCATTGTGACACGCTCAGTAAAAATGAATCCAAGACTAATGGTCAAGCAAGAGTATTGTTGTTTATAAATAGGGATGCACCATATTTAAGATGTTGTTATTGTAAAATACTATAGATTTTTTTATATTTGTGCATCCTTAATTATAAATATACAAACATATATATATATATATATATATATATCCCTCATGTGGTCTTCGGGTCATTTTGACCCGGAGAAGATTTTCTTTTTCCCAAAAATACTAGTTAATGTTATCGCATTGGGCTGAAACTTAGTGACTCTGTTCCCAAAGGGTATAACTACTTCTCAAATGTTTTTTGAAAATTTTCGTACTTTTTTTGCGGGGGTTTTGATACCTTGTTACACTTGTGGTCTTCCCGGGTCAAAATGACCCGCCTATAAAAAATAGCTTATAAATCACTCATTATACCATATTTTCACCCAATCTTGGATTCAATCTTTTTGTCAACTTGTTCTCTTTCAATTAGGACTGGTTTTATATTTATATTTGCATCTAATTAATCGTAGGCCTCATTTATTTGACAGTAGGGATCTCATTTTTTGAGTAAAAAAAACATTATTTTTGAATAATTTTGGAAATATTAAATGAAATCTGAAGAAAATTGGCACTGTTTATCACACTAGTCTACTTTAATATTTCACTAGGAATTTTATTTTGAAAAACTTTTATTTTGTAAAAAATGGTACATAGTCACACTTGTGGTCTTCCCGGGTCAAAATGACCCGCCTATAAAAAATACTTATAAATCACTCATTATACCATATTTTCACCCAATCTTGGATTCAATCTTTTTGTCAACTTGTTCTCTTTCAATTAGGACTGGTTTTGTATTTCCATTTGCATCTGATTAATCGTGGGCCTCATTTATCTGAGAGTAGGCATCTCATTTTTTGAGTAAAAAAAAAATATTTTTGAATAATTTTTGGAAAAATAAAATAAAATCTGAAGAAAATTGGCACTGTTGATCACACTAGTGTACTTTAATTTTTCACCAGGAATTTTGTTTTGAAAAACTTTACTTGTGTACAATATGGTACAGAGTTACACTTGTGGTGTTCCACTGGGCCATTGAGGGCCATTGTGGGCCATTGTTTCAATGGGCCATTGAAAGTTAATGGGAGAGACCAATGCAAACAATGAATGGAACAACACAAAATAGGTATCATTTTAAAGCTTAGAATCTCAGCTTTTTAATGCATCTAATCACTTTGATCAACTCCTAACGAGAGCTGAGTTATCACTCTAAAACAAGAGTTTTCCCCTGCAGGCGCCACCTAGCTGCGAAATAAATAATCATAATATTTTTCAAAACTGTTACCTTGATCAACTTAAAATAGGTGTCATTTGAAAGCTTAGAGTCTGAAACTTACAATGAATGTAGCCAGTTTGATAAACTCCTAAGTAGTGCTGAGTTATTTGCTGATAAATAGAAAAAAACAAATTCATAATTTATAAACTACTTTTTTACTACATTCAGCAATATGTCAAATACATCATACAGCTCAGATAGTCCTGTGTCATATGTCATTTGAAAGGTCTCAATTAGTAGAATACAGCAAGCATAATTGTTTCAGGCTTTTTTCTAAACTTGAGTGAGATTTTTGTAAAAGAAGCCCTTCAAGAGACCCATGTGTAAACCATACATGGATGATGGAAGTTTAGACACATTTCCACTCGTAACTTCATGAAACATGCTCCAATTGTGGAAAATGACACATCATTATTTACAGCAGATGCTTACAATTAAAATGGGTCCAAACTCAACATAATCCATCACTCAGAACTAAAGATATTCCTCATGGAGTTCTAACACAAAAAATACTACAGACACACAGACTCACATAGCCAAGCAAGGTAGCTTAGACTTGGCCTTTTTACTCGTAACTTCATGAAACATACATCGATCATGGAAAATGACACATCGTTATTTACAGCAGGAGCTCACGATTAATAAGAGCCCAAACTCAATATATTCCATCAACAAGATCTAAAGATATTCCTCATGGCGCTCTAACACAAAAAATACCACAGACGCACCTAGCCAAGTATATACTCATGAAGCTCTCACGTTTGGTTTTTGCTCATAACTTCATGAAGCATGCACAGATCGTAGAAAAATGTACATCATTATTTTCAGTAGACTATCACAATTAAAAAGAGCCCAAACACAGCACAATCCATCACTCGGATCTAAAGATATTCCTAATAGAGTTGTAACACACAAACCCCCACAGGCGCTCACAGAGCTTTAAATATATAGATGTAGCCTAGCACTTATGTCGCGTTTTAACTCGTAACTCAATGAAGCATGCATAAATTGTGGAAAATGGCACATCATTATTTACATGAGATTGTTAAGATTAAAAAGAGCCCAAACTCACCATAATCCATCACATGCTCATATGTGTACATAAACAATGAACATGCTCCTGAAAATGTTTCAGTCTCTCCCATTCACTTTCAATGGCCCATTGAAACAATGGCCCTCAATGGCCCAGTGGAACACCGCAAGTGTAATTCTGTGCCATTTTGTACAAAATAAAAGTTTTTCAAAACAAAATTCCTGGTGAAAAATTAAAGTACACTAGTGTGATCAACAGTACCAATTTTCTTCAGATTTTATTTAATATTTCCAAAATTATTCAAAAATATTTTTTTTTTACTCAAAAAATGAGATGCCTACTCTCAAATAAATGAGGCCTACGGTTAATCAGATGAAAATAGAAATATAAAACCAGTCCTAATTGAAAGAGAACAAGTTGACAAAAAGATTGAATCCAAGATTGGGTGAAAATATGGTATAATGAGTGATTTATAAGCTATTTTTTATAGGCGGGTCATTTTGACCCGGTAAGACCACAAGTGTGACAATGTGCCATTTTGTACAAAATAAAAGTTTTTCAAAATAAAATTCCTGGTGAAATATTAAAGTAGACTAGTGTGATAAACAGTGCCAATTTTCTTCAGATTTCATTTAATATTTCCAAAATTATTCAAAAATAATGTTTTTTTTACTCAACAAATGAGATCCCTACTGTCAAATAAATGAGGCCTACGATTAATTAAATGCAAATAGAAATATAAAACCAGTCCTAATTGAAAGAGAACAAGTTGACAAAAAGATTGAATCCAAGATTGGGTGAAAATATGGTATAATGAGTGATTTATAAGCTATTTTTTATAGTCGGGTCATTTTGACCCGGGAAGACCACAAGTGTGACAATGTGCCATTTTGTACAAAATAAAAGTTTTTCAAAACAAAATTCCTGGTGAAAAATTAAAGTAGACTAGTGTGATAAACAGTGCCAATTTTCTTTAGATTTCATTTAATATTTCCAAAATTATTCAAAAATATTCAAAAATAATGTTTTTTTTACTCAAAAAATTAGATCTCTACTGTCAAATAAATGAGGCCTACGATTAATTAGATGCAAATAGAAATGTAAAACCAGTCCTAATTGAAAGAGAACAAGTTGACAAAAAGACTGAATCCAAGATTGTGTGAAAATATGGTATAATGAGTGATTTATAAGCTATTTTTTTATAGTCGGGTCATTTTGACCCGGGAAGACCACAGGTGTTATAGGGTTTTGAACACCACATGAGGGATATATATATATATATATATATATATATATATATATATATATATATATATATATATATATATATATATATATATATATATATATATATATATATATATATATACTTAAAAGTATTGCTAAAAAGTGTTCAATCTGATTAAAATACACTCAGCTTCACTCAGTATTGGTGTGTATAATGTAAGGAATGTACAGTCAGCCTCAAAGCCGTTCATTATTTTGTGATTAATGAAGGCTGACTCTACTATCACGCTTATTACACGGCTACTTGCCAATTAAATAAATAAAGAGAGTAAGGCGGCTGACTGTGGTTTGATTAGAGCATGTCTTCAGTTCATTCCATATACCGTTGAATGTGCCATGGTCTACTTATTGTGTATTCCATACTGATTCAGAGATGTACCAACAGAATTATAGAATTATTAACAGTTTTATTATTTCTTATCTCTCTATCTCCCAGGCAACGGTCCTCACTTTTACAGTATGAACCGGCCAATGACGCGGCACCCCACGCCCTCTGTGGGAGGTTCCCTGCCCTATCGCCGGCCGTCATCAGTTACTGGACAGCCCAACAACATGCCTCAAAACACTAATCCAAACATGATCCAAAACCAGCTCAATGGAGGGCCACACTACAACCTAAACCAAGGTAGAGACCAGTGTCCTCATATAATGGTAGAAAATAATTACAATAATTAGAATGCATGTCATTTAGACCAGTGGACTCTGTCTTACCGACTTGATCTGATTGCCCTCTCTCTTTTCTTTCATTTGCCATCTCATTTTCTTCTTTTTTCTTTTCAACTTCCTCTCTTGTCGTTCCCTTTGTTTCACCCACATTTTTTTCACACTTCCCTTTCTTGCTTTTTTTCCCTTCTGTACCAAATTGTCACTGTTGTTGGGACAGCCCCTATGGCCCCTCCACCCCCCTCTATTCTCCAGATCACCCCCCAGCTACCACTCATGGGCTTTGTGGCTCGGGTTCAGGAGACCAGTAAGTTATTGGTTTGGGAATTTTTGTGTGTGTTTGACTGGTTGTGCATGCTCTTTAAACATTTGCATGCTCATTTTAGACATTAGTGTTGTAAACCCCCTGCATGTCCTCACCAGCTGCAATGCAATTAGATTCCAGTGGCAAGCGACAAGGCTACAAAACTCACAAATCAGAAGAGTGTGTGGGCAATCTCGCACTCAGAATGAAATGGATGAGTACATTATAAAATGAATAAAAATATTATTCAATATACATACTCTGTGACTTTGTCATGGAATACACTTGTTTGTTCACACAGAGTTCACAGTTTTAACTAGTGTTTTCACGATACTGGAGTTTCTAGATTCGATACGATACCTTGAAAAATATCGATATTCGATACCACTGGGAAAACTGCCATATATACTGCCATATAGATATTTTTATCATCTCATAATTTTATGATAATTTGGGTACATCTGTTGCAATAGCTTACACAAGGAGGCTTTATTTGAAACTCTGAACTAAATGTAAAAAAAAAATGCAAACGATAGCACAAATAAATACTGTAGAATAAAGAGACAACCTTAAGATGGTGCATAGGACCCCTAGCAGGCGCTGTATTGAGCTAATCCGACCTACTCCTAATCCCAATCCTAACCCTAACCCTAACCCTACCCTCACTACAGCACCTACTATGGTTCATAAAATTCAGTGGGTCGTGGAATTTGGCACTACACCGGAACTCAGGCCCTGCAACTCTAACACTATTCAGTCGAAACGAATGCGACCAGTGAGTGAGAGAAGACGGGTGCAGGGTTGCCTGGTTTGCGTAATGAAACCAGCCCAATTGCTATTCAAAACCCGCCCATCACGGTCAAAACTAGCCCAATCACGTACCGTGGTAAACTTGGCAACACTGGAGAAAAGAGAGCACGAGAAAGCTCAACTGTTATACCTTCTTGATTATTCTTTTTTTTCCTCCAACATCTGAGGTCAATTATCCATTGTCTCTTTCATTATGGCTATTAAAGTCACACATAGTGATATTCAAAATTAAATGAAACCCTTTTATATTCAGTACCTGAGGATATCATTGTCATTGGACATATAATTTGTATGTTCTTGTTCCCAGCCTTGAATGTTGCAGAAATAGAAACCGTTTAAAAATAGAGTCCCCTGTTGCAGGTCGCGTATCACTGTCGCGGCTGGTTAGGACAAAAACTCTTGATTCATTGACTCATTGGTTCATTTCAAGTCAGACATGACTGAAAGTAATGAAAGTCTTTTTGAGTGATTCTATAAAACTAGCATATAAGAGTCAGGCTGATCATGTTCATTTGATCTCATAACACTTAATTCAGACTGAAAGGGTTAAAATATATCATTTCTGAGATGTAGTGGTGTGGGAAAAAACCTTATTTGCCTGCCCTTGTTTAGCTGCAGTGTGTACATGACCTTAGTGAAGTTCCCTTTTCGTTATTAATATTATTGCTGTTTTGAGGTCAGTGTTATTCTTCCCTCCCTAAATGTAGTACTCCCTAATTTCCTTACTAACACATTTTCCTCCTTAACTTCCCGATCCAGCACGAGTCATTTGTCTCACATCAGCAAACAAAAGTTACCCAATTTCTTCAGAAATTGCTTTAAAAACAATTGATTTGTTCCATCCCTTCAGTCTCAGACGCTCCCCCACCACCGCCCCCTGCAGAAGAGGTGGAGTTTGAGGAGGCAACCCCACCCCCGCCTCCTCCAGAGGACTATGAGGATGAGGAGGGTGATGATGAGGAAGAGTCAGCCGTGGTGGAGTACAGTGACCCTTACGCTGAAGAAGACCCGCCATGGGCCCCTCGCAGTTACCTGGAGAAAGGCATGTTCACAACGCACTTTAAACACTCATTTGGCCATTTCGGAAAGCTTTTTCTATGTAGGTAATAGGTTTCTAAGTACAGCTCCTATTGCTTTGAATGGAGAAAGATGGAAATCCTCCAACACGTGATTAATCGGCAATGAAATCGGACAAACATTATCATGTATGTTGCTTGTTTAGCTAAACTTGCAGTAAAACGAAATTTTTCATGCTTATTTTTCACAGTTGTATTGAAAATGTATTGAAATCCATTTCTGCTACATAAGAAAACATGCTTTGGTAAATCATAATTATGACCTTTTATGTCATTTGACATGCCATTTCATGATTAAAAAAGTAAAACTACAGATAAAAAAATCCAAAAAATTTTATTTAAATATCTTAAATGACACTTTATCTGATAATTTTGCATTGTTCCATAATTTCAGCTTTTTATATTAGAATTATGACTTGGTATCTCATGATTTTTTTTTTTTTTTGTTGTCATAATAATGATTTTTTATTTACCAAATGTTTTTTTTTTTCCTTATGTGGCAGAAATGGGTTTCCATTAAAACTAATATTTGCACTGTTATTAAAACTCTGGCCAATACAGATAAGCCGATAACTATTTATTATATTATGGAAAATAACTGATAAATAATAAATACATGTTATAATATATAATTGAAATAATATAATAAAAACTATATTAATTAAAATTAAAACACTAAAAACTTAAATCAATCATTTAAAATACTACAAGTAAATAAGAAATATAATATATCAATGAAACTACATAAATTAAAAATAAAACATTGTAATATTTAAAAAGATTCATTTTAGTTTTAAAGTAAAAAATAATTGAAATAATGTAATAAAAATGACAGAAATTAAAAACAAAACCGAATGCCGATTGTTTTAAATAGTACAAGTAAATTTAGGTGTCATAACATTATAATGTACAGTATTAACAGTGGATGCAATGTTATTACATTATACCTCAAGTTTAAAAATTGGCTGTGATATTTAATTGTGTATGTTTAGGGCAGATGAACACGCACAATTAAATATCCAGTACAGAGCATTAACAACGAATAAAACATTTCTAAAATAAAAATACCTTTTTTTCTCTGTATACACTATTTCTAAATGGCAGTAAGATAGGAGAGGTTGTGCTGTATTGTGAACATAATCACAACATCCTCTTACTTATCCAGTTTACAGTATCTACAGCGTAGCACAGTCCGCCGTACAGTAAAACTTGGAATAAAAAGATAACCAGACATTCTGTTTTCCTTCTTTTTATCCCGCTATTGCCATCAGTGGTGGCGATTTACGACTACGCGCGCGACAAAGAAGACGAGCTCTCCTTCCAGGAGGGGGCGATCATTTACGTCATCAAGAAGAACGACGACGGCTGGTACGAGGGTGTGATGTGCGGCACCACGGGCCTCTTCCCGGGGAACTACGTGGAGTCCATCATGCATTACGCTGACTGAGCCACTGCTCCTCCGCCCATCATCTTCCTCATTCAGACACACGGAGGTCAGCTACACTACGTCACGCACAGGCTTGTTCAAAACAAACCAACTGACAGCTGCAGGAAAAACTAGGACCGTTGAAATGTGTAAGATAAATGCGTTAGGAACTTTTATTCATCTCTTAATTTCTCTTAGAAACATGTATCAGAAAAGTGTTGGTTTGCTTGACTTGTGTTGATAGTGATCGCTTTGCTTTCGCTCCTATCCGTCTGTATTCTGGAGGAACGGTTCTGACTTGTAGAAGGACAGTTATCTTCTTTCATGTCTTCACGAAATCGGAAGACGGCCACCTCGGACGTGCATGTTCCTTTTACATCACCTCTTAACCGTGTGCTGTCACTGACCAGCAAATGAGAGAGAAGCTTTTGCCAAGAATGACAGAACAGGGATTTTATGCATAATTGTTGTGCCAGGTCATATAGAAACACTTCGATACAGGTGGGCTTTTTTTCTTTTCTTTAGTTTGTCATTGTGTTGGAAGTTGAATTTCTTTTTTTTTTTTTTTTGTTAACGTTTTGAGTGCAGTTCATTTCGAAGTCTTCAGCAGGAGGACATACCAAAGGATTTCAGTGGCGTTTGGGATCACGAACGGGACCGACTACAACCTTAAAATACTTTTCTCACCATTCCTTTACATTCATTACTTTCCAACGAGATTTTATTGCTTGAAATATTTGCAAGTATGTGTATTCTTTGTATGTATGATAAAAAAAGAGAAAAAAAAAAACACTATAAAATCGTTCAGGAAGTTTGTGCCATAAAGATATGTTCGTAGATGGTCATATTTTTGGATGTGAGAGGTCGTTTCTTGAATCTCAGCACCGGACGTGGTGTTCTTCAGGAAGAAAATGTGTGTTGTGATCTTTAACCTCCGATTCATCCCTCTTGACCAACTGTGGACTTAAAGATACAAGACTATTCTATATGTATGTTATATATTGATTTATATTATAGAAATACTATTGTGTTGGTGTATGACTGGTGTAGAGACAAGAGAACCCCATTTATCTGCAATAACAAAGGCACAGTTAGAAAGTCCTCAGTCGACGAGCTAGAGATTTTTAAAGCACAAGAGATAAACGTGATCTTAGGGAGACCTTGCAAAATGTGAAGAACAGACTTTTTTTTTTGATGAAGAGATATTAAACCGAAACCAGCCCAAGTTTTAAAGCATCCTCATAGCCACATGCAGATAATGTGGAACAAACTGTACCAATGCACAGAGACCTTTTCTATAAAGTACTTTGATGTCTATATGTAAGTGTATGTGTGTGAGTGTGTGCGTGAGCGTGAAATGGATCGATTTCACTGTTTGTGGATCATTGGTGACTGACTTGCTTGTCTGTGTGCAAATCTTTATTTGAAATGAAAGGTCTGTTGTGAGGGTGTGTGAATTGAGTCTTGCATGTTGATCATTTCTGTGATTTTCCTGCTGATGGAGAATAAACTGGATATATCTGGTCTTCTTGCTCACGTTTCCTCTGAGTTTTCTCCGGGCCCAGACTCGCTCAGGTGTGGAACCCCTCGAGATCCGCTTTCATGCAGCGTTTAGCTCCAACCAAAGCCTGCAACTTTCTAGTAACCCTGATTTTGTTGTTCAGGTGTGTCGATCAGAAGCCCCTACACTACCAAGTGCTGTGTTCCAGTCCAAATTGGTCATGCTCTTCACTCGCTAACTTCCCTCCGTCTGGTTCAATGTACGTCAAAGTCGATTGTACGTCATTGCTTACGTTGCACAAGCGCCCACTACAGGCGGAAACTGCAATGGGCTGAATTGGAACGTCCTAAGCCCTTGATCACTTGGAATCAACTATGGAGTTGATTTATTTATCCCTTTAAGAATTGGTTTAATGCAGCATCCAAATGTTTATAGGTGTGTTTGGGTTGTTTTAAATAAAAAAAATATAATGAATATATCAGAGTTGTTTGTTGTGGTGGTGATTAGATGAGATCTGTGGGGACGTCACAATCATACTGCATTGTGGGGAACTGTTTAGGGAAGTTTGCAAGTGCATGTCTAAAAGTGGACTGGAACACAGCCATGGTCTCTGGTTAAAGGGTAACTCCACCCACTGGCAATATTTGAAAAATGCTGGAAAACTGCAGTAGCCACCGTTCAACCTGAAGAGGGCAGCATTCAGATGTTTTTACACCCTGTCTTGTAGAATTATACACAAATGTTAAAAAATGTACTTGAATCAATGAACAGCATTAATAAAGCCCCAGTCTTACAGATCATTAACTAAAAAAAAAAAAAAGTTGTTTTAGGGTTTAGTTACCCTTTAAGGAGACATTTGATAGATTTATTCTAACAATAATGTTTTAGGGTTTCCTATTAAGTGAAACTAGAAGAAAATGTCTATATAGTAAATGGTTCATATAGTAAAATATGAACAAATGAGAAAAGAAAAATAACAATCACATTTAAATTTAAAATGTGATCAAATATGAAAATGTTTAATATTCAGAATATCTTAATGTAATAAAATACTTTCATTGAATATGAAGGAAACACAAGAAGTAGTATCGCTGACACAGCTTACCCCAAAGCATCTCGCACAACTTGCCCTGCAATTTTAATTCCACGTTTAATAATTTATGGTTCATTTTTAACCAAATAATGAACATAGTTTAATACACTGATATATATTTTTAGACCTGGATAAGTTTTCGTTGAGATTGAGTATTTAAAAGTGCTTATATAGATGTATTTGATGAGCCCTTTTTTAAATAAATGGTCACATGATTAATGCAAGTGCTCATTTTTTAGTAGACCATCAGCCAAAAATAACACCCTTTCCAGATAAGAACGAAATTATGCAAAGTGTCATTGTTCCTCATACATGTCAAAAACAGTCTTGTTTTAAAATATGTACAATTTAAAAGAAATTGTAAGAGTTTCCCCTTCCACCAAGATTTGTTTCCTTCAGAAAAAGCAGAAACGAAGACGAGCAAAATGAGGTGTCAAATTTTTATTAGTATTAAGTTTAACATTAAAACCTTTTTGGGTTATGTGCAAAGTATAAATCATTCCAACTCATGTTGAACTGGTAGACATTTTAGTAAATTTAAACGATCTTTACATAATTCTTCCGTCGTCTATTACACCCAACACCTCAGCAATCACTAAATGACATAAAAGCTACACATTTTATTAGTCTGCATTTTGTTTCGGATAATTGTTTAGGAAAACTGATGTTTAACATCCTCTAGATTTGTATTTCTTGACTATAGGACGTGTTTAAGCAGTGTATTAACTTACAGCAGAGCGAAACATTTCATTTAAAATAAAAATCTAGACAAAAGTGGAACTAGTACAAAAATCAATTCTATGTTTATTCTTACATGTAATTATTGGCCATATATCACAAATCTCTAGTCAAATATATTTTCCAGTATTTAATCTGGTATCTGTGACAGTTCACAGTTTATACGCACACTAAACATTTTAGTGCATCTTTTAATGATTTCATCGTACACTTATCCTCTGTGATTCCTTCCCTCTCCCATGGTCAATTTGGTACTAGTTATTCTGTCATACATGATCCCACACACCCTGTTGGAGACTTTAAACTCCCCGCTTAACAAAAACCCAGACACAGAAAAAACATTTACTAAGAGAGAGAGAGAGAAAGAAAGAGAGAGAGAGAGATAAACTGGTCCAAATGTTTGCCTAAACACAAATAATTCTACGCATAATATTGCTCTTTGCGTTCATTCACATTCTCTCTCTCTGTAATAATGATTGTTGCTATACAGAGAAACAAATCTTAGAGCACCACACACTCCCGCGCGCACAAACACACAGGGGAAAACAGGAAGAGGCTTAATGGAAGGAGAGGAAGGGTCAAGAGTGGAATTTGTCAAAAGTGGTTTATCTTGTTACCCAGCTGCCTTTTCCACACTACGGCTCACAGATCAGTGTCTCCACAACAAACTTGTTCTCAAAGTGGAGGATCTTGTGGCAGTTGATGGCCTCTCGCTTCTGGATACCTGGAAAAAAACAACAAATGGCGTGTGAATTTATGTGTCTGGTTTCAGAGCTAAATAATTAAAAAAAATCTGTGAACACATTGTAAAGTGTGTGTGTGTATACACACAGACACGTGTATATATATATATTTGTTTGGAAATGGTATGATTTTTCATGTTTTTAAAAAGTCTCTTCTCACCAAGGCTGCATTTGATACAAATACAAGTAAACCGTAATATTCTGAAATATTATTACTATCAGAAAATTTCAATTTATTTCAAATGTATTCCTGTGATGGCAAAGCTGAATTTTCAGCATCATTACTCCAGTCTTCAGTGTCACATGATCCTTCAGAAATCATTATAATATATATTTTTTATTTCAGGATTCATTGATGAATTGAAAGTTTAAATAAAACAGCACAGAAATCATAGAGAGAGAAATATTTTGCGACATTACAAATGTGCTTCTTTGCTAAATAGATATATTCATTTCTTAGAAAATAAAATAAAAATAATTGCTGACCCCATACACACACATTAGTGGCCAAAAGTGATGTCCAGCCAAGGAAACGATTAACATTCACCCTTAAAAATGTGTTAAAGATTAGTACAAAGAAATGATGTATTATTAACTGATTATGTTGTAGTTAATTATGCCTTTTCCTGTGAGCTTTTTGTTTTTCAAGTAAAAACCATGCAGCTGCCCTTTTTTTGCCAAATAATTTAGTCCGACAAATACCTTAACCAAGTTTAGTGTTTCCCTTTTATTTAAAAAATATAAAATATTTTCCACATATATTGATGGTTTAATAAAACATGTAGGGTCATTAGAAACAAATATCCCCTCCGGACATCACTTTTAGCCACTACTGTATTAAAGCCAAAATTGTAAAAAGGTTAATAAAAGCACCTCCCCAAAAAAGAAGAAAAAAAGTCTTCACTGGCAATAAGCAATTACTCAGCCTAAAAACAATGGGACTCTCGCCACAAGTATAGGTGGAAAGTTAATGTGTTTACCAAAAACGGTCTCTCTGCGCTCCAGTTTGTACGTGTCTCTTCCTCTGCAGAGTCCGTAGATGAAGAAACCCAGCTGATCCACATGCTCTACCTTCCCAGTCACTATCATCTGTTCACGCACCAGGTAAGACTGCGGCAGGTATGTTCCAGCCTGCAAACACACACCCAGAGTTACACCAAACCTTTTTTACAACAAAAATGAACCATCACTGAACTTACTTAAGCTGGACTATGACGCTATTTTCTTCTGGAAACAAACTGTGTCGCATTATTTTCCTGTTAGTTCTGCAAAGCTGCTTTGAAACAATCGCTATTGTAAAAAGCGCTATATAAATAAAGGTGACCTGACACTTTCACATGCTTGCTAAGCACTGCCAGTTAACCACACAGACAGGATTTCTGCTCATTGTTCAAATGTCTACGTTGGCAGCTCACTAAGTTAAGGCCGACTTTACCGAAGCTCTGTTTTTGTTGTTACCTTGATGTTGACCAGGAGCTCCAGGAAGTCTTTGGGCGGCATCACAACAGAAGTGTTGAGAGGAATGACGTAGCATTTGTTAAGACGCAGATCCAGATAGGCTGTCAGTCTCTAAGAGCAAAGAAGGAAAACCAGCGTGTTACTATTTTGGTACAAGTAGTTTATTTTTGGGAATCTGATGGGAAACAGGCAACGTGTCTATCCTGGAATTGTGTGTGCACGTATGGCTTGGCGAAGGAGACAGGGAGATTAACATTGGCTCTCACCCTGTTGAAGTCATGAACGATGTCAGCAGGGTCACTGTCACTGAACTTGGGCACTGGGATGTTAATGAACTCCACCCCCTCGTCCTCCAGAACCCTGACTCTCTCCTCAATCCTCTTGGATGCGGCTGGCATATCCATCTCGTTTTCCTCTTGGCTGTCCTGCATCTTGTAGTTTTCCTCACGGTAGTTCACCCCACAGAAATACATCCTCTCCTCCTGAACACCATCATTAGGAATAGACTATACCATGATCAACAAGACACATCATTCTCTGATTGCATCAGTATGTTTAAGAAAACTCATTTTAAGACATTAAATGCTTTTTAAAGTTTGCACCAATTTTGTAACCAAAGATTAAAAAAAAAATAGTAAGGTTTTAACATCACATCAATGCATTCAGTTGAATAAACAGTTGAACAATCAAGACATGTTTTTTAACAATTTTTTCATGTAATAGCAGAAATCAAATCACTGAAACTGTTAGGACTTTTTACTGCGTTCAATTTAAGGATAGGACAGATTTACATTTTAATTCTGATGGAACTTGTTCTCTCACCTCTATGAAGTAATACCTGTACAGGTAAGCTCCGCCCACAACCACACCTGACAGAATCAGGGCCAGACCCAGACACATGCACCAGCACCAGGCCCTGGACTGCTGCCTGACACGCAGAACATCTTCCACATCCTACACACACACACACAAAGAAAAATTTTATTATTTGCCCCTAGTAAAAATCATGTTTCTTTAAGCAGTTGATAACATACATGCTACATTTACATTTAATTTATAGTTAGCCTTGGTGTAAAGCATATAAACATATTATTATAAATTGTTTTTGAATATATATGGGCTCAGAGTTCATGCACTATTTCAAGACCATTGAAAGTGGAAAGTGAAAGTGACATGACGTGAAGGCCAAGTATGGCAACCCATTTTGTCCTCTGCATTTTACCCATCCAAGTTGGTGTACACACACACACACACACCCTGGCACCCGAGTCGTGGGCAGCTATTTTTACTGTGGCGATTGGGGGTAAGGTGCCTTGCTCAAGTTTACCTCAGTCATGAGAGTCAAACCCGCAACCTTCGGGTTACCAGTCTGACTCCCTAACCATTAGGTCACGACTGCACCCGATGTGTTCAGGAACAACTATGTTTTAGTTTTTGTTTGCAACTGTCACAATTTTCCCACAGACCCCTGTACCTGCATGTGTTTATTTGTCTTAAACGAGAGAGTTTTCTTCGATTTTACATGAGAGTGTGTTTAGCCTGGGTGTGGCTTTGTTCAAAACAATTGCATTGTGCACAACAGATACTGGGAAATTTCCAACCTCCCTCCAGAGACCAACAGGAACAAACATACTGCATGATGCAAATGAACAAAACATTAGCTGACACAGTGACTGATGAACAAGGATGAAAGTGAAAACAAATCAGACTGAATATGACGACAATTTGGCACCAAATCTTCTTGGTCAGACTCATTTGTTGTTGTCGGGGGTTTTTTTTGTCACATTTTTCACATAAAACATAATGAGAGCAAAACAAGATAAACGAGCTAAGCTTTCCTGTGTTTACAACAGCCATCATAATGTAGACTCCAGGGAAATTATGAGCAACAAAAGTGGGTAAATTTCATCTGGAAACGTCTATAATATACATGCAGGTTTGCAGGTTTGTTTACAAGTGATAATTTTCCCATGACAGTGCTGCAATTTAAAGGAGTCTAGTCATCATTATCTCTCCTTTTGTTCAGTAAACACCAACCTCATGATCTTGCGCATATATATTTAATATTTGAGATTGGGTCTAGACAGTTTGAAAATGATTAGGGTTGAAAAAAAACACTAATCAATGATCTAGTAAACTAATGTATTAGTTAGGAGTGGTTCAGGATTTTGGACATCGGACCTCATTTCCAAGTTAGCCTGGGTGTTATTTATCAGTGGAGACTATGAAATTTTCACCCAGTCCTCTCAGTTGCGTGGTTTGCCGGTGCTAGGCTAGCGCGAGTCAACGGTAACTGCTAGCCTGCCATTAAAACAGTTTTACCCACTCCACAGTACACCAAAAGCAAATAAATTATAACGCCAGACTATCGATGTAAATGTCTGTTGAGAAAACTGTCTCCACTGATAAATAACACCCAGGCTAACTTGGAAATGAGGTCCGATGTCCAAATTCCTGAACCACCCCTTTAATGTTATGATTGTTAAAATTTTATGAAAAGGAAAAACTCAAAAGTTTTGCGAGCGAACGCAAAGTTTCTTAGGGGAACACAAAACATTTGCGAGAGAACGCAAACACATTGAAATATAATTTTTCTCCCATCTTGTAATTTCCACTAGGAGTGATTTCAAAAACTGATATTCTAAAGTGTTAGATTTCTTAAACTTCACTGTACTAAAAGTTATTGACATGTTAGAGTGTAATGAATCACAATAATAATATTGGGTTGACTAAAATGGGTAGAAGAAACTTTTTTTTTTTTTTCATTAAACAGTCAAATAAGAAAAGTAACACTAAACAGGAAACTACAATCAAATCTATGCATATATCGAATCAAAAATTGATTCCAAATCGAAAATTGATTTTTTTTAATCGAATCAATCTTGAGGTACCAACAATTCCCAACCCCTAATCACAATGTCCCTTCAGGGGCTCCGTAATTATCAAAATAACAGCTAGTTACAAATATTTGCACTGGGATGGTATTATGGATAACACCAGTTTCACTTTAGCTTTTAAATTCACAGTATAGGGAGCATATTTTACAAGATATGTTGCTCAGGATCTGTTGCGCACCAAAATCCTCCGTCGTCATCCTGTCAGTCATCTCTCCCTACTCTCGTTACGTGATAAGTGAAATCTGACTCCTGCTGTGAATTTGCTGCTTGTCCTGTGTAGCCTATATGGAGCGGAGCAGACGCTTTTGTAGCGTCTGTTGTCCAACTGAACTAAATAGGCTAGTTTTATTGATATAAAAAAAGCTAAATAAGCCTTATTATGAATGCTGATTAAGCAAACATTTGAAGCTATATTCAAATGATCTTCTACTGAAAATAGTTTGACTTTGAAGTTAGGCATAATCTAGGACACCAACCCAAGCTTTAATTATCTGTGAGGCCGAAACATATGCACAGTGCACAACATGCAATGCAGACAAAATCATCCTAATTAGGGCTGGGTATCGATACAGACGTCCCGACTCCGATTCTCAATTCATCCAATGATTCAATTTTCACTTTTTTTTTTTATTCAGTGAAGAGAAGTGAGAGATTTCTTTGTCTTTTGTAGTTTGATTAACATTAAAAACACAGACAGCTAGGCCTGTCGCGATAGTCGATAAGTCGATTAATCGCACGATAAAAAAAATGAGCTCGATAATTTTTCCGGCCGCGATAATTCCATTTGCATGCTTGTTTGTTTTCCTCGTCTCTCTCTCTCTACCAAAGAGACTGGATGACCACTCTCGCTCGGTTCTTTAGCGTATAGGAGGAGTGAACCCTCTTGTTGTCAGTTGCATGGTCTTTGTGTGGGAAGGCGGCGCTTGTCAGTCACATGGTCTTTGTATGGGAAAGCGCCGGCGGCCGCGGGACTATTTGCGGCTACTGCCGGGAGAGAGAGAAGACGCTAGTTGTGAGTTGCGACAGCGAGCCCAATCACATGAAAATGCATATCTATACCACAAATGTTATTTCTCGTGCCATTTATATGCCAAAAATAGTTTTTGCGTGCATATGATACACTCTTTATGGCGTGTAATACGCACGGACTCCTCACCCCTAATCCTAACCAAGTATTTTCAGTGCGTAGCATGCACGCAATAAAGTGCGTCTCTGTCTTCCCGACAGTACACAATCACTTGACAAAGTAACAGGAGTAACAGTGCAAAATTTGGGTGATATGGCTTGTTGAGGCTTTTTTTATTTGTTTACAAAGGTCCTAACTGTCAGTTTTGCCTGTTATGGAATGTATCACTATTTAATAATGTCTAAAGCCTAATATTTAATATTTTTTGAAGTGCAATTTTGTTTCATTTTTTTTTTATTAACAGACATTTATTTTGTTAACAGACACTAAGAGTCCATTGCTTTCATTGTTTTTGGTTGTTTTGTTCATTTTTTTGGATATTTAAAATGTTTTCCGTTTTCAATGTTTAATATTCTTTAGAAATAAAAGTTTATAGATCGTTGAAAAGGTGTACCTGCATTATTATGCCATTATAATTATATTAAATGAAAATGGTCTCAGTACGACAATATTATCGTTTATCGCGATAATTTCTTGGACAATTTATCGTCCAGCAAAATTTGTTATCGTGACAGGCCTACAGACAGCAGGAATATTATACACAATGCACAGATCCAATATACTGATACATATGCGTTCTTTCTTAACCCTAACCCACCTAATCCATTTTAAATAAACCTGTCTTTGTTCACTTAAGGCGACTAGGTTTGCTTGGATCCTCGCAAAGGCGGGCATTTTGAGATTAAACTGTGTGAATATGTCCGTTTAAGCGAAGGGAGACGTGAAAGAGATTTAATTTGATTATTTGCACGCACAACCATGTGCGCTTTGGATGTGTGCACAGTCAAAACTTCTCACCCAGTTTTTTTTGCCCAGCCCTAATCCTAATTCAATGATTATGTTAATTTTTGCAATTATTGCATTCGATCCAAATGCAATTATACGATGTCCTACCTGGCTGTCAACATGTATTTTCATACCACAATTCATTATTATTGTAATGTACTGTGCTTTGACACATGAGGAAATTTAACACCATCTCTCGTGACGCTTTGCAGACTCTGCTCTGGCTGTGCGTGTTCATGTGTTTTGAAGGAGGGTGGGATCTTATGCTTTCAAAGCTAGCTTTCTTTTGCTAGCCTCTCTGAAATTGCCTTCCCTGCCTTAAAATCCATTACTCATTACATTTTATTTTAGATTTCAATTCTTTTATCCATTCAACTACACGCACAGATTAATACCTTATAGTCACGTGACGTTCTGTTTGCATGAATGAACTTGCAGAAACAAAAGGCTTCAGAGATTCACTCTTTCACATTTACACAAACACACCTGTTTCAAATACACTCCGCCTCACCCTCGCACACACACTGCAGATTACGGCTTAGCCCTAACAGAGACGGTCTTTGTTTAAATAACCAGAGCCTTCAGGAGATTTACCGGGGGACAAAAGATGTCTGTTTCTGGTAGTCTGCTCCAGCCACAAGTTCAGTGAGGCTTTGATCACCTGTGTGACAGAGGATTTCAGACCACACAGCACGGTCTTAACAGATTACTTCACGATGAACTGATACCTTTAACCGCTTTAGATAAGTATCAGTGTCTCTGATTACCAGAAAAGTTTAAAGGAGCATTGCCCCATGCATGAATACTTCTACCATAAGACTTGTGCCTACTAAAACACTCCTTTCCATCTTCACAGCATTAGTGCCACTGAGACAAGGCTGCACTATTGGTCTGATCACGGTGGCTCTGTTACAGCAGACACAACAGTGTCTTATGAATGATTCACGACCTCTTCTTCTTCTTCATTATCAACCCAATTCGCACACTAGGCGCTGACTCATCCTCAATGGCAGATGATGATCGTGTTTGATGAACACAACCAGCCAGACGGTTCACGCATATGAGTGGGAGCTGGTCTCACACTTACGAACAATCTCCCACGATAATCTGGCTAAGCAAGCCATTTCCTCTTCCTGACTTTACTATGTTTACGGCTGCAACAGGAAGTGCAAGGGACAAAATTAGACATGTTTACACATCAAAATTACACTTATTTAAATGCAAATCTAATCTTAAATGTTCTTGGTTGATTTACAACAACGCAATGGCTGCACAGACATGCACCAGGCTGCTAGAAGCATGTAAAAGTGCAGTGCATGATCAATGCAAGCTTTGTGCGTATATATCCTGGTGTTTGTGTTGGACTGTCGGCCATTTTCCTGTAAGCTCAAAGCTGTCTGATTCTCACTCTCTCACACACACACTGAAACAAGGCAGGAGATGGCTTCCCTCTACTTACACAAAAAACATAACTGTCAGACAAAAATAATCTTATAATCCTAACAAAGCTCAGACAAACTAGGCGTTTCAGTCACATAATCTAAATAACGTCTTATATCGATTAGAACAACTGTTTTTGTCACTTTGTTGTTTTTTCGCAACAACAAAAAAACTCCTTTCTTTTTTTCGTTATGTTGACATATGTTTATCGATACACGGATCGCTACTAAGCCAAATAAAAACGTTATAAAGAATTGTATGGATAAAAACAACGTTGTTTTTAATCACTTTAGCCGGTTAGCGTTTGTGCTAAAAAAAAAACTCACCACATCTTGAGGGATCAAAGCTTCATCCTTCTCCTCCTTTTTTAAATCCTTCTGTCCGAGAGCGGAGTTGAAAGCGAGTTTCACCATGTTGCGTAACTGTTGTTAATTTTTTGTCTATGCCTTTTTCACCTAACTATGGAGAGCTCGACGACCTCTCTGTACACAGCGCTGCCTCACAACTTGCTGTGGCGCATTTAGCCCCGGATTCAGACTGTATATACATCAGTGAACGGGAAGGGGGCGCTGTTTACACCAACCTTTTAATAAAGTAGAAAATATACCTGTAATGAATGCAATGCCGACATGAAAAGCAAGAGATATAATATAATATAATATAATATAATATAATATAATATAATATAATATAATATAATATAATATAATATAATATAATATAATATAATATAATATAATATAATAATCCGTTTAGGGCATGGTTTAAAAAAAAGGAAAAAAAAGACTGTCCAACCCAACATAATAAAACAAGCAGGTAATGTTTATGTGGAAATAATATGTTATGAAATCCTTGCAGTAAGATTACATGAAAAGGGTGTTGTCTGATAGGAAGTTCTGGGAACGGTTAGAGTAAGTTATGATGACATATTGGTAACACTTTACAATAAGATTACATTCATTATTAATATAGGTTTATACTGTGAATATACCTTTTTCATTGTTAATTCATACTTGCTTATAAAAAACTAATTTTAACTATATACAACCTGAAATGTTAAAATGTATATAAATTAATTTTCAACCAAATTATTAAATGCTGTAAAAGTATTGCTCTTGTTAGTTCAAGATTCCTAATGCACTCACTAATGTTAACAAATTACACCTTATTGTAAACTGTTACCTAAATATTTTAGTGTAACCTTACCCATGACAAATGCTCTATAGACACTTTACCAGCGTGACGAAATAAATAAATGACTGATAAGCCTTAATAGCCTTGATATAGTTCAGTACACGTGTGTTCAATAAAATCATTACTTGGAATAGGCTATTGAGAAGCTGGAATAATATTCAGTAATGAATTATCCATAACAGTTAATCTGGAAGTACAGCATGTCCATCTTACTACTTAAGGTCAGGGCACAAGCTCAAAATGAGCAAGAAAAGGCCTAAGTTGAGTTCAGTTCACCTGGTCCTGAATCAGATAAAGCCAGGAAGTGATCAGTGATTTCTTAATTACAGAAAATCCCTTTTAACCCTCTCTGAATGGCTGGAAGTCCTGCTGTCTCAGGTTGGCCAATGGCAAGAACAGCTGCTCTTCTGGCGGAAAATCCTCCCAGCGCCTCCATGTCCAACCTGAAAAACAAATAACTTATGAATCTGACTCTTTTAGTGTAATACTGCAGCAATATTCAGATGTGTTTGCTTGAAATTTAGGAACTTTAAGATATAGTCTAATAATTAAAAATGACTCACTAATTCTTCGGTATTATCTACGATGATTTAACAACACCTTAAATGATTGTGTAATACTAAATGAACTCATTTCTATTCAAAAGGTCACTACTTACTCATAACATAAAAATTCAAGCATTGTTTTATACAATGCATGGCTACATGTAAACATTGAGTAAATCTACAGTTAGGTTTGCTGCCAGTTATATGTAGCTATTCTGGCCAAAAAGCCCCCATTTAGATTTAGTAACATTTAGAGCCTATAACCAACATGTAAAGTGACCAATCATCGTTTGTTTTTAAGTGCCCCTATTATGCGATTAAACTAAAGGTTCCTAATTTTGTTTTGGAAGTCCCTACAATAAGTTTACATCAGGTTTACATGAGTCATAGCCTACTCTGCTCTGATTGGTTAGATGGCTCAGTCTGTTGTGATTGGTCTGCCGCTTTTACAGCATGTGTCGGAAACAAAACGCCCATTACCATATCTGAATTTCGGGTCCGGAGCTTCCACACAGTGATACAAACAGTAACAATGGCGTCCGTATCGATTTGAGCTTGAGTCCTTATACTTTTGGAAGTGGATTTACTTTTGCAGCGCAGAAAATAGTATGTTCTCGATAAGTGTCGATAACACTTATCAAACTACAGTGTTTGAGGGCGGGTCAAAGTAGACATTGTTCACGGGCAGCCAATAAAGACCATTAGCTGGCATTATGCAAATTTGTTACAAACTTACGTAGGCTTGTGCAGGAAGTAAGGCTGGAATTACTGACGACTCATTTCAGCAGTTCAGAATCGGTTCTTTCTTTTGGGAGAAAATGGCTGTGTCTGAAATTCGCCCCTATACTCTTAAATAGGGCACTATTTGAGGGGAGAGCCATTTGTAGTGGGGTCCGAAACCATGATGGACGTTATCGAGTGCACTCATTTTATCCCATAATGCACTGCAATAACGAGTGTACAACTGATGTACACTCAACAGCTAGAGCAGGGTTTCTCAACTCTGGCCTTCGAGGTCCACTTTCCTGCAGAGTTTGGCTTTAACCCTAATCACACACACCTGAAAAAGCTAGGTCAAGGTCTTCAGGATTACTAGACAGTTATGGGCTAAATTCTCCAAGACAGAGAACCTCGAGGGCCAGAGTTGAGAACCCCTGGGCCAGAGAATACCCATAATACACGCCAGAAGATGGCGCCTGCAATCATCCATCCAATCATACAATTTTCCAAACCGCTGGGGACAGTGTAATATCATTCAAGTATAAATTGATTGAGAAATTGATTTTTCTCAACACAGCTAATAACACAGCTAATCGAACACAGCTAATAACTCCATTTATCAAGCACTTTGTTTTACATTAATATTTTACAAACAGCTATATATTACACACTAGATTAAATGTAATATCAGAAAAAAAGCATAACAGGGGCACTTTAAATAATACTTTGTCTAACATATCTAATGTTTTTAGTTACAAAAACATGCATTTAAGCCTTTAATTCTTGTAGCTATATTAAAATAAAGTTTTAATACTTGCTCAAAACTACTAAAACATGTTGTAATGGTGACTGCCAAGTTGGAGTGAGACAGATAATAGTCTCTCACATGACAGATTTTCATCACGATCATTATAAATGATCTGTGGGTGGGCCATCTGGGGCTGAGACTCTACACAGGCTATAACACATTCAAAGAAACAATTTACCTTCATTTTTCTCTGGCTCCAGATTAACTGGTTCGGCTGAGAAAGACCTGTCCAGTTCTCCCTGCATGAAGATTGTGATATAATGGTAGTTTTCTTCCAGTCTGATGGAGTTGACGACGGATACAAAGCGAATGTTCTTCAGACGGACACCAGCTTCCTCCATCACCTCTCTCTGGGCACACTGCTCCCACGTTTCTCTGATAAGTGAAATTCATTTGCAAGCAACCCATGTGGATAAATGCATTAGCACACAAGAAAGCATAAAGTTAACATGAATAAGCAGTAATTATAAAGGAACATAAATGTCTTTCTAATTTGATACTGTGGTGTCCAGTAAACTCACCCGAATTCAATGTGACCTCCTGGTAATTGGTAGGTGCCTTTCCCAACTATAGTTTTTCTTTTTCCTAACAGGACACATCCTGGTTTGGAGGAGTCTGTCACAAGAACCCCAAGTCCCACTCCAGGACGTTTGAGGAGGGGTTTTTCATTTTGAACAGCCTCAGACATTGAATTTAAACTGTAATGAAACACACTAACTGAATTTAAACTGTAGTGAAACACACTAACTGTTATATAGCTGTAGTGCAAACATTTTGTCAGTTGAATCTCTACAATATATTCTGATTTCTAAAGGATCACGTGATCATGAAGACTGCAGTATCAGCTGCTAAAAATGCAGCTTTGCTGTCACAGGGATAGCATTAAAAACATTTAAAAATAGGAATTATTCCACACATTTGAATTTATTAGTGTAAACAATCACTATTTTTTTTTATTTTACATAGTAAAATTGTGCTTTTTTAAATTTAGACATCAAGATATCTTGATAAAAGGATGGAAGATACATGAATGTGTACAAATGACTGATAATCATGCACAATTAAAATGATGGATATTATAGAAACGCATATTTAGGAAATTATTGTTGTCTTTATGTTATAGTTTGATAAAAGCCATACCTAGAAACTTAAGTAGATGAAGGTGGATGAAAAATGAATAGATCTGCTTAATTGTCACATGTAATTTTTGAATGAATCAGTTCAATAATTCAATAACTTGTCATAACACACAAAAAGACACTCACGTGCTGCCATCTACTGGCGTAAGAATGTAAACGGCAGAAAGAGTCGTGAGAGCGGACTGAAAAGATTCGAGTCACTCAAAACTAGTGAGAGAATTAAGAACACGTGCAATGCTGGGCGTCGGCACGAGCATAAAGCAACACTGCTTTAGTGCAAACCACATCATAGTCTAAACTTACCTATCTTACTTAATAGATAAATCTCGTAATCGATAGCATGTGTTTTACGACCTGGCTCGTGACGTTCGTGGTCTGTGAGATGTACAAATGGTATCAAATCATCTTTATTCCCAAAAGAAATCAGATCTTTGGCACAGTCAATCAACACACATCATAAACTGATTTGAAAAGCTTTGGCTCATGTCATGAAGAAGGAAATAACCAGGCGCGATTCTCGAAGCGCACTTGCGCAGTTGACGTACGTCCTAACGCAGGCGCGTCCAGTCATTTGTTTTCTGCTGCGCTGCTTGTACACAGAGCAACATGGCGACGTCCCTGATCTGTGGCCGGTTGTCCGCTGGACTGAGGAATTCCGGCTCCAGGACGACTTTAAGCTCGGCAGCTAAGGTCAGTTTTACGTACACACATCAGATAACTATATCCGATTGTCGTTTGTGAAGTGGCTTGCTGTTTTGGTCACTTTCAATGACACCAAATGGGTGATTCTCCTTTGACATTAGCCTTTAGGCTAGCTGTCTGGCATTATTAGGAATGCTTAGGTTAGCAAGTCTATTCATTCTCCTTTGAGTGGATGTTCTTTTGTAGTCTGACCAGATTCACGTTAAAATATCTGGGATTTTAGTGTGTATACACACTGTAACGTTACATGTCATCTGAGCTTACTAGTTAACTTTGACCTACATGGACAGAGGGACAGCCTGTTTTGTTTCACTTCAGTGTATCTGTTCAACTGCAGTGCCGTCGGTTAATAAAGTTAACTCCTGAACAACTGAGAACTGCAATTGTGCCTGTTATATTGAACACAATTCTAAATTTAAAACTTGCTGAATCATAAATTTGTTGAGATTAAGAATCTTATGTCTTCTGTTTGGTCATTGGAAGGTTGTACCCTTGAGTAAGACACCCAGGTTATTCCCTATTTTTATTGTGCTGTGGAGCACAGCAAATGATGGATTAGTAATTCAGTAGTCCATTAATGATCTCTATATTGCTGGCGCAGACAGTCTTTTTTTAAAAGATATTATGATCCCTCATTTCCTAATGTCTCTCTTGTTGAAAGGCTCTTGACTTTACTCTGTTCCTTTTAAAATCCTTTACATAAAAACATGGATAATAAAGATAATTACTAATTTTTGCGTTTTACAGATTAAAATGGCATGGTTTTAAATTTAGGCATCAAGATATTAGGAAGAGGGCGTGAGAATCCTTAAAGGGATAGTTCACCTAAAAATGAAAATGCTGTCAGTAATTACTCACCCTCATGTTGTTCCAACCCCGTAAGACTTTCGTTCATCTTCAGAACATAAATTAAGATATTTATGATTAAATCAAAAAGCAGCGCTTCTGGGTCGTACGTCAGAACGTAGGCTCACTATTGGCCGATTCTGGTCATGTGTGTAATGCTGGCCAGTAGTGAGCCTACGTTCTGAGTTACACTACACACACAGAAGAAGAAAATGAATAGTTGAATAAAGTTGTTATTTTTTTATTTATTTTTTGCGCACAAAAAGTACTCTCATCGCTTGATAAACTTATGGTTGAGCCACTGTACTCACTTGGACTATTTTAAACATTGTCTTTACTAACTTTCTGGGCCGGCAAGTTTCAATAACATAGAAGCCTATGGAGGAGTGATCCAGATCTCAGATTTAATCAAAATTATCTTGATTTGTGTTCCGAAGATGAACGAAAGTCTTACGGGGTTGGAACAACATGAGGGTGAGTAATTACTGACAGCATTTTTATTTTTGGGTGAACTAACCCTTTAATGTGTAAAAATGACTGATGGCTATGCACAATTCAAATTATGGATATTGTTAAATATTGTACCAAGAAATTGACAAAGTTGAGGAAAATTAATAGATCTACTTAATTGTCAGTAATAATCATTTTTATTTTTGCTGCACCTTTCCAAAAATAAATCAGTTAGGTAGCTAAATGAATTCAATTATGATTCAATTGAATAAAAGCCACTCATATGCTGCCGTCTACTGCCGTATGGATGTAAACTGCAACGAGTCACTGTAAGAACCTTTTGTCTTGTAAATCAGATATTTTCCCTAGTCTTGCTTCTGGTTGTGTAATATCGTTTCAGCAATACACAAAAGTACGTGTTTGCAGGGTAAATACGACCATGGCTTTTTAGCAACAATATCCCTTGCGGTGTAACCTGGATTTCTATGTGGAGTTGGAATTAATTTGTATCTTTACATCCAATTACCAGGTGCTTGGTGGGACATCAGGTCTATTTGGTAACCATGGGAACCAGCCGTCCCCAATGCTGTCATTGCAGCAGCAGAGAAACCTCTCCCTGCATGAGTACATGAGCATCGGGCTGCTGAAGGAGGCGGGCATCTCTGTGCCCGCGGGTATGGTTGCCAACACACCTGACGAGGCTTATACTGCTGCCAAGCAGATCGGTAAGAACATATGAACATACATATGCTGCTGGGCACTAATTGAGGAAAAAAAAAATATATTCTTCTTAAAGGGACTGCATAACTGTAGTTATGGATTATGCAGATTTATTTAATGTATTTTACACATCGGAATGGGCTATTTTAGCACAGCATACTTAAATGCCGATGACGTGCACAGCTTACTTTTCGATCCACTGTGCTTTAGTGCAGGCCAGATTATGGTGTTTTGAACAGGACAGCCAGATTACCCTATTTTAAGGTCTTGAATGTGCTGTGTGTTTGTGTTTCAGCTGTTGTGCTGTTCTCAATCATTCTGCAGTCTAAACATAGATTTGTGCCACCTCTGGAGAATGTGGCTGCCCTAACCTTTAATCTGACTGTCAGCATATAGGCAATGCCGGCACAGACCCGTGATGGACAAGCAGTGCTGTTCGCTTGAATAAAGCAGGGTAGTGTGTCACAAGCATGGAGGAACTAGCTTTGGACTGAGAGATGTGCACAATAGAGAGCAGGTTTATGTGACCTAACAGTCTAGATCTTGGTGTAATCTGGGTCTCAGAGCAGCATAAGCCTGGATTTTCTGGTACCAAATCAATATGTTTCTTGTAAACGCAACAAACTGAGCATTCAGGGTTGTAGAAAGTGGGAGTTTTTTATTTGCAAAATTGCAGCATGGACAAAGTTGGAAATATCCAAAATTTCACAATGTCCGATCAGTGGTAAAATGGTGTTTCGTGGGGCACTTCCTTTTTTCAGAGCTCCAACATGGTACAACTTTTAAAGTGTTAGTTCACCCAGAGCTGTCATTATTTACTCTCCCTGATGAAAGCAAGCGGCAAAAAGGACTTAATTGCTCAAGGGAAAAAAATGTGATGATAAATATAATAAAAACAGTAATATTGTGAAAAAATATTACAATTAAAAATAACTGTTTTCTATTTAAATGTATTTTAAAATGTCATTTATGACAAAACTGAAATTTCAGCATCATTATTACTCCAGTCTTCAGTGTCACATGATCCTTCAGAAATCATTCTAATATGCTGATTTGTTGCTCAAGAAACATTACTTATTATTGTAAAAAAAAAAAATTGTGGACACTTTTTTTTTGTCAGAATTCTTTGCTTCGAAAGTTCAAAATAACAGCATTTATTTGAAATCTGAATCTTTTGTAACATTATAGGTGTCCTTGCTGTCACTTTTATCAATTGAATGCATCCTTCCTGAATAAAAGTATTCATTTCTTTAAAGAAATCTTACTGAAACCAAACTTTTGAATGGTGGTTAGTATATGATAGCATGTAAAAAAAAAAACAGTCCTGAAATTCAAGCCATTGTTCAGGAAACAAGCAACGTAACATCTCCTTGTTAGGAACAAAACATTTTTTTTTATTAATATCTTTGTTAATAAAATATATAATTCTGTCTGTTTATTGAAAAGAGAGCTTGTAAAGTTACAAATCCCAGTAGATATTGTATAAAACTCCACCTTATTGTTCCAAGCAGGTTAATCATTCTCATTGGCGTCGTAAGTCTGTTGTTTTCACCCTGTTTATGCAGATTAAATCCTTGTAAATCAAAACTGTGACTTGCGTCATGTTGTTTTGTGGCATTACATTGATCAAACAATCAGGTCCAGCAGCCTTGCTTAAGCCTGCTCTGTGTGTGTACAGCAGCTCAGTTTTAGAGACTGTAGGTAATTACAGAGTGACTCATTGGTTGAGGATGCAGCAGTTGTGTACTGGATCTTTCATCTGTCAATTTCATTTATCTTTGTTTGTTTGCTAATTTCCTTTGAGCATGGCCATATGTTTATGTTAATTTTTTTTTCTTCTCATTATTGTTTACTCTTTCTCTTTTCTCAGGCTCTAAAGACCTGGTGGTAAAAGCCCAAGTGTTGGCGGGTGGTCGAGGCAAAGGCACTTTTGAGGGAGGATTTAAGGGCGGAGTCAGAATAGTTTACTCGTGAGTGTTGGTGCCGACACAATTGTTCAATGCTTTTGCTTTATTACATTTCCGATCTCATCTCTTTGTCTTCTCACCCTCTGTGTGTCTGCAGGCCTGAGGAAGCGAGGGATATCTCCTCTAAGATGATTGGCAAGAAGCTGATCACTAAGCAGACAGGAGAGGCAGGGCGCATCTGCAACCAAGTGTTTATCTGCGAGCGCAGATACCCACGCAGAGAGTATTATTTTGCCATCACCATGGAGAGGTCTTTCCAGGTGAGAAGTCACACATTGTGTGGTTTATCTATGAACTTGCTTTTCATATGATAACATTCAAGTACAAAGTATTTTAATAACAAGCATTAAAAAATGACATCACCACTTCACATGCTGCAGTAAGCAGAGTGGCCAGTAGAGGTCAACTTTTACTCATGTCGTGACCTGAAATGGCTAAAATGATCACATGGGTTCTACTCAACCTCCTGCAGGGCCCCGTGCTGATTGGCAGTTCTCAGGGGGGCGTGAACATTGAGGATGTGGCTGCAGAGAACCCTGATGCTATTGTGAAAGAGCCTATTGATATCGTACAGGGAATAAAGATGGATCAGGCTATTAAGGTGAGATGCAGAGTATGATATAGCTCTGCACTGCAAGACAGTGCCCACACTGGCTGAAAAATGTTTTTGTTCTCTTTTTCTCGCTCTCAGGTGGCAGAGAAGATGGGTTTCCCCGCTGCATTGATCAATGAAGCTGCAGAAAACATGTTGAAACTCTATGATGTGTTCATCAAGTATGATGCATCTATGTTGGAGATCAACCCAATGGTGGAAGATGCATCTGGCATTGGTACCTAAAGTAGAAAGTTCTACTAAACTAACTTTAAGTTCCTAAAGTTCTACCTTAAAGTAGACGACCTGCACTTTAGACCATTATGCATACATTAAACAACCCCATCCTAGGGTTGCACAATATATCAGGGGGAGGGAAAAAAAACATATCTCTTAATAACTTAAAATTAGGTAACACTTTATTTTACAGTGTCCTTGTTACACATTACATGTAACATAACAATACATTTTGCATAATTACATGCAACTAACCCTAAACCACACTCTAATCCTAACCATAACCCTATAGTAAGTACATCTAGTTAATTAATATTACACAGACCTTAAATGTATAAAACACTAAAAAAGGACACCTTAAAATAAAGTGTATCCTAACATTTTTGGTTACACTATTTTAAGGTGACATAGTTATATTGTAATTACTCAAATAAGTACTAAATAATATTAATGTACTTATAGAGTTAGGGTTTGGTTTAGGGTTAGTTACTTGTAATTATACATAATTTACTGTTACTATAGTAAGTACATGTAGTAACGTCACCTTTAAATAAAGTGTTACCAAAGAATTTTTTATTAATTTTTTTATTTCACATTACAGTAATATTACAATATATTTCTTACTGTTTCATAATTTTATTTAACATAAAATCCATAACCAGGCCCACAGAGTTATGCATTCATCGAAATCTTCATCTATGCTTTGCAGTGATGTGTATGGATGCCAAGATCAACTTTGACACAAATGCAGCCTATAGACAGAAGAAAGTGTTCGACATGCGAGACTGGAGCCAGGAGGACGTCAGAGACAGACAGGCAGCCAAAGCAGACCTCAACTACATCGGCCTAGATGGCACTATTGGCTGCCTGGGTCAGTACAAAAACCCTCAACCCTCCATTAGCACTGCTACTTGGGCGGAGTGATTAGCGCAACACCTGAAAAGCACCGTGTTACTTCCGTCAACGAAACCAACATGACTCCAACTCTGAGCGAACTCTCTGCTCCTCACCACGGGGCTTCTCAGCTGCTGCTCAAATCACTCCGCAGAAGTAGCAGTGCTTCGCCTTCTGAGAATATAGTTCCCAGTATGTATACGGTTAGAAGATGGCTGTGTCTCATGTGACCTTGTTATTTGTACACGCTGTGACTATACAAATCACAACATGTAAATAGGAAAATGTTGGCGTTATTTTGTCATTTATTGGGAGCAGTATGCTAGCTGGAGCCGTTTACCTCTAGCATTTGTGCTAAGCTAGGCTAGCGGTGGGTGCGTCAGACAGAGTTACGGCACACACGGAGATGAGAAGGGTATGTATGGACTTATCTAACTCTGGGGGATAAGGTGAATAAACTAAAGTCACAAAAAGTCGGCGTGTTCCTTTAAAGCAATAATAACTACATAGTAATATATATCATTATCGTGAAATAAAGATGACTGATATCGTGGTATAAGATTGGTCATATCTTCGACCACTAGGTTTATATTAAATTCTGCACTTTTAGTAAATTATTCTGTTTAGATGTGATTTGTACCAATTTTACTAGTTTATTAGATTGAATATGTGTATGTATAAATCTATACATGTGATGTCACCTGTGTTTAGTCAATGGGGCTGGACTCGCTATGGCAACCATGGACATTATTAAACTGCATGGTGGAACACCCGCTAACTTCCTGGATGTTGGAGGCGGAGCCACTGCACAGCAGGTGACGGAGGCCTTCAAGCTCATCACTTCTGATAAAAAGGTAATGTCATGGTCAAGGGAGGCAGTGCTGTGTTGCATTAGCTTCTTTTTTTGCCCACTCTCTTATTAGTGGTGCAAGTCTCACTGTTATTGTCACTGAATGATTTATATATTTTGTGGAGCGAGACACTCGGGCTATAAAACAGAGAAAAAAAAATCCATATACTTATTAGGGACACAAGCTACAGTTGTGGTCAGAATTAATGGCACCCCTGGTAAATATGATCAAAAATTGCGGTAAAATAAATCTGCATTGTTTATCCTTTTGATCTTTCATTCAAAAATGTGCAAAAATCAAACCTTTCATTGAAGTAAAAGAATTGAAAGTGGGGGGAAATCACATTATGAACGAAATGTTTCCAAAACACGCTGGCCATGATTATTGGCACCCTTTTATTAAATACTTTTTGCCAAGATAACAGCTCTGAGTTTTCTCCTATAATGCCTGATGAGTTTGGAGAACATCTGACAAGAGATCAGAGACCATTCCTCCGTACAGAATCTCTCCAGATCCTTCAGATTCCCATGTTGGTGCTTCTTCTCTTCAGTTCACTCCACTCATCAGGTCAGGGGACTGGGACGGTCATGGCAGAAGTTTCATTTTGTTCTCCCTAACACATTTTTGTGTTGATTTTGATGTTTGTTTTGGATCGTTGTCCTGATAGAAGATCCAACCACGGCCCATTATAAGATTTCTAGCAGAAGCCGTCAGGTTTTGATTTTGAACACATGGGGTACTTTTTTTTTTTTATCCTTGTGTGCACCAAACCCATCTAGCGTGTTTGCTTCCAAAAGCTCTTTTTTAGTTTCATCTGACCACAGAACCCTGTGCCGTTTGAAGTTCCAGTCATGTCTGACAACAGTTTGTTTTTGGATGAGCAAGGAGGATGTGGGGATGTAGGGGTTTTTGAATTTATTTTTTTTTTTTTTTTTTTGGTAGGCTTCTGACCCCAAGACTTAACTAATCTCTGCAATTCTCCATCTGTGATCCTTTAAGAGTCTTTGGCCACTCAAACTTTCCTCCTCACCGTGCATTAAGATAATATAGACACAGGTCCTCTTCCTGGCAGATTCGTAACATCTTTAGTTGATCTTCTTAATTATTGCCCTGATGGTCAAAATGGGGATTTTTCAATTCTTTAGCTATTTTCTTACAGCCACTCTCTATTTTGTGATGCTCAGTAATCTTTTGATGCACATCAGATCTATATTCTTTGGTTTTACTCATTGTGATGGATGATTTGGCCTTTGTGTTTCTCATATTTAAACTCCTGTGAAACAAGAAGTCATAGTTAGACAATTTCATGTTCCTAGTCACCCTGGTGTGCTAAGAAAAGGTAAATATTAATGGGAATATACTTCAGAGATATTTTACTCGTAACAAATTCTAGGGGTGCCAATAATTGTGGCCAACGTGTTTTGGAGAAAAACATTTATTTTGTAATGTGATTTTTTTTTCCCCCCACTTTCAATTATTTTACTTCAATGAAAAGTTAGATTTTTGCAAAAAAAATTTGAATGAATGATCAAAAGGATAAACAATGCAGATTTATTTTTTACTGCCATTTTTGATCATATTTACCAGGGGTGCCATTAATTCAGACCACAACTGTATAT
This sequence comes from Scardinius erythrophthalmus, assembly GCF_964197995.2. Classification (NCBI taxonomy): domain Eukaryota; kingdom Metazoa; phylum Chordata; class Actinopteri; order Cypriniformes; family Leuciscidae; genus Scardinius; species Scardinius erythrophthalmus. The sequence continues at coordinate 35,739,932 of NC_138232.1, read as the reverse complement.
TTAGGGTCCATATTATCATAGATATTTGGGGGGTAACCACCTTGCAACAGTCTATCAACCACATAGGAACGCCCTAAAAACTACTTGCAACCACACCTTAGAAACCACACATCATCAGTTTTTTTCAGGAAAATTCTAAATCTATGTTGTTTTCTTTCTAACAGGTCCAAGCTATTTTGGTGAACATCTTTGGTGGCATCATGCGGTGTGATGTCATCGCACAGGGCATTATCATGGCCGTCACTGATTTAGACCTGAAAATCCCCATCGTAGTGCGGTTACAAGGTGAGAGAGACCGAATTTCACACTATGATTATTATTGATGGTGCGGATGACTTTGATCAATGGAGAGGTGGAGGGAAGGTTTGAAACCCATTAAAAATGTTTTTCAGCACCCATACTTTATTTAAAAGGGTGCTGATCTGAAAAATGTCATCATGTTATCAATTTAACTCATAAGAACAAGCACTTCAAGTAGGTTTGATTCACATGAACATGAAACAAAGGCTCATCAGAGCTGTGGCCAAGCAGTTTGCGGACACCCCTTATCTATATCAATAAAAAGCTGGAAAAAAACCCCGGAACGTCTGAGAGAGGAAACATTGACAGAAGGGTGACAGAAAGAAAAAAGATTTCTGGAAGCAGGTGGCTCATGTTTTCATGCCTTTCTTGCCTTCATCTCACTCTCATCACGCTTGTCTGATCTCCAGGAACAAGAGTGGACGATGCCAAGGCTCTGATCGCTGCCAGTCCTCTGAAGATCCTGGCCTGTGATGATCTGGACGAGGCGGCCAAAATGGTTGGTTACTCTTATTTATGCATGTATATGGGCAAGTCGAAACTGACAAGGAATGGAAAATTGAGAAGAATCTGCACATCATGGTTCAGTAATCAAATTGATAGTCTAAGTCGTTCACCCAGAAATTAAAAATCTGTCATCATTTAGGCTACGTTCACACTGCGAGCCTTAGTGCTCAATTCCGATTTACTGCGCAGATCTGATTTTTTTGTACAGCTGTTCACATTGTTGAACCGATCATGGTCCTGGACTGACCCGCATGCGCAAAAGAACGATAAAAGACGTCACGCAGCATACTGTCATACGGAAGTAAACACGGAGAACATTGAAGTACACATTTATTTATTGTCGCGCAGGGAATATAAAAATGCTAAAAAAGAGAGCAGGGTTTTTAAACATTTATGATACGAGTCCCCATGTTTTGCTTGTAGAGCTGTAACTAATACTTATGAGTTCTGACACATCACTGTCCTTCACTGACTACCTTTCACAACTGTCTTGACAACTTCAACTGTGTAAAATCTGACTCCCATTAGTGCGGAATTGTAATGAATCTAGACGTAAAAAAGTCTCATTGATTCCGATTTGACTCTTCAGACCGAGGTCGCATTGCAAAACATCTGACCTGTATCGAATTTAGGTCCACATATGGAAGTGGCTCAAATCGGAATTGAAATGATCAGATTCCATGTGGTTTGTGCTGTTCACACTGTCACGAAAAAAAAAACAGATCTGAGTCACATAAGAGCAAAAAAATTGGATTTGGGCCACATTTGTCTGCAGTTTGAACGTAGCCTTAGTCAACCTTCTTCAGGCATTTCAAAGTCACTTATTCTTGAGTGATGTGACAAACTTCCCATAATTTTACATGCCATTAATGTAAAAATGGCAACACATGCAAGAAAAAATACAGTGCTATCCATAAGTTTAGACACCCATGCTAAAGTTGACTAAAAAGAGGAATAAAAAATCATCTTTTGGAAATTGAACTTAATTACTTAAAATAAAAAAATTAGGAACAAACCAACCTTTAAGGACACCAATTTTCTTTGTGAATGAATAATGTATTGTAAATAAATAAATGTTCTTCCTTAAAATACACATAGCCATCATCACATAGCCTTCACCATACCTAGAGATTGGCATGGTTTTATTTCAGTTAGCCTAATAGCTGGTTTGATTTGCATTGAGAGATGATCTTATGGAAAGTACCCCATGCCAAACTCTGGGTATGGTGAAGGCTATGTGATGATGTGGGACTATTTTAATTCCAAAGGCCAAGGGAACTTTATCAGGATGCATAGTATCCTGGATCCATGAAGTAACTGGCCTTTAAAAATAAAAATCTGCCTGTCTCTATGGGAATTTATCATAGGGGTGTCCAAACTTATGCACCCTGTATTTTAAGGAAGAACATTTATTTATTTACGATACATTATTCATTCACAAAGAAAATTGGTGTCCTTAAAGGTTGGATTTTTCCTAATTTTTTTAATTAAGGCATTAAGTTCAATTTCCAAAAGATTATTTTTTATTCCTCTTTTTAGTCAACTTTAGCATGGGTGTCTAAACTTATGCATAGCACTGTAATAACACTTTAAAATAAAGTTCAATTCGTTGATTGTAGTTAATGCATTAGGTTTCATGAACTAACACTGACTACGTTAACGTGCACCAATAAGGTCTTAATCCCAGTAAGATGTTTAGGTGGCACAACCTTTTCACAGTTTCATTATTATTTCATCATTTAAACTGTGGTTATTTCTACTGCCATTATTCACACACCCCAATGCACAGCACAAATGATAAACTCACATACAGTACAGCAGGTGCGTCACCAGCCACACTCTTCCAGCGCACTCGGATTTGTTCCATGGTTCTTTGGTATTTGACTTCAGCCTTATGACGTTTCTAAAAATGTCTCTTATTTCAATGTTTTGGACATTGGCATGTCGCGCAACATTGGAACAGCACCCTAAAAATGCACATGCGCACTTTGACCAGAGTGGAATAGACACGTGGAACAGGCATATGCCACGATTATTGGCTTAATCGCATCAATTTGACCAAAGTATTGTGTTTACATGAGGTAGATTTTAATCGCAATATTGCCCAAATCTCATAATCACATTATGTGGGTGCATGTATATGTAGCCAATAAAAAATACTTTTTAAAATCTTTTGGTAATATTAATTTCTACAAATACATTGAAAGTGTACAAAAAGGAAAATGAAAGCCATTGTTGCAGTCCACACAACTTTGCATCAAGTACATAGAACTAACACACGTCATTACAAATAATGACTATACAAACCAGGTTTCCAGCAACAAGCAATGAATGCGGAACCGCAGCATGACCTGACATTGACAGCCAAGCAGAACATATTTGATATTTTTAACATACCATTACATAGAGCTTTTTTTATGCCACAGCAGAATCATCAAAATGAGAAAAAGCTTGAATTGTTTATTTGCTCTATGGTAGGACACTGCGTTATATTTTAGCTGATCATAATTACCATATCTTTTCTCTTTTTCTCTAGGTTGTGAAGCTTTCTGAAATTGTATCATTGGCCAAAGAGGCCCAGGTTGATGTCAAGTTCCAGCTGCCCATCTAACAGAACAGACCCACAAGTCACCTCACTATTCAAACCATCTTATATGAACTGAATCTAAGCCCACCACCTGATCTTGTCTCGTCTCAGACCTCCAATAGTGTTCTCCACAATCCAGTGTCCTGCTCAAGCTTCTGTCAGCTCTCGTTTCTGTCTCTTGGTGGTTCTCTGTGCATTTCAGTTTGTAAAAGCACACGTGTTTCTGCATGGCGCCACTCTCATTTCATCCGATCAACCTCATCCAGTGCAGAGCCCATCAAATCAGTCCACTAACATACTGTTAAGGGTTTTTTGGTTCCATTGGTTTAGATCGGCTCATTGTTACTGCCTACTGCTTTTTGTTTTGTCAATGTTATTGTTTGCTTGATTTCATAAGTGGAGGATGTATTTATACTGTTGAAATGTACATGGAGAGATGATTCTGTTGATATAGAATGTCTCTGACACACTGGTACTATCGCCACATATATACACACACACACACACACACACACACACACACACAAAGTATCATTAAAAGAAAATCCCACCCCGTTTTTCCTTCCTCTCTCCCCCGCCTTGTGTTTTCCGGCGGGAGCGTGTGTGTGTGTCGATGTAGGATGTCATCTCTGTTCTCCTGAAGAGAAATACACCATTTCCCTTTTTAAGCAAACGCACAAGCACTCACAGGGAATATGTGTGTTATTGGTGTTCTCTCAGTCTGACATGGAGCCATCGGTGCAGCGGAAGCAGAAAACAATAAAAATACTCAAGCGTCTCCGAGGATTATGTTTGCTTCTGCTCAAAGGTTCTGTCACTGTCTTGACATGTAGAACATGTACTTCTTTGGCAAAGTGTGTCCCTTGAATCATCTTTCATGCTAGAGTGGGTCCTGTGGTGAGAATTCAACTTTCTAAGAAGGAAGTGTCTGGATGTGGCAGCTCACAGTTTGAGGTCTGTAATACCTCAACTATCCATTGGCAGTTGCTAAGCTGGTGCAGGACCCCCTTCCAAAGAAAAATCTTTGCTTATGGGCAAAATAGTATATATATACCATATTTGATTGTTTTTAGTCAGTGACTTTTAGCTTGAACTATTCCTTTAAGAGTCCTAAAAGTAATTGTCACTTGCAAAAACATTATACACTCAAATAAATAAATAATTAGGCCTAAATTATGTATTTGAAATGCATATTACATTTCCATCCATTTGGATTACATTTTTTTAACAAACCAATAAATGCATATTTGTCAAGTCACCTTTATTTAAATAGCCCTTTACACAATACAGATTGTTTAAATGCAGCTTTAAAGTGATAACAGGAAAATAAAGCATTTCAGCTGTTGTTCAGTTGAAGTCAGTTCAGTGTTGATTCAGTTCCATTGGAAAGATCATCAATTATTAAATCAGTTAATTTAATAAAGCAGTTCTGCAAAAAATTGTCACTGTCCAGTTCAGTTCAGATCTCACACAGCAGCGTCGGTACAGTCAGATCAGTAATGTTGAATATTAAGGTTTTTTTCAGTCATAAATTAAACTGTTAAGAAACAGGTACGATTTCTGTATTAGTATTATTAAACTAACTGGGTTTTACATACACAATAACCAGGTTTATATATATATATATCAGTAAATCCAGTTTGTTTTAATCTCATACTTGTTCCACAGCCAGCCATATTCTAACCATGTTCATACTTTTTGACAAAATTTAATTTTCACAATGAACAGATTTATGCTGATTCTAAATGATTTGAAATTTTCATGCATGCAATAAATACAATTATTTAAATAAAATCAAATAGATGCAAATAGTTAAACTTTAAAAGAAATCTCACCCATTTCATTTATGTATGACTGACAAATAATCATAACATTAAGTTTATAGGTTGTTAAAACTGTAATCCAAACGGGTGGAAATTTTATTTGCGTTTTAAATACATAAATCTTACATTTAGGCCCAAAAATTATTTTTTAATTTAAAATGTAAAAAAATGTTACATATATGTTGCTTTCAAAACTATTTCCACTTCTTTGATTATGTTTTAGTGTTGATTTGAAATGATTTGAAATGTTTTTGACACACACTGTTCAGACAAGTGCTTGTGTGGGGATGAATCTGTCTTTAGGCCTGTTGCAAATGCATCATGCTTTAATTAAATTAAAACAATATATGTCTTTGCCAAGGCTGATTTGATGTACACCAACCTATATATATATCTAAAAAAAAAACAGTTTTAATGCAGTCTCAGAGATGTGTTTTCATAATCCCTACAGGCCCGGATGTGTTTGAATGTTTATGGGAATATGTAAAACATGGGATCAGGCAAACTCATGTTGATATGTTCCCTCCTGTGAATAATCTGCAGCTCTGGATGTGAATCGATGCTGCTCTGCTTCATATTTTTTAATTATGTCACACAGTATTGGTCTCGTATACTGTATCATTTCAGGTTCTCTCCTCCCTGCATGCCTTAGCCTATTGATTCTTCAAAAAGAATACAAAAAGAATATATATATATATACAGTATATATATTTTATTACTAGTTATGAAATGCAGTTAAAAACATGCTTTTTTTTTATTTGTTGGCATAATCCTCACTAAATTGTGTTAGATTTGTGCAGGAAACAAGCAAAAAACATCTCAAATGTATTTTGAATTATGTTTTTAACATATTCAATTTGCAGTGTTTAGAACTTTATTCAATATTCTTAATATCTTGACATTGCACTGATCTTGTTTTAAGGATTTTTTTTTTAATCCAAGGCTCTGGCCAACATTATGAAGTGACCTCTTCTAGAGAAATATATACAATCTTACAATCACCATTTAGATTTGAGTTGTTTCAAGAATATCGGGGCGATGTAACAGGGATCAACAGAACTGGCTGGCCATCTCATGAAATGCGTCTTTATTGCACTTTATTTTAAGGTGTCATTGTTACAATGTAATTATATATTTAAGTACTGAGTAATATTAAGCCATTATGTACTTACTATAGGGTTAGGGTAGGATTGGGATTTGGTGGAGGGTTAGTTGCATGTAATTATGTATAATTTACTGTTATTACTATGGTAAGTAACATTTGTAACAAGGACACTGTAAAATAAAATTTCCCACGCATTGTATTTATCGTGCAACTTATACGTGAAAATTTGTTTTTACGTGCATATGATACGTGTGAACACTTGTTATTCAGCAGTTCCAGAGAGAATGATTTGATCTCAGATGAGTTTCAGATTATGCAACTGCTGTTTCTTAAAGTACTTAAGAAACTCACTTAATTAAGACAAGTGAAAAGCAAAATACATGCATCACTGCAGAAGACTTGAGATTGTTTTGTTGGTCTCCCTTTACCAAACCATTTCCATCACCATAATTTAGTCATTACATGCATTTCAGTTGAAATGTAATTCAGTTCTCTGCTGTTTAGAGGTAGGCCTATATATCTCTGTTGAAGCCAGTTGCTGTATTGTGGTATATTTAACCTACTTCCTCAATCAGTATCAAGTCAAGATTCACAATTCTCAGTGGAAATGAAATTTACATAATTTCCCACCATGCCGCAGGCTTGTTCACATTTACCTGTTTATTTTTGGTGGAGTGGGGCCTCTGAATGTTTTCTAGCAGTGCTGAGGCTGAAATTATCCTCCGCTTTAGGAGGAGAACCTCTTCATGGCTTTGCATTTGAACTCACTGGAAATAAGTTGAAATGACAATCTGGATTTTTTTTTGTGGGAGATTTGCATTTGTCTGTGGGAACTTTTCAGAAGGCAATTTGTGGATTTAAACAATTCTTATAACACCAGAATGTATCACTCACCCCATTGCCCTATGAATTCATGAATCAACATTTAATTTGCGGTATAACACGGAATGCCACAGAATTTAGCTAAATTTGGATAAATTAAAAGTAGGGCTGTAAACTTAATCAAAATGAATTATTATGGACTAGAGTCTGTGAATATTAAACTGCAAAAATACACCTAATTTAAAAATAAAGTCTGCTTGTTCTGCTTGTGTGTGTGAATGAGCGACAGTTTCACCTACTATAGGTATATTCAAGGATGTGGCGCTTGTGGTGTTTTCAGCATCTGCCATCTCAATGTATGCTATATGAGGACATGAACACATACCCTGCATGAACACTCATGAAGTGACTCCGGAGCTGAAGACCATGAGTCTCTGGCCTTGTCCCAAATGGTACACTTCATCTGCACTTTAGGTCTTGTGGACATACAATGGCTGCCGCGTATCAAGGTTCTTCCCTGGCAGCCTTGTTTCAGGTCTCTATGTTTGTCTTGTGTTTGAGCACATGACTGTCTTTGTTTGTTTGCCATGTACTACTTGTGTCCCCCCTCCTTGTTTCCATTAAAAAACCTGTACCCTGAGTTCCCTGGCCAGTGACTCTTAACTGCCTGACTGGTACAGCTCTCTAGTTCTGTGAGCCTCTTCCTGGTGGCAAGACTGGTGCTACATCTGAGATCTACATCAAGTTCCTGCCTGGTCTTTCCTTAGGAGCTGCCTCTATTGTACTCCCGACATCGCCAACTTCCTGACGGTCTCAGTGGTCATCCGTCCTGCCGGTCGTTGTGTCATCTGCCCTGCCCTAATGTTTGAACTGTGGTTCACGCTTCACTCTCCCTGCTGTCTCAAGTCTTCAGTCTTGTTAATTAAACCCCCTTGTCTGCTCATTTGCATCTGGGTCCTATCTCTTGCAGAGTTGTGACAGACATGTCCGTTAAGTCCACGAGACCGTAGGGTGTCATGCATTTATCATTTTAGGTTTTGGAAGCGTGCTCACGAGCGCCCTTTTTTGCATTCCTGTCTAAAAATAAATATGGCGCTACACTGACTAAGGTGCGTTCAAGTCCTCCTGAGAAGTTTGTATTTACGAGACAGTGAAGTCGTAATCACAGTGTCAGGTGCATTCATCACTTTGGTCAGAGTAAGATGAATGTAGTTTTACTACAAAAAATCTGAACGATTTTTTTGTGATGAATAAAGAATGCGCATCAGGCGTGTTTTTGCTTTGTTTTTATTCAGCACATAAAAGTGCTGTAAATTGAATTGTTTCTGTCGTATTTTGTACAAGTTTTATAGTAAATGAAAGAAAAAAAATCACTGTCAATATTTTCACTGACATGCCTCTAACTTGTAAACGAAAGGCCCCGATATACTCACAGTGAAGTTAAGGGTTTCGAACTCCTTATTTTGATTCTATTCTTCGATTTCGCTTGAGTTATATCGGTGCCTTAAGGGCTTAAAGAAAGTTCAGAGTTGCCCACCTTTAATTATTACTTTAATGTTCCTTCAAGTCGTAAATATGATATCTCAGACATGAGTTGACCTCACCCGATCCATTAAAATTGCCTAGACCAAAGGCCTCAAATTGAGCCTTTAGAGTCGACCTCTCACCAAAGCCGTATCCCTTTATTAGCTATTCTCATCATATTCCCTAAAGCATTTCTAAGTCCATTCATCCCTCTCTCCCTCCCTCCCTCTCCCGATCATCTTCTCTCTCATTAGTTGTGCGGTTCTGACAGCGGTTCATAAATCTTTTGCTGAGAGAGGTGAAAGAGGTGAAGCTGAGGATCTCTCTGCATCCCTCCCACCTCACCTGCTGTTATGGAGCGAAGTGTCAGGTGGTCCCAGGAGACACACATGTTTTTATCTATGTGCTCAGTTGCTGAATGAGATGAGCTGCATCAGTCAAGCTGCTGCTGTCCTGCTATTAAAGATACAATGTGTAACTGTTAGCATGGAGCCGCTGTTGCCTGAGGGAATTCATGCTAAAAAAACGTCTCGTGAAAGTCTCGTCTCTGAAAGCACAAGGGGTGGAGCCGTTCGAAGGGAATGTTGTTGTTTGAAAGTGTCTGCTTTTGTTACAAACGCTCATTCGACAGCTGGATGTAGATTATGCCTTAAAGGCGGTGCTCATTTATTTGTTGAGATAGTGGGATGCTTCTGATATGGATACAGACAGGGTGATGTGAGTCTTCAACAAACTCGTTCATCAGTTTGTGGAAACAGAACTGACACTCTGTTGCCTTGGTAACCATAGATTTCAACCCCCTTTCCAACCCAGCACTCTCTCACACACTATTATACCAGGGGTGTCAATTATTTTTTATCTGTATAGAGTGCAACAGTCGGGTTCCAAAAGTAAAAACTCCATTCATTTTCTCCATAGGGAAATTGATTTTTAACGATAACGTAGAAACATTTAAAGACAGCCTTACCGTTAGCTACAAGATTGTTAATCGATGGCCCGCATTATTTCAACTTAATTTTTAAATAATAGTTTTTAACAGTGGAATTTGTGGTGAAAACTACATTACCTGTACAGAAAATTCCACCAATCTTTAGATCTCTTAAAGGAGAACTCCGGTCAATTTTAACATTGAGCTCATTTTATTGTACATTTGGAGTGCTGTCAATACAGAGAACAACTACAAAAATCGGTGTTGCCTACACCAAGTTATTCTATTTTTAAAATTTGCACCCTGTTGACTTCAATGGGGCAAGTACTAAACCTGCTTTTAGCCTCTTAACATCCTTGATGTGTCATTACAAGTGCACAGAAAATGTGAGTGATTCCTTCTGAGTGAACACGGGTGAATCTGACTGCAGTAGATGTGAAAGATATGAATAAAAATGATGTTATTTAAGCCAGCGCAAATACCTGTTTACATCCTGTTTTTCGGTTGAAGTCCAAAGTAGTCGATTGCCGAGTCCACGCGCGTGATCATAGGTAACTAAACCTATGCGTGTGAACTCGGCAATCGACTACTTTGGACTTCAACCGAAAAACAGGATGTAAACAGGTATTTGCGCTGGCTTAAATAACATCATTTTTATACATATCTTTCACATCTACTGCAGTCAGATCCACTCGTGTTCACTCAGAAGGAATCACTCACATTTTCTGTGCACTTGTAATGACACATCAAGGATGTTAAGAGGCTAAAAGCAGGTTTAGTACTTGCCCCATTGAAGTCAACAGGGTGCAAATTTTAAAAATAGAATTTTGTCGTTGTTCTCTGTATTGACAGCACTCCAAATGTACAAAAAAATGAGCTCAATGTTAAAATTGACCGGAGTTCTCCTTTAAGCTCCGCTCACTCCCATGAACCGTAAATGACATAAGTCGGTCTCCCTATGCTCTCAGTATACTTAAAAATTCTTAATATGCATATAGTGCAATAAATATATTGATATGTATATAATATATAACATTTTTAAATGAGTAGTTTTATATTTCTCCATACTTTTTTATTTGATTTTGCTGTTCACAATGATTTATGGTATTGTAGTTCTTTCCCTCCAGCAAGCAATTTTGCGTTTAAAAAAGACGTCTAATAGCCGTCCAAACACAGCCCAGACGTCTAAAACAAGGCAAAATTTGGGCTGTCAGTGAAAATTTAGTAGACGTCTAAACCATAGCCTAATAATTTTCTAGTGCACTAATGCACTCTATTTTGTCCTTTTCTCCTATGACTGTCCTAATAACGTACTTGGCTACTAACGTAACGTTGGTTCCCTGAGATAACAGGAACAAGTATTGCATTGCTAGACGCGATGGGGAATTGCACAAGCCAATTGGCTGAGCAGTGTAATCTGCACAAACCTATAGTGATGCAGCGTATCTGCGCGAACCAATCAGCCCACCAGAACGGACGGAGCATCCGTCCATATAAACTGGCTCGTCTCGTCTCAGGCTCCGTTTACACGTACATGGTTATTTTGAAAAACAGAGACATTTCCCTTTGGTTGTGCCCCTCGTTTACACGCAAACAGAGAATTCGCCTCTGAAACCGATTCTTTCTAAAAACTTCGGCCAGAGTGGAGATTTTGGAAAACTCCGTTTGCACGTTTGCATGTAATCTGAGAAAAACAGAGTTTTAGGCAGTCGACGTCACAGTATGCGACAGAACTTGCACTGTGTCAAAGGTCAAACTGTATTTTCAGGATTTGGTTTGGCTAACATGGGCTTGAGCTTCTCGTTACACTGCCACCTACAGGTTTGGCATGCTCTTGACGGCATATACACGGGTTTGTGTCAACGAACACTTTTCTGAAAACGGAGAGGGTAAAATGTCCGTTTATGAAAATAACCGGCCACGTGTAAACTTAGCCTCAGGGAACCGAGGTTACGTTAGTAACCGTTCACTATATCAGTATGGTTCACTTGTCGCTAGACACGATGGGGAACCAGTCCAATCGATGATTGCAGAATGACAATTGTTCTAAGGCCCTAGCCTAAGACACTCGATATAAGGGCCTAGAGGGCCTTAGGGCTAATCAAGGGCAAGGTATTCGCCCGGCTATAAAAAAGGGGCTCAGACCCTGAGTCGGAGCCTCCAGGGGAATACTAATGGGCTGAGCTCACTCTGAGGTCAAACCCAGCTAAACAGAGAGGACTTGTGCTTGAAGTGCAGGAACATCCGAGTTGTAAAACCTGGCGAAAGTGGATGGCGAGGACCAGCTGGCCGCTGCACAGATGTCGCCAATGTATACGCCTCTGACCATGCCCAGGAAGAGGCCATGGCCATTGCAATGGCGTCTACTATCCAGTAGGATAATCTTTACTTTGTGACCGGATGCCCTTTGTGCGGCCTCTGAAACACACAAAGAGCTGCTCTGAACTGGGCAGAGCACTCTATATACTCTTATAGGGCCGAACGGGGCAGAGTAAGTGTAATTCTTGCTCGTGTGTTGTATAGGTTCGGGTGATTGTGACCGTGGCTGACGCCCATAGTATTGGGAAGAGGAAATACTCTTACGAGTATTTTAGTTTTTTATTGTGTTTTCTGTAACAGCGGTCAATAATATATATATATATATATATATATATATATATATATATATATATATATATATATATATATATATATATATATATATATATATATATATATATATATTATATATACATATATATATATATATAAATATAATATAATAATTAAACCCTTTAATGCCGAAATGAAATTTAAAATGTCATGTAATAAAAAGGTATTACAGAGTCTTTAAGTTATCCTTTTTTGATGATATTTTTTCATACATACTGTATGAGCCTACATTAAGGATTTCCTTAGTAAGTCGGATTTTGAAATGTTAATTTTAGTTTAATATGTGAAATTTAAATCATTTCAGCTCACTTTATAAGACTGATAGGAGTCTGCAGTTTTTGAAGCTACAGGCAATCTGTTCTGACATGATTGTTATGATTGTTTTGTGTGTGTGTGTGTGTGTGTGTGTGTGTGTGTGTGTGAGTCTGTTACTCCCCAGGCTCACTGTCACCACATAACATCTACTTTATAGTTGCACAAGCCGCTAATATAATTCAAACAGATTTTAATGTGATTGAGGGCTTGTATCTGAATACACATGAGACGTGCTAATTGGTTGCCATGAAGTATTTATCAGATAAACGAGAGCCAACAGTCTCCCCAGCTGGTGCAGGCTTGTCGACTGTGGGTTCGCCTGAGAAATGTGTGTTTGTTAGATCACACTGTGCTTGTGGGAACTAAAGGAGACAGCAGAGATTCTTGAGTAGCAATGTTTGCAATTACAACATGCTTGATGGTGTTACACCTGCACATGTGCACATATGTGTAAATTTGTGTGATCATACAGTAGTTTTCTAAAAAGAGGACACTCCCAGTTTTTCACACCTTTTTCTTTTCAAGCACCTTTTACCTTTTTAATGGTCAAGTAAAAGGCCTTTTCTAAAAAATACAAAATTCTAAAAACATCCCTCTTCGGGTTGTGGTACACACGTTTCTTTTTGCAGTGAAATCTATAAATTATGAAATCTAAGCATTTAAATATAATCTTACTAAGACATACTATTGGAAGATATAGAGTGACTGATTTCTATTGCCTATGCAAAGTGGTCTGCTGGACTGTTATAACAATCTCATTTACTTACATTACAAGCTATCAGAATTTTACCTTTTTGGCCATATAAATGGGTCCGGTTCCAGAATCTAATCACTGAGGGTGCTTCTGAAATTAGTGAGGGTTCTCTAGTAAAGTGCAGATGTGTAAGCAACAGCTCCACCATAAAAAGAACAGCAATGTACAGTGAGACATTTAAGATTATTTACGAGTCATTACTTTTACAAATAATTGGAATAGAATTTCAAAAATATTTTGTTACGAATATTTTTCTATTAGTCTGCATTTACATTGCTTAATGCGTATCTATTTTGATATGCCATATTTCTGTCCCATGCTATATTTATCACTATGTCAATCATTGCAATTTCGAGAGTGAATCCTGCATTCCTATGTACACTCACCTAAAGGATTATTAGGAACACCTGTTCAATTTCTCATTAATGCAATTATCTAATCAACCAATCACATGGCAGTTGCTTCAATGCATTTAGGGGTTTAAGCAATTTTGAGCGTGGCATGGTTGTTGGTGCCAGACGGGCCGGTCTGAGTATTTCACAATCTGCTCAGTTACTGGGATTTTCACGCACAACCATTTCTAGGGTTTACAAAGAATGGTGTGAAAAGGGAAAAACATCCAGTATACGGCAGTCCTGTGGGCGAAAATGCCTTGTTGATGCTAGAGGTCAGAGGAGAATGGGCCGACTGATTCAAGCTGATAGAAGAGCAACTTTGACTGAAATAACCACTCGTTAAAACCGAGGTATGCAGCAAAGCATTTGTGAAGCCACAACACACACAACCTTGAGGCGGATGGGCTACAACAGCAGAAGACCCCACCGGGTACCACTCATCTCCACTACAAACAGGAAAAAGAGGCTACAATTTGCACGAGCTCACCAAAATTGGTCAGTTGAAGACTGGAAAAATGTTGCCTGATCTGATGAGTCTCGATTTCTGTTGAGACATTCAGATGGTAGAGTCAGAATTTGGCGTAAACAGAATGAGAACATGGATCCATCATGCCTTGTTACCACTGTGCAGGCTGGTGGTGGTGGTGTAATGGTGTGGGGGATGTTTTCTTGGCACACTTTAGGCCCCTTAGTGCCAATTGGGCATCGTTTAAATGCCACGGCCTACCTGAGCATTGTTTCTGACCATGTCCATCCCTTTATGACCACCATGTACCCATCCTCTGACTTCCAGCAGGATAATGCACCATGTCACAAAGCTCGAATCATTTCAAATTGGTTTCTTGAACATGACAATGAGTTCACTGTACTAAAATGGCCCCCACAGTCACCAGATCTCAACCCAATAGAGCATCTTTGGGATGTGGTGGAATGGGAGCTTCGTGCCCTGGATGTGCATCCCACAAATCTCCATCAACTGCAAGATGCTATCCTATCAATATGGGCCAACATTTCTAAAGAATGCTTTCAGCACCTTGTTGAATCAATGCCACGTACAATTAAGGCAGTTCTGAAGGTGAAAGGGGGTCAAACACAGTATTAGTATGGTGTTCCTAATAATCCTTTAGGTGAGTGTATATGTAGATGTCACTTCAGAAACTTTGCAGCAACTTTTATTCAATGCATTATACAGTATAGCCAATAAAGCGAGCAAAGTACACTCCCTTTATAATCACTAAAAAGCTGTCATTCATCTCAGTTGATCGATAAAGTTCCATCTACCGGTCCTGCATATTATCAACAAATGCACCAAAAGTACATTTTTGCTCAGTTTGGACCTCTGAATAACATTAAGATGTTTTTTCCTCTTAAAGTTTATGCTCCATATTATCACTATATCTTACTATATGAACATTTTTTTTTTGTAAGGGTGTCCGGCATTCTTCTTCCAAGTGATGAAGGTCTTCAAAATGTTCTTTTGTAATTCTTTTGTGAATTTACATTTTTTTTTGGGCATTGAACAGTACAGCACAGCTTTGGTTCTGTGCTTCTTCCAGACCTCCCGCAGTTAAACGTATCATGTTCTCCACACCTGGTGACTTTAGGAGCGCTAATGGGGGTCATAATCACAGTAGAGTGTGCAGAACAGAGTCTGACACCTGGACCACATCTCGCTCCCCTTGTCCTGCTTCCAGGTGAGCAATTACAGGACCGCCGGGAGCCTCTTGACACACACACATTCTTAATCCAGCTACTTCTTATTCTCACACACACTATCCTTCCATTACCGGAGGAGTGAGTGAAAGAGAATGCTCTATCAGTCTGTCTGCCAGCCGAGCGATCCATCATTTATATGGATGGAGACAGGCAAGGTGGAGTTTTTTCCCTAGCTCTGTCCTCTACAGTTTGAACACTTTCCTTCTGCTACTGTACATCTGTTTGCCCTCTCTGGTCCGTCCTTCACTTTGCCTTTTTCATCACAAACCTTGGACAGTAAGCAGGTCCAACGATCTATGGATTTTCTGTTTAATACGTTCTTTTCACTCTATGGTTGTCTCTCCTTCTCTCACCTTTCTTTTTCTCACCATGTTTACCCAGGTTTTACTTTTTCTTAGTCCTGGTTTATTTTTACTCTTCTTTCTTTTCTGTATATATTTCCCTCTCTTCAATCTTTACCTTAATCTATCTCTCCCAATTTTGCCTAGAGGAAGAAGTATCTCATTTTCTCCCCATTTTTGATAAAAGTGAGGATGTATTCTTGGACAATATTAAATATTAATTCACAATGTGTATTAATAATGCATTATTAATATCCTGTGATGGCAAAGGTCTTCTGTGGAAAATTTATCAATTTACCTAGATTATTTTAGGTTATATCCTGAGGGAGTGGGGATCAGTGGAACACCTTTCGCAGGATGACAAATGTCTTGTTCTTTTCATAAAAATTTGCTTTATTAATGACACAAACTCCTGGTTTTGCTGTAAGTGCATAAAAGCTCAGGATAAAAAGGGTAAATGGGACACAAAGAAAAGGTTCTTCAGATTATTAAAATGTACTTTACACTAAAACAAACGGTTCTTTTAAGAACGGATCACTGAAAGGTTAGGGAACCCAAAATGGTTCTTCAAGGGCAATGCTGTGAAAAACCTCTTTTGGAACCTTTATTATTAAGTATGTTGTTTTTGCAAATATTTCCCTAATTCATTTTCAATTACCTGAGCTTGCAGGTTCAAGAGGAAAATTCAACCGAATTAAAGGGAATGAGAATTTGAACAATGCTCTATCCATGGGTCTCACACCCCACACGGAGGTATTTCATATCTAGGGGAAACTATCTGTTAACATTCCCAATTTTTTAAGTCATCTGGTGCAGGACCAACCCTGAATTACACAATTTGACATCTGCCATCTTCACAGTTTTGAATCAATTTGAGCTGTAATGCCATGTGACTAAACAGCTGTACGAAAATGACATCATGACCAGGGTTCTAAATTAACTTTTTTGATCACCAGCCAATGTGGCTGGTAACTTTCTAAAGTTACCAGCCAATCAGAATATCCACTAGCCAATTTTTTTTTTTTTTTTTTTTTTTTTTTTGAGTAGGCTATACATGTGGCAATCCTGACAATACATGACGACATTATTGTGATCAAACACTAGCCATTCACGACCCGTCACTGCCATTTGGCATTACATTTTCTTAGTTTCTCTGTCGATACCCTCCTCATCCCCTGCCTCGTTCCTCTTCTCGCCCCCAGAAGTCTGTCCCAACCACTGCCGCATTTCGTTTAATATTAACCTAGTTTACTAGCCAACTCCGTTTGTCTTATTTCTTGTGTTTTCTGTGTCCGTTCGTTTCCATGGTTTCTCGCAAACTTTAGGCTAAAGAAAACTCAGAAAAAAGTTTCTGTAATTAACAGAAGAAAGACAATATAAGTTGCACTGTAGTTTCCACAAGTGTAATGCTGCCGACATTAACAGAAAAAAAATAAAATAATAAATGTTCCGTTCCGCCCCTCCGTGTTCGGCGATCAGGTTTCGTTCTCTCGCAGCTAGTAACTTCACGAGCGTGTCTTTTCCGCTCCGTTCTCTTCCGTGTGTCGGTGTGTGAGTGTGTGTGTGTGTGTGTGTGTGTGTGTGTGTCAGCGCTGCGCTCTCTGCTCAATGTTCTGCTCTGTCGTTAACGGGCCAAATGCTCGAATCATGTACCGCTCGGCGATCACGCACTGGAAAAGCGTGAAATTTAGAGGTGGATAAACGCAATTTACACACTTAGGAGGTGGGTAAATGCTATTTCCGAATTTTGGGAGGTGCGTAAACGGCGTTTACGTGCGTTTAGCCTCCACTACATCCCTGCATGTAGTGGCTCATGCATCACCGGCCAAACTGGCTAGTAAGTTTTTATTAACACCCGCCAAAATGAATTTTAACCCGCATTTGGCGGGTTGGCGGGTGTTAATTTAGAACCCTGATCATGACAGTGCTGACTGGCTGATGGTAACACAACAACGCACGTTGTCCCAAAAATTAACCGTGAGGTGAAAGGCAGCAAATAAAGATATAAAAGTCATGCTTTTAAGAACCATCGAAAAAACACTGGTTTGCACTGACAAAAAAAATGTTGATATTAAATAAATCAATGAAAATATTCGGCTTTTTATAATATAATCAACAGAGTTATATACATTTTTATCAGTGTCATTTTTATACGATGCAAAATCACATTGCTAGTTGACAGACAGTGATGCTTTGCACATCAACTCCAGCACCTTTTTTTCATATGATGTTTTATTTACAAAGTCCGGGAGGAGCATGTTCAGATAATTAACCTAATTAACATGGAGGAGCACATTCAGTCAGTCAACTCAATTTACAAGATAAGAGGTGAATATACAGCAGAATTACCTCTGTTCCATGATGTTTTCCAGCATCCCTTCACCACTCAATCTCCTCACTTCTAACTATTCCTATCCCAACCTGGGATGGCGGGAGTACTCTGGGTTCGGGACAAATTCCAAGCTTGGAGCCCTCCCCTCAGACAGTACGCCAAATACGCATAGCCTATCCTTTACTCTATATAATTATATGTAAGTGTGAACTCCTAAAAAGTGAATTGGTGCTGTATTATAGGCCTATTACTTGATGTATTTTGTCTGACCATCATTTAAAAGCCAGTTATGTATCTTTTGATGAAATAGTTCACCCAAAAATAATCATTCTGCCATCATTTACTCACTCTCATGTTGTTCCAAACATGTATGATTTCTTTCTTCTGCGAAAACACAAAATAATTTATTCAGAAGAATGCGGGGGCAAATAACATTGGACCCCATTGACTTTCACATAAGGACAAAAAACTGAGATTTAATAATTTATTAAAAAATGTTGTGCATATAGGCACACTGTTAATGCATATAGGCATTTTGGGTATGTGATATAAATGAAAGGGCTGAACCACCCCTTTGATGGGCTACCTGCTATCTTCATGGATGTAAACACCTGATTTATACTAAATATTGTGCTATATTTGTAATGGGTCCGGTTTTCCTGAAATTGCAATAAGTTTAAAAGATTAAATGGGGCATTCCATTAGATTCCTCCGTTGGTTTCCTGCCTGAACAGCGTATTTGAATATCTGTGTAAATGTGTGTGGATAAAAAATAGGTTCATATGTCTTTGTTCCAGTTGACAAGTACCAAAGGGACCATTCAAAGACAAGTCTTTCTGGAAGAAGCTCAAACAGTCTAGCTTTAGTTACAGCTGGAGAGAACTATCCGCAGAGAGAGAGAGAGAGAGAGAGAGAGAGAGAGAGAGAGAGAGAGAGAGAGAGAGAGAGAGAGAGAGAGAGAGAGAGAGAGAGAGAGAGAGAGAGAGAGAGAGAGAGAGAGAGAGAGAGAGGAAGGGAGGGAGATAAGAGACCGAAGTGCTGAAAAGAGAAAGGATGAATGGAAAAGGACCACATGTTGGGTTGATGTGACAAGCACGCATCACCAGTGGCTCATTCTCCAGCGCTGGTGTTCGGAGTGACATGAAACCGGAAAATACTTCTAGATTAAACGGTAATGTATATGAACACAACATAAACACAGAGTTTGATGTTCTACCTACACTTTTTTTGAATCAGTCTAGCTACTGGAGCCACGAGTCTGAGAATTGTGGTTGCGTGCAATGTGTGTTCATGTGGGAATGAAGCAGTGCGTAGATAGCATGTTTCGTGTGTTTATGTGGTGTTTTGTTTAAACCAGGACAGCTGAAACATCAGTGCGTTCCAGTCTCTCATGTGTTCTCATTCTTTCTTTCTCTCTCATTAAAAAAGCAGCTGTAAAGTTCCCTCCTCTATTCTGAATCACAATCCATCTGCCCAAGGAGCTTTAAACATCTGTGTACAACAACCATCAACAGCGGTGTGGAAAACAGGAGGCTGTTGAAGGTGACTGTGAACATGTTGTCGACCTCAAACCGGAACCTTTTGGGCTGCTCAGACCTGGAGTGCCATGGAACTCTTCAAATGGACTATCAGTTCCGTGAATTAATCGAATGCGCATTTGGAAAAATAGTCCTTTAATGGCCCTGAATGGGACGACTGCTGAACTCAGATCCTCTGGGATATCGACTGAGATTTTGAAAGACAAAAGCGCTGAACATTGGCTCATGGAGCAGAAGGTGTCTGCAGTTCTCAATAACTCAATGGATTTCAATTGTAGCGAAGACAGAAATAGGTCGGTCGATTTGACCTTTAATGGCCATAAGAACTGGGTGGCTCTTTTGATTTCGCTGGTCATAATCATCACAGTGACAGGAAACATTCTGGTCATCATGGCAGTGAGCTTGGAGAGGAAGTTACAGAATGCCACCAACTACTTCTTGAGGTCTTTAGCCATTACAGACATGCTTCTGGGTATCCTTGTAATGCCAGTAGCCATGCTGACGATACTCTATGGTGAGTTTCTTTACATTTTTTACATATCATCATACATTTGCAGTAATACACAATAGAAGTCTATGGGGCAAGGCATTTCCTCAAAATAACTGTTAAAACAGACAAAGTTTTGAAAGTATAGCCTAAAGGCATGAACATTATTCATGTTAACTAACGTGATACAATGGATTACTAACCTTGCGATGCAAAGTTGTGTTCAGTCTTTCAACTCCCATCATTCAATTTTAAGCCTGTATAACTTGTACCGTAGGCATAATATGCACAAGGATATAGCACAGAGAGAATGTTTACAACAGGGGTGTCCAATCCTGTTTTTTGAGATCTACCTGCCTGCAGAGTTCAGATCCAGCCCTGATCCAACACACCTAATTATCAAGTGCTCCTGAAGAACTTAATTAGCTGGTTCAGTTGTGCTTGATCAGGGTTGGAGCTAAACTTTGCAGAATTGCAGATCTCCAAAAACAGGACTTTATGTGCAAAATTGCATTAACGCATGTAACATTTTGCGAAAAAAGCACCGTTTCCATCCAGCTGAAGAGAACAAAAATGTCACTTCCTGATAAACTCACTAAGAAAAATGGAAGTTGATGCAGTAGGAGAAGCCACTATATATAATAATGTTTAGCCTATATATATAATATATTACTCCAGAGTGTGTGCAGACGAAATGCAATAAACGTGTTCCTGTCTTGCTTTCTGAGGCGGATGCCTGCTGTTTGGGAACGCAGTCGTATAAGACAGTTCTGGGAGGACGACAGACATTCTGGCAACTCATGCATTTCAGAATGACCAAAACAGCATTTTAGATGCTGTTTAATGAGATCAATCCACTGGTTGGACCAGTTATGCCGTCCCATTGCAAAGCCACGTCTTTTTTGATGCACATCGAGGAAATTATTCGTAAATGTGTTTCAGACGTAGTTTATGCACGTTTTGTTAACGGATAAAAAATGTACACGACTCATTTGAGCGCATAAGGTTTTTATGAGCGTTTGTAGAATTTTTGCGCATCTTGGCGTTTCTAGGTAATGTGTAATACTTTTTGAATAAACATATTAATTAAACGCAATATTGTTTTGACATTATTATTGTCTTGGTTTGCATTGAGATGAATCATTACTATTTTAACCAAAATAAGCACCAAATCTACATAGTTAAAATATAAAAAAAAATGTATTAACCCTTTCACGCATAGTGGTCACTACAGTGGACAGCTATTAAAAAAAGCATTTTCTTGAATTTGCGCGGGTTTTTATGGCAAAGTTGCACATCAGCCTCTTCATTGGACCCTGGTGCATCATCCTATAAATTAAAACCAAGAGGCAAGCCTTTGTGTTTCAAATTTTTTTTTTTAAAATTAAAACTTAAAAACTTAATCTGCAGTGACTTTTTTACTGTAAATAAATGTATTTGTATTATTAGAATTTAATTTTCATTGACATCGAAAAAAGTCATGTGATTACATAATGTATGACACTTGTAATGCATTACTTGTTAGATCAAAAAGTAATCTGATTTCGTAATGCATGTTATTGTAATGCATTTTTTTTACTCATAACATCAAAAAGTAATCTGATTACGTAATTCATGTTACTTGTAATGCGTTTCTTTACTCATAACATCAAAAAGTAATCTGATTACGTAATGCATGTTACTTGTAATGTGTTTCTTTACTCGTTACATCAAAAAGTAATCTGATTAGGTAATGCACATCACTTGTAGTTAATTACTTGTTAGATCAAAAAGTAATCTGATTAGGTAATGCATGTTACTTGTAACACATTACTTTACTTGTAACATCAAAAAAGTAATCTGAATGGGTTATGCATGTTACTTGTAATGCGTTACCCCCAACACTGATCATTTCAGATGAGATTGAAAAAACGTATCGCTAGGTTTTCTCAGAGGAGGGCTATGATAGAAATGTGCATGCCCATCTTGAACATAATCAGAATTATCAGCTAATAAGGGTAAATCTCCATACTCTGGTGCACTGGAGGGAGCATCTGAGTGGTTTCCACAGTAGTACCTTGACAGACTGTAGAAAATTCTGATGGAATCACGTCCTCATGTTCTGATATCAAAGATACGCGAAGTGCAACTTGTAAGAAGTTGTATGAAGCCTTTGCAATATTTTGCATTTATATTTTTTGTGTATATTTTATAGTTTTCACATGATTTGATATAATTGTATTGATTAGTTCGTTAAATTCACATACTTTATCTGTTTGATTATTGTCTTATATTTAATATAGTATATCTTAAGTTTAAACCATAACCACATGCTGTCCACTCAAGTGGACATCTGAAGATCTCTTTGAAAAATTTGTAAAAAAATAAAATAAAAATCAATTCTTGTTTTTCATGCTCTAAGAGCAATAAAAACACATAGGAAAAAAATCCTGACTGAGGTTATCATAATTCATGCATGAAAGGGTTAAAATTAAAATCAAGCAAAGATTTACTTAATTTTACATTGTATAATAATAGTGGGTAGAAAAAGATACACTGTCAAATTAAGGAAAACTTTTTTTATTCAATTTTGGAAACAACATTTTGTCTGTCACTATTTATCTCACACAGTATATCACAACACAAGAGTCCAATTGCATACACAATAATGTATATACAATATTTATTGTAAAAATATACAATAATAATTTGTTAAATTTATATAGCGCTTTTCTGGGTACTCAAAGCGCTTTACATATAAGGGGGGAATCTCCTCAACCACCACATATGTGCAACATCCACCTGGATGATGCGACGGGCCGGCAGCCATTTTGCACCAGAACGCTTACCACACACCAGCTTACTGGTGGAGAGGAGACAGAGTGATGAAGCCAATCAGTGTATATATATGGGGATGATTAGGAGGCCATGATGGACAGGGACCAATGGCCTAATTTGGCCAGGATGCCGGGATTAAACCCCTACTCTTTTTTCCGAAGCTCTTTGCTCTTTGACAGTATAGTATAGTGTCCCAGTCACTATACTGGGGCATTAGGATCCACACAGACCACAGGGTGAGCACCCCATACCGGCCTCACAAACACCTCTTCCAGAAGCTGTCTATTTGGGGGTCCTTGGCAGCAAAACGTAAAAAAAAAAAAAGATTTAAATAGCTGTAGTTCAAAAAGTACAATTTTTTTATTTTAAGCATCTACTGCCTAAAAATATCGGGAATGCCTTGAACTATTAACAATATAAGCGCATTTTCCTTTGTTTTTTTCAAACAGGGAAAAATCAACCATAATTATTCTCTGCCATAATCAACACAACAGCTTGGGTGATGCCATTTCTTAGCATAGATAGATCATAATTCTGACCTCTGTTATTGTCGACAACATGCCCCAGATGCTGTTGAGAGACATTAAGTTGTTTAGAAGCCAGATCATTCCTTTATACAACACAAGTTGTATCACATGTTTTTTTATTTGAGCTGTTTTACAGAATCAGCACTCATTAGATGTCTCCAGTGAGTTTCTTCCATGTCAAAGGTGTAAATTGCAAACTTTCTTGTGTTATAACATTTGTATCTCTGGAAAAAGATGTATAAACAATAATTAGGCCTCCATACATTTTGCTGGAAGGTGATTTATTTCAGTGGATAATGAGTGTGTGTTGGGCCGTCTGGTGTGTCCTAAATTAGTCTGCTTGTATTCACGCATGGGGAGAGAAATCCCTCTTCCTACTCCTTCCAGCGCTTTGATGAGAAATTAATTATGCAGTAACGATGCTGCGCTTTGGTGTGTGTTTATGCAGCAAAAATTGTTATGCTTCCTATTTGATGTACTGAATAGTTTGACCAAAGAGAATAAAACACGCCACTCCCTGTTTCTATCAGACGTATGTGTTTTTTTGGTGTTATGACAGCTGGCGTCGTACGGACAGAATTCTGATAACACACAGCTAAATTATTTATTTTGCTTCTTTCTTCTTTTACTAGTGGAGTTGATCATTTATAGATCAGAATTTGACATGAAAACCTAGACAAAACAAAGTCCGCCTAAAGCACTCGTAACACATTGTTTCTAAATCAAACATGCAAACACGCAATGCAGAACTCACTCAGAGTGACAGCAGCTACAAGATCATCTTTTGCCCCCTGAAACAGGTTATTCCCGCATGATGTAATGTTATTATATAACCGGTTGTGATCTGTTGAATTTATATAGCCTACATGAAACTCCAGGCACTGATAAAAACAGGGCTCTCTGTTTCAGCTGAACCTGTTCTGAGAGTTCTGGGAGATTCTATGACTTCACAGTTCGAAGCACACCATTGAGTGTGATGGTGCTATTGATGACTTCCACTGTCTCATCAGCACCCGAGAGTCTTCTACTCTCTCATCTTTATTCCAGAACACATTTCGTTGTGTTTAGATTCAATCTGTAGACACAGTGGCTTCCAAAACATCATGTCCTTTGTAAGTCAGCTAACTAAAAGGCTGATTCTCATGAAATACAACACTTTATTTTGCCAGTGACTACTGGTACCCTGATTATTATGGGTGGTAATGGACTTTAAGAAGCAAAACATGTTTTGGATATGAAAAGTATTAAGATTAACAGTAATTATGTATTAGCACAGTTGTGTGTCAGCAATTACTAAACATCGCAGTTCTTGCTCCTGTATAGTGCAAATTCCATTTAAAAGGGTTATTTAATATGTTTATTTTACCCTGAGGTCCAATTATGATGTAAAATGCACTTCATTTTACAGTCCTGTTCCCCATGTACATACTATGTACTTATTATAGTAATTACAATAAATGGGTAATAACTATAGGTACTAACCCTGAACCTACCTCTAAACCTAACCTTAATGCATGTAGTTACCTTATATTAACCAGTACTTTCTTAGGTAAGTACACCGATGTCCCATAAGTGCAGATACTGTAAAATAAAGTGCAACCAAGTTTTTTGTACCCCAAACACACACTTTACAACTTTTCACCCTCTCTCTGACCCTTAAAATTAAAAGTCTGTTTTTATTTAGTTTGCTGCTGTTCCTTAAGACTCTTTTAAGACCATTTGAATGCCCTCTTTGCGTGTTAAATTAATAATAGTTATAATGTATATAAACTACTGTTGAAATGTTTGGAAGATTTGAAATGTTTTTATGGAAGAAGTCTCTTATGCAACATTATGATGTAAAAAGAATGAAAAAATATTTAAGATTCTGCACTAGCCTACTTGTAGGTCACTAATCAAAAACAAGTAAATTTGTAGTTTCGACAATGTGAACGTCCTGTACAAAAAAGTCAGGTTCCTTGCTCCATGAAGGATAAATGTTGACCAATGAATATTCAATATTTTATGACTGTAACCAATGACACACAAGTATTTGCTTGTCCCGAATATCTCTTATGTGTTAGGTTACACCTGGCCACTCCCCCAGGCCTTATGTCCTATCTGGATCTACCTGGACGTTCTCTTCTCCACCGCCTCCATCATGCACCTGTGCACCATCTCTCTGGACCGATACATCGCCATCCGTAACCCCATCCACCACAGCCGCTCAAACTCTCTTACTAGAGCCAGAGTCAAAATCACAGCAGCCTGGACCATCTCTGTGGGTAAGTTCAAGAACGCTCAAAGCCAGTAGGAAATTGCTTTCCAGCTCATTTCTGAAATGCTAAACAACTGAGACTGCATCTATTAGCACTGGTATGCCAAACCATCTTCTTACTCTCATTTTGTCTCCATCTGTCTCAAGTTATCTCCATGCCTGTCCCAGTTCTCGGCCTGCACGATCACTCCAAAGTCTTCCGGAATGAAAGCTGCCAACTGACGGACAACAATTTCGTTCTGATTGGCTCTTTTGTGGCGTTCTTCATCCCGCTCATCATCATGGTCGTCACCTACTTCCTCACCATCCGTGCTCTGCAAAGCGAAGCGACTTTGTGCCTGGACCAACTCGTCGTGCGGCCAAAATGGTCGTCCACCATACTCCTCCCTCGTGGCTCGCTCTCCTCCGAGCGCCTCTTCTCGCGTTCGTCTATCTGCCGTGACAGGGCTTCCAGCCGTCGCTCCATGCAGTCCCTCAGCAATGAGCAGAAGGCGTCTAAAGTGCTTGGCGTGGTCTTCCTTCTGTTTGTGATCATGTGGTGTCCGTTTTTCGTGACAAACGTGATAGCGGTGGTGTGCGGCTCGGCGTGTGACGAAGATTTGGTGGGGGGACTGATGAACGTGTTTGTTTGGGTGGGTTATCTGTCATCGGCGGTCAACCCTTTCATCTACACGCTCTTCAATAAGACTTACCGTGCCGCTTTTGCCCGGTATATGCGTTGCCGCTACCGTGAGGAGAAGAGGCCTCTGCAGATGATACTTGTCAACACCATCCCTCCTCTGGCGTACAGTACCTCCGGGATTCCCTTGAAGGTGGAGAACTCATTAAGGAAGAGGGCAGAGGGCAGCCGGTCTGGGAGCTTCTCCAACACAGATAGGTCAAACTCTGGAAACACACAAAACAAGCAGGAAAGGGATGAGGTAGTAAGCCATTTGTGAGACTAGAGCCAGACTCTAGAGGGTTTTTAATTATGGCTCACATCAACAGACCTTAGAGACCGTCTTTTTGAAGGTGTAAAATCTTGAAAAATGAAGTCTTTTATTTTCATGTGTCCACCTGTGCAGCACAGCACAGTCAGCAGATGGTACCACCTACGGCTCAAAGCCAAAAGAGAAGACGGATGCTTTAAATTGTTCCAACAGCAATAAAGTTTCACAACTCTCTTTGTGGGACTCACACCACAAATTTCTGTTTATTTTGTACAAGATTTGTAAAAAACTCACTGTATATGTTTACTTAACACAAATATCCACTGTATGAATGAAATACGTCACTTTTCTCACTTTATCTTGCCTCTAGTGAGGAATAGTTTTATGTTCATTAATTTATTATAGATTGTATATTGTGAAGACCTGTTCATGATATGTGGGTAGATTAAATAAACCGTGCAAGGATGATTTGGTCGCTTTCTTGAGACAGACTGGGATTTGGCAAATGAACTCGCAAACGATTCACCTCGAATCATTAAATGCCATCTGAATGAAAAACAAATGCAGACAAAGTGAAGGGGGAGGCCAATAACAGCCCAACTTGAGACACTGAGGAGTGTTAAATGAAAGTGTCTAAACAGCACTTGACTTTTAAACTTGCCAGACGTACAAAACATTTTGTTCTCAACAGATTTGTTTGGACATAACATGGCAATTCTGGCGGGTGAGTGCCTTGTGTCAACAACCTTGGCCACTTAAATTCAGGGCTGTATATCACCAAATAATTTGAATTAATCTGCAAAAAAAGCAGACTTAACCTGCCTATAGTGCTGGTCTAGCTGGCGGACCAGCATGGTCTGCAGTTCTCAAGCAAAATTCAGCTTGCGAAGCTGGTTTCCCAGTGCTCCCACTCCCCATGCTGCGGACAAGCAAGCAGCAGCCAGCATTCCCATGCTGTTCCCAGCATGCAAAACATGCTGGTGGACCAGCAATGCTGGATTTTCTGCAGGGTAGTCTGGAAAGGCTTTTTAAATGACTGCATAATTATATTGAGTATGTAAAAACGTATAGCCTTTATACTATATATATATGGAACAATAATTATGATTGTTATTAATTGTGATTGATTATGATATACAATGATGGATGGATTTTTGGACTTCATTTATCATTCTACCAAATGCCAGTGTGTGTGCACTGGTTGCATTTGTATGTTGCATTTTCTGTGGCTACAGATGTCATTGCTAATTAAAGGCAATTGAAATTTCATGACAGTCATGTGACTGTGATGTGAGAGGTCAGATTATCCACTCATCTAAGCAACGCAACACAACGTGGACATATACTTCTCTGACTCGAAAGCCAACGTACGGATCCACCTGGTGTACAGTATGGGTAAGGTAAGATCTGGCGTAACGTTAGTTCTCTTAGATTTAAGAAGCTTCTTTGGCCAGCACTTCAGACTGAAGATAGGCCATAGGTTTGAAAAATGTGATTCTTTGTGTCAGAGTTACTATTAAAGGAATGTTGAACCATAAAAGACACTCTGAACCCTTTACAGAAAGGACTGTGGTGGTACTTTTATCACCATATTTAATACCATGCAGGCAGGTACTTTGACAGGCTATATAGCCATGGCCTACAACAAAGAATTCATATAGCTTAAAATGTGGTATGTCTAATTTACTCTAAGGTATTTTAAAGGATAAAGTATATAGACGTTTATTTACCTTTTAATAATGTAAATAATCATGAGCAATTATTCCGCGGGTTATGAGATCAGCAGTGCCTCTCGTTAGCAGCACAGATTTTGCAGCACGCATGCGCCCTAGTGGAAAACAAAAATACTACATCTGCATCATGTCTCGCATGTTTTTGACTTGCTCGCCGCTGGTTGGCGCTTTGTTGCATTGCTCGTGTCGTTATTAATTCGCTTTTAAGCTCTCCCAGATTTAATTTTTCTCTTAAAACGCTAGCAAGAAAAACCACCACAGAAATTTCCCAAACATTTTACTTATCTACATTAGCTATGCTATGCACTATGTCTGTGATTTTATCTAACTTTTAACAATTTTAAGATGGAAATTTGTGTAACGAATGAGAGTCCCCAATTATCCCACATTTATTTTTAATCAAAATGACTTTCAGCTTTGCTAAATGTGAGACTAAACTGTTTATAAACTGTTTATAAGTGACTCTATGAAAGGGATTGTAGGATAGGCATATTCGGAATAAAAAACAAGCACACACACACACACACACACACACACATACAAAAAAAAAAAAAAAAAGTAATTTACTGACCCTCAGGTTGCTGTCCCAAACCTGTAGTTTCTTTCTTCTGTTGAACACAAAAGAAGATATTTTGAAGAATGTTGGTAACCAGAAAGTGACTGAACCCTTTCCATAGTAGGAAAAAACATACTACGGAAGTCAATGGAGTCCGTCAGCTGTTTGGTTACCAACATTCTTCAAAATATCTTCTTTTGTGTTGAACAGAATAAAGAACTCATACAGGTTTGGAGCAACATGAGGGTGAGTAAATTATGACAAAAATGTTGAGTGAACTACCTTTAAGGCCCCAAAAACACTGTTAGGTTGTCAGAGGTAGCAGCCCAAATACTTGTTCAACTAATTTATATCTACAGTAGGCCTACAGAATGATGCAACGTGAGCTTAACTGATCCAATCAAAATGCTGTTTATTTTTGTGAAATATGTCTGTAGGCTAGGCTACTTTTATTAGCTTAAAGATTACTTAGTTGATTAATGAAATAATTTTAATCAAGACAGCCTTTTTGGTGTCCTCGTTTGGACCATTGGGAGGTCTACAGTGAAGTGTTGTTTCAATTGGCAAGTTTTGGAAACATGGAAGTCATGTCGTGATAGTGGTGTGCTTTGCTCGGAACTGATTTATACATTTATTTGTTTTAGTTTTGCACTCGGTAACATCATTCAGTTTAATCATTGACAGTAAATGACGGGTAAAGGTTTGCCCGGCGGTGACGGGTGCAAAATCCATAGCGCGCGATGACACGCGGGGCGCAAAACCAGCGGAGATTTAAATGCGCACGGAGTCACGGACCGTGACAGGACAATCCTTTCACTCAACAGCAGAGACATGCCACAAACTAGCGCTTTTTGTTTTTCGATTGTTTGTTAAAGAAGGGTAATCTAAAGTAAAGTCTTAGGTCTACCGG
This sequence comes from Scardinius erythrophthalmus, assembly GCF_964197995.2. Lineage (NCBI taxonomy): Eukaryota > Metazoa > Chordata > Actinopteri > Cypriniformes > Leuciscidae > Scardinius > Scardinius erythrophthalmus. The sequence goes on along the minus strand of NC_138232.1, from coordinate 35,710,077 downwards.
AACACCGCTACAATGAATAAACTCAGTCCTTTCAGTAATCTCGCCAAGTTTATCTCAAAGTCGTCTGATAATGGGCCAGTCAGTGTGGAGAAGCTCTGCATGGAAGACTGCAAACCTTTGTGCCGCTGCGAGCCGGACCTTTGCGTTTGTTCTTCCTCACAAAATAGTAAAGATGGACTGAAGGAATGTAAGGTTAGTTTCATTTATAACAATTACATAAAGTTTAATTAAGAAAAAAAAAAAAACTATTTTAAAATAGGCCTATCTAAAAATTATTGTGTTTATTTTTTACAGTACATATTGTCTATGTAGCCTATGTAGGCTACAGTTGGCAACACAAAAGTGTGTGAATTTCATTTGGTTATATTAAAGTGCTAGTAACTAGAAGTAACTTCTCTTATGCTTTTTGGCCATTAATTGGTCTTGCAGTGATTTTTGTGGATGAATGAAGTCAGTTGTCCCGAAGTTAACAGGCTTTCTGCAGATATAGACACATGCACAAAGTGTCAATTATTTTAGTTTTTATTTCAAATAAATCTATTTTTATTTTAAACATACGTCTATATTAATTTATTTGAGTTATACATTTGAAATGCTTTGTTTGAAATAGTGTGCTATCTTATTTTTATCTATCTTTACTTATTATGTAATGCCAATATTTGAAATAGGGGCCCATAGATAATATAGGTTACATATTTCCACTTCTTGAATGACCATTAACTTCTAGACTTTTAAATCTGTATCTATTAGAAGGTTAAATGTCCAATTCAATGACATTAATATGAATACAAATAGCATGCAAAGAATTAACGACAACAGTTATTGCCACTGTAAAACCTTTTACAGTCTTGACTCTTTTGGCCACAGAGAAACTTTAGCTCTTTCGATCAAAGCCTGTTGCATAAAAAATGCATAAAGTACAAATAAAAATGGCACTTTGGATCAAATTTGATCAACACTCAGTTGTAATCATGTAAAAGTCATTGAGTAGTAAAATAGGTGGAGTAAATTCCAAGTCTTGTGATTTGATTGTTCAGTCAGACAACCTTTACTAATCTGCTCTAATACTTCTCTGTGTGTGTGTAGCAAGTGCTTTGTTGTAGAGCCTCAGATTTAGAGCCAGTTTATTGGGTTCAGTTGAGTGTTTTCACTAAGAACTTTTAATAAATGTTTCAAATGCCTTGAAGGTTGAATCACGTCAATGATACAAAGCGACATACATTATATTTCTCAACTGGTATGTAATATCTGTAAGCTAATAAGTTGATGCTCAGTTTCTCTGTTTGTTTAGGAGAAAGGAAGTCCACGGGAGGGCTGGACCCCTGAAAAACATGCTTTTGATAATCTTGGTTATGAATCAGAGGGCCCCAATGGACTGAAGCGCAATTTGGGCCACCAATTAGTGGTCGAGGAGACTGAGGTGAAGATCCGGGTGCAGGGAATGACATGTCAATCATGTGTTCGATCTATTGAGGAGCGCATTGGAAGTCTTCAGGGTGTTGTTGGTGTCCAGGTGTCTTTGAGCGATAAAGAAGCCTCTTTGAGGTTTAACCCTGCAAAGGTTACACCTGAGGATTTGAGAAAACATATTGAGGATATGGGGTTTGATGCTTCACTTCTGGTCTTGCCAAGCCAATTACAGCCTTTGACGACTGATTGGTCTGAGGTGACATTGGGTGTAGAAGGGATGCATTGCGGGTCATGTGTGAAGAACATAACAGACACCTTGTCGGGAATGTTAGGTGTGAACGCTGTATTCGTTTCATTGGAAAAAGGAAGTGTGGACCTTAGATTCGACCCGTCTCTGCTAACCCTGGAGACAGTTAAAGGGTTCTTAGAGGAGATTCCACCAGGGAATTTTAGGGTTTCCATTCCTGGTTGGAACTCTACATTGAATTCCACCAAAATTCCACTCCAGAGTGTCACCATTGGAATTGAAGGGATGACATGCAACTCTTGTGTTCAAGCCATAGAGGGAATTGTGTCCCAGAGAGTTGGGGTACGCTCCATAAAAGTTTGCTTACAGGAAAAGAATGGAATTGTAACATTTGACTCCAGCGTGACCTGTCCAGAAGAACTGCGGGCAGCAATTGAGGACATGGGATTTGAAGCGTGGCTGGATCAAGGTAGTGAATACATATTATAATACATATCTCACACAGTGAAGATCATCTTTCTCACAGGGACCACTAATAGATATCTTGTCTAGACAGTGGCTTCTTCTCTGCCAACAAAATCTGTCCAGAACAATGGTTTCCTTGGTTATCACACAGGTTGCCATTCTAGAATAACATGAAGTGTACTTGAATGACTCAAACCCAGACATGGCAACCTTTAAAAGGGAAAGTGGGTGAGTTAATCGGATTAAAGAGGCTTTAGGTAGACTGCTCTCTCTCTCTTTCTCTCTCTGAAATATTCATAACTTTTTAACTGTGATCCCTGAACATAAATCCATTTAAAAAAACATTTAGTATATATATATATATATATATATATATATATATATATATATATATATATATATATATATATATATATATATATATATATATATATACAAACTATAGCAAGCTACAAGCAGGTTTATTATGTTAGAGACTGATTTTGTTTTGCTAGCCACCATTTCTATCCCACATGTAAATGCAGCGCACTTCACTGAACGTGTCATGGATTGATGATGTAAAACTCCGGACGAGTCTTCTTGTGTGCATCTGTTTTTAATGCGTCTTGACTGCCGTACAGTTTGACATTAATATCACCCGAGAAATTACAGTGTGACATGGCTTTCAATGGGGATCATGTTCTTACAGTATAAAGAAACAGTCGTAAAGGACTATTATAAATCATACAGTGTGTACCCGGCTTTAATGGTGCTCCAGACAGTCATGTAGCGTGAGAAGAACAGCGATCCAATGACTTTGTGCAGTGTACCATCATAAATAAACTAAAACTTAAACTTAATTTTAAACAACAAAACAAATAAAAATGACAAAAACACTTAAAAATGTAAAATTAAAATGAAAACAAAAATATAAAAATAAAATCTAATTCATTATATTAACAAAAACTATAATAGTGCATCAATGATAAAATAACTGGCTAAAAAAATTACAAATAATTCTTCACTTATGTTCAGTATGCACATTAAATGTCTTCTATACTGTGCACAATTATTTATCTCTTTCAAAGATTCTGCAGTTTGTGAAGATCCATCAAGCAGTCAGATGTCAAGTGGTGTGAAACACCTGCCCTCACAAAGCCACACATCCAAATCTTCACTAAGTGAAATCACCAAAGATAACCTCTGTGGCTCAGAGGAAAGAGAGACACGGAAATGTTTTGTTCATGTGACAGGAATGACCTGTGCATCCTGTGTGGCCAACATTGAGAGAAACCTGTTGAAACATGAAGGTAAAAATGGCATTCAGGATTAAGAGTACTTTTTTGAACTGTATTTAAATAGCTATCAGTATCATATAATAAGCAACAGTGGTTTGATTTGTATGTGTATTGATTGTCTAGGTATTAAATCCGTATTAGTCGCCCTGATGTGTGGAAAGGCAGAGGTGAAGTATGATCCCGGGCTTTTGGACCCAGCACAGATCGTCCAACTTATCTCTCGCTTAGGGTTTGGCGCCTCAGTGATGGAAGAGAACACAGTCCAGGATGGTGTCTTGGATCTATCTGTGAGTGTCTGGCAGTGTTATTAATATAACTTTTTTTAACAATTTTAACATTAAGCTCATTTTTTTTGTAAATTTGGAGTGCTGTCAGTGCAGAGAACAACGACAAAAATCGGTGTTGCCTACACCGTGTTATCCTCTTTTTAAAATTTGCACCCTGTTGACTTCAATGGGGCAAGTTTTAAACCTGCTTTTAGCCTCTTAACATCCTTGATGTGTCATTACAAGTGCACAGCCATGTGAGTGATTCCTTCAGAATGAACACGGGTGAATCTGACTGCAGTAGATGTGAAAGATATGAATAAAAGTGATGTTAATTCAGCCAGCGCACATACCTGTATTTTCTTCCTGTTTTCGGTCGAAGTCCACAGTAATCAATTGTCGAGGTAACTAAACCTATGCGCGTGAACTCGACAATTGATTACTGTGGACTTCGACCGAAAACAGGAAGAAAATACAGGTATGTGCGCTGGCTGAATTAACATTTATTCATATCTTCCCCAATAAATGTATTCAAACATTTTTCACTGCTTGAATTAAAAAGTTATTGTATTTACAGGAAACATGATCTCCACAAAAGGCAAAACATTATATATTTGGTGACACTTTATTTTACAGTGTCCTTGTTACATGTTACATGTACTAGTAAATAGTAAATTATTTCATCAGGTCACTGGTATGACATGTGCTTCCTGTGTCCATAACATCGAGAGCAGACTTTTAAGGACAAAGGGAATTCTGGAAGCCTCTGTTGCTTTGGCGACAAACAAAGCTCATGTGAAATTTGACTCGGATTTGGTAGGCTCTCGAGATATCGTTCAAATTATTGAGGTAAACTTATATTTATAGGTTTTTTTAACATTAGTGTCATTTTATGAATTTATTGTTGTTATTCCTTTTCGCTCATTTTATTTGTCTATTTGTCACTCTCTTCTTTTCCCCCTTTCTATAGGGTTTGGGTTTTGGTGTGTCTTTAATAAAAAACGATGGACTGAACAACACACTGGACCACCAAGAGGAAATTCGGCAGCAAGTATCTCTTTCAAATTTAACCTCTCTTATTTCTGTGTGTGTGTGTGTGGTCAAGGTAAACCCTACGTTATGTGGACAAAATGTCCCCACAAACATGGTAATATCCTTGTCCTTGTGGGGACATTTTTTGGCCCCCATGAGAAAATTATTATTTTTTAAAAATGTAAAAATGTGGTCAATGTTTCATTGATTACACACACCTTTTCCTCATTTGTTCGTTAGTTCCAGTGTATATATGCCCTCAGTTTAATTTGTTCGTAGTCTGGTGTTGGTTGTGTTTAGGAGTAGGGTTATGGTTTGTGGATAGAATATACAGTTTGTATAGTATAAAATCATTATGTGTTTGGAAAGTCCCCATAAAACATAGAAACCAGTGTATTTCTGTATAATAGTGTAAACTGCTCTATACCTGCAGATGGAAGCATTCGTTTCTGTTCAGCCTGGTGTTTGGGATCCCAGTGATGGGTTTGATGATCTACATGATAGTGATGGACAGTCAACACAAAGAGCATGGTGGATCCATGCCTGTGGACCAGAACATCCTACCTGGTCTCTCCATCATCAACTTGGCCTTCTTCCTGCTCTGCACACCTGTTCAGGTACCTCCACTGCAGGTTATGGAAGCACATTGGGTCTCATATATTAATAATGGCCTATTTATATGTATGATGGATCTGCCATGAGCCTTAGCAAATCACACACTCACACACACAAAAAAATGTGTCCATCGTCACAAAACGGGGAGCAGAGTGGTCTTCAGTTGTAGTGTCACTTAGTTTATTTAGTATACGTTTGATTTAATTATTTAATTATAATAATAATGATTAAGAAGAATATATACACTCACCTAAAGGATTATTAGGAACACCTGTTCAATTTCTCATTAATGCAATTATCTAATCAACCAATCACATGGCAGTTGCTTCAATGCATTTAGGGGTGTGGTCCTGGTCAAGACAATCTCCTGAACTCCAAACTGAATGTCAGAATGGGAAAGAAAGGTGATTTAAGCAATTTTGAGCGTGGCATGGTTGTTGGTGCCAGACGGGCCGGTCTGAGTATTTCATAATTTGCTCAGTTACTGGGATTTTCACGCACAACCATTTCTAGGGTTTACAAAGAATGGTGTTAAAAGGGAAAAACATCCAGTATGTGGCAGAATGGGCCGACTGATTCAAGCTGATAGAAGAGCAACTTTGACTGAAATAACCACTCGTTACAACCGAGGTATGCAGCAAAGCATTTGTGAAGCCACAACACGCACAACCTTGAGGCGGATGGGCTACAACAGCAGAAGACCCCACCGGGTACCACTCATCTCCACTACAAATAGGAAAAAGAGGCTACAATTTGCACAAGCTCACCAAAATTGGACAGTTGAAGACTGGAAAAATGTTGCCTGGTCTGATGAGTCTCGATTTCTGTTGAGACATTCAGATGGTAGAGTCAGAATTTGGCGTAAACAGAATGAGAACATGGATCCATCATGCCTTGTTACCACTGTGCAGGCTGGTGGTGGTGGTGTAATGGTGTGGGGGATGTTTTCTTGGCACACTTTAGGCCCCTTAGTGCCAATTGGGCATCGTTTAAATGCCACGGCCTACCTGAGCATTGTTTCTGACCATGTCCATCCCTTTATGACCACCATGTACCCATCCTCTGATGGCTACTTCCAGCAGGATAATGCACCATGTCACAAAGCTCGAATCATTTCAAATTGGTTTCTTGAACATGACAATGAGTTCACTGTACTAAAATGGCCCCCACAGTCACCAGATCTCAACCCAATTGAGCATCTTTGGGATGTGGTGGAACGGGAGCTTCGTGCCCTGGATGTGCATCCCACAAATCTCCATCAACTGCAAGATGCTATCCTATCAATATGGGCCAACATTTCTAAAGAATGCTTTCAGCACCTTGTTGAATCAATGCCACGTAGAATTAAGGCAGTTCTGAAGGCGAAAGGGGGTCAAACACAGTATTAGTATGGTGTTCCTAATAATCCTTTAGGTGAGTGTATATATAGAATCTAATATTTGTAAACTTTAACTAAAGAAACATTAAAAAAAGGGTATTTTTTAATGTTTCTGAAAGAAGTCTCTTATGCTCACCAAGGCTGTATTTATTTGATAAAAATACAGTAAAAAATAGTAATATGGTGAAATATTATTAAAATTTAAATAATTGTATACTATTTTATTATTAAAATGTATTTTATTGAATTTTAAGCATCATTACTCCAATTTTCAGTGTTATTCCACACAAAGCTTTGGAACAAATGAGTGAATAAATGATTTAATGACTCATTAGTTTCGTTCCTGAATGAATGGAGTTTTTGAATTAATTGTATGAGTGAATGATATTAAGAACTCACATGTAAAGGAAGTCGCTTGTCGCCACCTACTGGCCTGGATGTAATCTGTAGAAAGATTCACTGAACAATCCCCACCACTAATGCAGAGACTGACTGGAACATGCACTGGTTTTATGCACAGATGTGATTGGCTAGTGAATAAATACCCATTATGAGTCAGCAATTGTATTGATTAGATGTTTAGTGGTTCAGATTTAGTAGTCATTACTAATGTATTTTTTCATATTAGTAAGTGGCCTAATATTTTACTGTGAATATTTATCATATAAAGGTCATACATAATAGTTTGAGTGACAGCCGATGAATCTTTAATAGTATTTCACTCTCTTTTTCTGATTCTTTTCTAGTTTCTAGGTGGCCGATACTTCTACATACAAGCATACCGTTCGCTAAAACATGGTGTAGCCAACATGGATGTGCTCATTGTCTTGGCAACAACCATTGCATACGTGTATTCATTCATTGTGCTGATCGTGGCCATGATTGAAGGAGCCAAACAGAGTCCTCTGACATTCTTTGATACGCCTCCGATGCTTTTTGTGTTCATCGCTCTAGGACGCTGGCTGGAGCATGTTGCTAAGGTAAAGAAACATCAAGAAAACTCTAATGATCACTCTTTAGGACAGTAAAGTTAGCAGTGACAAAATTATGCTTTTTCTGACAATGGTAAATGTGTTATAAATACTGAGTGGCAGCACATCTTAGGAGATATTTGAAGCATGTTATCAAGTTGAATGTTTTTAATTAGTTCATATGACATTAGGAAAATTCATGGCATATCAGCCTAATACCCTAATGGCAAGTATGTATTTCGAGATATTAACCAGCGCTTAGACCCAAAACAGAAAATGGGGATTAAAGAGATAATTCTAGGTGATCTGACCCTTAAAAATGTCTTTTGTTGGTGTCAACCTAATGTAGTATATTAAAATTAGTCTATGAAATAAAGTTTAAATAAAGGCAGTTAATTTAGATGTTACCATATAAAGGACTTGGTTTTGGTTACATAACAATTTTTTTTCATTTTTTTAAATCCCTTATGAGGAAATTAGTAAGCTTTTGACTGGTGGTCATTTCCATATCCATATTTTAATATACACTTATCTTGATATTTCCCACACAACCTAATTTATTAGCAAGCCGTTAAGGCCATATATCACATTATTGGCTGCACACTGAGTTTTTATTGCTTTTTACATGCATTTTTATACATGCATTTGCTTTTTACATGCAACAAAAATCATTGTATCAGAAAATGCTTATTTAAAACCAAATAACGTCGATTTAATCGATTTTTTACATATATTTACAATTATTTGTTTATCTTGTGGGATGTGAATGCATGCTGCTTTACGGCAGCAGTGGTTTATGTCCCTTTGTTTATGTCTGGTGCTGTAATTTCTCTGTAATGGATTCACTCAAATGCTTCAAATGGGTGCTATCATTATGTCATAAAAATGCTGAAATAATGAATTGCTCCTTGCTGACAAAATGAATTCCCCAAGCTGCTCTGAACTCTCTTTAGTTTAATCAGTAACAGGAACAGCCACAAATATACTGAAACTTCTGTTTTGGTAATGGCGTACATACGGTTTTCCTATATCGGAGTAAGATCATAAACGGCTTTACCAGAAACCGATCGATTTTTGCCCCTTACCCCGATTTCACCCGGCATTAAAACACATTTACCTCTGTTCTGTCAGCTTATTGTAGTGTGTGCGGATGATATGTGACAGAAACTCAAACTCGTCCTTTCAGAGTGAGTGTTTGACGGTAGGGCAGGAGGAAATATGACATGTGACATATGGTTCTGGGGTTCTGCAGTTGGTTATTATTATTGCAATGATGCAGCAGTCTTTGTGAAACAGAAAACACAAAATCTAAGGTTATATGGTCGGACTGTTTATGTGAGCTTACCATTTGAGCATCATTCTAACCTGAATGAGATAAAAACCCATGATTTTTGCCTTTATTTTGTCCTTTCAGAGTAAAACTTCTGAGGCTCTGGCTAAACTCATGTCACTTCAGGCCACAGATGCCACTGTAGTGTCTCTGGGCCGAGACAACATCATCATCAGGTTCAGTTCATTCTTTAGAGTCTACTGAAGTCATTATATGAGCTTTTAGCTAAACTAATCATATTTCAGGGGTGCTCATAAGTGAATTGGATACTTCAGGTATGACTGATAGCGGGGGTCAGCAACCTTTTTGACATGATGTGCCGGTTTTGTTTTTTCATATTTTGATATCAACCTTCTTATTTACAGTAGATGTATCAAATTTAGTCTTGTAAAAATGAACACCTTGACTCCTGTGAAAAAATAAAAAATCCCCCAAGGACATGCCAGCAAACCTGAACACACAAAATGATTGACAGGCAAGGAGCACTGCTGTAAGTGTGAGGCAACAGGAGCAGGGTTGAGCACCCCTGACATGAATTTGAATAGTGAATGGTGTTGATTGATGTGTGTGCTGTGTTGCATGAGACGTTTGCAAAATTAAACTGTAAATTTCCTTTTATGTGTCAGAGAAGAGCAGGTATCTGTGGATCTGGTGCAGAGAGGTGACGTGGTAAAGGTGGCACCAGGGGGGAAGTTCCCTGTTGACGGGAAGGTCATTTCAGGCACGTCTATGGCTGATGAGTCCCTTATCACTGGTAAGACTTTGACTTAGTCAGTGGGGGTTTGTGTGGTTTAGGATGTTAAATTTGTAAACAGTGTCATAGTACATACATTGTAGGTTTTCCCAGTGATTCAGAAACGTCATTCTGATTTTAAGTTAAAGGTGCAGTGTGCTTATAGTTGTCTTTGCATATTAAGCTTGGATAGGAGAAAGTGTCTTAACATAAAAAGTACACAAATGACCTTTGGTGAAAAATGAAAGGGTTAGTTCACTCAAAAATGAAAAGTCTTAGTCTCATGTCGTTCCAAATCCAAAAGACTTTTATTCATCTTCAAAACACAAATTAAGATTTTTAATGAAATAGCAGAGATTTCCATCTCTCCATTGAAAGTCTATTTACCCAAAACTCAGCGAACAGTGATTACAGCATTCAAATTTGGTCATGGAAGCTCAAGCATGATCAATGCTTATTCAGAAGACTCGGATTGAACTGCTCAATTCATATGGATTTATTTTACGATCTCTTTATGAATGTTTTGAAGCGTCATAGTTTTGTGTGAATAGAGTTTTAATGGAGGGACAGAAATGTCTCAGATTTCATTAAAAATATCTACATTTGAGTTCCGAAGATGAGCAAAATTCTTATGGGTTTGGAACGGCATAAGAGGGAGTAGCTAAACGAACTGTAGCTGACAAAATGTTCCTTTTTGAGTGAACTATCCCTTTATTTTTTACTCCCATATGTTTGAGTTCCTGCTCAAAGTATGATTTTTGGTTTCTGGCTTCACCTTCTGCTTTTTCCTAGTGATCTGTCATGTTCATTATTTATATTAGCATTATATTGGTCCAAGGTTTCAAAGCTGCCTGATGAATCCTAAAAATTGGAAATCCTAACTGAAAGTCTATTTATCATTCCAGGAGAGCCAATGCCGGTGATTAAGAAACCTGGCAGTTGCGTGATTGCAGGCTCTATTAACGCTCATGGAGCTCTACTAGTGGAATCCACACATGTGGGGTCAGAGACCACGCTCAGCCAGATAGTCAAACTAGTGGAAGAGGCACAGACATCAAAGGTAGTAATTCATGTACACAAGCATGATACAAACACACTCGGACATGTGTGCAAACAAACCTTTGCTTTTAGAGGTATCAGCAATGTAATAAGAGGCCGAGAGTAAAGAAAACCTGCTAATGGACATGCATGTGGATACAAAAGCAAGTTTAATTTAATCTGTTGCCATTGTTACTCATTGTTTCATTGATTACACACACCTTTTCCTCATTTGTTCGTTTGTTCCAGTGTATATATGCCCTCAGTTTAATTTGTTCGTAGTCTGGTGTTGGTTGTGTTTAAGTTAATTAAACACTATATTAATAACATCCGCTCAATCTGTTACTTTAACCTAATTTTTTTTTTTTACTTTTTTTTTTACATATTTATGTTAAAGGGGGGGTGAAATGCTCATTTTCACTCTATCTCATGTTAATCTTGAGTACCTATAGAGTAGTATTGCATCCTTCATATCTCCAAAAAGTCTTTAGTTTTATTATATTTATAAAAGAAAGATAGGCTGTACCGAGTCTTTCCGGAAAAAAACGAGCGGCTGGAGGCGGGCCGTGTGGGCGAAGCTAAAGCTGTGCTAACGCGCCGAGCTAACAACACACAGAGACATTTGAAGCAGTTTTACTCACCGCCCGGTTCAAACGCACGACCGCGAACCTTTATCATTGTGACTGCTCGATCCTTAAGCATTAGACGATCTGCAAATCCGTCGATCTGGGCTTTGTTTATAAAACAAGCATCTTCGAAATGCAGGAAACAAACAAAAACACTTGCACAACTCCGTTGATGCTCTGTAAAAATAAACTCCATCCACTGGTCCTTTAATGCTGTTTTTTTTGGTAATCTGTGCAGTGTTGTCTTGCCCTGGCAACCAAAAACACACTTTGGTGACATTTCGCTCTCTCGCTCTGTTCAGTCAATGTCTCTGCTCTGGTCTACGTGTGCGCGCGCGCTCTTCCGTGAGAAGTGCCCTTAGGACCCATATAAGGAAATTCCGCCACATCTGACGTCACACATGCCCATACTCGAAAAAAACTTTCCGAAACTTGTGACAAACCGGAAGGAGTATTTTTGGAACAAAAATACTCCTTCAAACGTACAACTTAATTTTTTTTACTTTGTCCATGTTTAGCATGGGAAACCAACTCTTTAACAGTGTAAAAAACTCAGTATGCATGAAATAGCATTTCACCACCCCTTTAAAAATAAAAACATTCTTACTTATCTACTTTAGATTGTTGTAATGATATAATTGTCCTCTTCTTTTGGCAGGCACCGATTCAACAGTTAGCCGACAAATTGAGTGGCTATTTCGTTCCGTTCATAGTGGTCATCTCCTTGCTAACAGTGGTAGCATGGCTCATCATTGGCTTTCTGGACTTTGATATTGTGGCAAAGTATTTCCCTGTGAGTTACAGTAATTCATCAACTGTGTGTTAACGCAAGCATGTGTGCGAGAGGAAAAAAATAGAAAAAGTCTCTAACCTAAGTATGACCTCTACAGGGTTATGAGCAAAACATCTCCCGAACAGATGTGATCGTCCGCTTTGCCTTCCAGGCCTCCATCACAGTTCTGTCCATTGCGTGCCCCTGCTCTCTGGGTCTGGCAACCCCTACTGCTGTTATGGTGGGCACAGGGGTGGGCGCTCAGAATGGCATTCTCATAAAGGGAGGAGAACCCCTAGAGATGGCCCACAAGGCAATGCTCAACACTAATTCCTTCTTCTAAGTCTGTATTTATTAAGCTGACATCCCAGGGTGCAGCAGTATTGGAATTTTGCTGGATTTGTATATGAAGAGTTCAGATGCAAAAGCCTCTAAGTGCCATCATTTTTATCAAGCTTGTATATTTAAGTTCAGTAATTTCACTTAAATGACAGTTAATAGGTCCTTTGCATTGCCATTTAAGTGAAATTATTTATAACTTTGAGCTTGATAAAAATTATCATTCTAGAAGAAAATTTCAGATGGCACTTAGAGGCTTTTGCATCTGAACTCTTCATATATTATGTACTATGTATATACTGTATATATTTTTAAAAAGTTTGGGGTTGGTCACAGTGATCAGTTATTCAGGAAGGACATGTTAACATAATCAAAAGTGACAGTAAAGAATTTTATATTGTTACAAAAAAATAATGTTTCAACAACTGCTGTTCTTTTTAAGTTTATTCATCAAAAAATCCTGAAAGAAATGTTACAGTTTTTACAAAAATATTAAGCAGCACAACTGGTTTTAACATTTTTGATAATAAGAAATGTTTCTTGAGAACCAAATCAGCATATTAGAATGGTTTAGCAATGATGACTGGAGTAATGATGCTTAAAATTCAGCTTTGCCATCACAGGAATAAATTACATTTTTAAAATATATTCAAATAGAAAACTGTTATTATAAATGGTAATAATATCTCACAATACTTTTTTTTTTTTTTACCATTTTGATTAAATAAATGTAAGATTGGTGAGCATAAGAGACTTTCAAAAACATACTGACCACAAATTGTGTATACTGTAGATACATAATATATAAAAATCCAGCAAAATATATGGTCTCTGCAGGAATCATTTATAAAATAAACATATATATATATATATATAATATAATATAATTTCAAATATACATATATTATATATATATATTCTATTTTGTCTAAAACTGTATAGTATCTGTATTCTTGTATATAGAGACATAGTATATGCAGTTATAAATCTAGCTCAGACAAAAATGTTCAGAGATTATTTTAGGATTCACTGGGTAATCTGTTTAAACTGGACTCTCTTCCCTGCGGCTCCTGCAGGTTGGGGCTGTTATGTTTGATAAGACGGGCACCATCACTAATGGTGTGCCGCAGGTGACCCGAGTACTGGTTCTGTGGGACCGAGCAAGGCTTCCTCTTCGGAAGGTTCTGGCTGTGGTGGGCACCGCCGAGGCCAGCAGTGAACATCCACTGGGCATAGCTGTCGCAAAGCATTGCAAAGAGGTTTGGGAAAGCCTCCACACACAACAAACTTTGAAACTTCAGGACAGTATCACATGATCCAGCTGTACATACAAAAGTCTCCAAAATTTAGGAAAAAAAATGTTTTCCACCCACTTCTGTTTCCGTGTCTGTTTGATGAAAGTGCTCTTGCAGGTTAAAAGAGGTTTCTAAATCTGTCTGCTTCTAAATCTGTCTCTCTGTAGGAGTTGGGAACAGAAACTCTGGGCTCCTGCCATGACTTCCAGGCTGTTCCAGGCTGTGGAATCAGTTGTAAAGTCTCCAACATTGAGGATCTGCTGCAGAACAGCTCAAAGACACAAGAAACAAACACACCCGCAGCAAAGCAAACACCACTTGTCACTATCCAAGGAGCCACCACAGATGAGAGTAGCTTGGTGGCAGGCACAGATCCAGGGTCAGGTAAGGTAAATGTGGGTTATTGGTGCCTCCTACTGTGAGCTTTGTGTATTACATTAGGGTCTTTTTCTATTTTTTTTTCCATAGATATTTGATCATTTTGATATTTCCAGCACTTAACATTGCTTATGTAGTTTTAAAGCATAAAAGCTTTGTTGTGTGTCAGTTTTCTGTATTTTCATGTATTTATCTATTTATTTATTTCAGTGTGATTGTGGCTCAGCTTACCTTGAATGAATGAATCTCTTGGTGTATGAAGACAGATGCACAGTACTGATATATGTATTTGTGTTTTCTCAGATTGCCCCTCGTACTCTGTTTTGATCGGGAACAGACAGTGGATGTTGCGGAACGGTTTGGAGGTCACATCTGATGTGGATGATGCCATGAGCAGCCATGAGACTAAAGGACAGACGGCCATACTTGTGGCCATTGATGGTACCGCCCAAGTTCATAAATGACCTTTTGTGTTTATTTGCATGTTAAGAAAATAAGTTTTGTCTAACAGGCATTTATTATTAAAAATTAAAATGTTCTTATATTTGTAACGGTTGGAGGCTGTAGAGAAGCGCACAACGTTAGAGAAAGAAACTTAAACAGTTTTTTATTAGAATCCACAAGGAAAACTTAGGAGATAAACTTGGATAACAACCACGTTTGGCATTCACACAAACAATACTGGACCCAGGAACTGAGACACAGGGCTTAAAATAACAGGGAAAACTAATGAGTTAACTAATAGATCAACAGGTGAATGAAATCATTAATTAAAGGAACAAACTGGCACACACTAGGAAACTAGGTCGGAGAACACATGGCTGGGAAACAGAACAACACTACGAACAAAACATATTCCTGACATTTTGACATTTACTGAGGTGCAGTAAGCGATTTCAGCAGTAAGGGGCGTGTCCACTCATGAGGGGGGAGGTGCCTGTGCTCTATAGCGTGTTCATGGATTTTGGGGCGGAGCTATCAAGATAGAGGTGTGATCCTTTTGGGTAGGGGTGTGTTTGCTTTTGTGATTTCAAATATCAACAATTTCTCAGAAATCGCTTATTGCACCTTTAACAGAACTTGCCAGTGTGTCTAATTTTAAAATGGTCGTATCATACTTTTTCCGCCTGACGTCCATTTATAATATATTTTGTATTTATTATTAGTTAAATCAAGCTATTAAAGGAATAGTTCTCCCAAAAATGGAAATGATCCCATAATATACTCACCCTCAAGACATCCTAGGTGCATATGACTTTCTTCTTTCAGCCGATCACAATAGGAGTTATATTAAATAATATCCTGGCTCTTCCCAGCTTTGTAATGGCTGAATGAATGTGGAAGCGCAGAGGATAGAGAAAAACAAAACACCAGCTATGAATTAGAAGTCTAAAACGGGAAATTTTAAAGAAAAATGTCAGAGGATTTTGATATCGGAGAAGAGTCGCTATGTCATACGTCGGGTCAGAAGTCACCCTTCCGCCAGACTTCGACTATCTTGTGAACAGACGTACGGCTGTTGTCTGAAGCCAGTAATTATAGTTTATAAAGTCTTAAATATGGATATTTTTCTTACATCTTGCTTCAGAAGGCCTTTATTAACCCACTGGAGTCAAATGGATTACTTTTATGATGGATGGATGCACTTTTAGGAGCTTCAAAAACTCAAAAAACAAAGCTATTTAAAGCTATTATTAATTATAACTGGGATTGTGATCGGCTGAAAGAAGAAAGTCATGTACACCTAGGATGACCTGAGTGTGAGTAAATAATGGTATAATTGTCATTTTTGGGGTCAACTACTCCTTTAAATGTCAAGCTTTTTTCTCTCAAAAGTCTTCACTCTTTTTCTCCCCCTTTCTGTGTCTTTTTTTATTTAGGTGTCTTGTGTGCTATGTTAGCTGTGGCAGATACTGTAAAGCCAGAGTCGGCTCTAGCTGTTCACACCCTGTGCAGTATGGGAATAGAGGTCTTCATGATCACAGGAGACAACAGACGTACAGCCCGGGCCATCGCCACACAGGTGCATATCCATACACGCATTTTGCCTAGAACCAAATAAAATATGAGCAGGAATTCATATAATAACACAAAACAATATAAAATATCACAAGCTGGATTCAAACTCAATTCGTTCACACATAAGCACCACCATTCAGAATACTGAAGTATGTTCATAAAGGTGTGGTCATAATTACATCTGTTCTGTAAATTTTCGCAGATGAAATCCAGTTATTTTAATATTTCAGAAATTTAGCGATTTTCCCCGCGCATGTTTCACAACAGTTTCAAGTTGGTCACGTTGATTCGCCGCATTGAGCAACAGAAAGCGGCTTTGTTTGAAAGTGACTTCTGTGTGAGCTGTGCTTTATACATCACTACACTATTAACAATGGCCTTTTTTCATTTGCAACTAACATTTCTCTAATGTGACCACCATGTTTCTGACATCCAATTTGCATTTTGTGTCTTTGACTTTGTCTGATAGTATTTACACCAGAACACCCTGTTTTATTTTACAGGTAGGCATCAGGAAGGTGTTTGCAGAAGTCTTGCCCTCCCATAAAGTGGCAAAGGTCCAGGAATTGCAGGAAAGAGGTCTGAAAGTTGCAATGGTGGGCGATGGGGTCAATGACTCGCCCGCTCTTGCCCATGCTGATTTAGGCATCGCCATAGGAACTGGCACTGATGTTGCCATTGAGGCAGCAGATATTGTCCTTATACGGGTAAGCCCTTATTAAAATAAATTTATCAGGAAATAAAGGGGAAATTCTATTTAAAAAATTCAATTATGTTTTGTGTTGATGTAGAATGATCTGCTGGATGTGGTGGCCAGTATCGAGTTGTCTAAAAAAACAGTGCAGAGAATCCGGATAAACTTTGTGTTTGCTCTCATTTATAACTTGCTTGGCATCCCTATTGCAGCAGGTAAACAGATCCAACCACACTGGTTCCAATGTTCTCTTACATTAGTGTGTACTGTGTGCATTCAGTAATAGATGGATGTGGTTTACTGATTTTCAGGTGTGTTCATGCCTGTCGGTCTGGTGCTGCAGCCGTGGATGGGCTCTGCTGCGATGGCAGCTTCATCTGTCTCAGTGGTGCTCTCCTCTCTACTGCTGCGACTGTGAGTGCACACTACAGTACACCATCATGATGTGGTCTTCCATTCTACCCGCATGCATCAGTGAACACTTTATAGCTCTTTTCCAAAATCAAGAAAATTTCTCATAAGCTGCACTGAATATAATGTGTTGTTTGGTAACCTAAAATATGCTTAAATGTGTGTTAGCATCAGAGTTGTTAGATTAGCAACATGCTAACACCAGACCGTGGCTGCATCCGAAATCGCATACTTCCCTACTATATAGTAGGCGAAAAAGAGTTTGAGACAAAAGTACGTCCAAATTCACTGTACTCATAAAAGATTAGGCAAAAAGTCCACAGATGACCTACTACTTCTGGCGAGATTCTGAAGTGTGTGTACGATAGACACTTTACTATCCCATGAGGCCACGGGAGAGGATTTATGAATGGTAGTGAAGCGACGTAACTGACGCTAGTAGGTCACATGATAATGAAAACATGACGAATATAGTATGTCCAGGTTACATTTATACTACACACATTAGTACTATCTAGAACATACTTTTTTAGTGGTCGTGAAGTAATTACTTGTTCAAAATAAGTACCTACTCAAGAGAGTATGCGATTTAGGACGCAGCCCATATTTTATAAGCAAACTTAGCCATTTTTAACTTAAATGTGTTACATTATTACAATACAAGACCGTTTTCTTCCCCATCTTGTTTCATTCATCCATCAGCACACAATCCAATGGCTAAATATGCAGTAATGAAGCACACAATCACTCAAGATAGTTTGAATGAGTTGTTAGCTTAGCAAAATGCTTATACCTGACTTTAGCATAGACTATTAAAAAAAGATGGATGATGTGTTTCCGCCTCCTTCCCATGTAGAAAAATTAAGCCAAAATATTGCAGAAACGGTCTTTGCCGATTGTCACCCGGAGCCAGAGTCTGCCTAGTATGAGGTGGAGGCGCCCATATTCCCGCATACTCAATCGCAAGCACAACGTTTTTACAGCATAAAATAACTAACTAAAACCAAACTTAACACCTCAACATGTCTATAGTTTTTAGTTTGGCCCGTGTCCCATTCGATTACATGGAGATGGTGGGATTTATGACTTATACTGCAGCCAGCCACCAGTGGGCGATTGAAATTCTTTGGCTTAATTTTCAGGAGCTTCAGGTGCGTTTATGCCATGTCGTAATTGCCGTAATTACGAGATTCCAACTTGTAAAAGCGTTCGAACAGCTTTTACGTTAGACAGCTTTTAACAGCTTTAAGTGGAACGTCACATTGTCATCTCAAAATTATGGTAATTAGGACATGGTGTAAACGCAGCATTTATTTTTTTTAACCAAATTTGTAAAAGCAAACAGCCATTTTCAACTTGAATGTGCAAGACTTCCAGTCTCTGTCACTTCCAGTTACTTTAGCTGTACAAAAACAGTCCGTAATGCTGGTCGATGTTACAAAATGACATTTGTAATCGTATTATTATAATGTATTAGCTTATTCATAAACACTTGTGCAAATAGTTTGACCATTTACTGCACTTTGTTACTCATTATAACCTATAGCAGCTAATCAAACAGAAGTCTTAATATATGTAACTTGTATATATAACTGTGCACTTCACATGATGAATGATAATTCAAACTTATTATGCTCCATTTCGGTTAGGATACTGTCTTGGAGGGTAACTAACTGCCCATGTTGAGGTTTTGGAACAGAGCTCTTCATCATTCCTATTAGCCTTCCCGTGACACTGTAAATATCCTTCTCTGTCTCTCTTTTAGCTACAAGAAAACATCAGTGGAGGAGTATGAGTCCAGAGCTCAGAGTCATAAGTTCAGTCTGAGTCCATCTCAGGTCAGCACCCACGTAGGACTGGAAAAGCGTCGCTGCAGCCCTCTTTCATTCAGCCGAAGTTTGGACAGACACAGGCGGAGCTTTTCTGCCTCAGGCTCCTCCTCCCTGAAATCAAACTCCTCCCACACCTCCAAGACACAACCCAGCACCTGGGGAAGGAACATTGTGTAAAGCAACTAGCCATTAGTAGACTTCATCAGATGACAGTTTGCTGGAAATGTTTTATCATAGAACGACATATAAATATACAAATTTTAAAATGTAATATAATTTTACAATTATAGATTTTTTATACTGTTGCTGCAATTACTGTTGTTTGGTAGCAGGAATTTAGCATGAGGATGGAAGCTTTCCCCATGCAGATTTCGCAACAGGTTCAAGTTGGTTGATTCACCGCAATGTGAGCTGTCCACCACCAATTTTACCCTTTTTAAGTGGTCTGCTGTCTATCGGAATCAGGATTAGTGATATCAACATTCTCTTTTTATTGCATCGGAGAATGGCAATATACGCGTTTGTGATCATGCATGTAAAACCAGTTTAATTTTGTACTAAAAGGGTCATGAAAAATGACTTAAAGCTTGTTTTCTTTTTCTTTACTTTTTTTATCCATCTAATGGCAGAATCTAGAAGCCAGTTTCCAATAATGAATACAGTAAGCAACCTTACATTGGTAAAATTCTGGCAACAATTTCTAACAGCATTTGCTTACTAGATCAGATTATTTAACATTGCTCTCTGGCGGATTGGATTGATGGATCTGGTGGAATGGATAAATGGATTTATCGATTTGTACAGTACAAGGTTGATTTGGTGCACATCCTGATTTTTCCGAGTTAGACGCGCGTTTCTTCTGTCATATTTTGTTGATCCTTAAACAACATTACTGTCTGAAAATGTATTCCTAACCCTATCCGTACCCCTAAACCTAACCCTACCCACAAGTTATCCCTAAACTCAGAGGGAAATTATAGTTGGATAACACTGATGTAGAAGCACTTAACCCTGGTTGTAAGCCTAAACTTGACATGAACACTTGTCCCTCAAATCTGATTGGTTGTTTGAAATGTTGTTCCTGGATCAACAAAGATGGTTCTGCTGATTTGGCATTTCTTGGCCAACAGGTGTCAGTAATGTTGAACATTTGACAAAGGGCAGAGTGTCCTGCAGAGTTTGACACTTAAATTTTTAGAAAAAGTGGATATGTTTATTAAATATACAGTTAGCAGTGTAAAACGAGCCTGTCCATGGGTTTTTAGATACAAAATAAAGTGCATGGTCCCAGCATGGCCTTATATGTGATATTTGTCACTAGTATTGCAGTTACATCATTACAATACAATACAGTTTGAAGTTTTCATCCCCATCCTGTTTCGTTCATCCACCAGCAGTACAATCATATGGCTAAATATACAGTTATGCAGCACACAATCACTCAAGATGGTCAAAAATACATACTACTTGTAAAAATGAAAAGTTCACATTTTTGTCCCAGTGATATTATATGGGGTTACTGTATGCTTGGATGACTAGTTTAAGCCTGCTGCTCAGATTCTCAAATTTAGTCAGATTGCTTGGAGAATTGCTTATGTAAAGTGGTCATCATGAGAAATTAAATGTTCATTTATTTTAAATAAAATGTTAATTGTACCATTAAAACAAACTGTAACTTTCTCAACTAATACATTATAAGGGTAAAAGAGAGGTTGGAAAATAGTTATATGATATATTTTGGTGCAAAACCTTAGGGGACAAAATACAAAAATAAAAATAACAAAAGAAAATGTAATATTACAAAAAAAATATAAAAACACGCAAATGATATTAAAATATTATAATAAAATATACTATTTAAAAATGAATGGTAAAAATTATGCTAAAAATAATACACCCCATTTAAGAAAAAAAAGTGAGCACTGCATGCAAAATTAAAGTGTGTGTATACCATCTATTTTTGCATCATTATTTCATTGTAACCTAAACAAAAGCAAAATAATGTTCCTTTACTCAGTTATAGAACTGAGCTCTACTGCTTTGCAAAGGCTTTAACACACATACATATGCATTATTGTAGGTTAATCTATAGATATCATTCATTTTGAGAAGGATATACAGAATAAATGTAGTTTATGACAGACATTTGTGATAGTAAATTCTCATATAATACTGTTCATTTGAAAGTTGGTACTATTATTATAAAGCAATTCACAGCGGCCTGGTAAATAAATAATGTTTGTAAATATGCAAACCTGTTTAAAATCATTATTACCATTGCAGATACTTCAGTTTGACCCTACCCTACAGACTGACATCAGCTTCATGAGGATACAGACTGTATTGCTTTATCAGACCTGAAGGGTCACAAAAGGGCTTTTCACACTGCAATTATCCCCAGGTTATCCTCATTCTAAACCCCGCTTTTAACCCCAGGTAAAGGGACATTTCACACTTGTAATTTAGAAGCGAGATAAATAGGTCTACTGTTTTTTACCCGTGGTTATGAAACCCTGCTCTGAAGCAAGCCAGGGTTAGCATGTCTTTTGCAGTGTTAATTACGGTGCCAAATATCAGTCAAAGAAACACCCGGACACTTGTATAAACTGTAGGCTATGTTTCAGCGTTTGAGGGGAAAATGTCAAATAGTGACATGAAACACCGTTTCATTCTTACCTTTTATAGTTTGAAAAGTCCATTCAATATTAACTTGATAATACAGCCGCTAATACAGAATGCGCAAGGCCTTTATGCAAACAGGTCGCGTGCTGCGTGCGTTCGTCCAATCAATGACACTGACACCGCAAATAAGAACGTTAACCCAGGCTTTAGGAATAGACCTTATTCAAAGCAGCGCCATGTTCGATTTTTAACCGGAACGAAAGTGAGGCTGTGGGGTCCAGACATTCATCTCTTCAGTGGCTTGTACTGTTATTTAATGAGTTTTTGGATTGTTCTGCTGACAAAACACTGCAAAAATATCATTCCAAGAAATTTCAGTAGACAAAAAACTCCAAACAACATTAGCTGTGGAAAATTATAAGTGACCAAGCAGCTATACAGCTTTTTACAGCAGGTGCACTTGAAAACAAGGTAAGCCTATCCCTCACACCCTAGCTTTCAGACCGGTCGTGGTACTGCTCTGAATAAGGTCTACGTACAGTGTGAAACATCAGCTTATGAATACCCAGGATTAATTGTTAAACGTGAACCAAGATAACCCAGGATTCTGTTTCCCCAGGGTTTAAAATGACCCACGATTTACTATTTCAAATGTGAAAAGCCCTAAATAGTCCTGTAAACACCACTAAATAACCATTTTTTCAGTATCACATATTGTCTCCATATATTCCTCAACTATTTGTTAGCATTTGAGATGTTTCTTGTTGGACATATCGTTCCATATTCTCAGTATCTCCTCTGGTGAAATCTGATGTACAGTCAACACTTTTCGGTAGCGGCATAGACTATAGGTCATTTTCCAGTGATTGAATCCATTGTTCTGGAAGGGCTGAATGCCTAGTTTCCGCAGGCACAGTCCCACGTACACATCCTCCAGATGTAGGAGTCTCGTATGTAGGGAGGTCTTATAGAGCAGCTCCGCCATGTCTCCGGAGAACACGTATCCAGTCCCAGAGCAAAAAGCTGGGTACCTGCTTTCAGGGTAGAGCTCTCTTGACATGAACCACTTGCTGTGAACATCACGTATGGGTCCTCCGTTTATCACGCGACCCGTGAAAAAGCGGTGCCTTGGTTTGGTGTTGGGTTTCAGAAGGTTAAACACTAAGTTGTCCATGTTGACAAATATATCACTGTCGGTTTTCATGACGTACTGTGCATTTGGGCAGAATGAGGACACCCACCGCATCCCCATGAGAGTCTTCAGGGTCAAATTGTGGTAGGAATCCACAAAGTCCTCGACTAGGATGTCATGGAAGATCTGGCTCTCTTGTTCCACCATCTGGTTGAGCACAGGTTCAGTGCTGAACCCGAGAAGAAACAGCGTCACAATGCGAACATCGCCGAATATGTTCTCATCTCCCCACGTCTCCCGGATCGCCTGCCGGGCGTCAAACTCCTTGTGGTTGGTGCTGATGAGGAGGACAAGAAAGGGCGTTGTGCCTTCACATTTTTTGGGCTCATTGATGAGGTACTTGAAATTGTGTGGGTTCAGAGTACGCGTGCGGATATTGCTGAGCGTGTCGTTCTTGGAGAGCCGCGGGAGCGGTTTGCGGACGAAGGTCATCTGACCCACGTAGGTGGTTGAGGGCCGGGAGCCGCTGAGATACCACAGAGCACTGGCCCAGCAGACCACAGTCAGCAAATACAGGCATGACACCTTGGATGGCATCTCGTCAGTGGCTGGATCACCTGCCAATCACACGTGTTCAGCCCACAGGCCAATCACGTGTAGTTATTTGGAAAACATGACTCAAATGAGCACAAGCCCTCCATCTTTTGATGTCAGTGCTGGTTTAGTTTTGCTCAGATGTATTCGTTCTGGAAACACAAACATTACTCAACATTTTCCTCACGTACCAAATGCCACCAATTATCTCTTGTTATTTAAATGGATATCTATGTTCTTTCATATGCAGTTATTGATAAAGGACAAAGAAAGCAGTCTCTTTACTCGTTCTCATTCTAGATCGGTGGTTCTCAACCAAGTGGCCAGGACCAATTACTGTAGGTGCATCAGCAAACTTCCAAGGGATGACTTAAAATTATTTGTAGCACTTTATTTTACAATCCTGTTCCCCATGTACATACTATGTACTTATAATAGTAATTAAAATAACCGCTGGAAAGATGAATGTGTTTTTAAATTGGGTCATTTATGTAGTAGAAATGTGAAATTATTATAGAAGTTGGTGCCCTCTAGACTGAGAAAAGCCAGAAAATGTATTTTTGGCTCATGTGGATGAAATACAACAACTCCCAGAATGCACTTGCTTTGCTGCCCAACGAGGCCACTCCCAAACCACGCCTTCCGGTTACAGAGGGCAGTATCGGAAGAAATGATACAACTAGGCTATAGTTGACTCGAAACCGAAAAGACGCCGTTTTATCGTGAAATCCCACCCCTTATGGGCGGGTTGAAAACATGCGGAATGAGCTTCTACTACTAGCTGTAGTCTCTCGCCTCTGGCCAAAAAAAGCCTCCGATGACGCAAAATGATGAATTTTGCGTCATCGGAGGTTTTCTTCCAGACACACAATACAAAAATCTCTCGTCTCAGGGGGACATGAGGGAGGGAAGCACGGTCATTCGAAAATACTACCGGGTTTCTATAGCCTAGAAATCTAGACGCACCCTAACGGCAGCAAAATGTATTTTGCAGCCAGGGTAGTCTAGCAACTCTCCATTGACTTTCGAGCTGCAAAAACCTAAATTGGGTCAGGCCAATCACATCGTCTATAGAGTAGGCGGGGCGGGCTTAACATAATGACGACAGAGTTGCGACGGTTACTTGCCACTTGAAAACTAAGAATGACGGCTGCTGCTGGCGAACATCTTTCGAATCGGCTTTGCCCGCGACTCTGGAGGACTTGGAGTTAAGTTTTTCTTTGAGAAAAGAGCATAGAACAGCACTGAAGTCATTCTTAAAAAAAGGAAGATGTGTTCGTAGTTTTGCCGGCCAGATATGGCAAAAGTTGAATCTATCAACTAACGTTAGCTCCGCTGTTGGGAAAACGCTCTGGTTGGTTGAAGCGCTGTCCTATTGCGTGCAGAGGGAATTTGAAAGACAGCCGTTTATCCCGCCCCTCGGATTGAGCCGTGTCTATGGTGAGTTGCCAGACCTTACATCTTGATGTAGGTCTGGCTTGCCAGGCTAGGGTTTCTACTGATACAAAGCTTAATGCTAATCGGTGAAGTATCCCTTAAACACATGTAGTTACCTTATATTAACCAGTACTTTCTTAGGTAAGTACATGTAAGTGCAAGTACTGTAAAATAAAGTGCAACCAGTTATTCAAATTAATATATTATTATTATTAATACAATTTATATTAATAATATTACTAATAAATTAAAACAATACAACTTTATTAAAATGCTTAAAAATACAAAAAATCTAGAAATCATATATACCCCCCTCCCTCATTAAGTATCTATTTTTGTTTATAAAAACAATTAAGAACAAGACAGCTTTTTCATAATTCTAATAGAAATATCCCATCTAAAATTGTGTCAGACAATGAGCAGACTTTGAGTCAAAATGATTAAGAACCACTACTCTAGATGTTTCTAGAAGCTTCTATACTCTTCTGATCTGCTGAGATTTGAATCCACTTCATTATGATTGACCTTCTAATCACTGTGGATCATCACTGCATTGCGTCTGTTCCGACATCATTAATAAAGCATATAAGGTGGAGTGGATAGAGATGCTCAGTTCAGGTGCAGCAGGATGCCAAGCTGTCCTCTTTAGGGGGTTTGTTGTCTTCCCAGATTTGAGTGTGAAAGCGAATCTAAAATAGAAAAACAGAAAAATATAGAAAAATTAAGTCTATCTGAATGTTGTATGTACTGTAACACACACACACACACACACACACACACACACACACACACACACACACACACACACACACACACACACACATCATTCTAGCCCTCTCAGCATCTTAGGTTCTCCAGTCACTGTACTTTATCTGATTTAATAATACTTACAAAAATAAACTGTACACAAGTATACATTTGTTAGAATTAGACACGTACAGTAAATATTTTATGGACTTCATAATCTTTATAAAACCATGTCTATATATCCAGGAAATTATATAAAATGAATAGTATAAATAAAATAATAGTAAAACCCTGTCAATTGGTTAACTATAAGATGCTTTACTCTATACAGTCAAAATCTGTAGATCTAATTTTATTTGTGTATTTGTGTGTGACACCATGCACCTTCTATAGGCTATATTAGTATTTACCTTAACTTGTGGAAAAGCTACTGTTTGTGTGTGTGTGTGTGTGTGTGTGTGTGTGTGTGTGTGTGTGTGTGTGTGTGTGTGTGTGTGTGTGTGTGTGTGTGTGTGTAAAATTACTGATGAACTAGTCAACATGAGGATTTTCTCATTACCACCTGTTTTTTTGGTGGTTGTCTTTTAAAATTTTGCAACTGTGTTTTTTGTACCGTAAAGTTCTGACAATCACAGCTGCATTTTTTTAACTATAAAATTCAATCAATCAATCAATCAATCAATCAATCAATCAATCAATCAATCTATCTATCTATCTATCTATCTATCTATCTATCTATCTATCTATCTATCTATCTATCTATCTATCTATCTATCTATCTATCTATCTATCTATCTATCTATCTATCTATCTATCTATCTATCTATCTATCGGGCTGTCAAGCGATTAATTTTTTTTATCTAATTAATTACATGATGTGAGAAATTACCCCAAAAAGATGATTTAAAGTCATTATTGTGTTAAATGAGAAAAGCACTAAAAAGACATACAAAAAGTTGCTTTAGAAAGAAAGATTTTATTTGATTCAACAGAAATTATTACACACAGACTTTTAGGCTACAATGGCCATGGTTTTTTTTTTCAGAAGCTGCATCTGAATTGGTATATATATATATTATATATACACACACACACACAGACCAAAACAGTTTGGTTACCAGCATTCTTCAAAATATCTTCTTTTAGGTTCCACAAAAGAAAGAAATTCATACAGGTTTGAAAAAACATGAGGGTGAGTAAATGTAAATAAACTGAATTTTCATTTTTGGGCAAACTATCCCCAAAATATGATTAAAAAATAAATAAATAAAAATTATGAAATCATACTCTAAGAAAGAAACTAAAACTGCCAGTAAGTCACTGAATCATTAATTCATTCGATTTGCTCAAACAGTTTTTTCATTGAGGAATGAAGTAAATGGCTCTCTTTATAAATTGGCCTTTGAATTTAAATGAATTTTAATAGCACATTTAAAAAGAATAGGGGAGACCGGGCGGGGACGGTTTCAACACTTTTTGCATTTCTCTCAGTTACTCAGAGACTATTTGGACTAGACCAACCAAATTTGTATATATTAAACTTGCATCTGTCTGCTAATTACCCATACCATTTAAAGATGATTATATGACATATCATTCACAGTATTTATTTGAATGGAAGAAGCCAGATGTTGCAACTGACCCCAACCCAGGGGACGGTTGCAACATGTTAAAAATACCTTAAATTTGACTAATTAACTTTATCTTTTTGTCTCAATGAGCATAGAATTCTGAAAATATTAACTGTTTTAGCCCTACAATAATATTATAGTCTTATTTATTTATACAATAATATCATTGTAGCCTATAATTTATTTATTTAGTCATATTTATCAAATTTATTGAGTTTTATTTGTTTATGTGTAGAACATAGGCCTACATAGATTCAGTGTGCAGGTGTTACAGATGCTATTCAATCTCTCCATATTTCAGTGTCAGACAGGAAGAATTGAACAATTTGCAATGCAACAAACTTTTATTAAACATGTAATTTATAACTTGTTGCAACCGTCCCCAACCCTATCAGCCATGACAGAACATCATATGCCTGCTAGACACGCTGACTTTGACACATGCTAATAACCATGTCACTTAGAAGTCAACAAAACAATAATTCAGACTAAGTAGTTTTGATTAATTCATACAAAATGTCAGGACAGTATTACAAAAATACATCTCATGAAAAAAATGTACTTTCATTGTTTAATAAATGCAGCAGCAGATGTCTTCTTGGTGGGGGGAGGGTCTAACTGCGCATGTGCAGTGTGAGTGTCATCACTCTAACTTCTTTCTGATTGGAGAAAAATTAAATGTTGCAACCATCCCCTGTTGCAACAGTCCCCGGGTTCCCCTACTTTTTCATGAAATCCCCCACAAAAATACACATAAACAGATGGTGCTGCGGGTGGGACTGTAAACTAAAGGCAGACCTGGTGAAAAGATCTATCTGTCTCTATTACAAAATTGCACTTCAGCAGATATTATGCACCTGAAAACACAAAAGACGAAAAACAAACAACAACATCAGCAGCAAATGTCTGGGAAGGATTCCAACAGCAGAGCCAGAGGCGATTTGCTAGCCTGTCCGCTCCCTCTGAACCTCACTTGGGAGAGAAAAGCGACTCATCCTTTTTTCTGGCCTGTAATGTTTCTATGAACCTCGATTAACCTTGGTTAGATACCGGAGAGACTAAGCCACTGCTGTTTTCTGTGTTAGGCAGTATAAAGCATCTTCAGCACATAAAACACCAAGCATAATTTGCCACACCAAAGTTATTTTGTTATAGTTTTTCTTAATATTCTGAATTAGATTTTATTTTCTGTTTTAAAATTTTTATTAAGTTTCAGTGTTTCGCTTTAGTTAAAGTGATGGTTCGGAGTAATTTCAACCTAGGGTCCTTTGCACCATGACCTCGAGCTAAACACCCCCCCCCAGAAGCCTTTTTTCCCCTTGGTCGAACATTAAAGTTAGAGCTTATTTAGAGATATCAGCCGAATGGCTTAGTGCAGGCGCTAATGGGTCCAAGGTTGTATCTCATAAATTGCCCCACTAATAATGCCCAGAATGGTACCAAACATCTACAGTAGTACTAAAGGGTTTTGTACTCATAAAACAAGGCATTGGAAAGTTTGTAAGTACATCAGGAGATTATTTAAATAACACTTGCCTGATGGCTAATGCTACCGCTAACCCGGATGTCGAGAAGCTTCTGGGGAGGGTGTTTGGCTCGAGGTCATGGTACAAAGGACCCTATAAGGTTGATTTTACTCCGAACCATCCCTTTAACAACATAAACTAAACAAAAATAAGAAATTTTGCCTTGGCAAATAGCAAAAAAAAAAAAAAAAAAAGTTTACTTTTTTATATTTTATTTCAGTTAATGCTTATTTTATTTCAAGATTTTTTAAAAATAGTTTTAGTTCCAGGTAACGATAATAACCCTGTGCCACACATACTAAAGATATTCTGCAATTTGGACTGAAGTGTTTCTTCCACCTTTTCAATAAAAAAAAAATATTTGAATAATAAAGGGGTACACATTGAATGCCATTTAAGTCACTTTGGATAAAAGAGTCTGCCAAACAATTAAATATAACTTAACATACAGTGCACATATAAAAAGTCTAAACACCCCTGTTATAACAGCAGGTTTTTGTGAAAGATAAAACAAATCAGAACTTTAATTTGACTTTAACTTTAAAAATTACTGTCTATGCAATGCAACAGAAAACTATAGTACAAATGACATTCATGGAAGGACAACAACCAACAAAGAACAGAGGAAGCAAGCGAACAAGACACACCTGGGAACAATCAGGGATTATTCACCGGGAAAAACTACAACAAACTACAAACATGGCACTCAGGACAGGAAGTAAGATAAAAGTCCGGGGACAAACACGATGACAAAATTAAACACATATTTGTACACATCTTTTTATAACTGAAAAATGAAGTAATGGCCTCTCAAAATTCAGCTTTGTGTGTGTGCGTGTGTGTGTGTGTGTGTGTGTGTGTGTGTGTGTGCGTGTGGACAAATCATAACATTCCCTATATTCAAAATCCTTGTCCTTGTGGGGACATTTTTTGGTCCCCATGAAGAAAACAGCTTATAAATCATACTAGTTTTGAAAATGTAAAAATGCAGAAAATGTTCTGTACATGGTAGGTTTAGGGAATAGAAATAAAGTTTGTACTGTATAGAAATCATTGTCTATGGAAAGTCCCCATAAAACATGAAAACCCAATGTGCATGTTTGTGTGTCTCTCTCTAGCAGTAAATTTGCATATGCATGAAATTGTTTCTGGGTCATTAACCATTTCCTCTGAGTATATCCTTATGAAAAAAACTTGTGCTTAATTGTATTGAATGTGCACTTCGAGTGTATTTCAAATCATAAAAGTATATGAAAAAAAACTAATTACAGATTATATATTATTGATGAAATAAAATGCCACTTAAATGTACTTAAAGATAATATACTTTCATGACTCAACACACTTAAGTACAGTTTTTTTAATCACTTTTTAATAATGTCAAATGAAAAGTTTTACTTTAAGTACATTTAAACATTAAATCAGTCTTTTGTGCATGCTTTAAAGAATTACACTTGTCTGAAAACATTACATTTACTTCACAGTTCTAAAGTTTTTTCAAAGTATTTTCTTTTAAATTAATTCCAGAATAAGTACTCATTTTAAAAGTATGCTAAAGTGTCTTTAGCAATATGCACAGCTGTGTCCAGAAAACTATCCAGATTGTTTCATGGCCGCTAAGACCACAAAATATATATATCCTTCTCAATCTATTGGTAATTTCTCTCTCCTTCATCTTTAAATGGATAGATAGTTCACCCAAATTTTTTAATTCTGTCATCATTAACTCTCTTGTCATTCTAAACCCATACAGTGTGACTTTCTGTCTGCCTTGCTGCCCAGTCAGTTAAGACTACACTTAATCAAGTGTTCCTTAAGCACTCCTTTAAATTCCACTAAGCACCTAAAACGACTGAGACAAATCAGACAAAAGTATTTATTATATTTAACAAATAATCTTTAAAACCCCTCACCGACCACAAAACAAGGTGTCTGTTACAACCCCCAAATAGAACCAGGCCTCTAGTTGCCGTGGTTTTATGATTTAAAAGAATGCAGAGCTCATTTGAAGTCATTTGAATCAGAAAAGACCCATAGCCCTTAAAACAGACTTTCCTGCATTCATTTATAGACAAACTGATCTATAAATGAACATGCATCCAAGGACATTGTGTGTATGTGTTATTACTGTCTGGTATGGTGTCTCTTGTATTGCATTTTGTTCTATGCATGCATCATGATAGAATTATTAGATAATGTACCCTATTCCTACTCAGTCGAATAATCACTCGAGACATATACAATCATGCATCCCATTTCCCTATGTGGTGACACATTCTTTTATAGTGTTTTTGCCTATCTATCAATCCTGTGATGAATGTGTTATTATTATTCGATTAATTAAGATCACATATATATTTTTCTGGGTATCTAAGAATTTGTATTTCGATGCCCTGCATGATCGTGTATATCATATGTTTATGCAGCACCCAATCCAGTTGCACATGCAAATGCCCTGTAAGAACACAAAGAGCCGTAAAACTTTCCCTCCGAAAGCTTAAAGGAGAACTCCGGTCAATTTTTACATTGAGCTCATTTTATTGTACATTTGGAGTGCTGTCAATACAGAGAACAACGACAAAAATCGGTGTTGCCTACACCGAGTTATTCTATTTTTAAAATTTGCACCCTGTTGACTTCAATGGGGCAATGTTTAAACCTGCTTTTAGCCTCTTAACATCCTTGATGTGTCATTACAAGTGCACAGAAAATGTGAGTGATTCCTTCTGAGTGAACACGGGTGAATCTGACTGCAGTAGATTTAAAAGTAGTCGATTGCCGAGTTCACGCGCATAGGTTTAGTTACCAATGATAACGCGCGTGAACTCGGCAATTGACTACTTTGGACTTCAACCGAAAAACAGGATGTAAACAGGTATTTGCGCTGGCTTAAATAACATCATTTTTATACATATCTTTTAAATCTACTGCAGTCAGATTCACCCGTGTTCACTCAGAAGGAATCACTCACATTTTCTGTGCACTTGTAATGACACATCAAGGATGTTAAGAGGCTAAAAGCAGGTTTAAACATTGCCCCATTGAAGTCAACAGGGTGCAAATTTTAAAAATAGAATAACTCGGTGTAGGCAACACCGATTTTTGTCGTTGTTCTCTGTATTGACAGCACTCCAAATGTACAAAAAAATGAGCTCAATGTTAAAATTGACCGGAGTTCTCCTTTAAGTACGATTGGCTCACTAACCCCTTGGAGGACAGGCCATCCTCAGAGATTTAAAGCCTCCACACAAGTTCCTCCTCTGCTTATACTGGTTGCTGTACGTGTGTGGGACTGGAAACGGTTGCAGGCCGGTCACGGACCGGCAGGCCCAACGCATCAACTTCCTCGACCACGACAGAGTCAAACTAACCGTGCAAATTCATCATATCTTCTTCATTCATTCAACGCAGAAGAGATCGTTTGCAACTTTAATGCCATCGACTCACTGAATTAAATTAAATCAGGAACTTGATTTAAACTAAACTGCTTTAACTGCAACGGCAATGCAAGTAACCGACTAAATGGTTGATGGTTCTTTTCATGGTTGGATGAATCTTTTCCATAGCATAATGTTTCCGTGTTAGATTAGTTGTGTTTGTGATTTAGTTAATAAAACTTGTGCACATTACATATTTGGTTCTGATTCTCTGCTTGCCGCAAAGTCAATTTAATGATTTCTGGTCTTGTTACATCCTCTAAGCGCTGTACATGTTGAGAAAGAATTATTTTTCTGTGGCCATGAAAATACCCTTTATTAAAATTAATGAATAATCAAAAGTGTTAGCTGGACGAACTGATTAATTGTTATTTAGCTACATCAAGTTAACCAGATTAACAGATTCAAATATTCATAATTGATCATAACAAGTTATGATTAATTATTAAGATTTCCTCTTTGAGCTAATTAGTTACACAACTAACTGCATACAAAGGATTGTGGGATATTATATGCAGCGAATATAATATAATATAATAAATAATCATATGGCCTATTGTTATGGTATGGCTGTTACTGCTTTTTTTGTCCTTTTGGAGTGGTCACTTAAGTCCAAGGGAGGCGAGTAGTCCGAACCCAAGTGCATGACAAAACATGAACAAATACAACAACAAATACTTGACTTGAGCATGAACCGGACACAAATTCACCAGCAACGGTAACATGAAGCAAAGCTAGACAATGGGAACATGAGGGCTATATATACATAAAGACCAATGACAAGATACACCTGGCTGTAAGTAGGGGTGGGCGATAAGAACAAATACTAATTTTGTGTTATTTTATCTAATTTCTGTTATTAAAAATAAGAAAAAAGAAGCAAATTACAAAAAATAGGACAAATACAATATAACAAAAATATGAAAGTTTTTCAAGTACAACATTATTTATCATGTACATTAGTACAGAAAAAAATATATATATTGTATAGTCTTCACTATATAAATGAAATATAAATGTATTCTTATTAAAGCTTAAAAAAGTTATTCAGTCAAGAGCAGTAGTCGAACACACCGAGAGCAAAATTAGCACATGACCTGATCATTCGACATGACAAGAAACATGACAATGAGAAAACTTCAAAATAAAAGACATGAAAACATGACCAACAACCATAACAGACCTGACACAAGTACAATCACACGATTTTCCAATTTCTTTCATTGTATAGAAAAGCGTCCAGGATATGTGTCAAATACTTTCCTTTGTGTTCCATGGCAGAAAGAGCCATGGGTGGTTGGAATGACATGACAAGAGTGAATAAATGATTACCAAATTTTCAATTTTGGGAGAAGGAGAGAGATACTGAAGAGATATATATATATATATATATATATATATATATATATATATATATATATATATATATATATATATATATATATATATATATATATATATATATATATATATATATATATATATATATATATATATATATATATATATATATATATATATATATATATATATTGTTTTGTTACCTATATACAGTAGCCTATATTCTGGATATGTTTTGGGTCATAGCAGCATTACCAACTGTTACTAAATACAAACTGGACATTTACATTCAGACACTTCATATTATTGGCAAATTAGACAGGCAGCTGAATACTGATGGATGGGGATTATGTTTTAGACTCTAGCAGACATAATTTGATTCACATATTGAGTCAGCTTCCACTATTCATTACTGCTACCACTATATTAAGCTGTACTAAATGCACTGCAAAAAAGTTATCAGTATTTTTTTGGTTTGTTTTCAGTATAAAATATCTAATCATATTATAATCTTAAAACAAATAAAAATTTAACTGAATATATATTTTTTCTAACTCCACTGGCAAATCTTTCTTTTATTGTTAATTTTTTTATTTTATTTTTATTATTATAAAAAAAAAAAAACAGGCAATGTTGTTTTGGTCTCTTCTCTCACTCTGTCTGACTGACTCGGTCTATTATGAATGAAAGTAAATAATGTCTGCCAGAGACTAAACCATATTTCTCGATTCAATGGCTGCATATTTGTCATGTGTATAATTGTGTTTGCTAACGTAAGGCTTTCTGTGATTTACTGATCAATAAACAGATGCTGGAAACTGATTCTCTCACTAATAATAAATCTTGAGGCTGTGTGTATGTATCCTTCCTGGCACTGGCTTCAACAGCAATGGCTGACATGTTCCCCCCCCCCAACTCACTAATATTGTCAATTCAAAATAAACAAATAGCAAAAATATAATAATATATATATATATATATATATATATATATATATATATATATATATATATATATATATATATATATAATTAAATTAGATATAGTAATTACATACTCTCTAAAAAATCTAAAAATGTATGTTCCAAATCAAACCAGCTCAGGATTATTCAATTCAGTAGATGAGTTGGAATTTGAATTGATTTGGCCACGTTCCAAGGGACATAATTTCATATTTACATAGTTACCAGGTTTAAAAAGGGGACTTATTAAAATACAAAGAGAATAATGCACTGGCCTATACCGTGAAGCCGGTTTAGGTGGCTAGCCCGATACGTTTCAGTTTAGTTTGCGCCAACCCTGGGTTTTAGGCACCATGAAAGTGGATTGGCTTTAAGCAGTGTTCATCACCATAGTAACTTACGCTCCACGGCTAACCTGGTCCGGGGCAGGTTATGCTCCAGGAAAGAGGTTGCAAACCAAACTTGGACCAATCAGCAGTGAGCAAAGTGACACATGTCTGATGCGATAAAGTCACTCCACCTGTTTCCACTCCAAATTAAAGATCACTACACAGCAAATGATTTTTAAAGACAAAATCGTCCGGCTTTTAGTAATGCTTATTTAGAATAATAATTTTGTATGATTTAGATGTTATTTATGTAATTATTGTACCCTTAATTGATCACACATGTACAATTTTAGTTGATCAATTATTATTACGCCCAGTTTAATTGAATAAATATATAAATCTAATATAAATATGCTTTAGAATCAATAGATAAAGCTATAAAATGACTACATGTGAGCTTAAATGTTAAACTTTCTCTACCTTTATCAAATGTATAAACTAACTTCACAACTTTTACTTGCACTGATATAGCAAGACTTTTTATTTTATTTGTCCTGTTTCATAGACAGCTATTTTCTTCTTACTGTGCCAATTTGTTTAAATTCTTTATATTTTTTCAATCGTGTAATATTCTGTAGTGAATCGCGCTGCTTCTCTCGCGAGAAATTAATCTCAGTTTCATTCTTTCTCAGCATGTGATTGGCTGTTCGCTACTGATGATGTCACACCTAAACTCAGGATCAAACCCTGAGTTGACAGAGAAAGTTGATGATCAGCATCAAAGTACCAACAAAGCCTGGTTGGATTGGTTTAGTTGTCAACTCAAAACTAATCCTGTAACCCTGAGTTTGTTCAACTACCATCATGGTACAGGCCCCTGGTGCGTTGTGTGATTGTTTACTAGCATATTGTTAGTAAATAATATACAATGACCTCAGAGAATAAAAAATGGAAATGAACACATTAGCCCTATAAAGTCAATTAGTTTAAATCTCACATTTACATTTAGCAGAGCTCAAGTTGAAAAAAAAGTTGAATTGATATTGGACCACTTGCACTGAGCTTCGTGACGCACTTCCGTTTGGAAATAGCACATCTCACTTGTTTCCGGTAATGTTTACTTTCAATGTACTGTGGTCATTGAGTTGAACAAACGCCACCTAAAATGAGTGTCCGCAATAAGATTTTTTTTTTTTTTTAATTTTTATAGACAGGAGAAGGTATATTCTGATGTTTACTGTTTGACGAATTTTCCAAACTCAACGTAACATGAAGTTTTAATCCAAACCAAGCCGATCTGAGAAAGCTGCGGCTGTTAAAAATACGTCATTATTTCCCAACAGCTTCAGTGTTCGTCTAAACCAGGGTTCACCAATCTCGGTCCTGGAGGGCCACTGTCCTGCAGAGTTTAGCTCCAACCAGCTCCAACACACCTGTTTGAAAGTTCTAGTATGCCTAGTGAGACCTTGATTAGCTGGTTCAGGTGTGTTTAATTGGGGTTGGAGCTAAACTCTGCAGGACAGCGGCCCTCCAGGACCGAGATTGGTGAACCCTGGTCTAAACCAAGCCTGCCGCACAAGTGCTGAAAAGTAAAGCCAAAGCGGCTCGATCGCCCCCCGGTGGCTGGTCCCAGTATAGGTCATAAAGCCCGACTCCCCATGAAGTCTAATGGACGCGATGGAAACTAAATAATCAAATTACACTTAAAATATTTATTTCTGTCATTTTAGGGAGTTATCACGCTGATTTAAGTTTAAGTGTTCGTTTTTTTAAATAAGTTTGGTCTTAGCAGAGCCCGTCTACGGAGAGCCTGGCCACTCCCCATTAAGTCCTATTGTACCGAATTTTGGTTGTAGTTCCACCAGAGTTCCACTGGGGGCGATCGCCCATGAGTGCAAAATGAATGGGAGTCTATGGGGCTAGATGGCTAAATTTATCTCTTTCACCCAATTGCCGTTGAGAAATCTCAGATTTGATTGTAGGTTTTGCAAGTTCAACATGGGTTATAGGTCAAAAGTAGAATGAACGAGTACTTATGTCATTTCGATTTCTTACAGGTTGAGTTGTTGTTGCCCATAACACGCTAGCATTCTGCTAATGAACGCTGATTGGTCAGTGAAGGACTGATTACGACCAGAGATAACGCTTGATGGCATCGTAGCATCCGAAGCAGGACCAGAATGTTAAGGCGGACTTTTTCGCCCAAGTTTTTTTTTTACCTGTGTCAGCTGTGTTGTCAATGCCTTGAGAGAAAAGAAAGTGCAGAGCACGAAAGCACCAAAGTGACTGAAGGATTGCCGTAAAGCAGTATCTCTGGTCGTACGATGTGTATGACATCATTGACATTTTAAAAGACTTTTTAAAGCAAATAAGTGACTCTAACACCCAGCAATGTGTAATTTCTTTGCATCTCCTTTCGAATACAACATTCAAATTAGTAGACAAAAAATTATATCCTGAGAAAAGTGGATTTTGAGGAGTATAGCTCCATAGACCTCCATTCATTCTGCACTCGTCCTGTGAGCGCCCTCATATGGAACCAGAGTGGAACTGCAACCAGTTCAGAAGCCGGAAGTGTACTGAGAGTAGAAGTTCTCCCCTTATTAGACATTCTCTGGTCTTAGTTAGTTATTTGATGCTCTGGGTGCGCTGAACGCTCTAACCGGAAACTCCCGATATGTACTAGGTAGAACTCGGAAGTAGTTGTGCTAGTAGTTCATAGGCAATGAACCAACGAGTCTCTGCAGGCGACAAACGTTTCATGGTCAGAAGCACTTTCTGTCTCAATACTGATGAATGTATTTAACATTATTGGTAGCCTGTTGAGTTCTAATAAATGCTTTGATATACATCAGAACTGTTTCAACTGCACTTTAGAAATAAGATACTCTCCACTATTTCAATATTTATGTGGATAAGAAATGCTTAAACAAGAAAGTGTAATTGGTATGCAAGTGGGTTTGTTGTCCCTTAGCTCTGAGAGAAGCTGCTCTACTTAGATAGAAATCAAACACACACACACACACACACACACACACACACACACACACTGTGGGGACTCTCCATAGACTTAATGGTTTTTATACTGTACAAACTGTATATTCTATCTCCTTACACTAACCCTACCCCTAAACCTACCCATCACAGAAAACTTTCTACATTTTTACATTTCCAAAAAAAACTCATTCTGTATTATTTATAAGCTTGTGTACCCATGGGGACCTCAATTTAGGTCCCCACTGTGACACGAGTCCCCATGAGTCTGTGTGCATTCAGGTTGAAGTCCCCACCGGGATAGAAAAACAGGCACGCGCACGCGCACGCGCACGCACACACACACACACGTTTTATGAGGACTTTCCGTAGACATAATGATTTTTATACTGTACAAACTGTATATTCTGTCCCCTAACCATAACCCTACCCCCCTCAACCTACAGAAAACTCTGTATTTTTATGTAAAAAAAAAAAAAAAAAAAAAAAACATGATTTAGAAGTCGTTTTCCTCATGGGGACCAAAACATTTCTGGTATTACTATCCTCGTGGTAATATTTTGTAACGGTGGTAACCCGATAATAAATTCAACTAATCAACCAATGATTGTTCAAATAAAAGTTAGTAAGTTCGGGCGCCAGGCAGGTGTAACCCTGCCAATATTTTCAGGATAATAACCCAGTTAGCTTAGATGCCACCAGTTACATACACAGAAACAAAAAAAAGAAATCACCAAGGACAGTTCAAAATCAGTTTAGAAATGTCTGTATTTCATACCATTTCACACAAAAAAAGAACAAAAAGGGAAAAAAATATACAACCACTTTAAATTCCCAGTCAAATCTTCTTTACAAAGACCACGGATTCAACAGTTCGTTCGTCCAGGTACAGAATCAGATTTTCTCAACACAACAAAAATATATCAGAAATGTCAATTTTGTTTTGTGGCAAAAAAAATTAAATAAAATAAAAAATAAAAACTCCAAAAAAATAAAACAAAACCGGGCCAAAAAAAAATAAAAATAAAAAATATTACTCACTACTTAGTATGTGGGGGACCGGATAACCCGGATGTGGAAAGTGCAGAGGAATTTGTGTGAGTGTTTGGGAAAACCAGCCGCGAATACAGCCACGCCGTAGCCTTTAGCAATGGTGAAACTCTGTTGGATGGTAACTGGAAACAGCCACAGGATCCAGACGGTCCTTAACACAGCTCGCTTGAGGGTCTTTTACACGCTCCGCGCTGAAGACATTGTTGTGGAGAGCGGTTTACTCTCCCGCATCCACTCCAGCAGAGGCACAGCGTTCTACCCGCTGACGATTGCGTCACCGCCTCCCAGGTAAGGGAACACACCTTCTTTTGCATTTACTATTCCACCACGGAATTACCAACAGCTCGTTCAGTTCATGTGGTTACTTTCAGTTGGCGTTCGACTGTGATTGAGGCTTTCCGGTTCTCACCTCGATAAATCGCCCTCGTAACAACAAACTTCATGTCTTTTCCAACACTTTCTCTCTCCCCTTCTTCAGTATAAACTCCTCCTTTTATGTGATAACCTCATTTCCTTTTTCCCCACTTAGCAACGGAAATGGGCGGAGACAACCTTGTTTTAATGATTTAATTTGTTTTTGTAGTGTTTCAGCTCCGCCACACTCCTCCCCCCTGGAAAAAAAAAAAAAACACAACAACTCCAGGTTGTTTAAAGGGCAGCATTGTCAGAAACCAAGAAACTCTTCATCGTCGTCAGTGGATTCGTGGAAAATTTCCAAAAGTTTCGATTTTTCCAGATGGTTTAACTCATCAGCGGTAGGAAAACATGGCTTCAAGTTACATACATGAACGGTACGCACATCCTCACCAGTGTCTTCTAGTGCCACACGATAATTCAAAGGTCCCAGCCGCTTTATTATTCTGTAGGGACCATTCCATTGGTTGGCAAGTTTAGCACAGAAATGGTGAAGTGCACTTGATTGCGGGAAATTTCTCACCCATACACGGTCTTTTTCTTTGTAGAAGACATCTCTTCGGGTCTTGTTGTAGCTACGGAGCTGTCTTAATGATGCTTTCTTGGAGTTTTCTTTGGCTCTAGCTTGCAACTCGGACAGATGTTCTGTGACCTCGTAAGATGGAGCAGTTGGGGTAAGATTTTGCCCATGCAGCAGCTTGTCCATTGGTCCCTGTAATTTTCTCCCAAGGTGAAGCTCGGCTGGAGACATACCGATGGTTTCTTGTACCGCTGAATTAATGGCAAACCGTAGTTCAGGTAGGTGTTGGTCCCATTTTTTATGATTGTCATCTACATATGCTGAGATCATCTGTTTTAATGTTTTGTTCACTCGTTCGGTTAGGTTTGTCTGTGGGTGGTATGCTGTAGTCATCTTCTGAGTGACTTTCCATTTGGCACAGATGTCCTGAAAGACGGCTGAGGTGAACTGT
This sequence comes from Scardinius erythrophthalmus, assembly GCF_964197995.2. Lineage (NCBI taxonomy): Eukaryota > Metazoa > Chordata > Actinopteri > Cypriniformes > Leuciscidae > Scardinius > Scardinius erythrophthalmus. Next base: position 35,669,759 of record NC_138232.1, on the reverse strand, counting down.
GTACCACGGTCAGAGAGGATGAAATCAGGTACCCCCCATCGCGTAAGGATGTCTTTTCTGAGGTGTGATGCAACAGCCTGAGCAGTGGCCTTTCGCAAGGGGAACAGTTCAACCCATCGGGAATAGTAATCCACGAACACTAGTAGATATTCATGTTGGTGGGAGCTGCGAGGCAGTGGTCCCATGATATCTACTCCCAACATCTCGTTTGGACGACTGGTACTGGTGGTGGTTTGTTGAATTTTCCCAGCAGGTTTTCGGTTCTCATTTTTCAAGGTCTGGCATTTCATGCATCTTTTTACATATTTTTTTACAGATGTCCACATGGAGGGCCAGAAAGCAACCTGACGCACTCTCTGGTAAGTTTTGCTAATTCCCAAATGACCACTTAAGGGATGCGCATGGTAATGCTGTAGAATTTTTGGGACAAGGGTAGCCGGGACATAGAGTCTGTAATGTACTTGCCCATTAGTCAGATGAGTTCGATGATACAGCTTATCTTCAATTACCTCATATTGATCTTGCACAGAGGAATCGTTGTCTGCTAGTAACTGAAATAGGGTGGTAATTACCAGATCTTTGTGCTGTTCTTCCCAGATGTCTACTGTGGAAAGTGGAAATCCAAAGTCCTCCTTCTGATTGGAGTATAAGTGGCATCCAGGTACGGAATACATCCGGGACAATGCATCTGGAGCTTCATTGAGTTTTCCCTTTCGATACTCAACCACAAAGTCAAATTTTTGCAGACGGAGGGCCCAACGAATTAGACGTCCCGTGGTTTTTGTGGAATTCATGACCCACTGTAGAGCTGAATGATCCGTGACTACTGTGAAGAGTTTCGGTTCCAGGTAGTATTGCCATTTTTCTAGGGCCCATACTATTGCCAGACACTCTTTCTCTGTAGCTGAATAATTAATCTCAGCTTTGGTTAACGTCCGACTACCATAGGCGATGACTTCTTCCAAGCCATGTGTTTTCCTTTGTGTCAACACTGCACCGAGCCCTGAATCACTGGCATCAGTGTAGACAACAAAAGGAAGCTGAAGGTCAGGATGACCCAGGATTGGAGGTGAGGTGAGACATATCTTCAATTTCTCAAAGGCTTGTTGACACTGTGGTGACCACTGGAATTTACGTCCCTTTTTCTTCAAGGCATTTATAGGTTCAGCTATCCGAGAGAAATTGGGCACAAACCTATGGTACCATCCCGCCAAACCGAGAAATCGTTGAACTTCTTTAAGGTTCTTGGGTACAGGGTAGGAACGTATGGCCTCTACTTTGCTGGGGTCAGCCGTGATGCCTTTTGTGTTTACCACATGTCCCAGAAAGGTCAACTCATGAAGGCAAAACTTACTCTTTTTTAGGGTTATGGTTAAACCAGCAGTGTGCAATCGGTCGAAGACAGTCTGAAGATCATGGAAGTGTTGGGTGGCGGAGGGTGAGTAAATTATACTATCATCAATATACACGAAACATATTCTTCCTCGCAGTTCACCTAAGACAGTCTCCATTAATCGCTGAAATGTCGCTGGAGCATTTTTCAGACCAAAGGGCATGACATTGAATTGGTATAACCCAGATGGGGCGATGAATGCAGTCTTGGACTTGCTCTCAGGTTCCATGGTCACCTGCCAGTACCCACTGTTGAGGTCGATGCTGGAGAAAATACCTGCACCGGAGAGGGATTCCAAGATCTCAGTGATATTAGGTAGAGGATAGGCATCTCTCTCAGTGATAGCATTTACTCTCCTATAGTCCACACAGAATCTCTGGCTGCCGTCCTTTTTTGGGACCAGGACAATAGGTGAGGCCCAAGCAGAGTGTGATGGTTCGATGATACCATTCTTCAACATTTCTTTAACTTGTTCTTGTACCACATCTTGTTTCTCTGGTGTTAATCTGTATGGACGCTGTTTGAGGGGCACAGGATGGACAGTATAAAGACAATGCTGGAGTACTGTTGTTCTCCCGAGCTGGAGGGTACAGACTTGAGGATTATTCTCTAAGAGGTGAAACAATTGGCACTTTCCCTCAGGTGGTAAGTGTGCTGAGTCTACCAGGGTTTTCATTAAAGTTTTTTCATCCAGATTCTCTGGTGTCTGGGACACCCCTGGCATTTGCTGTGGAGGAATAGAGCTGAACAATGTGAGAGTTCTCCCTGTATTTTTATGTTGTGCTTTCTGTTTCAGATGCTGGTTTCCTCTAGCGGGGATGCTAGCTCGTCCAGGCTGGAAAGGATATTCGCTGTTGGGAATTGACTTGAAAGAATATTTTCCATCTGCGACATTGATCTGAAGACCACTGGTGAATATAAAATCCAATCCCAAGACTACAGAGTATGCTAAAGCTTTGGTGGAAAGGATGGCTACAGGTAGAGAAAAAACTTGGTCATGGAGTGTCATTTCAATGGTTGTCCATCCTATAGGTACAGCGGTCTCACCATTAGCCAGGTAGAGAGGACCAAGAGCCCAAGTACGGAGTGGATCAGAGGATGCAAGCTCTGTCCATAAGCTCTCGTGTAAAAGAGTATAGCTTGCCCCGGTGTCGACTATAGCCTTTCCTGTCCATCTGCCAATGGTAATGGGGACGACCAACTGTTGAGGTATAGACTCACATTTAGAAGTAAAAGAGGCAGTCATAGTAGATGGTTGGGATGGAGGTGTGACAGATAGGGTGTTATTTGATGGTGCTCCTCCTGTGTTTTGTGCTGGGGAATTTCGCTTGTTTCCTGCAGGTTGGAAAGGACCTTGAGGCGATGTGAAAGGTGAAGTGGAGTATTGTGGACAGTTTCCAGGAGGATGCTGACCTTTACATCTCCAGCATTGGACGGTGGGTCTTTCACCTTGGCGGTTAGAGGTAGGTTTTTGTGGTATAGGTGAAGTCATGGTTCGTCCTTCATAATGCAGCTGATGAACATAGTCTTTTTCTAGTTGATGCCCAAGTTTTACCAGTTCATCCACTGAACTTACTCTGCTGCGAAGTTGACTGGCAAGGTATGGTTTAATGTTTTTGAGTATCAATTTAACTAACTCAAACTCTGTCAGTGAAGGTTTCCAGCGCTTGCATAGAGCTCTGTAAGTAAAAGCGAAATCTCTAATGGACTCCTTTTCCCCTTGAATTCGGGTGCGGACACGCTCAGCTAGCTCGTCTTCATAATCCTCAGAAAGAAATGCTGCAAGAAATGCGGATTCAAACTCATTCCATGTTCGAACAGAGGATCTAGCCACTTCCCACCAGTCCCGTGCTGTTCCATAAAGGACAGTGCGAAAGGTTGCCAGAATGTCTGTATCCTCTAAGGGGTGTAATGCCAGAAAGTCGTGACATTTGGTTAAATATAACAGAGGATCACTATCATCTGATGATCTGCCAAAGGTGGGGAAGGTTAGTTTCAAATGATCACTCTTGACCACAGATGTTGGATGCGAAGAAGGTAGATGTGCAGACGAGGATGTGTGAGGTTTTGACGTTTCACCTTCTGCAGCAGTGGAGCGGGGGGGGGATTTTAGTGTCATCGATGAAAAGTCAGTTACTGTTTTCCCAGGGAATTTGAAGTAACTGCTTATTTCTGATTTCATCTCTTTCAAGGAGTCACTTACGGTATTCAATTGGACAGTACATTGACTGATCTCCTGGAAAAGTTGGCCACAATCCTTTCGAGTACTTTGCTGCACTTCATGGATGTCTTTCTGTACCTCTAGTTGCAATTGTTCGACCATAAATCGGACTTCAGAGACTATGGTGCGCTCACTTTTCTGCAGTTCTCCTGTCACCATCACCTTCATGGCTTTTGTCAGCTGATCAGTATCCTCTTCATCATGTTGTTTTAGAGCAGTGATCGTGGTCTGAAGCTGCTGATGGTTGGATTTAATCTTAGCAGTCAAGGTTTCAATCTTGGCATCATGCTGTGAAGTGGTAGTTGCAAGTTCCTGGGTGAGTACTTTCAAAGCTGTGTCCTGCTGTTTGAGACAATTAAACAGGATATCCCAGTTCCCTTGTACGTGCTCTGATAATTGATACATTCCTCTGCCAGGTGTTGGGAGAACCGCAGGCAAGTCACGCTGTGTTCCAGAAGGTGGTGTCAGTTCCATGGAAGTGCACAACGGCATGTCAGCAGTCGGTGGAGGAGGAGCCCTTTCCCCTGGTGGTGGAGTGGAAAATTGCACATGGGTTCTTGGAGGGTGAAACTGAGTGGGGGTGGAGTAGAAAGTGGGAACAGGAGGTAGTTGTCTGGGTTGCTGTGGAGTTTGTTGCACCAGGGGCCAGTTGGGTGTTGCAATGTCTGGAGGGTCAATGGCCACGAAAGTGGATTGTGGTTGAGGGGTATGGGCCATGGGTGACGTGTATGTGTGGAAGTGGCAATGGTCAAGGATGGAAAAAAAAAAAAATAATAAAGTAATGAACACTACTTGGCCAATCTCAATTTCTTTTGGCAAAGGGGGTAACAACAAAATAACAAACTACAGAGGGGTTACTTCACAGAAGTTTTTCTTTTTTCTTTCTTTTTTTCACACAATTTTCAACAATAGCCCAAACGTTCTCAAAAATCGTCTGGATAGACCACAGTTCATAAAAATAATAAATGTCCACTCGGATAATGCAACAGTTCACAGGGAAAAATGTTCAACGATCACAGGAGCAAATCCAAAACAAAACAGTTCAAAGAGATAATAAGTTTTCAGATTACAAATTTCAGGTTCCAGGTTGTCAAGTTTCAAGTCCCTGTTCGGGCGCCACTTCTGTAACGGTGGTAACCCGATAATAAATTCAACTAATCAACCAATGATTGTTCAAATAAAAGTTAGTAAGTTCGGGCGCCAGGCAGGTGTAACCCTGCCAATATTTTCAGGATAATAACCCAGTTAGCTTAGATGCCACCAGTTACATACACAGAAACAAAAGAAAGAAATCACCAAGGACAGTTCAAAATCAGTTTAGAAATGTCTGTATTTCATACCATTTCACACAAAAAAAGAACAAAAAGGGAAAAAAATATACAACCACTTTAAATTCCCAGTCAAATCTTCTTTACAAAGACCACGGATTCAACAGTTCGTTCGTCCAGGTACAGAATCAGATTTTCTCAACACAACAAAAATATATCAGAAATGTCAATTTTGTTTTGTGGCAAAAAAAATAAAATAAAATAAAAAATAAAAACTCCAAAAAAATAAAACAAAACCGGGCCAAAAAAAAATAAAAATAAAAAATATTACTCACTACTTAGTATGTGGGGGACCGGATAACCCGGATGTGGAAAGTGCAGAGGAATTTGTGTGAGTGTTTGGGAAAACCAGCCGCGAATACAGCCACGCCGTAGCCTTTAGCAATGGTGAAACTCTGTTGGATGGTAACTGGAAACAGCCACAGGATCCAGACGGTCCTTAACACAGCTCGCTTGAGGGTCTTTTACACGCTCCGCGCTGAAGACATTGTTGTGGAGAGCGGTTTACTCTCCCGCATCCACTCCAGCAGAGGCACAGCGTTCTACCCGCTGACGATTGCGTCACCGCCTCCCAGGTAAGGGAACCCACCTTTTGCATTTACTATTCCACCACGGAATTACCAACAGCTCGTTCAGTTCATGTGGTTACTTTCAGTTGGCGTTCGACTGTGATTGAGGCTTTCCGGTTCTCACCTCGAGAAATCGCCCTCGTAACAACAAACTTCACGTCTTTTCCAACACTTTCTCTCTCCCCTTCTTCAGTATAAACTCCTCCTTTTATGTGATAACCTCATTTCCTTTTTCCCCACTTAGCAACGGAAATGGGCGGAGACAACCTTGTTTTAATGATTTAATTTGTTTTTGTAGTGTTTCAGCTCCGCCACAATTTGGTCCCCAAAACATAGGGTTTACCAAAACCACACGCACACACACAACTAATAGAATGACATTATATTACCAGTTCTGCAGTAAACTTATTCGTCAGTAAGAGAAAGTCAGGGAAAATACATAGGAATGGAAATTATACCTTTCACTTCACAATAACTATGAAATATCACTATAAAAGTAAAAACACACTGACAGATGTAGATGGATTGAAAGTAAAATTTGAATATAACTAAATCATTTTGCTATAAATGTGCAATCAAAAAAGAAACTAGGTTCTCAGACAGATATATATACCAGGGCCTTAGGGCGAGGGACATACGCTATTAAGGGCCCTAAATATTTACTGTAAAAGTCATTTAAGTCACGCTCTCAGATACCTTTTGGAATGTCATGTCATGCCAGCTTACAGGGATGAGAAAACTTAAATTAGCTACAGTACAACTTTAAAGTATCCATAAAAGTTTCTTGATTATGCAGGAGGGTGTAATTGCTATAGCTCAACAGAATTAATCCCCAAAAGCACTTAATCAAAAGCATGTCAACCACCCAAATCATGGTTAAAAAAAGAAAAGAAAAGCTGACTGTATTAAGCGCATGCCAACAGCCTCGTGAATAACTAATCTCTCTACACAAAAAAAAAACAAAAAAAAAAAACATACTGACAGAGGTCAGATCTGTAGGATGGCCTCCATTCAAACTGCACAATATGATGCATAGCAGCACTCATTTCAAAATGCTCCATATAAAGTACCTAGTGTCACACAAGGGCCTCATCATCTGAAATGTAGATATGGCCTCCAGGCAGGGGTCTAGATCTCATTTGAACACAAAACTGTCTTCACAATATTGATTATACTATTGACAATTTGTTGCTTTCCCATGCTGTCCTTGCCCTAGGATCTACACCAAAGACTTAAAGAGATATTACTCACCCTCGTCTCGTTCAAAACTTTCTTTCTTCTGTGAAACATAAAAGAAGATAATTTGAAACTTGTTAATATTTATAAAATGACAACCAATGGGGTCCAATGTTGAACCAGTTAAAAAAAAAAAAAATCAGGTTTGTAATGACACATGAGGGTGAGTAAATGACAGAATTTTCATTTTTGAGTAAGGTGAACTATCCTTTTAAAGCCTCATCAACTATGAAAACACTTTTCACAGGGTTAAACCATATGTCAGTGTTGATGGAATACGATGGCTTATGTATTGTGTTTAGAATCACACACTTTAAGGTAAAATGTTTTTAAAAAGAGACTGAAAAAGTTGTAGGAAGCCTAATGGTGATGCCGTTTAAGTCATGCGACCATGGTGTAGATCGTTTATAGCCTATGTTGTATTTAGACTTCAAAATTCATAAAAGTTGTTAATTTGTGAAGATGATCATGATGAACAAACTGTGCAAAAATTAGAGCTTATTTTTTTGTAGTTGTCCAAAAGCCAAAGAAAAAAAATCCTATTGGGTTTTGGTCGAGGGAACCAGACTTCTGGCTTGGCCTATAAAATTAAATCATCACTGCAACAGTCTATGATAATGCAGGTTTTTTTTTTTACTTTATGGGGAAAATTAGATTTTAATTCAGAGACTGTTTTGTAGGTTTGAAATCAATGCTAGGTGAATTGAACAGATGTGATGCACTTGTTTTTAGATTTACAGTTTACACTGGATTTAAATGTGTGATTGGTCCCCTTGGTTATTATTCATGAGAAATATATATATATATATATATATATATATATATATATATATATATATATATATATATATATATATATATATATATATATATATATATATATATATATATATTCATGAGAATATACGAGAATATAAGATAATAATAGTCTCTTTTGGACTGCATGCTAGTGATTTATATATTAGCAACATAACAATTTTATATTTACGAATGAAAATAGATGTACGCTGGTCTCTTAAAAACAGATCACAAAATATACGCAGAGACTGCTTTGTGCATCGCTCCTTTCACCCAAAACCACAAACATAACATCACATGATCATTGTAACGCTGCTCCTCTCACCTTAAAGAAAAGGACGCTCTACAAACGCAGTTCGACACACTCGGTAAACTAAAACGTGACAATGCGAGGCAACCTACCTTTTCGGTTAGATTATCTGCCTTGGTGAAATCCAGCCATTTGTCCGCAAAGCACAAAGCGAATGGACTGTGTAGTGAACGAGAGAGCGGTCGAATGGTTGCGAGGTGGTGGTGCGCTGCATAGGGTTATAGAGCGGTGTCCAATCAGCAGCCCGCAAGAGGAACCAGTGCCAGCCAACCGGTACTACACCCTCACTTCTTACTGCAGCCTCTCTCTACAAAGACATCAGGTGAAGATGACGATTGCTTTTGATAAGGCAAGGCTGATTACTGAATCAATTTACCTTTCATCGTTAAGTTACCAGATACCACTTACGATAGTTAATGTAGCAAATTAATACATTAAAGTTAGGACTACATGACAATAACTATTTGACTGTAGCCTATTTAAAATGTAAAATATCTATCTATATGAAGTAAAGTAATATTAATCATAGTGTGCTTTAAAAACCTGACCAATTCGTTAGCAACTATTACGCCCGCCATTTTTTTCAGACAAGTGCTTTTCTAATGTACAAGGATACAAAGGATAAATTATACAAGTTGCATTTTATTCCTTTAAAAGAAGTGAATTCTGTGGATTTAAAGACTATAGATATGATTAAGTGTCTCTTTACATTCCCAAATGGCCATCGATGGACACCTGGCTGCTCTGAGGTAAATAACGCAATTTCATTTAAAGGGACATTTCACCCCAAATTAAAATTGTGTCATCATTTACTTACCCTCAAGTTGTTCCAAACCTGTATGAATTTCTTTTCTTTGCTTAACACAAAAGAAGCCATTTTGAAGAATATGGGTAATCAAACAATTGGTGGTCATATGGAAAAACAAATTACTATGGAATTTTCATACATTCATACAGGTTTAGAACAACTTGAGTAAATATTGACACAATTTTCATTTTTGGGTGAACTATCCCTTTAAAGGTGAACTAAGTAACTTTTTTACCTTAACTGAACAGCTTCGGAGTCATTGGAATGGTTATATTACTTATTTCGGGTTGAATGGTGGTCGTATCGCACCCCCCTGGTGCCCGTGAGCGGAAAATTCGCACTTGCAACTTTAGGCTTGTTCGACTTCATGCAGCTCTGCGCAGACCGATCGGCGGCTGACTTGAAGCAGTGCATGCCGGTTAGAAATTTTGTCCGACTTGATCCAGCGCCGACGCCACGTGACTGTGACGTATGCCATCAAAGTACCGCGAGAGCGATTCGAGAGTAGCCGGAGAACTCAGCCAGCGCAGCTTCTCAAGAGCGGCTGCACTGGGCTTCACGAGGGCTGATGACGACACAGCTGTTCCACGATTGGCCAAATCCATTGCATGACAACGATCACATGTGTTGCGTGTTTATTCAAACACCTTTAGTTCCTCTAAAGCGCACAAATCAGTTTTTTTAAAACAGTAAACACTCTTTTCATGTATTTGTGATGTTATATTGTGTCATGTTTATCAAAGTAAAACTGATTAAAAAACGTAGACTCCACTTCATTGATAGTAGCTTATGTTGAACTTTATTCTTGTTCAAACAGACGCAGTGTGAGGCAGTACATAAAGTATTGAATGAAAATGTCTCTGAAACATTATTTGGCAAATATTGCATTTATTTCACTTCAGCTGTGGTAAAGTATGCAAACACCACGTGAGCGGTCACTACGGGACCCAGAAAGTGTCCGACTTCACGTCTCCGTTTGCAGCTCCTCCCCGCCTGCACGCGGCTGCTCTCGCCGATCGGGTGCATCCAGCCGCAGCCGATGTCGAACACACCTTTTGAGACGGCGGGCCGCCGGCAGCCGCGGCAGGAAGTGTCGCGTGATATCAGGTCTCGCGATGTAAACAATTGCTTTACGGCCAAAAGAAATCTGCTCAAATACTGTCATTATTGCGCTCCCTCACGCTGTCCGAACCCAAAGGAAGAAGACGTTTTAAAGAATGTCCCATCTGCTTTGATGTCGTTGATCTGCTAGCCTCTGGTGTCTGAGAATCACCAAAGAGTTTTTACAACAGTGTTGTCAAATATCTTTTCCGAAGCTGTGGGGGGAGCTCTAGAGAGAAACCTGCGAGCAAAAAGCGAGAATACAGCGAAGAAATCCCGAAGCTACTGAGTGCTGCTTTAAAGGAGAACTTCGGTCAATTTTAACATTGAGCAAATACCTTTGTTTACATCCTGTTTTTCGGTTGAAGTCCAAAGTAGTCGATTGCCGAGTTCACGCGCGTGATCATAGGTACTAAACCTATGCGCGTGAACTCGGCAATCGACTACTTTGGACTTCACCCGAAAAACAGATGTAAACAAAGGTATTTGCGCTGGCTTAAATAACATCATTTTTATACATTCCTTTCACATCTACTGCAGTCAGATCCACTCGTGTTCACTCAGAAGGAATCACTCACATTTTCTGTGCACTTGTAATGACACATGAAGGATGTTAAGAGGCTAAAAGCAGGTTTAGTACTTGCCCCATTGAAGTCAACAGGGTGCAAATTTTAAAAATAGAATAACTCGGTGTAGGCAACACGGATTTTTGTCGTTGTTCTCTGTATTGACAGCACTCCAAATGTAGAAAAAAATTAGCTCAATGTTAAAATTGACCGGAGTTCTCCTTTAAGAAGCATATTGATTCAAGTCATTGTAGTCATAGGGTGCTTCTCATTTTTTATTTGTGCATCCTCCTTCCTTTCCTTGCGTCTCAGCTCCACCCCCTGTAGGATGCAAGGAAAGAAAATGAGGACGGAGGAGTCAAAGGAAATCTTTAGCATAAATTAAAATTATTGTGACAGATGTGAACAGGGTGGAGAATGTATATGTGCGTCAGGTTTCCGGGTTGTTATCATATGGACATTGACTTTATCTTAATGCCACTAAACATGACACTGAACAAAATTAACTGTGATTGGTTTCTTTACATGTCGTTCAAACGTCCTCTTGGGTGGTCCTTGGCCAATAAAAGCTGCTATGGAGTCCAGACCTTCTGCCGTCAGTCTGAAGGTCTAGCTACGTGAGACTATGTTGATAGTAACTACAGAGTTCACAATACCACAGTGGCTATGTTGCTGTATATTCAGTTATACTAATGTTCTTCAAATGAAAATTTTCTTTTGTCAATTGACTGAGATATTTGCCTTAATTCTGTTTTGCATTTTGATTTGCACAGGTTTTAAAATGTGAATGCGTAATGTCACGCTATAGAGTGTAACAGTTGGGTTCCGGAAGTAAAAACTCAATTAAAAAAACTATTTTTTACAATAACTTATTAACCTTTAAAGACAACCTTACTGTGAGCTTTAAGGTTGTTATTCGATAGTATTTTATTCTGTTGAAGCTGTTAGGTCGTGCTATTTCAACTTAGTTTTAAAACAATCATGTTTAACAGTGGAATTTGTGGGCAAAAACTACATTACCCATACTTCTGTACAGAACATTTCACCAATCAGAGAGTTGAAACAAGCAAAACACCAAAAAATCTCTTAAGCTCCACCCACTCCCATAAAGCGCCTCGAATGACCTAATCAAGTCGGTCTCCATACTCTCTCAAAATACTTAAAAATATATTTTAATTTTGCACAAAACTTAAAATATATTGTTTTTTATGTAAAATTAACATTTTTAAGGGAGTAGTTTTATTTTTCGCCATTGTTTTTAATTTGATTATGCTTTGTAGTTCTTTACCTCAATAAAGCCGTTAAGTGCACAGTCTTGTATCTCTGTATTTCTGTCCCATTTTCAAAAACGTTTTTGAACAAACCTTAAACCTCTGTAGACAGGTTTTTGCTTCAAATCAAAGTTTGTTGTGATTCACATTGTAGCTTGTTGGCTTGATTCATGGCTTAAAACGTTTCAACAAAGACTTTTTTGATATCTTTATGGGAAATTAATGGAATGAATGGAAGAAATCTTCCGGAACCAACACAGCTGAAAAAGTTGAAGGGCACTAATGCACTCTATTCACTGAAATCTTCTAAAGCTTGCCTGAGTTTGCAAAAGTAACCAAGGGGGGGCAGTGCTTATTTGTAAAGCGTTATCTTGTAAAATAATTAGCTTCAGCTTTTAATTTTAATGACTGCTTAACTATTTTTGGATTGGTGACTCGTTTACAAAAGAACTTCTGATAATGTTCTTTGACTATGCATGGATATTTCATATGAAAAATACAGAACATTATGCTGATGAAACAAAAGATAATACTGATAATTCCAGAAACATGGTTTTTATTCATTGTCAATGCATTAGCACTAGCAGTATAATGAAAACAATTCGTTCTAACCACCTTAAGACAGACAACCTGTCAAAAATTCTTTCAAACAAAAGCAGAAATCATAACCCCCATGAATGTTCTATAATGAAAAAGTAAAAGAGTATCTGCAAACACAGACACATGAAAAGATACATGAATTTTGAATTAAATGTTTACAGCAAAAAAAAAAAAGAATCACAATCATATTACCCAAATTTTTCTTGCACACCAGGTGCTTTCAATAAAGCTTTTAAAAATGATCAGAATGCAGTTAAATGTGCTGTCTGCTGCGAGCTGAGTATAAAATACAATACAAGCATGCTAACAATCATCTCTCCATGAACAGAGCTTTGGGACTGTTCTAAGGGATGTTAACAGAAACTTTGATTGTGTATAAATGAGTGTATGGCAGATTAAACAGAGTGTTCATCCCCCCCCCCCCCCCCCATCAGTCATCATCATAATATCGGTTCTGTTTAATTTGATCCTCTACGGACAAGAAGTCATTTTCATCCTGCCAGAGGCTACTGGCTTCACTCAGCAGCCCAGAAGCTTTGGTGTCATTTTCATCGAGCGGATTCTTCCTCGTTTCCGCCTCAGTATGTTGGCCCATCTCCCCCTTTGATTCTATTCCAAAATCCAGAAGGTCATCCAGCTGAGATGAAGCTGATTCCTTGCTATAAATGTCATCCTTAAATTCATGAAACAAACTAGAACTGTCATCAAAACCTGCAAATATGTCATCTAGGAAATGTGAGGCACTAAATTTTTTGTTGTCATCTGTCTCTGTGCAAACCAATGTTTTGGTAGTGGGACGTTCTTGTTCTTCCTCTTTCATGTCTTGGGAGTATTTGGCACATGATATGACAGAGCTGTCCTCTTGAAGTTGTTGGAAAATGTCAGAAGCCCTGATCTCACTGTTGACCTCTTCTTTAAATGATTCCGGAGAAAAAAGTGCCCCTGAGGAGGACAAGTCGAGCAGATCTGTTTTTTCTTTAATTTCATTCATTCCTGCCAAACTGGCCTTGTTGTCCAATAATAGGTTACTGTTGTTGTTGTTATTATTATTGTTGTTGTTTGCATTGCCATTGGCTGTTTGGGCATTTGGTATTTCACCATCTATCACTGTCACTGTTAGCTCTTCTCCCTCATTTACTTGCACTTTCTTTTCACTTTCCTTTGCACCAATTTCATCAGTGTTTTTTGCTTTGTCACTCTCCTCATCTGCACTCACATTCTTAGTTCTTTCTGCAACTCCATTCTCCATTTCCTCCTCTTTTTGACCATTCATCTCCCTTCCTTCTTTTGCCTTCATTACCTCATTATCTTTCTGCTCTGTGGTCTGCTGGCTTTCGTTTGAGGGCTCAATGGCTTTGCCTGTTTCACTGGCATCCTCTGCCCCAGCTGTTTCAATGTTTGGTGTTGGCTCCTCTGGCTTTTGAGTTATTTTAGCATCTGTAGATGACTTTTCTGGCATATTTATCGGTGACACAAGCCCTCCATCATTTTCTTTGGGCCCATTTTCTGCTGGGTTTCCACTAGTAATTGCGGTTTGCCTCTTATTTACTGCTGGATCATTATCCTCTTTACCTGAAAGTTCTGATTCAACTTGAGGAGGCCAGACTGGTTTGACTACCTTTATTTCATCCTCTAAATTAAATGGCTTCTTTGGGGAATCACAGAGGGGCGGCCACACAACTGCCATTTTATTTGCTTGCTTCTTCATGTCATCATTCAACTTTGCTTGAGTCATATTCTCTGAAGTGTTGGGGTCATTTTCTTGTGGGCTGTGAGTTACTTTGACATTAAAATTGACAGGAGGATTGTTTTTCATGTTAGTTTCTGACGAGTTGTTCTGATTCTTTGTACTCCAAAGTTCTTTGTGGGGCCTTTCTCCAAACCCTTCATCATAGTTGCCTTTAGACTTGAAAAGTTGTTTGTAGTGTGGCTTGCAGTACATTCGTCCATGGAGAGAAGCATAGTTTCCAAGACTGAAGCAGAGAGATAAACACAAATATGATTTGAATTTGCGATGTGGATCTGAAGAACTAGATAGCTGTATATTGTAGCCTATTCTGACATTACAAGAACAACTCACATATTCATAACTCTCTACAGAAAAAATCATACAAGCTCACTCAAACTTGGAACATTCTTGCCAATGTTGTAATCAGTTTAAATAACAAGTATTCAAATCAAATCAAGTTGCAAATCATGGTGTATTTCACCAAGAACTACTTCTCACTTGTTCCATGCTGTAACCCATTAAAATGTGGAAAAATCTAGGATTAATGTAAAGAATGAAGCCACTACCTGAGCTGGCTGCTGCAGTGGGCACATCTAAAACAGCTTTTATGGAAGTTTTGCTTGTCTGCTATGAGAGACTCCATGGGATACACCCTCTTCCGACATGCCTGACACAGTTCGGAATCTGGCACCCGTATCTTCTGTTGGAGAGAGAGACTGACATTAGAAAATTCTTTTAAATCTGTCAACACATACGTATGTATATGTATACACTGCCCCACCAAAGTCGCTGTTTGGATTTTAATAGGCAAATGCTTAAGAGTCTATGATTGGATCATTATTGCAGTGATTACTATGTTTCTGTCATGTTATATGTTGGAAAACAGTTCTTTTAACCCTAATTGATGGAGTGTGTAGCTTTTCATTTCTTAAACAACCATGTTGGAAGACACATCATGGCCATATTCTAGGATGACAATGTCCAGACCGTAAATTCATTGAAAGTCTTTGGAATGTGCTGGAGTAAACTTTACAGAATGCTCAAGTGCATTGTGCTTTGTCAATACTTGATGCACCTCTTGATGGAAATAACATCAAATCATTTATTTCCATCAAGAGGTGCATCATTTTTTGGTGAAGATCTTGTATCTTGTCGTTTTTGGCCGGGCAGTGTATATATTTTATGCGTAAAGATGTTAATGAGTTAAGGAATATAGAAAAGGAATCAAAAAGTTGTTAGTATAGTTGCTGGAATTAAAATATGTAAGTACTACATGCATTTAGGGAGGTTAAATGAAACTGCACACATTTCATCTGGACCTCAGCACAGTCTCATAAAATCTAAAGGGCAATACTTCAAATGTTCAGTTCACAAAACAATAATCATATTCACTTTGACTATGATATCCAGTTTAGCAGCACTCCATTATTAACTCAAACTAAAATATCTAAATTAAGGTACAGGCACAAGAAATACCAAAATAATCTCTATTTGTCAAGTGCAAACACACCATCACTGTTTTAGTCATCACACTGTACTCTTTGTTAACTTTTCCATGCTCATCACATAGGTTTACCGGTGACAACAGTCTGGTGCTGGTGTGAAACAGTCTGTGATCTGTGCTGTTCAGACACAGTGAAGCCCAGATTTTTGAAGACATTTTCACTCTCTGCCCATGTCTGTTGGAAACTCTTTAGTAACTCTTCTGCAGAGGCCTCTGGTGGAACGTCCAGGACAGGAACATCCCCTCTTACTACATCTGCATAAGTTGGTGGATCACCTCGTGTTTTCACACTCTGAAAGTGGGAGGTTGTTTCAGTCTTCATGCCTGTTATAGTGTTTCCAAACTCATCTACAGTGGAGAAGTGCTCAGTTGCAGATTTAGTTTCAGAAAATCCTTCAGGTGCATCCTCTTGTTTCTCAGGATTCTTTTTCTCTTCTTTTAGGTACTGGTGGGCTTGCTCACCCATTTCAAAGACATTCTTGAGGGCCTTAATATCAAAGCTTGGTATGTCCTCCACCAAGGATGACTTCTTCTCAGGTTCAGCATCTTCTGTGTCACTTTCAAGTCTCTCAGTAATCACAATAGGCTCCTTTCGAACATAAACTTTAGGCTGGGGAGACTCAAATTTGTTAACAAGCCTAGATAGGTCAACCCTGGGCAAGTCCTCTAACATTCTCTCATGTGCATCTATGGATTTCGGGATCTCTGGCTCATCTTCTGTATCTGGTTCAAGACGCTCTGGGATGTCAATAGGATCCCTGCGTACATATGTACGAGACACCTCTGCTTTCTGAGCCTCTTCAAAGAACTCACGCTTGTCTTTCACGGTCATCATTGAGTCTCCATGGATATCTGTGATATCCATCAGGGATGATTCCATCATTTGAGTCTCAAAGGTAATCTCTGAACAGCTGGATGAGCGAGACCCTTCCAGATCTGTTTGGACCTTTATCATGTACTCTGGCAAAGGCATGGGTGGTGGAGTCATGCCTTGCGAGAGTTTGGCTGTGGTATCTCTTAGTTTAGCTAGTTTCTCAGAGCGACTCATTGTGGGGGAGGGTGTGGATTGGTTCAGGCGTGTTGGTGTTTCAGACCAGCGAGGTGGAGGTGTTGGTGTGGTGCCCGACCTATAAGAGGAAGTCGGTGATGGAGTCACTCTCAAAGGAGAGTCTGTCCTCTTGGCAGACTCAATGCAGATATACGTTGGTGATGGTGTCCGCATTCTTAGTTCAGGTGGCATTTTGAGCTCTGCTATCTTTGATTCACTCTGGCACTCTGTCTTCTTTTCCTCCAATACTTTCTTCTGAGTCTCTATTTTTGCTGAGCCAATAGTAATCTTAGATATTTTTTGTGTGGCTCCACCTACTATTTTCTTCTCCTGTGTTGACTCACTTTTTGCCGACTCTGAAACAGACAAATTTCCTTCTAAAAAACTCAGTTTAGCCAGGGCAAGATTCTGTAAATAGGTTATGACCTCTATAATTTTCTGCTTGTTGTACTGAGTACAGCTTAAATCAGCCTTCTCTTCAGAATCGACTAGCCAATCAGGAATGATACTCAGCATGGTCTTTAATGACTTTGGATTCATTTTTGCAGGGGATCCTTCAAACTCCTTGATGTAACTCAACAATTTTTTAATCTCTTCACATTTTTGTGCATAAGAATTTTCAGTTGTGATTGATGCACTCTTTTTCGATTCTGCGGTTTCTGTAATCTCTGTTTTGTTTTGCTCCTCTTTCTGCATTGACTGTTTTATGGCCTCCTCTCTGCTTGGAGGCCGCGGTGAAGGCTTTACCTGCTTTTTGATCTGGAATTTACTTTTTTGTTGAGTGCTCTGTTGTTGAACTGTGCTCTGAGTGACCATCCTCTCTTCATGAATCTGTACACATTCCTCTCTCACTGCTTGATGGGACTGAATGACAGTTGTCTGCCCTTGACCTTGACCTTGATGTACGTCTATAGATATTGCTGGTTGTATTTGATGTATTTCAACTGATGGTCTTGGTGCCACAGGTGGTGGCTGCTTAACTGATGTTTGTCTTTGTTTCTTCAACTGGACCTCCATTTTGGTGTCTTGCTTGGTTTGTCTCATTTCCTCCTTTTTCTCAACTTTCACTTCAATTTTTTCCATGGCACTGTTGGATTTTTGGAGGCCCTCCTGACCTATGCACACTTGAGACACACTTGTTTGCACACTTGATTGAACTATGTCCTTTTCCTCATCCTGTTTCTCCGGCTTTTCTACCTTAGGTACCTTAAATGTTTTCACCTTAAAGCTAGGGGTAACTTTTGGGATCTTTGTGGTCTGAGAGGAAACCTTCTTGACTTCTTGAGCCGCACAAGTCTCTAGGCTCTTAATCTCTTCTTCTTGAGCAGAAACAGTTATCTGACTTTGAACACTTTTTGTGGCCTGGATGCTCTCTTTTTTTCCAGAGTGAGCTTTTGTACTCACAGCTTGCTCTGTAACTGAATGTGGATGGATTGTAGGGGCTGGATGGCTTTTAATCTCTAAGGCAGCAGTGATAGATGCCTGCTTTTTATCTGATACTGTGTTGGATGATTCTGTGGTTGTTTTCTTACCAACTTTGGGAATCGAAGGTTTGCTTATCTGAGAATTTGCAGTTGGCTTTTTCTTTGGAGGGGTCTGTGGACTTTTTTGGGGGGGAAGTTTTTCTGCTGTTTCTTTGGGCAACATGGCTGGCTTCTGCTCAGGCTCTGGTACTTTAGATGTTTCTTTCTGGGTCTCAGAAATTATTTGAGCCTTTTCAGCTTTCTGTGTGCTTGGCTCTGCTTCAGCCTTCATTTCACTGACATTAAATGTTTTAGTAGGTGGGGGTGAGGTGGGAGTACTTTCTCCCTTGTTCTTTTCAGCCTCCTCTCTTTGTTTGCGATATCTCTCTTCTGCAAGCATTAAAGGTGTTTTGAATTTACTTCCATAAGGTCTTGGTTTTGGAGCAGTAGTGTCAGGGGGAGGTGGGAGTTTAATTGGCGGAACGAAAACCTTTTTTGGGCGTGGTGGTTCCTCAGCTGCTGGTTGTAGCACAGGTATTGCTGATGAAGCTTTAGCAATATGTGGTGCTGGAGGTTCAATTGTTTTAACCAGTCCCTTTTGCTTGGTGATGTTCTCTGTAGTTTCAGTGACTACAGTTACGTTTGATGCAACTGTTTCACTCTGCTCTGCCACTGATAGAGGAGGTGGAGGTGGAGGTGGTGGAACAGGTGCAGTTTGTTTTTTCTGCCATTTAAATGTTTTGGGCTGTGGTTGCTTGGGAGGCTCAGGTTTCGGTACTTTGAATAGAGCTCTGCCTTTTGGCTTTCCAGGTTGAGTGACTGAGCTGAGTTCCTGTTGAGATGGAGGAGGAGGCAGGAGGTCTTGGGGTGGAGGAGGTGGTGGAAAGAATTCAGTGTCTGTTTCCATGATAGGGGGTGGTGGTGGTGGAGGGGGAAGGTCACTGTCCTGTCTCGTGACCAGAGGAGGGTGAGGTAAGAGGGCTGACTGGACATCACTTTCTGCCACTGGTGAGGGAGGAGGAGGCAGAGAAAGCTCTGACTCAGAGGGGGGTGGAGGAGAACTCGGAGGTGGTGGAAAGTGAATCTCTGGCTGTGGCTTCACTTTTTTTATCATTCCTTTGGGACTGAGATTGCGGTTTAGACTCTTAACATTTTTCTCTGATTTTAAATTCTTGATGTTCTGCTTCTGGGTTATGGTGGTGTGCTCTGTTGTCTTAGTCGTTTGAACCTGTGTGACTGTCTTTGTCTCTTCAGTTTGCTTCATGCTAATATTACTTTGTGATACCTCCACTGATGCATTTGTTGAAGACGTAGCTGCTATTTCAGATTTTTTCTCACTCATATGACCTCCTATGTTCTTCTTCTTGATTAACACTGGACTAGGAGTGTTCTGTTTTTGTTTTATATGTTGCTCCTTTACATTAATCTTTTGAGAGCCTTGAGAGGACTCTTGTGAATGGACAGCTGCAGTCATCTGTTTAGTAGTAGAACGATACTCCTCAGAAGATGTCTGACTTTCTGAAGATTTGATCTCTGATGTTTTTTGTGTGCTGCTCTGCTGCATGTTTATCACTGGAGGTGGATTTTCTGGCTTTTCCTCAGTTTTAGGTCCAGCTGGGCAATCACGAGTTGCTTGTTGAGGGGGAACAGGATTCCTAATGGGAGCTTTAGCTTTCTTATTTATTTTTGATTTGTGGCTTGATTGCTCTTTCTTCTTCATCAGGGATTTAATGGTGCCCTGAACATCTCCCTTAATCACCTCTTCTTTCTCAATTTGCATTTGCTCCTGTTCATAAAGGGATTTGATGGAGGATTTTATGTCACCCTCTGTGCTTGGCCTCCTCTGCATATTTGGGGATGAGGCTGGCTCTAGTAAAAGCTGAATTGTACCTTTCACATCACCCTGTTCACTTACTTGGTGCTGAAAAGCCCTCTTTTCAGTTGAAGCCTCTTGAAGACTAAGAAGAGCAGTCTGAATGTCACCTTTAACAATCTCCTCCTTCTCAACCTCTTTTACCGCCTGCTTTGCCTCCTCCAGGGATTTTAAGGTACCTTTAATATCCCCTGGGACCAGATCTTCAATAATGACCTCAGTCTTTGCAGATGTTGATTTTTCAAGAGATTCTAATGCACCCCTAATATCACCAGGGACAATTTCAGGTTTTTCTATTTCTTTTAGTTGGTTTTGAGCCTCCTCAAGAGACCTAAGTGTTGTACTGATATCTCCTTTGACTATATCTTCTTTTTCTATGACAACACATTGGTTTGCAGCTTGTGAAAGAGAGTCAAGAGCTGCTCTCAAGTCTCCCTTTACTATATCCTCTTTCTGCATGTTATGCAGGGATAGTACGGGTTCCATCCTAAACACCTGTACTGTGTTAATTACATCACCTGGTACAATATCATCTTCAGCAACAGTTCGTCCTATTGTCTGCTGGCTCTTTCTTAGAATCTGCTTTGTTTGTTCTACATCACCTCCAATAATCTTTTCTTTAATTTTTTCCTGAACAATTTCATCGGCCCCCACCTGAAGTTGTCTGAGGTAGTCCATTGCCCCAGACTCAATACAAGTAGAATAAAAACTGACATTTCCCCTCTCTGCTTCTCCCACAGTTATCTTAGAGGATGGGTCCCTTGCATCAGCATTACCCAGCAGCCTATGCAGTGTTCCACGAATATTTCCTCTAATTATATCCTCTTTCTCAACAATTCTCTCACTTTCTTTATTGAGAAGTGAGTATATGGTCATTCTCACATCTCCTTTCTCATCTTCTTGAATCAGAATGCCACGTTTGGAAGATCCTTCCTGCTTGAGCAAGTTATTAATTGCATCTTGAATGTCTCCTCTGATAATTTCCTCTTTCTCAACATTGTCACTCTTATCCTGATTAAAGAGCTGTTGGACAGTTGAGTTGATATTTCCTCTTTCCTCCCTATCTATGGTGATTCCCCTCTCTGTTGTCTCACGTCTGTTAAGCAGGTTCATCATAATATTGTTCAGGTCTCCATGTATTACTTCTTCTCTCTGGATCTCTGGAATCTCCTGGTTTAGAAGTTTGTATTTAGCCATTCTGACATCTCCAATCTCATCTGCCTCAATTAAAATGCCTTGTGACTCAACCATTTTCTGAGAATACAGCTCTTCTAGGGTTGACTTAATGCTCTTACCAACGATTTCTGTTCTCTCCACACTGCTCTCATTAAACTCAGTTAGGGCTGTAGTTTCAAATAACCAAGTTGTTGTCTTCACATCAGCTTTTGGGATTTCCTCACGAGAAATTACAGTATCTGTTTCATCAACTTCCTTGATACGATCAAGTGGTTCTTTTTCAAAGAGCCACACAGACTGCTTAACATCACCTTTTACCACTTCTTCACGTGTCACCTTTTCCATCTCGTCATACTCCGAACCTTCACCACGGATCTTGTCAATGGTATGAGTTTCAAACATCCATGTGGAGCTTCTCACATTACCTCTCTGAATCTCACTGACACTAACGGTTCTCACATATTTCTTTGAAAGGTCATCCATTTCAAAAAGCTGCTTGTTTGTTTTCACATCCCCCCCTTGGATGTCTGCTACTGTTTTATTAGCAACTTTCATATCCTCTGCAATCTCATCTAGAGGCTGAGTTTCAAACCTCCACCTGGCTGTGCTGACGTCTCCTTTTTGGATGTCTTCTTCAGTAACAGCTTTGATGACATAAACCTCATCTGTGTCTCTTATTGAGTCAAGGGGCTTTGTCTCAAATAACCATCTTGCCCCAACCACATCTCCTCGCAGAATCTCTTCTTTTGTGACTGTAGTAACCTCATGATAGTGTCCTTCTTTGTCCCTTATAGCATACAGTGGCTGAGTCTCAAACATCATGGTGTAGTTTTTTACGTCCCCTTTCTCAATCTCCTTGTGTATGATGCTTTGGAGTTTGCTGATCTCAGTATCAGATGTTTCCTCCTGAATCTTATCTAATGAGTATGTCTCAAAAATGAAGCGACCTTTATCAACATTACCTCCCTGAATATCTGTTACTGTGCGTGACTCCTTTAATTCCTCAGAGTTTACCCTGATGGAATCAATTGGTTGATTTTCAAATATCCAGGTACAGTTCACCACATTTCCTTTCTGAATGTCCTCTGTTTGACGGCATTTAAGTTTCTGCATGGTCTCCTCTGATGTAGAAGTCATGATATCAGATGACTGATTCTCAAAGATGTATTTCATCCGTGATACATCTCCAGAGTTAATGTCAATCTCTGTTATTCGCTTAAAGCCACTATGATCCTCATCGTCTGTGATGTTTTCCAGGTTTTCGGTCTCAAATAGGAAACGTACTAGACGTACATCCTTACCTTGTACATCGTCTTGCTTTACTGTGCAAGTTTTCAGGATTGTCTCAGACTCATCTTTGATGCTGTCAAGAGTCTGAGTCTCAAAAAGCCATGTACAGGTTTTAACATCTCCTTTCTGGATGTCTGTGGGGTCCTCAGTCTTTGTCTCTACTTTCTCATACAAGACATCCATTGGCTGGGTTTCGAACAACCATCTGCATGTTTTAACATCACCTCTCTGGATCTCAATGCTCTCATTTTTCTTGTTGTCCTCTTCCTCTAAGTTGAAGTATTTAATGCCATCAAGGGGCTGAGTTTCGAAAAGCCATTTGGCAGTTTTGACATCACCTGATTGGATTTCTTCTTTAGATATTCCTTTGATTATCTGAAACTTAGTGATGCTCTCATCAAACTGATCAATAGGACGAGTTTCAAACATCCACTTGCAACTTCTCACATCTCCTTTCACAACTTCCTCTCTGCGCACAGTTTTGACCTCATGGTAGTGTCCTGAGCTGTCCTGTACAGCATACAAGGGTGCTGACTCAAATAACACTTTATTTGATTTCACTGAACCACTGGTAACACCCTCCACTTGTATTTTTTGTGCATCTGTACACTTGCTCAGGTCCATGGTCTCAAATATTTCCTTGTAATTTGTAACATCCCCCTTTTCAAGCTCCTCTAGATTAATAGTCCGTGTGATCTCTTTCTTTTCTTCTCTGATCTGCTCAAGAGGTTTGCTTTCAAACAACCACCTCTGGTGTCTCACATCACCTTTCTCTTCTTCTGAAGCTATCACCTTTTGTAGCTTTCCAACTTCTGCTAACTCTTTCAGATTCTCCATTGGCACTGTTTCAAACAAATTCCTAGCAGAAGTAACATCACCACCCATAATGTCTTCTGTCTCCAATGGTCTTGCATTGGTATCGTCTTTAAGTTGATCCATTGGCTGTGTTTCAAAGATCATGCAGTGTCTCCGCACATCTGCACCTAAGATCTCCTCCTTCTGAGTCTTTGTGCTTTCCCATTCCTCATCTTTGATTTGATCAAGTGTCTTTGTCTCGAACAGCCATCTTCCCCTGTTTACCCCAACCTGATAATTTTCCTCCATGGAGACCCCACAGATTAGTTTTACCTGACTTGGATCTTTGCTGATCAGGTCCAGTGGCTGAGTTTCAAAGAGCCAGCGTGATGTCCTGACATCACCTTTCTCAGTTTCTTCACGTCGCACCTTGGTAATCTCCAGCATTTCACCGGAGTCACCGCGGATGACACACATGGGCTGTGTTTCGAACATCTTGGTTGTCTTCTTTACCTCACCTTTGGTTTCTTCAAGCTCTGACTTCAGCTGCAGGAAGTGACTTTCATCAATAGTCTCAGTGTGTCCAAGTGTGTCCAGGTGCTGTGTTTCAAACAAGTACCTAGCAGTTTTCACATCACCCCCAGAAATGTCTTTCATATACATCACCTGTGTCTCCTGCTCATCCTCTTGGTAAATTCTGTTGAGTGAGTCTAGAGGTTGTGTCTCGAATAACCATGTTGCAGTCTGGACATCTCCCCTTGCAAGCTCTAGTTTTCCGCTGTGCTCTGCTGAGTCTGTTTTTTCTGTACCTAGAGCATCGATGGGCTTTGTTTCAAACATCCATGTAGTAAACTTCACATCTTTTCCAGCAATAATTTCTTGTTGGGCTATGTTCTTGCCCTCATCCTCATCTGGTGTTCCATCTTTAATGGAATCTAGGGGCTTGTTCTCAAACATCCAGCGCATTGACTGCACCTCACCTTTCAGGATCTCATCCCACTCCAAATACTCTCTCTCTGGGCTTATGCACTTGCCAGGACTGGTACTTCTGCTGTTTTCAAAAACATAACGTGCTTGCTGAATGTCTCTGCTCACCTCCTCATCACTGTCCACATAAGTTTGCTCCGTGTCTGTCACTTCAGTGAAGAAGTCGCGCTCCAGATTTTTACGCACTTCTGGATGAATGTGCTTGTAGAGGCGCTTAAGTTCATAGAGGTTCCTCTGCTTAGAGTACTCCTCTTTATTGACTGCATATTTGGCTGAAGTAGATGCATCTGTTGGCTTAGGGGAAAGACAACGTCCTGGGACTTGGGAAGTCACTTGATGCAGATGTGTGGCAGACACTGGTTGTGCGAAGTGCTCCACGGCATCATATTGTGAGGAAGCCACAGAGGAGGTAGAGGCCTCTTGCATTGTTTTAGTGACAGACATGGTCTCATAGCTACCTGTGGCAGTAGTCTTTGAGGAAACATTTACTGGGGCCCAAGGAAACTGGTTGTAATCAAGATCAATCTTTGTTGTTATAGATGGGAAAGACAAGCATAATCTTTTATCAATACATAATTTTCATGTATAAGGACAGAAAAGGAATGATACAAAGAAATATGCACGAATAGAATAGCCAGTGGAGACAAAGTTGATGTATGTAAACATATTGGCATTTCTTTAAATAGGGCACTTTTGGCGATGTGGACTTTTAGTAAACTCTCTTAAAACTATTTTTTTACACTTATTGGTTTATTTTTTATTTAGTATGTACATAATTACATCAAAATATGATTTTAGGATAATTTCATATCAGTATATTATGTATCACAAAAAAATTAAATAATATTTACAATTTTTTACATAATTTGAACAAAATAACAGCTAGATTGTAAATGGGAACAATTCGTTTTCTTCATTTAATAGTTGTGTCTGGATCTCAGACATGGATAAACCAATGACATATTTACTCAATGTAAAAGACATGTGACATAAAAGTGCCTGAAATTAAAGAAACACCCATACAGTGTATTTTAAGTAAGACCTGTTTCACACTGAACGCGTGAGCAGAGAATAAGCATTGCGTCTTTTTTTCACCACCTGTACTAACAGATTAGAACATTCACACTGCACACCGAGGGAGCAGAGCAGTGTTGTGATCTTTCAGCGGCGAGTTTACTTTTGCTGCACTGCTTACGCTGAATTAAAGCCACTGTGCATTGTTCTTGTTTAAAAAACACCTACTGTACGTCAACATGAAAAATAACAAATTTCACAATAAAATAAAAGTGAGATGTTCCATGTTTCACAATCAACATTCACCATTTCATATTCAGCTGAAGAAATTTTTATTTATTTATATATATATATATATATATATATATATATATATATATATATACATATACGAAAACATATCACACATAATTTCAAGGAGATTTTTCCCAAAACTAGATGTATATCTTAACTTTTAAGATTACTTTTATCATCTAAACTATATGCAGTATACAGAATGTTATATGTGTGTTGGATAGTAGGAGGGGAACATGGTCACATCACCGCAAAGTAGGGTACAACGAGGCTAAAGGCTCCATGGGGTAAATTTTTAGGGGTAGATTTTTGGCTGATCCTTGACGCGATGGCGGGCAGCAATACAAAGTTGATTCTGCGTTACTTTGATCTAATATTTTATGTTTTTTTCAAATGTAGATTTAAGTGAACGAGAATCGCTAATCAATAAAATGACTGAATAGTTATATTTCGAAACAAAGGTTTGTTAATGATTTTCAAGCTAATTAAAGCAACAGTTTTTCAATAACGGAAGAATGTGTAAAAGTATGGTATTTGGGGTAAAAGGCGCCCCTGCTGTCGGGTCGAAAGGCACAATAATTAACATGATAATAAATGTCTGGCTGACTTTGTTGACATGACATAGTTAGATTCAGATGGTAAATATCATATATTAAGTTGGGTGTCCTCCTTATAGATATCACCATATATCTATGGTGAAACCATCATATTCAAAAATATGATATTAATCATATAATTTAATAAAATACGATTTAATGTTACTACTGTAAATCTAAATTAATTTATTATGGGATCACATTCAATGCTTTCAGAATCTTTACTTTTTAAAATAATTCTTTATGTATTTTTAAAATATATTTTTATATGAACATTTTAATAACAGTATATTTATTGAACAAAAATGAATTCCTTTATTTATCAAAATGAACAGAAAATCATGCAAACTTTTCTAAAGTGATTGTTTTGAACAAGTATTAACTAGACATTATTATTTTAGCTAAAGTATTTGTATAAATACAGTGTGCCTTTTGCCCCATGCCGGTGTGTGGGGTAAAAGGCCCACCTTAAGTTGCCACCTCATACATTTTTAAAACAAAATAAACCACTTTTATGACTTATTTTTACACAAAATCTGTTGATCCATAAATGTTCAATACAAACATATATATTTTTTCTGCAATCATACACTATGGGAATAGTGAAAAGCTCATTTTTTCCCTAAGGTGTGCCTTTAGCCCCGTTGTACCGTACTGTATGCTGCGGCTGCCCATCATAAATCAAAGCACGTGACAGACAGTGGTCGGAGGAGAACGTCTGAAAAACGTGCCAGTGTGAAAGCACAATGGGTGTGTGCTGCTCCCGCTCTGCATACGCACAGCCTCCACTCTGCTTGTGCATGCAGTGTGAAACAGTGGTAATGATCTTTTAATCTACTGAAAGTAAAACATTTTACAGTGTGCATGAGTATACTTTATTTTTACCTTGATATGTTTGGGTGGAGTGGCCTCTTCAATACTTTTTTCATGCTGCTGTTTCAGGACTTGTGTAGAAACCGTTGGCAAATTTTCTCCTCCAATTACCATAACTTTAACAGAGTAAAAGTGAAAAATTAATTGGTCTTGAGGTAACTCCCCATTGTCTCACAGTTTGTTATTTAAAACAAATAATTCTGCACATGCACTACCTTTCTCATCATAATGATCCCCGAAACTTGAGGCCACACTCTGATGAACATTCTGGTCCAGGGAAACCTAACATGAAAACAGTGAGCAACACACTTTATAATTTATCAAATGAATGCCTAACCACAAAACATAGGTTTTCTACTAAATGTATTAGGTTTGGAACAACATGAGGGTTAATAAATGATGACAAAATATTCATTTGTATTGCACCTGCAGCATTATAAAAATGGGATCCTATCTTATATGGATATACAGTACCTGAGCATTTGAGGTACTACTTTCTTTAACACTGCTTCGTACCGTCACCTCTGATGAGCTCACCACCTGCTATTAAGACAGAGAACATCTGTTGTTAAACAAACATACACAATATGCAACTCACTGCTGTTAGTTTGACATAATCAACAGTGTAACACTGCTCAATGCCTTGTGATATGAGAATTAACATTGTGGAATCAGTCTAAATCAGGTGTTTACTGCATGCACAACTGTTAATTGTCAAATAGGGGATTTAGTAGCATTGCAAACTGTACTCTTTCATCAAGTCTTGTTTTAGTCTATATATGTGTTTTTGTGGATTTGAGGGAGTGTTGTGGATCCCTTGTGTGTTCATCTGCTGTACCTGTCTCTGCTGGTAGTGGTGTTGTATAACAGTGCTTTGGGATGCAGAGGAGGAACTGAGCTCATGGCTTTCAAACTGTTTCTTCACGCTGGCCAGTCCGCCTGGCAGAGAGCACGGCTCAGAGCTGTCCATGACCTTATAACACATAATAAAATGCTCAGACACTCATAAATATACATATTTACACACTGTACATACATAGAAAAGATCTGAGACACGATTCTCCTTGCAGAACCTTATTTCACCAAGGGCAACATGTTCCTGGATTAACATCTTTGTTGAACCTCGAACAACATTCTAATTAACCATCAGATTTTAGGGACACGTTTACAGTTTAGGCTTACAACCAAGTTTAGGCGCTTATACATCACTTATTCAGCTATCATTGCCCTCTGATTTTAACGATTACTTTTGGGTAGAGTTAGGTTTAGGGGTAGGGATATGGTTATGATAAAATTTTCTGAATGTTGTTCCAGGATCAACAAAATAACGCGTCTTACTGGGCAAAATCAGGACAAACATTCTCCTATAGGGGGCACTATAAAGGTTGAAAACAAAGCTCTTAGAACCTAAACACACATTATTATTTAAGAAGTCATATCATTATTCATTATTGTTAATCATTTATTATTCAATTGTTTGTTATATTGTACAAACCATAAAGACAGAGCATTAGTTTTCCAATAGTGTGTGCTAACCAGCGACAAGAAATGTTTCTCTCCACACTGTTAGTAAAAACGTCACGGAATGCAGCGCAATAGCAAACATTCAGAACATATTTGAAGGGCTGGATTTTCATCCACTGGGATTTCATAATGGGTGGACTACCTTCCAGAACCTTCCAGACTGGACTACAAATTGACACCATTACTGCAGGGTTATTATTATTAACTAAAACTAAACCCATAAAAAAAAAAAAAAAAAAAACTTGTGTTTTATTTCAGCTAAGTGCCAAGGCAACATTTCTCATTTTCATTTAGTTTAAATTTGAAGTATAACACTAACGAAAACTAAATAAAATAAAACTTAATAAAAAACTACATACATAATAAAAACATATTTTTAAAAATAAATTATAAAAATGACACAAAACAATAAATGTACTAAAACTTATCCCATGAGGCAACGGGAGAGGATTTATGAATGACAGTGAAACGACGCTGGTAGGTCACATGATAATGACAACATGGCAAATGTAGTACGTCCAAATTATATTCATACTACACACATTCATACTATAAAGACGTGAAGTATTTTATCAAGTGGAAGGCCTTAGACAGGAAATAATCATACAGGTAATATGTCTGTGGGGTAGCATATGTTCATGCGTGTTTGTGTGTTCATGCTGGTAAATACCACAGATGGGCTTCTCTCCTCCTTGGTTGCGGCAGCTTGGTATAGGGCCAGTCTCTGCTTGAGAGGCAAGGTCTCAGTCTCACTGTCAGCGTGTGTTTCTCCTGATGGTGAAACACCTGCACTGCCTGCAGCTGAAACACAGAAACGTGTGCATCATTCGCTATTAAACCTGAAACTGGAACATAAATAGATGCATTTCTTTACCCTGACTTCAGGCTTCATGATTGGTTCAGGGAAACTAATGTTAGAGTAGAGATCACATCATCTGTCATATTTTAAGAGTAAATTTAGCCAGACAAAGTCAAACTGACAACAGGGATGTATTGTGACAGCATGCTGATTCTTTCTCTGTCTCCCAGTCTATAGATGGCTCAAGTGACAAGATGAGGAATGATGTCATAAAGCATGCACGTCGTTCACATCAATCACTGTTTTCAAAGTTTGATCCCCGAGCCATCACCACCTCCAGCTCTGGTAAGGGTTACACATATAAGGTCATTTACACATATTTTAGAGTTTCTTTTTTAATTACTGGTATCTGTCACAAATCACACTCATTTGAAATATTTTTTATAACACAGAGAATTTAATGACACTATTAATATAATCTTTAGCAAAAATTAAAATGGCATTTCATATGTTCACTTGTTCTTGAAGCATTTTTTTATTTTTGCTTGTTTCGCTTTTCTATTTTTTTATCATCACAGTGTAGAATTTTAATATTGGCCGTTTATGGGTTATCAGCCATGACATGAAAATAATTAATGGCTTGTCAGTATCAGCCAGATTTTTAATATCGGTTGTTGATGTACAAAGTTTCATTAAAATGCTCATGAAAATTATTTTTTTTGTTCTAATTAGCTCATAATATACATGCATCCATTCAAAGTCCTTTCATATTAAATATTTGTAAAATAGCTTAAAAATAATTTAATTATTTAAATCTTACGTTCAAAAAGTCACATAACACATGTAAAAACACAATGAACACAAAGCTGTATGTCATGATGAATTATGAATTAAATGTCATAACATTCTAGACAGACACATACTACACTCTTGAAACAAAAAAGTTCTCACAGCAAAAAATTATTGTTGGTTAACTTAAAAAAGTAAGTTAGCTGGCTGTAAAATTTTAGTTCATTGAAATAAAAAATTTGAGTTAATACAACAAAGGAGATTGGTCTAATAAATAGAAACTCAAAATATTATGTTATCTGAACCACATTAATTATCTAAGTTGATTTGACAAAAGATAAAAGTTGTGACAACAAATCATGAAACAATTTTTTATAGTGATATAGAACCTTAAAGGGTTGTCAGGCACTACTTACTAGTATATATAACTTTCAGAGATTTCCATTTAGGGATTTAGTCATTTTTTCTTTTCATTAAATTGAATTAAACAGCTTGTAAAAATACTTAATCACTAGAAACAATTTAAATAACCTGTTAAAAATAAAAGTATACCTTTATACCTTTTTGGCATAAAGGATTCTTTAAAATCGAGTCAAGAACCCTAGGGTTCTATATAAAACCCCACTGAACCTTTTTTTCTGAGAGTGTAACTCTTTGAATAGTTAACACATTTTAAATTCTTCATTGATTGAATATTTGAATTCAGTCCATCACTGTTAAAAATAAGAGCCACTGGAAGATGCACTGCAATGCTATTTGTGGATTATTTCAAGCCAGATCTTTGTACTGTGTCATACAACCACACTGCTTTTCTTACATCAGTAAAGTATGACCGTATTACCATGTGACCAAGACATGTTCCCTGAACTGTTAATTTTAGCAGAGCAGTTATTCAGTGCATGCCAGTGTAAAGCTAGCCAGCAGAGGGAGAGAGATGATTCAGATCCAGAATAAGCAGTAGCTGTTGAACAGAAACTCTACACCTGAGGGTATCTGACACATTTCAAACACAGAGATGATGGGATGTGGAGACAGAGGGATCACGCACTCGTTTGTCATAATGGCAAGAGAAAGGCATCAAGATGGACTATGCAAGGCTCAACATTCCAGAAAACCTCCAAGTATCTAGAACCGCAGGGGTTGGAGGCATTCTAGACTGTTGTGCATTACCATGACGTGAAGTAACCACAGTACTGAGAGCAATTAATGAAGACTTATTTTAAACCAAGGACCGTTAGTTTCATATTTCAGACAGACAGAGAGAGAGAGAGAGAGAGAGAGAGGTGCCCCAGGAAGAGTGACTTCCTAAAATGCAAAGCCAAGGAAATCTTTATATCTGTCACTTGTCTATCAATAGTATTTCTACTTCTCCAATAATATTATCTGCCTTTTTCTGTCACCTATGACCAAGAGAAATAGGCATTAGTGTAGATTGACTGCGTTTTTGTTATTTAGATAAATGACTGCTTTGGTTTGGTTCAGAATTAGCAATCTATAAATGTGCTAGACATCTACTAAATGTATGATTAAACTCCGTATCAATACATGAATGTGTTAGCATCATGTCAGTAGGCCTGTAATATTCTGGACTCTAGGCTATGGAATGCAGCAGTAGCTTACAGGCTAAATTCAGAAAGTCCAGTCTTTGGGACTCTATTCTGAGACACTCATGGAGTGAGCCGACATATATGAGACTCACTGCCTTACAGCAAACACAATGCTCATTAGGATAAAGACAATTTACTGTATACAGTTAATTCTTTAAACCAGTCATCAGTTTCTTTAAATACATTAAACTGATACTGTTGTGTAATGAAAAGCATGACGAGTTTTGAATTGCTAGAATCCCAAACTCTAAGATCTTGTCTTTCTGAGAGGCCAGTGAACGGGTATTGGAAAATCTGATATTGTTTGGTTTATAACAAAAGAACCCTTTTTTTACTTTCTGTTCATATAATTAATACTCATCAATATTCATTTTGTTCAACTCCATTATGATGTGACAATAAGCCATGTGTCCTCTGCATGCATTCTTAATGAGCGCTCTCGAAACACATACGCCACTGGCCTCATGCACTTAACCTGGAAATATATTTTCCTCAGTCAGCACATCTCGACCCAATTTACCATTTAAAAATGAGATTCTTGTTAAATTATGAATTATTGAGTAGCACTGTTTACTATAATTCATTGTCAAAATTGGTTTAATTGGAAGCCATGCATTTTCCAAATGAACAACAGACATCTACAGTTCACCAGAAACCACTTCTGTAAAACCACACTCACCTTCAGAGGTCTGACGTTTCCTCTCGGTTCCTCAACGTTACTATAGTGTCACCTGGACACCAGATCCCTCCTGGAGACCCCTAGACAGCCAGCGTCCGTGTGTAAAAGTGTGAGTGTGTGTTTGGAGACCAGCTCCAGTCTACTGTCCGGTTCACCTCAGAGTGATGGAGGGCAGAGACAGCTGGTTGTATTTCAGAGACCCTCCTCCTCCTCCTCCTCCTCCTCCTCTTTAAAAGATTGCCAGTCTGCTAGGCCTTTTTTTAGATAAGCTACTCAACATGCCCTTAACCTGAAGTCACAGAGCGACAGACAGACACACTGAGGGGGAGAGGCACCCTACTGTCTGAGAGATTTTAGGGACATTCATCCTTGGCTTTGAAAATGCACTAGCATCCCATTTCATCTCTTTAAATATAAGATTCAGTGAAAACTTTCACTCTATTTAATTTTTGTGAAATGTCCAAGCAGATCTTTTTCATACAATTACAGCTCATAGTGACCACTGCCAAGCTCCAAAAATCACACATATTTCATGTATCATTAAAGCAGTCCATAAATCACATCTGTTATATTCCAAGCCTCCTGAAGCCATACTATTGATTTGTGTGAGGAACAGCTCTAAAAATTCACAGATAATCTCAATAAACTAAAGAAACACTGTGACTGGAGAATTGAGAGAGAGTTGAATAATAACTTTTACTTTAGAAGACTTGGAATATAGAGCACAAGCCATATGGACTACCTCTACGGTGCCTGTTATGTTTTTGGAGCCTAACAGACATGGAAACTAGGAATGTTGTATGGAAAATTCTTTCGAAAATGCTCCTTTTGTGTTCCGTGGAAAAAACAACATACAAGTTTGGAACAGCATCAGGGTGAATAAATAATGACGAACACAATTTTCTAGAGAACTTTCTCTATTTGAAGGGGATCACAGGAGGTGAGAGCTACTTCAAAACTCTGATTAATATAAAGCATTTACAGAAAGATCTTAAATCTGTTTGTGTGTGTTGGTGTCAGGGTCAGAAATTAGCCCAGACTTGAGTCACTCAAAGTGACAGAAATGGCAAAGAAAACACTCCCAGCAAAAATCAAAAAGTTGAGCATCTATTGTGGTTACTTCTGTAATTATTGTCACTTTGATTTTAACTGCCATAATTGTTCAGATGAAATAGCATTTTTTGCCATATGGTTTTAAAATTATCTTATAAAAATTGGAATACAGACCTAAGGTTGGTCTCTTTTTAAATGAAAGTAGTAGATTATTGCTGAAGTGAATGTGTAAAAAGTTATAGAAGTTTAAATTTACTATAAAGAAAATGTACTGTGCTAAACAGATTTATTTTATATAAATATATATACTTAAAAAAAATTAACTTTATAAATCCTATAAAACCAGCCGTATGTCTAACCAAGTGAATGCGTCCTTCTGTCAAAAATGTATATTTTTTTGTCACAATAACACAAAACAGTCACAAAATATGGAATCTTAAGTCTCAGACTTTTCCAACGATGTGTTTTGTAAAGATTAGAAAAAATTATAAAATAGTGCAGTCAATTTTGTAATATGAAACATGACACCGCCCACTAGGGGAAGGAGCCCGCTAAAAGAAATTGGTTTTCACAGGATGAATACTGACTGAGGGTGTATGTTTTTGAATTATACCTAATTTATGATGGTTAATAAAATATGTTATAGAGGAATTTAAAAGACAATAAAAAAGAGCGACAAGCTTCCCGTTACCGGCGATAGTTAATGGGGTTAATAAAAAGAGAGAAAGTTGAGACAGAGGAGAAAATATTGTAATGATACAATCATAACAATCAGAATTTCCTCTTTTGCTACTGTACAGCACTAACTCCATGCATCAGATACTCAAGAGAATGCAACACACTTGAGGGATGGTCATCATTTCCAGTGTAGGATATGAATGTGTGAATATGGACCTGTCATAAACAAGGTTGTCTATTTCAAAGACAAGCTGATAGCCCGATTTAAAGAATGAAAGAGGGATTACAAAAGAGAGACACATGCAGACACTGACCATACACAAATCAGCTCACCTGTCAAACAAACCTATTAAATTACACACACCTCCCACTAGCATATTATTATCACTGTATACAAACAAATGTATACATATACGAGCATTGTAAAATAAAGTTTGGGTATAGTATGGGTACTTTTAAGACTATATCCTGTGTCTGATTAAACTTAAAGTAACAGAATGAGATTGCAGCAGAAATCCAAACACATGTACAGTACATACACACACATACATACATGAGCACTAAAGCAGAAGTCTGTCATCACAGTTGTCATCGTGCTAGACAGCAATGTGTGAAGTCTTTAATCATGTCACTTTTATACACACACCCTGAACTGTCACGAACATGTAAATCACATTAGAAACAAGAGATCACAAATGGTTCAGTGTAAAACGTCCTGAATCAGACTTTTTAGAGCCAAACATAAACACGGTGAATAAAACAAATTCTGGGGCCCAATTTAAAAAGAAACACTGAGTTACAGTAGCATAAAAGCCAAAAGATACTCACAGCCTCCAAAGTTTGAATCCTGATTTGACATCTTTTCCCTTACACCACTATATTTGTCTGCAACTCTCCCAGTGGACGAATGTGAACCACTCACTTCCTAGATAGCGAGAGAAAAGTGAGAGAGAAAGAGAGAGAGAGGCAGGTGTGGTTAGAGAACACGTTCTAGTCCGTGTTTCATTTGCATTCACCAGTCCCATGAGACACTGAACAAAAGTTCAAAACAGAGAGACTGTACGTGAAGCGTGTGTGTGTGTTTTGGCTATTTATCATTAACAGTATATCAACAAGACTCAGGTTTGTGTTGAATAAGCAAGTTCACCTGAAGCTTGAAAGCTGTCACCAAGTCAATAGTGCAATAATGCCCTTGAAAGAGGAACATGAAAAAGGGAAGGTGACTGAGAACACTGAAACAAACTGCTGACTGTGAAACATATTTGCATACAAACAAAAGGAAATATATTTATACAGTTCGTATAAATGTATTTTCAGTGTGTACATCATTTTGATTACTAGAAAGGCATCAAAAGCAAACATTCTGCCAGAACACACAGCTCAAAACTAAAAACCAACTGAGTTTGAGGCAATAGTCAACATTAATGCAAGTTTCCAGCTGAGTTTAAGCTTTAGCATTTTAATTGATGAGTTAGGAATACTAGAATATTTCACAATATTTTAATATTTTATTTATTTTGTTGCAAGTATCTGAACAGTTCAAAGCTGGAAAATTTGCATAGTCCATGAATGCATTAAAAAAGCTCAGCGTGTCTAATCATCATCACAGGCTGTGTGTTTGCTTTTTGAATATTAACGACAAACAATTAAACAAACATGTATAATAAAGGTGTCCAACTTTAACATCAGTAAGGAGTTCTTACTGGTTCAGAACATTTCCCCAATACGTTCGTTGCACTGGCTGCCAGTTTGTTACAGAATTGATTTTAAAATTCTGCTTTTTGTTTTTAAAGCCATGAACGGATTAGTTCCAAAATATCTCTCTGATCTTTTGAAATGAAATAACTCTGCTAGATCATTAAAGTCATCTCAACTAAAAGTGAAAATCATGCTTTGAAAATCGTGCTCGATGGCTGTGGTAACCATTGACTATAACTGTATGGAAAATCATTTGTGTTCCACGGAAGAAAAAGTCATAGTTTACAAATGACGTGAGGGTGAATTAGTGATTTTCATTTTGGGGTGAACTTTTCCATTAACCCTGACAAAAATGACACACGTCGGCTGTATAAACAGACATCACATCATACATATATATTACACTCATCAGTTTATACGTTAAAACCCGGATGGAACTGTTTTCGCTATCTAGCACTCTCTTTCCCTTTACCCCTCTCTGTCTATTTAGTTTCACGAAACAATTTGCAAATCAAATCTCGTCCCATCAGCTCTTCCATTATACACATGCATCTGTAGTTCAAAACATCAGGAAGCGAAAATCAACACTATCCCACACATGCTAATGCAGACTCACACACACACACACACACACACACATTGATTGTGTCATGTGGAGTCACATTCCACTATTCAGCTCATCTGGCATAAGACGCACACACAGAGTCTGTCGAATACTGAGCCGAGAGGTCAAGGTTCACCCAGCCCAGCAGAGAACAGGTGGTTTCATTTACACACACTGAAAGGCTGAGTTTCACTTTATCAGTTACACTGCAAGTAAATTAAAGGCTAACTACTGTGAATGAATTCTAATAAACAGTCAGTTTCTCATGTTGACATCAACGTCGCAGTGCTGTCAAACACCCTGATTGTGTTTTCAAATGCACAGATATTTTTGGCAGAATTTTAGATGTCAGAAACTGAGGGTGAATTCAGGTTGATTGGGACAATTTTTAACTTTTCTCACTGGAAAAATGTGTCCCAATCATCCGGAACTCACCCTAGCCAAAAAAAGATCAAGATTTATCTCTGAATCTGTTAAAATTTTACCTGGATAAAGATTAAAAGAGCTCTGAGTTAATTCACCTGAATAAACCTCAGATAATGAACGAGATATGATCTGATTCTAGTTATTTATTTCCTAAATAGTATGTGTGTATTTTTGTGAACCTTGTTTCAATCAAAGGTTACCAAAACCAAAGGGATTTACATGTACAAATCTTGCCAATGTTGTGTGTCCTTAAAGACCCCCTGTGGTAAAAATCAAGTTTTTAATGTTGTTTATATGTCTATGTGGTGTTTAAAATATGCTTTAAGACAAACCATGTGCAGATTCATGTCAAC
Source organism: Scardinius erythrophthalmus (assembly GCF_964197995.2). Classification (NCBI taxonomy): domain Eukaryota; kingdom Metazoa; phylum Chordata; class Actinopteri; order Cypriniformes; family Leuciscidae; genus Scardinius; species Scardinius erythrophthalmus. The sequence continues at coordinate 35,632,706 of NC_138232.1, read as the reverse complement.
ACCACTGCTGATTATTTTCTCCTTAAAACTACAGTTTGAAATCGCTGGTGTTTCTTAGGTCACAAACCTTGTAACCAATCAAGTCAATGTGCCGGCGGGCTTTAGCATATCATTAACTGTGGTCTCTCTCAAGAGAAGCCAGGTTATTCCAGTATATTTTTCTGTTGATATGAAAAATCAGGTACATTTAGCAATATAGCAGGTGAATTATGTATATGATGTAGGTCTTTATTACGATGTTAATGATGTACTATGACTTTCTCCATTGACGTTCTAAGTTGTTCAAAGCGTTAAGACTAAGATGGCGAACGGAAACATGGTTTGTGTAACACTAGCAACACATTATTAGCTTGATAACATCAAGCAAAAGACTAATCATATTAACTACCATTATGTGTCTGATGTAGAGAGCGATACATAAAAAGCATTACCATTCTGATAGATTGACTTGTATACGAGTTGACCGAGTTGGCGTGAGTGGAGAAGGGGCTAATTTGCTTATTCATGTGTCCGCATATACTTAATGAAGTAAGGGTGTAAAGTTATGTTCAAGCTATTTTTTGGAATGAATAAAAAAAAAACACAAGAAAAAACGTTTTAAATACGTCATTTTGGTGATGAGTTTTAAGGGACAAAATTATTGAGTATCAGATGCCATACGGTACTTTGATGCATATAATGGTACTAAATGATGGTATTTACATGGCATTCCAAAGTCCTTCAGAGAATACCATGGAACTACCATCATGGTATGCAACGTCATGGAATTAGCATGGTATGTTTTTGTAAGTGTGTGTTTTTTGCGTAACTATTTGTCCCCATTTTTGGTGGCCTGTCTGTTCAAAATAGCCTGTAAAGGGAAATAATATGAGCTTATTGAACATTAAAAAAATTAATTAACTGAAGCTGATGAACATTAGTTGCAAGTTTATTATTATTAACTAAATCTAAAACTATTAAAAACACTTTTGTTAACTAAAATAATAAAGTTGATCAAATAAAATTTAATATAAATATTAGATGTAGTTACACTAAATTATTGGGAAATTAACTGAAATAAGTTTGAGTTGAAGCCCTAAAATTAGGCTACTAACTGGAAATAAATAAAACATGGTAACATTGTTATTATATATATAATATTCTTACAGTCTGCACTGATGACTAAATGTAATTTTGAGTAGTATGACATACAGTGACATATAGTTCATCACAGTAATACATTTGCTCATATTATATAGAACGGACAAAATACACAACTGAATGATCCCCCTTTTTGATTCATAGAGGTGATTACATTGGAAATTGTAATATGTTGAATCACAGAACTAAAACTTTGAAATCTGGTCACCTACGTGTGTTTGTGTATGTAAGGGGATTTCCTGTTTTCGTAAGCACCACTGAGAGTCTCCCATTACTCTGCTGTCTCTGTGATAAGTGGACATATTTAAACATGAGTCACTGACCTGGAGTTAGAAAAACAAGCAGGGCAGCTCTCTCTCTCTCTCTCTCTCTCTCTCTCTCTCTCTCTCTCTCTCTCTCTCTCTCTCTCTCTCTCACACACACACACACACACACACACACACACACAAACAATATTATTTCTACCAACTATTTTAAAACAAACTGAGAGGCTTTTATACACACACACAGGAGGAAAGAAAGAATGATGGAAGGTGTTTTGTAGTCAGAACAAGGCCACAGGTTATAAAGTGAAGACATGGTATGATTACCATGCGCACATGAGATGACACAAGAGCACATACCGAACATCCTGTGACAGTGCGTGAACAGCTA